>NW_027256895.1:2287345-2894845 GCF_029215685.1 Pituophis catenifer annectens
GAGAGGGAGGGATCCTTATGGGATGGACTCCCCCCCTCCATAGCTGTAACCGGAGTCTCCCCCCATAGCTGTAACCGGAATCTAACCCCACTTTACCAGATGTTCCCCGTGGGACCTTCTTAAAATGTTGGCCTTCCCACCCTTGAGTGGAGATTTCCTTTCCTTCAGCACCCCAGATCAAGCTGAGGAACAGGGAGGTGGGTCTCCTTCCCCCTTGACTCCCCCTCCCCAAATGAGCCGATTTTTCCTTCCCCCCCTCCCCCACCAGATGGTGATCACCGCAAGCCAGATCCAATGGACGACCGACGTCAGTAAATGCTTGGCCACCTGTAAGGAACGCGGTGACAAGAAGTACCTCAAAGCGATGAAGAAGAAGCAGGTGAGGATGTCCCTGGGACTCTCGCCGTCCTGCACACACCCCTTTGCCCTTCGGCGGGTCCATAGCAGCCCCGACCGGCCAGACAGTACAAGTAGTCCTCAACTTACAACGGTTCATTTCGTGACCGTTCAAAGCGTGGTGTGGTGGCCTAGAGGCGGAGCTCTCGCCTCACAATCAGCGGGCTGTGAGTTCGATCCTAGGTAGAGGTAGATATTTCTCTCTCGGCGCAATGAGAATATATCTGCCGAACAAAACTCCGCACTGGTGATAAGAAAGGCATCCGGCCAGTAAAACACTCAGCTCCGTTCAGTTGAACAGACTCCACCCCGCAAGGGATTATGGGGTCGTTAAAAGAGTATGATGATTTAAGCCTAAATGCTGAGTGGTGCAGTGATCTAGAGGTGGAATTCTCGCCTCACAATCAGGAGGCTGTGAGTTCGATCCTAGGTAGAGGTAGATATTTCTCTCTCGGCGCAATGAGAATATATCTGCCGAACAAAACTCCGTACTGGCGACAAGAAAGGCATCCGGCCAGTAAAACACTCAGCTCCATTCAGTTGAACAGACTCTACCCCGCAGGGGATTATGGGGTCGTTAATTTAGTGATTTAGTGACCGTTCAAAATTACGATGGCACTGAAAAGAGTGACTGAGGACCATTTTTCACACTTACGACCGTGGCAGCATCCCCAATGGTCAGGGGGGGTCAAAATTCGGACGCTTGGCAAGTGACTCGTATTTATGACGGTTGCAGTATCCCCCAGGGTCACGTCGGGAAGTCAGAGGAGCCAGATTCATTTCAAAAGGGCGTGACTCGCTTATCGACTGCAGCGATTCACTTAACAACGGTGGCAGGAAAAGTGGTAAAATGGGGGCAGACCTCGCTTAACAACTGTCCTGCTCAGCAGTGGGAATTTTGGGTTGAACTGTGGTCGTAAGTTGAGCACTACCTATAATCCACTTTCTTGCCAAGTGCGGAAATGTTTTGCGTGCGCATTGTTATCAGGAGAGGCCAGAATGCGAAAGAAGGCCTAAACCACAGGTAATCCTCGATTTATGACCATTGAGCCCAAAATTTATGTTGCTAAATCAGACCGTTGTTAAATGAATCTTTTCCCCGTTTTACGACCTTTCTGGCTACAGTGGTTAAGTGAGTCTGGATTTCTCCTTGACTTTTGCTTGCCAGAAGGGGAAGTCAATGTGGAAGCCAGATTCACTTAACCGCGTGACTCACTTATCGACTGCGGCAAGAAAAACGGTAAAATGGGGCAAAACGTCACTTAGCGACTGTCTCGTTTAGCAACGGAAATGTGCAGTCGTAAGTCGAGGACTCCCCGTATCTACTGCTGGGCTACGTCGTCTTTGCGGGATCTACATAATGTCCTTCTCGCAAGCGAGGGTGGGGGTACAGCATCCTCCCCCTAAGCCGGTTTCCCTCTACATCCAGAATTGTTAAGATAGACTGCAGCTGGACTTGGAAGCTCCCCGCAGCCCTGGAGACAAACTTCTTTCCTTTTTTGTGTGTGTGTGTTTTTGTGTGTGTTGTGTTCGCGTGTGGCCGGGCGGGGATCAGATCTCCATGCTCAACAAATACTCGGAGGCCATCCGGGGCAGCCTGACCAAAATCATGCGCCTGAAGATCGTGGCGCTGGTGACGGTGGAAGTCCACGCCCGGGACGTCATCGAGAAGCTTTACAAGAGCGGCATGTTGGATGTGACGTCCTTCGAGTGGTTGAGCCAGCTTCGCCTCTACTGGGAGAAGGTGAGGAGGAGGGGGAGCAGGTGCTCGCGCGCGCGCGCGCGCACACACACTCACGCATAGGCGTGCGATGCCACCCGTCCCTCTGCTGCCACCTGCTGGAGAGAACGGGCTTCACGGTGGAATGCTGGAAGCTTACCTTCAGCCTTGGGTGTTGCTGCCCCCTACTGGACATGTGTAGAAACACAGATGACCCACAGGTGACGTGGATGCTGCTCAGCTGGTAGGAAGCTCACACACACACACATGTGGACATTCCGGGACTTTCTCGGTGCATTCCATCAATGCGCTAGCACTGATGACGTTAGCTAGATGGGTCACGAGACGTCTTGCAAGAAAATAAGCAAGTTCAGAGAGCACCAAGGACCCCACAGTTCTCCTCCTCCTCCTCCTCTCTGCAGACTCCGTTCTCCTGCAGCACTGATGACGTTCCCTAGTTGGGTCATGAAATGTTTGCGAGGAAACCCCCCAACCTTTCTCTCTTTGCAGGATTTGGACGATTGCGTGATCCGGCAGACCAACACTCAGTTCGCTTACGGCTACGAGTATCTGGGGAACTCCGGGCGACTGGTCATCACCCCTCTGACTGACAGGTGCCCTGCGGGGGCGGGGTAGAGGGGAGGGGCTTGAATTGGGGGCTTTCGGATCCCCCGTGAAGGTGGGAGGACGGGAATGTGGGATTGTCAGAGCCTGCCCAGATTGCCTCTTGCGGGGCAGAGTTTGCAGGCTTTTGCTGGCTGGGAGTACAGGTAGTCCTCGATTTACGACCACAACTGGGCCTTCAATTTCTGTCGCTAAGTGAGACATTGGTTAAGGAAGTTTCACCCCATTTCCCAACCTTTCCTTGCCACAGTGGCTAAGTGAATCCCTGCAGTTTTTAAGCGAGTCACACGTTGGAAGGTCACAAATAGGAATCACGCGACCCTGGGACGCTGTGACCGTCATAAATGCGAGTCGGTGGCCGAGTGCTTGAATTTTGATCCCGTGACCACCATGGGGATACCGCCATGGTCGTTAAGTCATCTTTAACGAGCCCGTAATCCCTTGCAGGCTAGAGTTGGGGCAACTGAACGGAGCTGAGTGTTTTACTGGCCGGATGCCCTTCTTGTCACCAATGCGGAGTTTTGTTCGGCAGATATATTCCCAATGGGCCCAGAGAGAAAAGTATCTGCCTCTACCTAGGATCAAACTTCACAGACTCCTGGTTGTGAGTTTGATCCTAGGCAGAGGATTGTGAGAAGAGGCCTCCACCTGTAGACCCACCGTACCACTCTAATTATGGTCACTAAATGAACGGTTGTAACTCGAGGACAGCCTCCGGGGAAAGACAAGACAGCTGGGTCATTGAGTACCTGTGATCTTCCCTCCTCAGGTGCTACATGACGCTGACCACGGCCCTCCATCTCCACCGAGGAGGGTCCCCGAAGGGCCCCGCGGGCACCGGCAAGACGGAGACCGTGAAGGATCTGGGCAAGGCCCTCGGCATGTACGTGATCGTGGTGAACTGCTCGGAGGGCCTGGACTACAAGTCCATGGGGCGCATGTACTCCGGACTCGCCCAGGTGAGCCTCTTTACAGGGCAGTCCTCGACTTAACGACTGCAATTGAGCCCCGAATTTCCTGCGCTGTCGCACCGGCTGAGTGTCGTCACCCGGTGGTCAGATGGGCGGCCGATAAATTGGATAAATCAAATCAAACGAGTTTTGTTCCACGTTACGTCCTTTCCGGATACCGCTGTTAAGCGCATCCCTGCGGTCGATTCACTTAACAACGGTATCCGGAAATGTGGAGCAAAACTCGTTTGATTTGATGGATCTATCAACTTTTTAAGTTAGCGGCACCGTCGTGAAGCGAATCGGGCTTCCCTCGTTGTCTTTGCTGGTCAGAAGGGTGTGACTTCCCCGGGACACTGCGACCGTCATAAATACGAATCAGTGGCCAAGCGTCCAAATTTTGATCGGGTGCAACGGTCATAAGTGTGAAAAATGGCCCCAAGTCACTTTTTTTCAGGGCCGTTGTAAACTTCTAACGGTCACTAAACGAACTGTTGTAAGTCGAGGACTACCTGAGTCTACTGTATAGCAAGCCAATTCCGTTGTCCAATAATTTGCACAGATTTAACAGTAATCGAAATGTAGGTAGTCCTTAATTTACATTTTTGTTGCTAAGCGAGTCAGTTGTTCAGTGAATTTTGCCTCCTTTTACGGCCTTTCTTGCCACCGTCGTTAAGTGAACCGCAGCCGTTGTTAAGTAGGTCATACAAATCTTGAGCGAATCCGGCTTCCCCGTTGACTGTGCTCGTCAGGAGACGCTGCGACCGTCATAAATACGAGTTGGTTGCCAATTTTGATCCCGTGACCACAAGCGAGGCTGAGACGGTCGTAAGTCTGAAAACAGGTCCTAAGTCACTTTTTTGAGAGCTGAGAACTTGAAAGCCTTGTTATCGCCTCATTTCCCCTAGGCTGGCTGGGGGGATTCTGGGAATTCCAGAATCCCCCTAGGGATGGAGGTCCCTGTCCTAGAACAAACTTTTTCAATCTAGGCAGCTTTTAAAATGTATGGACTTCGACTCCCAGAATCCCCCAGTCAAAATGGCTGGCTGGGGGATTCTGGGAGTTGTAGTCTACAAGTCTTTAAGTGGCCAAGTTTGGGGAATCCCTCTCCTAGAACAGCGTTTTTCAATCTAGGCAGCTTTTAAGACGTACGGACTTCAACTCCCAGAATTCCCCACTCAAGATGGCTGACTGGGGGATTCTGGGAGTTGAAGTCCATAAGGGGCCAAAGTTGGAGAATCCCTCTCCTAGAACAGCGTTTTTCAATCTATATATCTTTTAAATTGCATGGACTTCGACTCCCGGAATCCCCCAGTCAAGATGGCTGACTGGGGGATTCTGGGAGTTGAAGTCCATAAGGGGCCAAGGTTGGAGAATCCCTCTCCTAGAACAGCGTTTTTCAATCTATATATCTTTTAAATTGCATGGACTTCGACTCCCAGAATCCCCCAGTCAAGATGGCTGACTGGGGGATTCTGGGAGTTGAAGTCCACAAGTCTTAAAGCGGCCATGTTTGAAGACTCTGGTTGATCCTGGGTGGGGGAAAAAAACTCCTGGCTGACCCCCGTTGCTTTGTCCGCCCCCCACAGACGGGAGCCTGGGGGTGCTTTGACGAATTCAACCGCATCAACATTGAGGTCCTCTCGGTGGTGGCCCAGCAAATCCTCTCCATCCTGTCCGCCCTGGCGGCCAACATGACCCGGTTCACCTTCGAAGGCCACGAGATCAACCTGGTGTGGTCTTGTGGCATCTTCATCACCATGAACCCAGGTGGGACCTGGTAGGATCTCTTGGGGGTGAGGTGGGGAGGAACTGGAGGGGTTTGGGGTGGGGTGGGGGGCAAAACCTAGAATTTAGGTTCTCCCTCTCCATGGTTTTGGAGATATCATGGTCCTACATCGTGGTCCTTCCAGATGTTGCAGGATCTGACCGGCTTCGATTCCCACCACTGGAAATTCTAAGAGAAACATAGGAATGGCTTTAATGGCGGCAAATTTAACAGGGGTGGACTTCAACTCCCAGAATTCCCCCAGACAGGAAGACACGGGGCGGGAGGGATGCCTCTGGGCCTGCATGGAGCAGGACCACCGGAAGTGACTACCTCAGGCCGGGGTGGGGAATTTGGGCCCTTTTATGACTCGTGGACTTCAACTTCCAGAATTCCTGAGCCAGCATGATTCAAAGGGACAAAGGGCCCCATGTTGGCTGAGGAATTCTGGGAGTTGAAGTCCCCAAGTCATGAAAGGGCCCAAATTGCCCATGTTGACTCAGGAATTCTGGGAGTTGAAGTCCCCAAGTCATGAAAGGGCCCAAATTCCCCATGTTGGCTCGGGAATTCTGGGAGTTGAAGTCCCCAAGTCATGAAAGGGCCCAAATTGCCCATGTTGGCTCAGGAATTCTGGGAATTGAAGTCCCCGAGTCATGAAAGGGCCCAAATTGCCCATGTTGGCTCAGGAATTCTGGGAGTTGAAGTCCCCGAGTCATGAAAGGGCCCAAATTCCCCATGTTGGCTCAGGAATTCTGGGAGTTGAAGTCCCCGAGTCATGAAAGGGCCCAAATTCCCCATGTTGGCTCAGGAATTCTGGGAGTTGAAGTCCCCGAGTCATGAAAGGGCCCAAATTCCCCATGTTGGCTCAGGAATTCTGGGAGTTGAAGTCCCCGAGTCATGAAAGGGCCCAAATTCCCCATGTTGGCTCGGGAATTCTGGGAGTTGAAGTCCCCAAGTCATGAAAGGGCCCAAATTCCCCATGTTGGCTCGGGAATTCTGGGAGTTGAAGTCCCCAAGTCATGAAAGGGCCCAAATTCCCCATGTTGGCTCAGGAATTCTGGGAGTTGAAGTCCCCAAGTCATGAAAGGGCCCAAATTGCCCATGTTGGCTCAGGAATTCTGGGAGTTGAAGTCCCCAAGTCATGAAAGGGCCCAAATTCCCCATGTTGGCTCAGGAATTCTGGGAGTTGAAGTCCCCAAGTCATAAAGGGGCCCAAATTCCCCATGTTGGCTCAGGAATTCTGGGAGTTGAAGTCCCCAAGTCATGAAAGGGCCCAAATTCCCCATGTTGGCTCAGGAATTCTGGGAGTTGAAGTCCCCAAGGCATGAAAGGGCCCAAATTCCCCATGTTGGCTCAGGAATTCTGGGAGTTGAAGTCCCCAGGGCATGAGAGGGCCCAAATTCCCCATGTTGGCTCAGGAATTCTGGGAGTTGAAGTCCCCAAGTCATAAAGGGGCCCAAATTCCCCATGTTGGCTCAGGAATTCTGGGAGTTGAAGTCCCCAAGTCATGAGAGGGCCCAAATTGCCCATGTTGGCTCAGGAATTCTGGGAGTTGAAGTCCCCAAGTCATGAAAGGGCCCAAATTCCCCATGTTGGCTCAGGAATTCTGGGAGTTGAAGTCCCCAAGTCATAAAGGGGCCCAAATTCCCCATGTTGGCTCAGGAATTCTGGGAGTTGAAGTCCCCAAGTCATGAGAGGGCCCAAATTGCCCATGTTGGCTCAGGAATTCTGGGAGTTGAAGTCCCCAAGTCATGAAAGGGCCCAAATTCCCCATGTTGGCTCAGGAATTCTGGGAGTTGAAGTCCCCAAGTCATAAAGGGGCCCAAATTCCCCATGTTGGCTCAGGAATTCTGGGAGTTGAAGTCCCCAAGTCATGAGAGGGCCCAAATTGCCCATGTTGGCTCAGGAATTCTGGGAGTTGAAGTCCCCAAGTCATGAAAGGGCCCAAATTCCCCATGTTGGCTCAGGAATTCTGGGAGTTGAAGTCCCCAAGGCATGAAAGGGCCCAAATTGCCCATGTTGGCTCGGAAATTCTGGGAGTTGAAGTCCCCAAGGCATGAAAGGGCCCAAATTGCCCATGTTGGCTCAGGAATTCTGGGAGTTGAAGTCCCCAAGTCATGAAAGGGCCCAAATTCCCCATGTTGGCTCAGGAATTCTGGGAGTTGAAGTCCGGCTGAGGAATTCTGGGAATTGAAGTCCCCAAGTCATGAAAGGGCCCAAATTGCCCATGTTGGCTCAGGAATTCTGGGAGTTGAAGTCCCCAAGTCATAAAGGGGCCCAAATTCCCCATGTTGGCTCAGGAATTCTGGGAGTTGAAGTCCCCAAGTCATGAGAGGGCCCAAATTGCCCATGTTGGCTCAGGAATTCTGGGAGTTGAAGTCCCCAAGTCATGAAAGGGCCCAAATTCCCCATGTTGGCTCAGGAATTCTGGGAGTTGAAGTCCCCAAGGCATGAAAGGGCCCAAATTGCCCATGTTGGCTCGGAAATTCTGGGAGTTGAAGTCCCCAAGTCATGAAAGGGCCCAAATTCCCCATGTTGGCTCAGGAATTCTGGGAATTGAAGTCCACCCATGTTAAAGTGACCAAAGCTGTATCTATATCTCACATGCTGACTGGGGGATGCTGGGATTTGTAGTCCACCCATCTTAAAGGGGCCAAAGCTGTATCCATATCTCACATGCTGACTGGGGAATTCTGGGAATTGAAGTCCATCCATCCTAAAGGGGCCAAAGCTGTATCTATATCCCACATGCTGGCTGGGGGATGCTGGGATTTGTAGTCCACCCCTCTGAAAGTGACCAAAGCTGTATCTATATCCCACATGCTGACTGGGGGACGCTGGGAATTGAAGTCCATCCATCC
Source organism: Pituophis catenifer annectens (assembly GCF_029215685.1). Taxonomy (NCBI): domain Eukaryota; kingdom Metazoa; phylum Chordata; class Lepidosauria; order Squamata; family Colubridae; genus Pituophis; species Pituophis catenifer. Next base: position 2,295,665 of record NW_027256895.1, read on the forward strand.
TAAAGGGGCCAAAGCTGTATCTATATTCTACATGCTGGCTGGGGGATTCTGGGAGTTGTAGTCCACCCCTCTGAAAGTGGCCCAGCTTGTAGACAACCTACCTACGGCTGCCCCCCTGCCCCCCTCTTCTGACCTCCTCTTCCCCGGGATGGTTCGGCAGGCTACGCCGGGCGCACGGAATTGCCGGACAACCTGAAGTCCATGTTTCGTCCCATCTCCATGGTGGTCCCGGATTCCACCCTCATCGCCGAGATCATCCTTTTCGGAGAAGGCTTCAACAACTGTAAGGTATCCATCTGGTGGTGGGGCGGCTGGGGGGGGGGGTTGGGGGGTGGCGGGAGGCCGAGGCTCCAACCCCGGGGTAGATCTTCTCCAGCTTCTCTTCCCCCCCCCCACCCCCAGATCTTGGCCAAGAAGGTCTACACCCTCTACTCCCTGGCCGTGCAACAGCTCTCCAAGCAGGACCACTACGACTTCGGCCTGCGGGCCCTCACTTCCCTCCTGCGTTACGCCGGGAAGAAGCGCCGGGTGCGGCCGGACCTCTCGGATGAAGAGGTGGGCTTGAAGGGGGGGGGGTTTGCTGCGAGGGGTGGTGGTGGGAGGCAGAGGGGTCTTGTGGAGCTCTCTGAGGCGGCTGCAGGAAGTCCTCGACTTACGACCACAAGGGAGGGCAAGGTTTCCTACGTATTTGCTAAAGGAGTTTTGTCCCGTTTTATGGCTTTCCTTTGGGAGCATTTTATGATGTTCCTTCCTTCTACTTTTCTGTCTACTTCCTTTCTTCCTCTCGCCCTTCCTCCCTCCCTCTTCTCTTCCTTTTCTCCCTCCCTCTTTCTTTCTTTCCTGCCTTCCTTCTTTCCTTCCTTCCTCTTTCCCTTCCTCCCTGATTCCTTCCTTTCTTCCCTCTCTCCCTCTATCTTTCCTTCCTCCGTCCCTTCTTCCTTTGCTCCTTCCCTCCCTCCTTCCCTCCCTCTGTTCCTTCCTTCCTTATATCTCCTTTCTTCCTCCCTTCCTCACTCTTTTTCCTTCTTTCCTTCCTTTTCTCTCTCCTTTCTCTCTCTCCTTTCTTCCTTCCTTCCTCTTTCCCATCCTCCCTGATTCCTTCCTTTCTCCCTTCCCTTCCTCTCTCCTTTCCTTTCCTCTCTCCCTCCTTCATTCCCTCTGTTCCTTCCTTCCTCTCCTCCTTTCCCTTCCTCTCTTCCCCTTCCTCCCTCCCTCCCTTCCCTCCCTCTCTCTCTCTCCCTTCCTTCCTTCCTCTTTCCTTCCTTCCTCATTTCTTCCTTTCTTCCCTCTCTCCCTCTATCTTTCCTTCCTCCGTCCCTCCTTCCTTTGCTCCTTCCCTCCCTCCTTCCCTCCCTCTGTTCCTTCCTTCCTTATATCTCCTTCCTTCCTCCCTTCCTCACTCTTTTTCCTTCTTTCCTTCTTTCCTTCCTTTTCTCTCTCCTTTCTCTCTCTCCTTTCTTCCTTCCTTCCTCTTTCCCTTCCTCCCTGATTCCTTCCTTTCTCCCTTCCCTTCCTCTCTCCCTTCCCTTCCTCTCTCCCTCCTTCACTCCCTCTGTTCCTTCCTTCCTCTCCTCCTTTCCCTTCCTCTCTTCCCCTTCCTCCCTCCCTCCCTTCCCTCCCTCTCTCTCCCTTCCTTCCTTCCTCTTTCCTTCCTTCCTCATTTCTTCCTTTCTTCCCTCTCTCCCTCTATCTTTCCTTCCTCCGTCCCTCCTTCCTTTGCTCCTTCCCTCCCTCTGTTCCTTCCTTCCTTATATCTCCTTTCTTCCTCCCTTCCTCACTCTTTTTCCTTCTTTCCTTCCTTCCTTCCCACCCTTATTAAGCAAATCACTGCTGTTGTTCATTTAGTCCCACGGTCGTTAAGTAAGTCAATCTGTCTTCCCCATTACTTTGCTCACGGTCGAGCGTCTGAATTTTGATCCCGCGTTCGAATGCTGCAACGGTCATAAATGTGAGAAATGTTCATAAGTGACGGTTTTGCTGCAACGGCCGTAAATGTGAGAAATGTTCATACGTGACGGTTTTCAGCGCCGTTGCGGCTTCGAACGATCACTAAACGAACGGTCGTAAGTCGAGGACTGCCTGTAATGGGTCTTCCGGGCGGGCGAGGGGGCTGCTGAGCCCCCAGAGGGAAGGTCTCCTCCATCCAGGGGCTTCTGCTCTCCTCTCCTCTCTTCTTGGTGGGGACCTTCAGTTAGAACCGAGGAAGCTTCTGGGGCTGAGAAGGGAAATGTTTTCAAAGAAAAAGTCCAGTTAGATTTTTGAAATTGGGGCAACCCTGGCCTGGAGGACGGAGCATCTCCTTGGTGAGGACTGGGCTCTTGACTCTTCCCTTCCGGGGGTTGCAGATCCTCCTCATGGCCATGAAGGACATGAACATCGCCAAGCTGACCTCCGGGGACGTCCCGCTCTTCAACGCCATCACCCAGGACCTCTTCCCGGGCATCGAGTGCCCCGTCATTGACTACGGCAAGGTCAGCTGCCATCCCCCTGGGCCTGGCCCTCTGCCCTCCTCCGGGGAAGAGGCTGGGGTGTCCAGAGAGGGGAGAGGGAGCTATGCAGGGCCTCCCTGGGACCTCTGGACGTCTTCTGCGAGGGATGGGAAGGGCTGCCAGGCTCAGAGACACAATTCCTTCTTTCCTTCCTTCCTTCCTTCCTTCCTTCCTTCCTTCCTTCCTTCCTTCCTTCCTTCCCTCCTTCCTTCCTTCCTTCCCTTCTTTCCTTCCTCTTTTCTATCTTCTTCCATCCTTCCATCTTCATTTCTGTCTCCTTCCTTCCTTCCTCCCTCCCTGCTTTCTTTCATTCTGCTCTTGTATCTCCTTCCCCCTCCCTTCCTTTCTTCCTTCCCTCCTTCCTCCCTCCCTTCTTTCATTCCTCTTTTCTATCTTCTTCCTTCCTTCCTCATTTCTGTCTCCTTCCTTCCTTTCTCCTCCCTCCCTCCTTTCTTTCATTTGGCTTTTCTATCTCCTTCCCCCTCCCTTCTTTTCTTCCTTCCCTCCTTCCTCCCCCCCTTCTTTCATTCCTCTTTTCTATCTTCTTCCATCCTTCCATCCTCATTTCTGTCTCCTTCCTTTTCCTCCCTCCCTCCTTTCTTTCATTCATCTTTTGTATCTCCTTCCTTCCTTTGTCTCTCCCTCCCTTCCTTCTTTCATTCCTCTTTTCTATCTCCCTCTCTCCCTCCCTCCTTCCTTCCTTCTTTCCTTCCTCTTTTTTATCTTCTTCTTTCCTCCCTTCCTCATTTCTGTCTCCTTTCTTCCTCCTCCCTCCCTCCCTCCTTTCTTTCCTTCCTTTTTTCTTTCCTTCCTTCCTTCCGTTCCTTTTTTCTATCTCCTCCCTCTTTCTTTCTTTCTTTCTTTTTCTTTTTTCTGTCTTCTTCCTTCCTCTTTCCTATCTATCTATCTATCTATCTATCTATCTATCTATCTATCTATCTATCTATCTATCTATCTTCCTTCCTTCCTTCCTCTTTCTTTCTTTCTTTCTTTCTTTCTTTCTTTCCTTCTTCCTTTCTTTCCTTCTCTCTTTCTCTCCCTCTCTCCCTCTCTCCCTTCCATCTCTTCCCTCCCTTCCCCAACAGCTGAAGGAAGTGCTGGAGGGGGAGCTGAGGGAGCTGGGGCTGCAGGTCATCCCCTTCACCATCATGAAGGTCATCCAGCTCTTTGAGACCAAGAACTCCCGCCACTCCTCCATGATCGTGGGCAACACCGGCAGCGGCAAAACCATCACCTGGAAGGCCCTGCAGGCCACCCTCTGCAGCCTCCACAGGAGCGGAGACCCCGGCTTCAACCTGGTCCGGGTGAGTGAGTGGCTGGGGGGGGGGTGGGCAGAGAGCTCAGCGCCCCTTCCCCTCCCCTCCCCTCCCCTCCCATCCATCCATCCATCCTCTCCCCTCCTCCCTCTCTCTCCTCCCTTTTTCTCCCTCTCCTTTCCTCCCTCCCTCTCGTCCTGCCTTCCATCCATCTATCCATCCTTTCCCCACATCCTCTCTTGCTCCTTCCTTCCTTCCTTCCCTCCTTCCCTCCTTCTCTCCTCCCTTTCTTCCTCCCTCCCTATCTCCCTCCCATCCATCCATTATTCCATCCTCTCCCTTCCTCCCTCTCTTCCTCCCTCTCTCTCCTCCCTTTCTCTCCCTCCCTCTCGTCCTGCCTTCCATCCATCATTCCATCCCTTCTTTCTCCTTTCCCTCTCTCTTCCTCCCTCCCTCTCCTCCCTTTCTTCCTCCCTCCCTCCCTCCCTCCTTCCCTCCCATCCATCCATCCATTATTTCATCCTCTCCCTCCCTCCCTCCCTCTCTCTCCTCCCTCCTTTTCTCCCTCCCTACTTCCCTACTTCTCTCCCACCTATCCATCCACCCATCCCTTTTTTCCCCTCTCCCTTTCTCCCTCCCTCCCTTTCCTTTTCTCCACTTGGCCAGGAGCGTCTGTGGGCCCCATTCGTTCCTTCGTGTGAGAGCCACAGAAAAATGGTTCCTGTGAGGGGAAGGGGGGAGAGGGGAGAGGGGGCGGCCTGGGTCCCCCTGCCCAACAGAGGGGCCATGAATTGCAGAGGAGGAACTAGGAGGGGGTGGGGAGGGGCTCTGCCTGGCCTGGTCTGGCCTGGCCTCTGTTGCATGCTTCTGAGCTTCCTTCTCCTCCTCCTCTCCTCCCTCCCCCCCAGGACTATCCCCTGAACCCCAAGGCGGTGTCCCTGGGCGAGCTGTACGGAGAGTACAACCTCAGCACCAATGAGTGGACGGACGGTATTCTCTCCAGCGTTATGCGGACGGCCTGCGCAGGTACAGAAGTGTACACACACACCTGCTCTTTGTTGCTGGCACATTTCTCTTTGACCGGGAGGGGGCTCACCCCATGTAGTGGAAACCCCCCCCCCCCCACACACACACACCAGACTTATGGGCAGAGAAAGCCCAGAGGGGTCCGTCCCGCTCGCTCCAACAAGAAGAGGCCTTATACGGGCCCCGTCTGCCAGTGAATTTCACCTGGCGGGGTCCAAGGAGAAGGGCCTTTTTGGTGTGGCCCCCACCCCCCACCCTCTAGAACAGGAGTCCCCAACCTTGGCAACTTTAAGACCCGTGGACTTCAACTCCCAGAATTCCCCAGCCAGCTCTTTTTTTCCCCTCACTTTGCTGAAGTCAAGATATATTATGCTTACTGCATACCTACCATCTATTAAGAAAGTTACCCTATGTGGCCGGCTGGGGAATTCTGGGAGTTGAAGTCCACAGGTCTTCAAGCTTCCAAGGTTGGAGACCCCTGATTTAAGACTCGTGGACTTCAACTCCCAGAATTCCCCAGCCAGCTCTTTTGTTTCACTTTGCTGAATATCAAGATATATTACGCTTACTGTATACCCTCCATCTATTAAGAAAGTTATCCTACGTGGCTGGGCTGGGGAATTCTGGGAGTTGAAGTCCACAAGTCTTAAAGTTGCCAAGGTTGGAGACCCCTGTTTTAAGACCTGTGGACTTCAATTCCCAGAATTCCCCAGCCAGCTCTCTTTTTTTCCCCTCACTTTGCTGAAGTCAAGATATATTACGCTTACTGCATACCCACCATCTGTTAAGAAAGTTTATTAAGCCGTTTAGTCTTTGAAACATAGTTTAAGTAGTTTAAATAGTCTATTTAGTCTTTGAAACACCCGTTTCAACAGCGAGACGGGTGGTATATCAATTGAATCAATCAGAAAAAAACAGAGTTGGAAGGGACCTTTGGAGGTCTTCTAGTCCAACCTTTTGCTCAAGCAGGAGACCCTAGAGTCTACCATTTCAGATAAGTGACCGTCTAGTCCCCAGGGGTGGAGCACCCACAATTTCTGGTGGCAAGCTGTTCCACTGGTTAATTGTCCTACTGTTGGGAAGTTTCTCCGTAGTTCCAGGTTGCTTCTCTCCTTGGTTAGTTTCCACCCGTTGCTTCTTGTCCTGCCTTATAGAAATAGAAATAGAAATAGAAATAATAGAAATAGAAATAGAAATAATAGAAATAGAAATAGAATGGAGCGGAACGGAACGGAACGGAACAGAACAGAACAGAACAGAACAGAACAGAATAGAATAGAATAGAAAATACGGAATGGAATGGAATGGAATAGAATAGAATAGAATAGAGTTGAATAGAATAGAATAGAATAGAATAGAATAGAATAGAATAGAATAGAATAGAATAGAATAGAATAGAATAGAATAGAATAGAATAGTGATAGAAAATACGGAATGGGATGGGATGGGATGGGATGGGATGGAATGGAATAGAATAGAATAGAATAGAATAGAATAGAATAGAATAGAATAGAAAAACAGAACAGAACAGAACAGAACAGAACAGAATAGTGATAGAAAATACGGAATGGAATGGAATGGAATGGAATGGAATGGAATGGGAATAGAATAGAATAGAATAGAATAGAATAGAATAGAATAGTGATAGAAAATACGGAATGGGATGGAATGGAATAGAATAGAATAGAATAGAATAGAATAGGAAATGGAAATGGAAATGGAATGGAATGGAATAGAATAGAATAGAATAGAATAGAATAGGAAATGGAAATGGAAATGGAATGGAATGGAATGGAATAGAATAGAATAGAATAGAACAGAACAGAACAGAATAGTGATAGAAAATACGGAATGGAATGGAATGGAATGGAAATAGAATAGAATAGAATAGAATAGAATAGAATAGAATAGAATAGAATAGAATAGAATAGAATAGAATAGAATAGAATAGAACAGCTGGCACGTGGAGCCATATCTATGTGGCACGCGAGCATTGCCCTAGCTCAGTGCAAGCACGAAGTGCGCATGGCCAGCTGATTTTCAGGCCTTCCGGGCTCACCGGAAGTCAGGAAACGGGCTGTTTCCAGCCTCCGAAAGGCCTCCGGAGTGGTGGGGAAGGCTGTTTTTGCCCTCCCCAGGCTCCAAGGAAGCCTCTGGAGCCTTGGGAGGACGAAAAATGGGCCTATCGACCCCACCATGCCATTGCGTGCCAAAAGCGGGGTGAGCGGGGGAGGTCGCGCCCGCATGCGTGGGGCGCATTGAATTATGGGTGTGGGCATGCACCCGACCCCCTCCCCCTCGCGCTCCCCCCGTTGTTGGCACGTGACGGCAAAAAGGTTGGCCATCCCCATCCTATACCATTTCAGGTAAATGGCTGTCCAAGCTCTTCTTGAAAACTTCCAGTGTTGGAGCCTTTGCGACTTCCGGTGGCAGGCTGTTCCACTGGTTAATTGTCCTCGCCGTTAGGAAGCTTCTCCTTAGTTCCAGGTTGCTTCTCTCCTTGATGAGTTTCCATCCATGAATTAATTAATTAATCAACCAACCAACCAAGTCTAAGATGCCTTTAGGAGAAATACCTTTGCTTCTTCTGGCGTTGTTGGGTTGATGGGCGCCTAGATTTGGGTTCATTGAGTGGCCCCCAAAGGGGCTTGTCTACAGCTAGGGATATGAAAGAGATGATATAGTGATAATGATAGATAACAACAACAACAACAACAATAATAATAACGATAGAGAGGAGTTCACCCCTTGGCCCTTCCCTCTCTTGCTACAATGCCCGGCGTCCGTTTCCTGATGCAAGAGACCAAAATGGGTGGGTGGCAGAGATGGGTTTCAGCAGGTTCTGACCGGTTCGGGAGAACCGGTAGCGGAAATTTTGAGTAGTTCTGGAGAACCGATAGTAAAAAATTCTGACTGGCCCCGCCCGCATCTATTCTCTGCCTCCCGAGTCCCAGCTGATCGGGAGCAAATGGGGATTTTGCAGTATCCTTCCCCCGGAGTGGGGTGGGAATGGAGATTTTACAGTATCCTTCCCCTGCCACGCCCACCAAGCCACGCCCACAGAACCGGTAGCAAAAAAAAAATTACTACCGGTGATGGGTGGGTGGGATATGTTGTGGGGTCTTCTCCTGTCCCTCACGGGCTCTGACCGAGCCTCCCTTCTTCGTCGCAGACGAGAAACCGGATGAAAAATGGATCCTTTTCGACGGACCGGTGGACACGCTGTGGATCGAGAGCATGAACTCGGTCATGGACGACAACAAAGTCCTGACCCTCATCAATGGGGAGAGGATCGCCATGCCCGAGCAGGTAAGTTAAAGACCCTACTACCCTCGTGCCCCCTCCTGCTCCGTTTGAGCAGCCGAGCTGGGCTCCCACCGCATCTGATGGACATTGTCGGCGGGGGGGGGGGATGTCTTCTCCAGGTTTCGCTGTTGTTTGAAGTGGAGAACCTGGCGGTCGCCTCTCCCGCCACCGTCTCCCGATGTGGGATGGTTTACACCGACTACAGCGACCTGGGTTGGAAGCCGTACGTCCTATCCTGGATCGAGAAGCGTCCAAAGGTAGTGGAGGGGGCGGGATTGGGTTTAGGATGGCGACTTGGCAACTGTAAAACGGGTGGACTTCAACTCCCAGGATTCCCCAGCCAGCCGTGCCTGTATTATTATTTTTTTTCTCTCGTATCCTCTAAAATGGAGAGATTGCAGAGGAAGGGATTGCAAGAGAATACGCGCGCACGTATCAAAAGGAATGCATTACTGTCAGGGAATTCCGGGAGTTGAGGTCCACCCGTCTTCACGTTGCCGAGGTTGAGAAACACTCCCCAAGACAGTCTTGATTATTGTGGGGTCATCCATGGTTATGCAATCAGAATAGAGCTGGAAGGGACCTCGGAGGTCATCTAGTCAAACCCCATGCTCAAGCAGGAGATCCTCTACCGTTTCAGACAAGTGACCGTCCAATCTCTTCTTAAAAGCCTCCAGTGTTGAAAGCACCCACAACTTCTGGTGGCAAGCTGTTCCGCTGGTGAATTGTCCTCGCTTTGAGGAAATTTCTCCTCAGTTCCAGGTTGCTTCTCTCCTTGATGTGTTTCCATCCGTTGCTTCTTCTCCTGCCTTCTGTTGTTTTGGAAAATAGGTGGACCTCCTCACTCACAGCCTCTTCCCTCCTGAGGATGTACCCTATACGTTGTGGGGTAAGAAATCCCCAAAATCATAGAGGGGTGATTTGAGAGGAAGCAAGAACTCCTCAAGTTATTTTTGGGGGATACCCGTTGGCTGATCGGAGTCTTCGAGATGATAAGGAGCAAAACCTCAAGGAGAAATAATTGCGCGGAAGGAGAAACTTGGGAGTCTCTAGGCTAACTCGTTGCGGTCAACTCTCTGTGGGATAAATCAACGTTTCATTCGGTTACTTTTATCGATCAAGAACCAGGGGTGACATGATAACCGTATTCCTATATTTGAGGGGCTGCCCCAAAGAAGAGGGAGTCAAGCTATTCTCCAAAGCACCTGAGGGCAGGACAAGAAGCAACGGGTGGAAACTGATCAAAGAGAGAAGCAACTTAGAACTAAGGAGAAATTTCCTGACAGGGAGAACAATTAATCAGTGGAACTGCTTGCCACCAGAAGTTGTGGGAGCTCCATCACTGGAGGTTTTCAAGACGAGACAGGAAATGATAAGAGGGCAGGGGTCTCCAATCCTGGCAACTTTGAAGATTTATGGACTTCAGCTCCCAGAATTCCTCAGCCAGCCATGCCTGTAATTTTTTTTTTTTTTGGCCTCCGACCTCCTAGAGTGGAGCGTTTGCAGAGGAAGGGATTAGAAGAGAGTAAGCAGCCTGCGACAGGTGTACGCATCGAAAGGAATGGATTCAAAAGGAACGCTCGTCCCCAGATGTTGTGGGTGCTCCCCACAACTTCCCCGGAGATTTAAAAAAAAAAAAAGAAAAGATTGGACAGCCACTTGCATGGGCGCACTGGGAAGCTGAGCTTCCGGTTTCCGGCCTGCGCATGTGCGCCAATCATCTGCTCTTTCATGTGTGCACGAAGACCAGGTGGCTGGAACCCAGCGGAGTAACAGGCGACGGCTGGCGTGCCCAGAGAGATGGCTCTGCGTGCCATTCGCCATCACTGGTATAGAGCAGGGGGTGAAATGCTACCGGTTCGCACCGGTTCAGGGGAACCGGTAACGGTGGTGGCGCGAGGCTCTCTGCCCACCCGCCCGGATGCCGTTACTTCCTGGTTTTAACCAGAAAGTAACCTGTTTTTTACACTCTGCGCATGCACAGAGGGTTCAAGCGCGCGCATGTAGGGAAGGTAAGTAGATTTCACCCAGATGTTGGGTTCAGCAGGTTCTGACCAGTTCTGGAGAACCGGTAGTGGAAATGTTGAGTAGTTCGGAGAACCGGTAGTAAAAATTCCCATCTATTCTCTGCCTCCCGAGTCCCAGCTGATCAGGAGGAAATGAGGATTTTGCAGTAACCTTCTGCTGGAGTGGGGTGGGAATGGAGATTTTACAGTATCCTTCCCTTGGAAGGCCCACCAAGCCGCGCCCACAGAACCGGTAGCAAAAATTTTTGAAACCCACCACTGATTTCACCCCTGGTATAGGGTCAAGAGTTACCGTAATTTCGATGAACTCAAATCGATCCATCAGAACCGAGCTGGAAGGGACCTTAGAGGTCTTCTAGTCGGTCCCTTCCAGCTCGGTTCTGATGGATCGATTTGAGTTCATCGAAATTACGGTACCTCTTGTATTTCTGGATTGACTTTTCTTCCTCTTACGGCCGCAATTCCATTGAAATTGACGTAGCTTTTGCATTTTGCCGAATCGTCCTGCGGGAACCTGTCCCGGGACGAATTGGTCGTGGCGAGCTTCCGCGCACCTGCACCCCCTCTCCCTTCCCAGGTGGAAACGGAAACGTTGCAGCGGATGTTTGACAAATTCACCAACAAGATCCTGAACTTCAAGAAGGAGAATTGCCAGGAGTTGGTTCCCATCGTTGAATACAGTGGCATTGTGTCTCTCTGCAAACTCTTCTCGTCCTTGGCCGAGGAAGGGGTAAGCGCTGAGCGAGGGGGACACCCTTCCCTTCCCATGTGGGTCCTTCTGATACAGGTAATCTTTAACTTACAACAGTTTGTTTAGTCATCATCTTCTTTTAATGACTCCATAATCTCTCACGGGGTGGAGTCTGGGCAGCTGAATGGAGCTGAGTGTTTTACTGGCCGGATGCCTTTCCCTGTTGCCAGTGCGGAGTTTTGTTCAGCAGATATATTCTCATTGTGCGAGAGTGCGAGAGAGAGAGAAAAATATCTGCCTCTATCTAGGATCGAATTCCCGGCCTCCTGATTTGTGAGGCGAGAGCTCCACCTCTAGGCCACCGCACCACTGTCCAACAGTTCGCTTAGTGACTGTTAGAAATTGCGACGGCTCTGAAACGAGTGACTTAGGATCGTTTTTCACACAAGAGCGGCAGCATCTCCCTGGCCACATGATCAAAACTCAGAGGCTTGGCAACGGACTTGTATTTATGATGGTCGCGGCGTCCTGGGGTCACATCATCCCCTTTTTGGGACCTTCTGACAAGCAAAAGTCCGCGGGGAAGCCAAATTCACTTAACGACCTTGGGACTAACTTAACAACCGCAGTGATTCACTTAACAATGGTGGCAAGGAAGGGAGGAGGGAGGAAGAGAGGGAAGGAAGAAGGAAGGAACAAAGGAAGGAGGGAAGGAAAGAGGGGGAGAAGGAGGGAGGAAGGAAAGGAAGGAGGGTGGGAGGGAGGGAGGGAGGAAGGAAGAAAAGGAAGGAAGGAAGGAAGGAAGGAAGGAAGGAAGGAAGGAAGGAAAGGGGGAGAAGGAGGAGGGAAGGAGGAAAGGAATGAGGATGGGAGGGAGGGAGGAAGGAAGGAAAGAGGGCAGAGAGGGAGGGAAGAAGGAAGGAACAAAGGAAGGAAGGAAGGAAAGAGGGGGAGAGGGAGGGAGGAAGGAAAGGAATGAGGGTGGGTGGGGGGGAGGAAGGAACAAAGGAAGGAAGGAAGGAAAGGGGGAGAAGGAGGAGGGAGGGAGGAAAGGAATGATGGAGGGAGGAAAGGAATGAGGGTGGGTGGGGAGGGAGGGGAGGAACAAAGGAAGGAAGAAAGGAAAGAGGGGAAGAGGGAGGTTGGAAGGAAAGGAATGAGGGTGGGAGGGAGGGAGGAACGAAGGAAGGAAGGAAAGGGGAGAAGGAGGAGGGAAGGGGGAAGGAATGAGGGAGGGAGGGAGGGAGGAACGAAGGAAGGGAAGGAACAAAGGAAAGGGAGGAAGGGAGGGAGGAAGGAACAAAGGAAGGAAGGAACAAAGGACGGAAGCCTGAGTCAATCTTGACCCTGATAAGTTTCGAACTGTTAAGTGAAACCAAGGTCCTCCATTGACTTTGCTGGTTGGGAGGTCACAAAAGGCGATCTCACCTGACTCCGGGACACTACGACCGTCATAAATACGAGTCCGTTGCCGAGCGTCCGGGTTTTGATCCCATGATTGTGGGATTGCTAACGGTCGTAAGTGTGAAAAACGGTCATAATAGTCCTAAATTACTTTTCTCGGTGCCGTTGTAATTTCCAACCGTCGCTAAATGAACTGTTGTAAGAGGGGTGCGGCGGCCTAGAGGCAGAGCTCTCGCCTCACAATCAGGAAGCTGTGAGTTCGATCCTAGGTAGAGGCAGATATTTCCCCCTCTCTGGGCACAATGAGAATTTATCTGCTGAATATAACTCCGCACTGGCAACAAGAAAGGCATCCGGCCAGTAAAACACTCAGCTCCGTTCAGTTGCTGAGAGAAGATGAACTAAATGAACGGTTGTAAGTGAAGGACTACTTGTGCTTCAACAGACCTTCCAAGCTGTCGGTCTGGTCCATCTCTCTCTGCCCCACATCTCCGTCTAGGGAGATGCTGGTGGTGGCCCTTAAGTGAGGATCTCCCCGTTCCTTCCAGCTGAATCTCACCGACACCGAGAACTACTCCACCTTGGTGGAGATGTATTACGTCTTCAGCATGATCTGGTCGCTGTGCGCAGCCGTCGACGAGGAAGGCCGGAAGAAGATCGACAACTTCCTGCGGGAAATCGAGGGATCCTTCCCTAACAAGGTCGTTCAGATTGGCTTGGCTTTCCGGGATCTTCCGGGATCGGTCGGAAAAGCAAACGTTGTGAGAAGATCCACCTCACCTACTCCTTGCTTGCTCCTCCGCAGGACACCGTCTACGAGTATTACGTGGACCCCAAGAGGAAGCAGTGGGTTGCCTTCGAGGACAACCTTCCCAAGATGTGGAGATACCCTCCCAAGTGAGTAACCCTTCGGACAGTCAGTGGGGAAGCCAGATTCATTTAACGACCGTGTGACTCTCTTAACAACTGTGTCAGGAAAGGTCATAAAACGGGGCACAAAACTCAGCAAACGTCTCACTCTGGGTTTAAACATGGCATAGCAATTATCTGGCTCAGCAACGGAAATGTTGGGCTCCATTGTGGTCGTAAATCGAGGACCCCTCATAGAGGAGACGGTGAAGACATGGTCTCCATGGCTGAGCTAACCTCTTCATGCCCAGCTTGGTTTCTCAATTCTCTGATTTCCGGCCTCCGCACAACCACACCCAACATCACAATTGCTGTCTTCCCCTGCCGTCCTCACGGCTGCCAGCCGAGCATCTGTGATTTAAGCCTGTGCTCGCATCCATTTACACACACACACACACACACACACACCTCGTCCCTAATCCAATCAGCGGCCTGGAATTACCGGAGGGTGCGGTCCCCCAGCGGCCACGGGCAGGTGCCTGCCCACGCACAACGCCGGGCGAGGTGTTCTGTCCCCGTCTCACACACGCACACAAACAGTCAGCCAGGGGTTAAATAAAGCTTGCAGACAATAAATTCCTTCGATAACAGGATTGGCAGCAACCCAGTAGCTGCTTGCCAAGAACTTTACTCACAGAGGGAGGTGTTCCTCCTCCGTCAGATAAACCAAAGCAAATACACAAAGTCAAAAAATTGTCAAGTCCAGTCCGTATTAAATCCAAGGCAGGCAGATAACGTAGTTTCAGAGATACAATGCGACTCGTTAGTTGTTTAGTTTTGTCCGTCACAGAGCTGAATGGCCACCACACCCCCTTTTATCCCCTGTGGGGTGTGGTCCAGTGACTCAGCTTAATCTCTGGCACGCCTCCTTTTCTGCTGTGTGCGCTTGTCTCTCCGACGCTGGCATGGATCCAGCCAAGACTTATCTCCTTCACTGTCCGACTGTGAGGAGATACCTGGCTTCTGCCAATCTCTTCTCCCTCGGGAGACACCTGAGGCATTGCCAGAGAGGAGGGTCCTGGAGAGGGAGGCCTGGCCAACTCCTCTCCTTCATGTTCGGAGCTTTCTCCTCCGATAAGTCGGCCTCGGGGGTCGGAGTCACAACACGAGGGACGGACAGCATCGAAAATTGTGGCTGCCTTCCAAGCTTTCAGCTTCCAGCCGGGATGACAACCGCGGGAATTGTGTCTCGTGTCGGCTGTCTTCATGCCTCTCGACAAGGGTTTTTGGCTTAGCCGCGAGAGCTACCACACACTCTGGGGACTCAGCTTGGGGCGGGCGCATCTGCCCAGGGGGTGGGCGATAGCCGAGCACGAGTCCTGAGCCGAGACCTCCGCTCCTCTCCCCAGCATCCCCTTCTACAAGATCATCGTGCCGACGGTGGACACTATGCGGTACAACTATCTCGTCAACGCCTTGATTGCCAACCAACAGCGGTGTTGCTGACCGGCATGGTGGGCACGGGGAAGACCTCCATCGCCCAAGGGGTGCTTCAGTCCCTGGACAGCGTCAAGTGGGCCGTCTTGGTCATCAACATGTCCGCCAGGTAACGACTCACCTGCGCCCAAACAAGGACAAAGAGGGAAGCCTTCACAGAAAGAATGGAACCGAATAACAAGAGTTGGAAGGGAGCTGATAGGTCATCTAATCCATCCCGCTGGGTGAGCAGGAAACCTCCAGTGATGAAAGCATCCACAACTTCTGGTGGCAGGCTGTTCCACTGGTGAATTATTCTCCCTGTCGGGAAGTTTCTCCTTCAATTCAAGGTTGCTTCTCTCCTTGATTCGTTTCCATCCGTCGCTTCTTCTCCTGTCTTCAGATGCTTTGGAGAATAGCTTGAGCCCCTCCTCTTCTTTGGGGCAGCCCCTCAAATATTGGAACTCTGCTACGGTGTCTCCCCTGGTCCTTCTTGTCAGAATAACAGAATCACAAGAGTTCGGAGGGACCTCAGAGGTCATCTATCCCAACCCCTGCTCGAGAAGGAGATCCTATACCGTTTCAGACAAATGCCTGTCCGATCTCTTCATAAATGGCAACTCACTTAACGAACCCCTTGAGGAAATTTGGGGCTCTTGTTTTGGCGGTAAATGGTGGCCCAGGGGTTAGAGTGCAGGCTACTTCTGCTGACTGTCGGCTGCCTGCAGTTCAGCAGTTCGATCTTGACCAGGCTCAAGGTTGACTTGGCCTTCCATCCTTCCGAGGTCGGTCAAGCGAAGACCCAGATTGTTGGGGGCAAGAGGCTGACTCTGTAAACCGCTTAGAGAGGGCTGTAAAGGAAGGAAGGAAGGAAAAGGGAGGGAAGGAGGAAGGGAAGGAAGAGAAAAAGGCAAGAAAGGAAGGAAGGAAGGAAGGAAGGGGAGGGAAGGAAAGAATGAAGAGAAAAAGAGAAGAAGGAAGGAAGGAAGGAAGGAAAAGGGAGGGGAGGAGGAAGGGAAGGAAGAGAAAAAGGCAAGAAGGGAGGAAGGAAGGAAGGAAGGAAGGAAGGGGAGGGAAGGAAAGAATGAAGAGAAGAAGGAAGGAAGGAAGGAAAAGGGAGGGAAGGAAAGAATGAAGAGAAAAAGAGAAGAAGGAAGGAAGGAAGGAAGGAAAAGGGAGGGGAGGAGGAAGGGAAGGAAGAGAAAAAGGCAAGAAGGGAGGAAGGAAGGAAGGAAGGGTTAGGGAAGGAGGGAGGGAAGGAAAGAAGGAAGAGAAAAAGAGAAGAAGGAAGGAAGGAAGGAAGCTGTGGTGACACAGTGGTTAGAATGCACTATTGCACGCTGACTCTGCCCAATGTCAGGAGTTCAATCCTGACCAGCTCAAGGTTGACTCAGCCTTCCGTCCTTCCTTCTGAAGTCGGTAAAACGAGGACCCAGATTGTTGGGGGGCAAGAGGCTGACTCTGTAAACTGCTTAGAGAGCGCTGTAAAGGAAGGAAGGGGGAGGGAAGGAGGGAGGGAGGGAGGGAAGGAAGAGAAAAAGACAAGGAGGAAGAAGGGAAGGAAGGAAAAGGGAGGGAAGGAGGAAGGGAAGGAAGAGAAAAAGGCAAGGAAGAAGGGAAGGAAGGAAAAAGGAGGGAAGGAGGAAGGAAGGGAAGGAAGAGGAAGAGGCAAGAAGGAAGAAGGGAAGGAAGGAAAAGGGAGGGAAGGAGGAAAGGGAAGGAAGAGAAAAAGGCAAGAAGGGAAGAAGGGGAGGAAGGAAGGAAAAATGAGAAAGAACGAAGGACGCCGTGGTGGTGCAGTGGTTAGAATGCACTATTGCATGGTGACTCTGCCCACTGCCAGGAGTTCGATCCTGACCGGCTCAAGGTTGACTCAGCCTTCCGTCTGAAGTGGGTAAAACGAGGACCCAGATTGTTGGGGGGGGGGGGGCAAGAGCCTGACTCTGCAAATCACTTAGAGAGGGCTGTAAAAGCCCTGTGAAGCGGGATATAAGCCTTAAGGGCTACTGCTATTGTTGTAACCCATGTTCCCCGGCTAACGGGCCTTTGGTCCTTTGGGTCTCCCCCTTCTGTAAGGACGTCCCTTGCCTTTCCCGTAGACCACCTCCAACAACGTCCAAAGCATCATCGAGAGCCGCGTGGAGAAACGCACCAAGGGCGTCTACGTGCCCATGGGAGGGAAAAGCATGATCACCTTCATGGATGACCTCAACATGCCGGCCAAAGACACGTTCGGTTCGCAGCCTCCTCTGGAGCTACTACGGCTTTGGCTGGACTACGGCTTCTGGTACGACCGGACCAAGCAGACCATCAAACACATCAAGGTCAGAACCGGGTCGGGGCCCTCACCCACCTGCCGTGCCCCCCTACTAGACTCCCCCTCCCTCCGATGCCCGCCTTCCTTCCCGCCCGCCCGCCCGCCAGGGCCGATTGTTTCTACAAGGCGCCTCTCCGGCGCATTAAATGCGGTCACGCACCGAACTCGGCATTGTCTCTTTAGACCCCCGGGTTGTTTGAAAACTCGGCAGCTGGCGATGAAAGACATTTGTGCCCGGAATAATTGTCTTAAAGAGGCCGTCGTGTCTCTGGATTTCAGTCAGGGGTGGAGAAGAGGAGGGAGGCCGGCGTGGCACAGGACTCCCCGAGGGAAGGGCAGGGTGGCACGCGCCGTGCCGGTGATGATTAAAGTTCCCCTTTTTGTATGCCGCCAGCTTCGTCGTCCGCCGGCTTCGGCACGGACCCTTCGCAGCCAGAGGGTGGGCTGCGGGGAAGGTGGTTGGGTGGGTCCTTTCTCCCCCCCCCTTTTTTTTGATCCACGAGGACGTTTGTCTCCCCCCCACGTCTTCCCCCAGGACATGTTCCTGATGGCGGCCATGGGACCTCCCGGAGGAGGGCGTACGGTGATCTCCAGCCGTCTGCAGAGCCGGTTCAACCTCATCAACATGACCTTCCCCACCGTAAGGGCTGATTGGCAGCCGAGCCGAGGAAGGGGCCGCGGGTCAGGGCTCAACCTGGCGAGCGAAGGAGAGAGACCCCCCCTCTCCCCAACCTTTCCTGATCCTCTCCGCCACCAATTCCTGCAGAGGTGGCCCAGCCAGTTCTAACGTCAGCCCGCCGTCTCTTCGGTGGAGGGCAGGACGGGGACGATGGGAAGAGGATGGGGAGAGGTTTGGGTGGGCCCTGCCAGTGAGGCACAACTGGAATGTGGGGGGGGGGGGGTGTCTGGGGCCCAATGCAGGAAGTTCACTGTGGTATCTCTACCTGCTTCTGAACCTCCTTGAAGCTCCATGCGAGGTGGGCTCCCATCTTCACGTCCCTTGCATCTAGCAGGACCTTCCTGTTGAGGTGGAAGGAGATCAGCTTTGGGGTGTTGGCCCTGTTGTGGAATATAAATTGGGATTTCTCAAGTTTGGTCATTTTAAGAGGTGTGGACTTCAACTCCCAGAATTCCCCAGCCAGCCACGTAGGATAACCTTCTTAATAGATGGAGGGTATGCAGTAAGCGTAATATATCTTGACTTCAGAAAAGTGGGGAAAAAAGAGCTGGCTGGGGAATTCTGGGAGTTGAAGTCCACAAGTCTTAAATCAGGGGTCTCCGACCATGGCCACTTTAAGACAGGTGGACTTCAACTCCCAGAATTCCCCAGCCAGCCACGTAGGGTAACTTTCTTAATAGAAGGTGGGTATGCAGTGAGCGTAATATATCTTGATATTCAGCAAAGTGAAACAACGAACCGGCTGGGGAATTCTGGGAGTTGAAATCCACACCTCTGCAAGTGGCCAAGATTGAAAAAAAAAAAAAAGGTTTAACGGCAATCGGAAGAAAACTCTGATCGTTGTATTCAACCCTGAGCTGTATGTATGCCTCACATGCTGGCTGGGGGGATTCTGGGAGTTGAAGTCCACACGCCTTAAACCAATCGAAGGTTGAGATCCATTCGTTCTTATTCAACATTTGTTCCAAGTTTTCAATGGGCTCCTTTGAATGTTGGCTTTGACTCACATTTTAGGCCGGGGGAGTTGCAAGGGGGCGGGTGCTCTTTCCCTCAAGTGCTGGAACCCCCCCCCCCCAAAATAAAATCACGGGGTCTCTGGGATTAACCTCCGAGGGTTGCCTTTGCATCAGAACCAATCTATGCCCTGCAACCTTTGAAGCAGGGATGGGATTCAGCCGGTTCGGAATGGGTGAATTGGATGTTAATTTTACATCTGGTTCGACGAACCGGTTGTTGCAAAGTCTGGCTGGCCCCTCCCACCCCGCCCCTCCCCAGAAGTCTCCATGCGGCCCGTTTTGGATGCCAGGTCCATGCAGGCTCTGGGAGGGCGAAAAACGGGCCTAACGGAAGTCCGGAAATGGGCCCATTTCTGGCCTCTGGAGGCCCTCCGGAGCCGAGGAGAGGCCGTTTTCACCATCCCGGAGGCTCAAAGAAAGCCTCCAGAGCCTGGGGAGGGCAAAAACACCCCCCCCACACCATACAGGAAGCCAACTAGGCCACGCCCCCATGGCCACGCCCACCCAACTAGGCAGAGAACCAGTTGCTAAAATTTTTCAATCCCACCCCTGCCTTGAAGGCCATCTAGCATGTAGAGAACTCCCAGAAATACATCTCCTGGAGCTGGAGGCTTAACTCAGATCCACGTGAGACGGGGAGGGTGTTGTCCTGCTGTTCCCCGCCCCCCCCCCCCGCCTTCCTGATTTTCTTCCCCCTCTGGATAGGATTCCCAAATCCGTCGCATCTTCGGCACCATGATCAATCAGAAGTTGCAGAACTTCGAGGAGGCCGTCAAACCGATCGGGAACGTCATCACCGAGGCCACGGTGGAGCTCTACAACAGCGTGGTCCAACGGTTCCTGCCCACGCCGGCCAAAATCCACTACCTCTTCAACCTCCGGGACATTTCCAAGGTAGAAAGAAGGGTCCCCCAGTAGGAGTGGTACGGTGGCCTAGAGGTAGCGCTCTCGCCTCACAATCAGGAGGCCGTGAGTTCGATCCTAGGTAGAGGCAGATATTTCTCTCTCTGGGCACAATGAGAATATATATATATATCTGCTGAACAGAACTCCTCATCGGTGATAAGAAAGGCATCTGGCCAGTAAAACACTCAGCTCCATTCAGTTGCCCAAGACTCCACTCCGCAAGGGATTACGGGATTGTTAAAAGATGATGATGATATAAGCCTAAATGCTGAGTGGTACGGTGGCCTAGAGGTGGCGCTCTCGCCTCACAATCAGAGGCTGTGAGTTCGATCCCAGGTAGAGGCAGATATTTCTCTCTCTGGGCACAATGAGAATATATATATATCTGCTGAACAGAACTCCTCATTGGTGACAAGAAGGGCATCCGGCCAGTAAAACACTCTGCTAGCTCCATTCAGTTGCCCAGACTCCACCCTGCATGAGGTTGTGGGGTTGTTAAACAACAGCAAAAAAAAAAAGAAGGGTCCCCAGTGCCCCTTCCTCTTCTCCAGGTAACGGGAGGGTGGGGGTTGTCCTGGAGGTCCGAATTGTGCCGCTGTCGAAGTTCCTTTTTCCGGAATCACATCGCTCTTGGCAGAGGGAGGGGGCCTTCACTGAAGTGATGGCAGCCGACTCCGCGCGGAGGGGCGGCGGGCTCCCCTCGCGGGTCGTCAGCCGGTTGTGCCTCAGGCAAGGAAGCGAATCCTGTTTAGCTTTTCAAAGCTTGGAATTAGGAACGATTTCTCTGCATCCTCCCAAGGTCTTCCGAACATCCCCCTCCTCAAATCCCGGGGAATTCCTCCCCCTCCCCGCTTCTCTCCTATCGCCGGGATGGGTGCCAACATCCCCACCTTTCGTGACCGTCCTGACTGGGGGCGTCGAGCGGCAAACCAGGCCTGTTATCGCGAGCCAGGCCGTTTCCAAGGGTTTTGTGGTTTTTTTTCCTGCGCCACCTCCACGGATGCCCAGAGGCTGTGAGCATTAGGATTCCAAGCAGGGCAGAGATGCAGAGCGCACATCAAATGGGCACTGCGGCTTTGGAGACATCAAATGCCGCCGAATGTTTATCCCAGGTTTTCAGCCCCGAAGCTCTTCTCCCGCACATCAAATGCAGCCCCGGATGCCCGTGAGCCGGGCTGTGGTGCCAGCCTGCCTCCCTTTCAGCTGGTTAAAGGGGGGCAGAGCACGGCCAGAAATTGGGGGGGGGGGTCCTCGCTCCCCAAAGTGTAAGAGTTGCGGCATTCCTCCTCTCCGTCCATGGCTTCTCCGAACAACAACAACATTATTATTCCGTTGTTATTGCATTTTCCCGCTGCTTAAAATTGGACGTAGGTATCCCAATGCCAGGCCGGTCCTTATTTAGATCTTCGGCTTTGTTAAAAACAAAAAAAAATGGAGTTTTTTTTTTTTTAAATCAGTCAAATGACAGCTTGAATCGTAAGGAGTTGATGTGATGGAAGGCGGATCAGGGAAACAGGCAGATTTGAGTGCAGGGAAAGGAAAGGGATCTGAATGTTTTCGCCGGGTGGCAATTGTACAAGGAAGAGGAATTTAATGGAAAAGTTGATGGCAAGGAAGAGAAGAAAGAAAGAGAGAGGGAGGGAGGGAGGAAAAGAAAGAGAGAGAGAGAGAGAGAGAAAGAAAAGAAAGAAAGAAAGAGGGGAGAGAGAGAGAAAGGAAGAGGGAAAAGAAGGAAGGAGAGAGAAAGAGAAAGAAGGAGGGAGGGAGGGAGGAAAAGAAAGAAAGAAAGGGGAGAGAGAGAAAGGAAGAGGGAAAGTAAGGAGAGAGAAAGAAAGGAAGAGAAAAAGAAGGAAGGAAGAAACGGAAGAGGGAGGGAGGGAGAGAGGAAGGAAGGAAGGAAAAGAGAAAGGGGGAGAGAGAAAGAGAAAGAAAGAAAAGAAAGGGAGGGAGGGAGAAAAAGAAAAAGGGGAGAGAAAGAAAGAAACGAAGGAAGGAGGGAGGAAGGAAAAGAAAGGGGGGAGAGGGGGAAAGAAAGAAGAAAAGGGGGACAGAGAGAGAAAGAAAGGGAAAGGAAGGAAGGAGAGAAAGAAAAAGGAGGAAGAAAGAAAAGAAAGAAAATGGGAGAGAGAAAGAAGGGAAGGAACGAAGGGGAGAGAGAGAGAAGGAAAGAAAGAGGGCGGGAGAGAGGAAGGAAGGAAAAGAAAGAGGGGGAGAGAGTGGAAAAGAAATGGGGGAGAGAGAGAGACAGGGAAGGAAGGAGAGAGAAAAAGAAAGAAAGAAAAGAAGGGAGGAAGACAGGGAAGGAAAGAAGGAAAGGAAGGAGGTAGAGAGAAAGGAAAAGAAAGAAAAGGCGGGAGAGAGGAAGGAAAAGAAAGGGGAGAGAGAGAGGGAAAGAAAGAAAAAAAGGGCGAGAGAGAAAGAAAGGGAAAGGAAGGAAGGAGAGAAAGAAAGAAAAAGAAGGAAGAAAGAAAATGGGAGAGAGAAAGAAAGGAAGGAACGGGGAGAGAAAGAGAGAGAGAAGGAAAGAGAGAGGGCGGGAGGGAGGAAGGAAGGAAAAGAGAAAGAGGGGGAGAGAGTGGAAAAGAAATGGGGGAGAGAGAGACAGGGAAAGGAAGGAGGGAGAGAGAAAAAGGAAGAAAGAAAAGAAAGGGGAGGAAGACAGGGAAGGGAAGAAGGAAAGGAAGGAGGGAGAGAGAAAAAGAAGGAAAAAGAAAGAGACCGAAAGGAAGGAAGGAAGGAAGGAAGGACGGGAGCAACACGGGGAGACGGTGTTTACTTCACCTGCCTTAAACTGATTAATTCTGGGCAGCTACTAGCCAGTTCCAGGTTCTTAGATAATCCAATTAAATCAGACTATATATATTTTGCTTCAGTGAGCCTCCCGCTCCTTTGTTCCCGCTTAATTGTTAAGAAATGGAAAGAAAGAAGAGAAACGGAACGTCAGGCTGGCCCGGTACAGAGAGGAGAGAATAGTTATCGCTCTGGGTTGAATCGGGGGGTGGGGGGGGGAGGTCTTCGGGGGGGGGGAGTCTCTGCAGACGTTTCAGGACCCAACTAGGGAACAGCATCAGTAGTAGAAGGTGGGGGGAGGGTTTCCGGAAATGGGAAAGGGGAGGGGGAAAAGGGAGGAGGAGGACTGTGGGGTCCTCCGTGCTCTCTGGGTTTGACTGCTTGCTTGCAAACCTTTCATGACCCAACTAGGGAACAGCATCAGCGTTGCTTCCATCTCTGCTAGCACTGATGCTGGTATCTAGTTGGGCCATGAAACGTCTTTAAGAAAAGAGCCAAGCTCAGGGACCACCAAGGACCCCACAGTCTTCCTCCTCCTCCTCCTCCTCCTCCTCCTCCTCCTCCTCCTCCTCCCTCCATTTCACAAACTGAACTCTCTTCTAGCACTGATGAGGTTACTTAGCTGGGTCATGAAACGTTTGCAAGAAAACCATCACAATCAGAGACTACCAGGAACCTCCTCCTCTTCCTCCTCCTCCTCCTCCTCCCCCCCTCTCCTCCTCTTCCTCCTCCTCTTCCTCCTCTTCCTCCTCCTCCTCCCCCCTCTCCTCCTCTTCCTCCTCCTCTTCCTCCTCCTCCTCCTCCTCTTTCTCCTCCTCCTCCCCCCCTCTCCTCCTCTTCCTCCTCCTCCTCCTCCTCCTCCTCCTCCTCTTTCTCCTCCTCCTCCCCCCTCTCCTCCTCTTCCTCCTCCTCCTCCTCCTCCAGCTGGGCCCGCCTGTGTTGCAAAGCATCTTAACGGACCCCTTTATTTCCCACCAAGGGGGCCCCCGGGAAGAAGCAGAGCCAGCAGGGTTGAAGGTTGGAGGGCAGAGAGAACGACCTCTTCCTTCTCCCTGGCGTCTAGCAGCCGCCCCGGGGGGTCTTGTGTTCGAGATTGTGCGGTTGTGTCCCGTCTCTCAATGGTGGTCCTTTGGTTCCCCCCACCCCCCCCTCCCTCTTCCTTCAGGTCTTCCAAGGCATGCTGAGGGCCCACAAGGACTTCCACGATACCAAAGCCAGCCTGACCCGTCTCTGGATCCACGAATGCTTCAGGTGGGGGCTCTCTCGCCCGGCTCCTTTCTCTCTGGAGGGTTCCTGCCAACTCTCTTTATTCTATTCTGTTCTATTCTACTCTATTCTATTCTATTCTCTATTTTATTTTATTTTATTCTATTATTCTATTCTATTCTATTTTCTATTCTATTCTATTCTATTCTATTCTATTCTATTCTATTCTATTCTATTCTATTCCATTCTATTTTTCTTTTCTTTTCTTTTCTTTTCTATTCTATTCTACTCTACTCTACTCTACTCTACTCTACCTCTACTCTACTCTACTCTACTCTACCTACTCTACTCTATTCTACTCTATTCTATTCTATTTTTCTTTTCTTTTCTTTTCTATTCTATTCTATTTTTCTATTCTATTCTATTTTCTATTCTATTCTATTCTTTTCTATTCTACTCTACTCTACTCTACTCTATTTATTTTATTCTGTTCTATTTTCTATTCTATTCTATTTTCTATTCTATTTTCTATTCTATTCTGTTCTATTCTATTCTATTCTATTCTTCTATTCTATTCTATTCTATTTTTCTTTTCTTTTCTATTCTATTCTCTATTTATTTTATTCTATTCTATTTTTCTATTCTATTCTATTCTATTCTATTTATTTTATTTTATTCTATTTTTCTATTCTATTCTATTTTCTATTCTATTCTATTTTTCTTTTCTGTTCTACTCTATTCTATTCTCTATTTATTTTATTCTATTCTATTTTTTCTATTCTATTCTATTTTTTCTATTCTATTCTATTCTATTTTTCTATTCTATTCTACTGTATTCTATTTTTCTTTTCTTTTCTATTCTATTTTTCTATTCTATTCTACTCTATTCTATTCTCTATTTTATTCTATTCTATTCTATTCTATTCTATTCTATTCTATTCTATTCTATTCTATTCTATTCTATTCTCCAGGGGGTTGGACTAGAGGACCTCCAAGGTCCCTTCCAACTGTTATTCTATTCTTCCGTCAAGCCCATCCTCCCCTTCTGGGTGGAAGGTGCCAGCCGTCCCCTGCTGGGCTGGAGATGGCTTTGCAAGAGGCTGCTTGGGTGTGTGTGTGTGTGTGTGTGTGTGTGTGTGTGTGTCATGGCCGTGGCCAGCAAGGGGCGCCAGAATGAAGGGTTTTTTTTCTTCTGGCCTCCTTCTCTGCAGGGTCTTCTCGGACCGCCTGGTGGACAGCCCCGACATGGAGACCTTCGTGGCCCTCCTGGGAGAGAAGCTGGGCACTTTCTTCGACCTGACCTTCCACCACATCTGCCCCAACAAGCGCTCGCCCATTTTTGGTAGGTGCCAACGCCCTCGGGCCCCTCTTTGGCCACCGTCGTTAAGCGAGTCCTAGCAGTTATTAAGGGAATCCCATGGTAGTTAAGCGAATCCGGCTTCCTCCATTGACTTTCCCGGTCATTAGCTGGCCGGTTTTTACCTCCTTTGCCAGGGTCGTTAAGCGAATTATCACCGTCGTTAAGCAGGAGATCCTCGACCATTTAACCGGAATAAAATAGAATAGAATGAGGTGGAAGGGACCTTGGAGGTCTTCTAGTCCAGCCCCCATATTTTCTCTCTTTTTTTTTTCCTTTTTTCCCTCCTCGTTTTCTATTCCTTTTTTATAAATTTCTCTCCGTATTTTATATTTCCATCGACTAATTTAAAAAAAAATAACAAAAAACCACAGAGCAAAATTCACTTAACAACGGTCTCGCTCGGCCAGGGAAATCTGAGGCTCCATCGTGGTCGTAAGCCGACGACCAGCCGCGCTCGGGGACTCAAGAAGTTGGGTCATCCATGGTCAGTTGGCGCCATCGCTGACTATTGGGGGCGAATCATTGGCCCCCACGGAAAGTGCTCGCAACTTGGGCGTCCTCCTGGATTCACAGCTGTCTTTAGAAGAGAATTTGACGGCTGTGACCGGGAGGATTTTTCATCAGGTTCGCCTGATTCGCCAGTTGCATCTCTTTCTGGATCGGGACTCCTTACGCACGGTCACTCATGCCCTCGTCACCTCCTGCCTGGACTATTGCAACGCTTTCTACATGGGGCTCCCCTTGAGGAGCACTCGGAGGCCCCAACTGGCGTAGAGTGCGGCCGCGCGGGTGGTAATGGGAGCGACCTGGCGCTCCCATGTAACACCTCTCCTGCGTGAGCTGCACTGGCTCCCGGTGGTCTTCCGGGTGCGCTTCAAGGTTTTGGTTACCACCTTTAGAGCGCTCCATGGCTTAGGACCCGGGTACCTGCGGGACTGCCTACTTACCACCAATAGCCTCCCACCGGCCGGTACACTCTCATAGAGAGGGGCTCCTCCGGGTGCCGTCGGCCAAACAGTGGCTCCCAGGAGGAGGGCCTTTTCTGTGGGGGCACCTACGATCTGGAACGAGCTCCCCCGGAGATACGGAGGATCCCGGATCTGCGCACCTTCCGTCGCGCGCTTAAGACTTTTTTATTTCATCAAGCTGGCCTGGCCTAAATCTTCTCCCCTTTTTTAAATGTAAATTTTAATTTGTTTTTTAAATGATTGGGGTGTTTTAATTTCTCTGGGCCAAATTGTTTAATTCGATTTTATCCTGTTTTTTTAAATTTTGTATTTATGTATTTTTACTGTTTGGCTGTTCACCGCCCTGAGTCCTTCAGGAGTAGGGCGTTATACAAATCGGATAAGAATAAGGATAAGGATAAGGATAAGGATAAGGATAAAGATAAGGATAAGGATAAGGATAAGGATAAGGATAAGGATAAGGATAAGGATAAGGATAAGGATAAAGATGATAAAGATAAAGATAAAGATAAAGATAAAGATGATAAAGATAAAGATAAAGATACACCCCCTCCCCAGATCTCCCCCCCCAATCCAGCAAGGGTGCCGTTTCCTCCCACAGGTGACTTCATGCGCAACGTGTACGAGGACATGATAGACATGGGCATCCTGAAGGCCGAGATGGAGCGGGCGCTGGGGGACTACAACCGCACCCCAGGCGTGGTACCCATGAGGCTGGTGCTCTTCCGGGACGCCATCGAGCACAGTGAGTGGGGCAGCCAGCGTTTCCCCCCTAGTTGGGGGGGGGGGCCGCGGCGGACAAGAACGTGGATAGAAGAGGATAAGCAGAGTGGGAGGGGACCTCGGAGGTCATCTAGTCCAACCCCCCGCTCAAGCAAGGGACCCTATATCCCGTCACAGATGATTGGCTGTCCGGTCTCTTCTTAAAAAGCCTCCAGTGTTGGAGCACCCACAATTTCTGGTGGCAAGTAGTTCCGCTGGTAAATTGTCCT
Source organism: Pituophis catenifer annectens (assembly GCF_029215685.1). Classification (NCBI taxonomy): domain Eukaryota; kingdom Metazoa; phylum Chordata; class Lepidosauria; order Squamata; family Colubridae; genus Pituophis; species Pituophis catenifer. The sequence goes on from NW_027256895.1 coordinate 2,322,423, forward strand.
CACCGTCAGGAAGTTTCTCCTTTGTTCCAGGTTGTTTCTCTCCTTGATTAGTTTCCATCTGTTTTTTTTTTTTGTCCTGCCTTCGGGTGCTTTGGAGAAAAGGTTAATTCTTATAAACCGCTTAGCGAGGGCTGTAACTATGAAGTAGTATATAAATTTAAGTGCTATTGTTTATCTATCTGTCTGTCTGTCTCTCTGTCCGTCCGTCTGTCCGTCCATCCATCCATCCATCCATCCATCCATCCATCATCCATCTGTCTATCATCTTTCTCTTTCTTTCTTTTTCTCTTTCTTTCTTTCTTTCTTTCTTTCTTTCTTTCTTTCTTTCTTTCTTTCTTTCTCTCTCTCTCTCTCCCTTCCTTCCTTCCATTCTTTTTCTTTCTGTCTGTCTGTCTAGCTAGCTAGCTATAGATACCATTCTATCCATCATTTATCTATCCATCCATCCATCATATGTCTGTATCTATCTTTCTTTCTTTCTCTCCCTCACTCCCTCTTTTTCTTTCTTTCTTTCTTTCTCTTTCTTTCTTTCTGTCTGTCTGTCTGTCTAGCTATTTATCTAGCTAGCTAGCTAGCTAGCTATAGATATCATTCTATCCATTTTATCTAACCATCCATCATACGTCTGTATCTTTCTTTCTTTCTTTCTTTCTTTCTTTCTTTCTTTCTTTCCTTCCTTCCTTCCTTCCTTCCTTCCGTCCGTCCGTCCGTCCGTCTGTCTGTCTGTCTGTCAATCTACCGTGTCTGTCTGTCTGTCTGTCTATCTATCTATCTATCTATTTATCTATCTATCTATCTATCTATCTATCTATCTATCTATCTATCTATCTATCTGTTTCTAGCTACCTAGCTATCATTCTATCCATCATTTATTTATCCATCCATCCATCCATCCATCATATGTCTGTCTATCACCTTCCTTTCTTCCTTCCTTCCTTCCTTCCTTCCTTCCTTCCTTCCTTCCTTCCTTTCTTTCTTTCTATCTACTCTATCTATCTATCTATCTATCTATCTATCTATCTATCTATCTATCATCCATCCATCCATCCATCCATTCATCCAGGCATTATCTATCCAACATCTATCTATTATTTGTCTATTTGTCTGTCTGTCTGTCTGTCTGTTCGTCCATCCTTCCATCCATCTCTCTCTCTCTCTCTCTCTCTCTCTCTCTCTCTCTCTCTCTCTCTGTCTATCTATCATCTCTGTCTCTGTTTCTCTCTCTCATCTATTTCATCTATCTCATATAGAATCATAGAATCCTAGGGCTGGAAGGGACCTTGGAGGTCTTCCAGTCTGACCCTCTGCTCAAGCAGAAGACCCCATACCACTTCAGAGAAAATTGTTGTCCAGTCTCTCTCTTCTTAAAAAGCTCCAGTGATGGAGCAACCACAACTTCTGGAGATCATGGCTGGTCTGAGGTCGCTTGTCCCCCTCGGCTTGTCCCCTTTGCCGTGACTCTCTCCCCTCCTCTCTCGTAGTAACCCGCATCGTCCGGGTGATCAGCCAGCCCCGTGGCAACATGCTGCTGGTGGGCATCGGAGGGAGCGGGCGCCAGAGCCTGGCGCGCTTGGCCTCCTCCATCTGCGAGTACTACACGTTCCAGATCGAGGTCTCCCGCCAGTACCGCAAACAAGAATTCCGAGAAGGTGAGCAGGTCGAAGAATGTTCTTCCACGTTCTCCTCACGAGGCCTTACTGATCCTGTGGTCCTCACAAGAGGTGTCCTTTCTCTCCAGACATCAAGAAGCTGTACCGGCAGACCGGGGTCGACCTGAAGCCCACCACCTTCCTCTTTGTGGACACTCAGATAGCGGATGAATGCTTCTTGGAGGACATCAACAACATCCTGAGCTCCGGGGAAGTGCCCAACCTCTACAAATCGGATGAGTTTGAGGAGGTGTGTGACAAGGGGCAAGCATTTCCCCCCCCCCCCCCGGCCGAGCCGTCCTTGTCCTCTTTCGGCTTAGCGGAGGCTCTGAGACGTCGAGTAGACCAGTGATGGCCAACGTTTTCGGCACCGAGGACCCTAACTGGAACGTGCGTTTTTTGGGCCGTTTTTTAGACAGTTTTTTGGGCTGTTTTCCGGCCGTTTTTCAAGCTGTTTTCGGGCTGTTTTTGGGCTGTGTTTGGACCGTTTTCAGGCTGTTTTCAGGCCATTTTTGGGCTGTTTTTGGACCGTTTTTCAGGCTGTTTTATGGCTGTTTCAAGCTATTTCTCAGGCTGTTTTCAGGCCATTTTTCAGGCTGTTTTCAGGCCATTTTTGAGCTGTTTTTGGACCGTTTTTCAGGCTGTTTTCAGGCCATTTTTGGGCTGTTTTTGGACCGTTTTTCAGGCTGTTTTCAGGCTGTTTTCAAGTTATTTCTCGGGCCGTTTTCAGGCCGTTTTCTGGGCCATTTTCCAGGCTGTTTTCAGGCCATTTTTTGGGCTGTGTTTGGACTGTTTTTCAGGCCGTTTTCAGGCTGTTTTCAGGCCATTTTCCGTGCCATTTTCAGGCCATCTTTTGGACCGTTTTTCAGCCTGTTTTAAGGCTGTTTTCAAGTTATTTCTCGGGCCGTTTTCAGGCCGTTTTCTGGGCCATTTTCCAAGCCATTTTCAGGCTGTTTTCAGGCCATTTTTGGGGCTGTGTTTGGACTGTTTTTCAGGCCATTTTCAGGCTGTTTTCAGGCCGTTTTCAGGCCATCTTTTGGGCTGTTTTTGGACCATTTTCCAGGCCATTTTCAGGCTGTTTTCAGGCCATTTTTTGGGCTGTTTTTGGACTGTTTTTCAGGCCATTTCTTGGGCTGTTTTCAGGCCGTTTTTTGGGTTGTTTTCAGGCCGTTTTCAGGCTGTTTTCAGCCTATTTCTCAGGCCGTTTTTAGGCCATTTTCCAGGCTGTTTTCAGGCCATTTTTTGGGCTGTTTTCGGACTGTTTTTCAGGCCATTTTCAGGCCATTTTTGGGCTGTTTTCAGACCATTTCTCTGACCGTTTTCAGGCCATTTTCCGGGCCAATTTCCAGGCTGTTTTCAGACCGTTTCTCCGGCCGTTTTCAGACTGCTTTTGATCATTTTCGGGCTGTTTTCAGGCTGTTTTCTGGCGCTCCGGTGCCCGCAGAGACCAGAAAAACAGCTGGCGATGTCACACGTTCCCACATAGAGGGCTCTTCGTGCCACCTGTGGCACGTGTGCCACCGGTTCGCCATCACGGGAGTAGACCAAAAGACTCTGGAAAGAGTGCAGAGAAGAGCCACAAAGAGGATTGGGGGACTGGAGGAGAAAACAAAACAAAGAACGGCGGCTGGAATTGAATATGTTGAGTTTAATGAAAAGAAGGACTAGGGGGGACATGATAGTGGTCTTCCAATATTTGAGGGGCTGCCCCAAAGAAGACGGGGGGGGGGAGTCAGCCTATTCTCCAAAGCACCAGAAGGCAGGAGAAGAAGCAACGGATGGAAACACATCAAGGAGAGAAGCAACCTAGAAATAAGGGGAAATTTCCTGACAGTGAGAACAGTTAACCAGTGGAACAGCTTGCCACTAGAAGTTGTGGGTGCTCCAATGCTAGAAGGTCTCCTGCTTGAACAGGGGGTTGGACTAGAAGACCTCTAAGTTCCCTTCCAACTCTGTGATTCTCTTAAAATTGGGCAAAAAAAAAAAACAAGCAAGCAAAAATCTCAAGAGCTGGACAGAAGACAGTAAATGGGCAGCTGAGGAGCGCTAGGTGCTGCCAGGTGCGATCTGCTTAGGAAGCGTCCAAAGAAAGGCTCCCGCACGGGTGATGGGAAGACCTTCCTTCCTTCCACAGCTCCAATATGACCCCTGCCTCGAAAAGTATTGCTCATCTCCCAAGACCGACCGGTGTCCGAGATTCAGGGTAACCCCCTCAGCCTGAGGAAGGACGTTCCTGTGTTGTTGAGAAAAACGGTCGATCTAGAATAACAGAGAGTGGGAAGGGACCTTGGAGGTCTTCTAGTCTAACCACCCTATCCCTTTTCAGACAAGTGGCTGTCCAGTCTCTTCTTCAAAACCTCCAGTGATGGAGCAACCCACAACGTCCGGTGGCAGGCTGTTCCACTGGTTAATTGTCCTCACTGTTAGGAAGTTTCTCCTTAGTTCTCTCCTTGAATAGTTTCCATCCGTTGATTCTTCTTCTCCTGCCTTCAGGGGCTTTGGAGAATAGGTGGACCCCCTGTTCTTTGGGGCAGCCCTTCAAATATTGGAAGATGCTATCATGTCCCCCGTACTCCTTCTTTTCATTAAATTCCTGCAACCGTTCTTCGTGTGTTTTGTCCTCCGGTCCCCTAATCCTCTTCGTTGCTCTTCTCTGTACCCTTTCCAAAGTCTCAATGTATTTTTTTTTTATATTGTGGCGACCAAAACTGAATGATTTTTTTTCTCCTCCTCCCCCCCCCACCCCCCCCCCAGATCCAAAGCCACATCATCGACGCAGCCCGGGCCGAGGGGATCCAGGAGAGTCAGGACAGCCTGTTTGCCTACCTGATCGAAAGAGTCCGGAACAATCTTCACGTCGTGCTGTGCCTGAGCCCTGTGGGGGACCCCTTCAGGTGAGGCTTTCTGGGCCTGAGACCAGGAGTGGGATTCAGCCGGTTCGGACTGGTTCGGACCGGTTTGGGTGTACCGGTAGCTCCAACGATTAGCTGGGAACGAACCGGTTCGCTCCGACGATCAGGTGGGCCCGCTCGCCCCTGCGTGCTTTACTTACCTTTATCCTCTCAGCTGATTTGCACGGCAGAGCGGATTGCCCGCATCAGCTGTGTTAGTCCCCAGAAGTAACGCGGGAGTATAGTTTTGTCAAAACTGTGCACAGTTGCACAGCGTGCACGCAAAACACGTGATCACCGAACCGGTTGTTAAACCGGCAGGATCCCACCATTGCCTGAGACCTCGGGGGGGATCCCTTCAGGTGAGGCTTTCGGGGCCTGAGACCAGGGTTGGGATTCAGCTGGTTCAGACCGGTTTGGGCGTACCGGTAGCTCTGACGATCAGCTGGAAGCGAACCGGTTTGTTCCGACGATCAGGTGGGCCCGCTTTACTTATCTTTATCCTCTCAACTGATTCGCGCGGCAGAGCGGATTGCCGCACATCAACTACGTTAATCCCCAGAAGTAACACAGAAGTTAGTTTTGTCAAAACTGTGCACTCGTGCACAGCACGCGCGCGAATCACGTGATCACCGAACCGGTTGGTAAATCGGCAGGATCCCACCATTGCCTGAGACCTATGGGGGACCCCTTCAGTGAAGCTTTCTGGGCCTGAGACCAGGGTTGGGATTCAGCCGGTTCGGACCGGTTCAGGCGTATCAGTAGCTCTGACGATCAGGTGGGCCCGCTTTACTTACCTATATCTTCTCAGCTGATTCGTGCGGCAGAGCTGATTGCCACGGATCAGCTGTGTTAATCCCCAGAAGTAACGCTGAACTTTAGTTTTGTCAAAACTGCGCGTACACTGTGCGCAAGAAACACGTTATCACCGAACCGGTTGTTAAACTGGCAGGATCCCACCGCTGCCTGAGACCTTTGAGGGACCGCTTCAGGTGAGGCTTTCTGGGCCTGAGACCGGGGTGGGATTCAGCCGGTTCAGACCGGTTTGGGCGTACCGGTACCTCCCAACGATCAGCAGAGAGCGAACCGGTTCGTTCCGACAATCAGGTGGGCCTTCTTTACTTATCTTTATCCTCTCAGCTGATTCACGCGGCAGAGCTGATTGCCGCGCATCAGCCGCGTTACTCCCCAGAAGGAACGCGGAAGTTTAGTTTTGTCAAAACTGCGCACGCATGCACAGCGCGCACGCAAAACACGTGATCACCGAACCGGTTCTTAAACCGGCAGGATCCCACCATTGCCTGAGACCTCTGGGAGACCCCATTAGGTGAGGCTTTCTGGGCCTGAGCCCCGTGGGGGGACCCCTTCAGGTGAGGCTTTCCGGACCCTTCCGGCAAGTTTGGGGTGGATGGCATCTAGGCAAGGTGGGGAGAAGATTCTGCGTGGAGCAACAGCGACCTCCAGTGGCCAAAGAGCCACAGGCCTGGTGAATGGGAGAAACGTGTAGGGTGGGTTTTTAGAGGCTGGGGGCCAGGCAGACCCCCAGGTTGAGGCATGGAGAAAAAAGGCCCTTTGTGGCCTTCAGACAAGCAGTCGAGGTCGTAACACAGGCAGCTGTCTCACTTATCAACAAATGTTGGTTTCGATTGTGGTCGTAAATTGAGGTCTAACCTTAGTCTTTGAAGCTCCCTCCCAGTGGTGGAAAGCATTAGCTGATGCTCGAACCCACTCCTGGGGGGGGGGGTGTCTCTGGAGCGATGGTGGGAAGCTGCTTTTCTCTCTTACTATGTCAATCAGAATCGAGTCAGAAGGGGCCTTTTTCTAGTCCAACCCCCTGCTCAGGTTAGACTAGAAGACCTCCAAGGTCCCTTCCGGCACTGCTATGCTGTATTCTATTCTGGATAAGAAGCGATGGGTGGGAGACTATCAAAGAGAGAGCCAACCTAGAATTAAAGAGATTTTTTTTTTCTGACTCTGAGAGCGATTAACCAGGGGAACTGCCTGCCACCAGACGTTGTGAATGCTCCAACACTGGAGGTTTTGAAGAAGAGACTGGACAGTCATATTTGTCTGAAATGGTATAGGACAGTGATGGCTAACCTTTTTGCCATCGCGTGCCAAAAGTTGGGGGGGGGGAGGGGGAGCGGAGGCGACACAGGCACGTGTGCCCACATCCATAATTCTATGCGCCCCGCCCCTCCCATGCTCCCCTTGCTTTTGGCACGCGGTGGCACGGTGGGCCCAGTAGGTCCATTTTTTGCTCTCCCCAGCCTCCAGAGCCTTTCTAGGAGCCTGGGGAGGGCAAAAACAGCCTTCCCCACCCTTCCTAGAGGCCCTCCAAAGGTTGGAAACAGCGTGTTTCCTGACTTCTGGTGGGCCCAGAAGGCCCAAAAAATCAACTGGCCGGCGCACGCATGTGTGCCGGAGCTGAGCCCGCGTGCCCACCGATATGGCTCCACGTGCCACCTGTGCCACCCGTGCCATAGGTTCGCCATCACGGGTATAGGATCTCCTGCCTAGAAGACCTCCAAGGCCCCGTCAAACTCTGCTTATTCTCTTGTTTTTCCCCAGGAACCGGATTCGCCAGTATCCTGCTTTGGTGAACTGCACCACCATCGACTGGTTCTCGGAGTGGCCGAAGGAAGCCCTGCTGGAGGTGGCGGAGAAGTATCTGGAAGGCGTCGATTTGGGCACGGTGGAAAAGGGCAGCCTCGACACGGTGAGAGCCCACCGCCCATCCAAGAGGGGATCCTTCAAAAACCTGGCAGGGGCTTCGAGATCTGGGTTTCCGAGTGGACAATCGTTTAAATATGAGCCGGCCGTGTGCGGCAGCTGCCAAAAAAGCCAGTGCAATCCTGGGCTGCAGTAACCGAGGGATAGAATGAAGATCATGTGAAGTATTAGTACCAATTTGTAAGGCTTTAGTAAGACCCCAGAATTCCCCAGTCAGCTATGCTGGTTTTTTTCTTTTTTCATCCTACCCTCTTAAAGTGGAGAGATTGCAGAGGAAGGGATTAGAAGAGAGTAAGCAAACCACAATGGGGATACATATCATGTGAAGTGTTAATACCACTTTATAAGGCCTTGGCAAGACCCCAGAATTTCCCAGCCAGCCATGCCTGGGGTTTTTTTCCTCCTACCCCCTAAAGTAGAGAGATTGCAGAGGAAGGGATTAGAAGAGAGTAAGTGAACCACAATGGGGATACATATCATGTGACGTGTTAGTACCACTTTATAAGGCCTTAGTAAGACCCCAGAATTCCCCAGTCAGCCATGCCGGTTTTTTTCTTTTTTCATCCTACCCTCTTAAAGTGGAGAGATTGCAGAGGAAGGGATTAGAAGAGAGTAAGCAAACCACAATGGGGATACATATCATGTGACGTGTTAGTACCACTTTATAAGGCCTTGGCAAGACCCCAGAATTCCCCAGCCAGCCATGCCTGGGGTTTTTTCCCTCCTACCCCCTAAAGTAGAGAGATCGCAGAGGAAGGGATTAGAAGAGAGTAAGCGAACCACAATGGGGATACATGTCACGTGAAGTGTTAATACCACTTTATAAGGCCTCGGTAAAACCACACTTGGAATTCTGCATCCAGTTTTGGTCACCACGATATAAAAATATGTTGGGACTCTAGAAAAAGTGCAGAGAAGAGCAACAAAGATGATTAGGGGAATGGAGGATAAAACATACAAAGAACAGTTTCAGGAATTGGGTATGTCTAGTTTAATGAAAAGAAGGAGTAGGGGAGACATGATAGCAGTATTCCACTATTTGAGGGGCTACCCCAAAGAAGAGGGGATCCACCAATTCTCCAAAGCACCAGAAAGCAGGACAAGAAGCAAAGGATGGAAACTCATCAAGGAGAGAAGCAACCTGGAATTAAGGAGGAATTTCCTGACAGTGAGGACAATTAACCAGTGGAACAGCCTGCCACCAGAGGTTATGGGTGCTCCATCACTGGAGGCTTTTAAGAAGAGATCGGGCAGCCATTTGTCTGGAATGGTATAGGGCAGGGGTCTCCAAGCTTGGCAACTTTTAAGATTTATGGACTTCGGCTCCCAGAATTCCTCAACCAGCCAGGCCTGTATTTTTTTTTCTCCTACCCTCTAGAGCGGAGAGTTTGCAGAGGAAGGGATTATAAGAGAGTAAGAGAGCCACAATGGGTGTACATAGCAAAAGGAATGCATTAGGCTCGGGGAATTCTAGGAGTTGAAGTCCAGGCAACTTGAAGCTACCAAGTTTGGAGACTCCTTGGTCTGGGGCAGTGACAGCTAACTTTTTTGCCATCATGTGCCAGGAGGGGGGGGGCGGAGGTGTTGCGCTTGCATGTGCCCACACCCATAATTCTATGTGCCCCACCTCCACGGATGCGTGCGTGACACACACACACACACACACACACACACACACGCTCCTGGCACGCAATGGCCCGGTAGGCCCGTTTTTCTCTCTCTTCTGGCTCCAGAGCCTCCCTAGGAGTCTGGGGAGGGCGAAAACGGCCTTCCCCACCCCCCTGGAGGCCCTCCAGAGGCCAGAAACGGCCCGTTTGCCAACTTCCAGTGAGACTGGAAGGCCCGTTTTTTGCTGTCCCCAGCCTCCAGAGCCTCTCTAGGAGTCTGGGGAGGGCGAAAACGGCCTCCCCACCCCACCCTGGAGGTCTTCCAGAGGCCAGAAACGGGCCATTTTTGGCCTCTGGAGGACCTCTGGGGGAGTGGGGAAGGCCGTTTTCACCCTCCCCAGACTCCTAGAAAGGCTCTGGAGCCAGGTGAGAGAGAAAAACAGGCCTTCCCCACCACCCCCTGAGGCCCTCCGGAGGCAGGAAACAACCTGTTTCCGTACTTCTGGTGGGCCCAGAAGGACCGAAAATCAGCGGAGCTAAGATCAGGTGCCCACTGATATGGCTACGCGTGCCACCTGCGGCACGTGTGCCATAGGTTCGCCATCACGGGTCTAGGGTCTCCTGCTTGAGATGACCTCTAAGATCCCTTCCAACGCTATTATTCTGTACTCTCACTTTCGCCTAGATGCAAAAGCGAGTGGCTAAAATCTTCGTCACCATGCACTGGTCAGTGGCCAGATACTCTCACAAGATGCTACTGGAACTCCGTCGCCATAACTACGTGACACCCACCAACTACTTGGAGCTGGTGTCTGGCTACAAAAAGTAAGGGGGGATTTGGAGCTCTCAGCAGGCGGGATGGTGGAATACTCCCTCTTCCCAGGAGAAAGACCCCAGCTCGGAGACAGGAGAGTCAAAGGGTCAAACGACCCTTGCAAGTGATCCAGGCCTCGGACAACGGTCCCCGCAGCACGAGCCTTCTCCTGTCCACCCCTTTTTGCAGACTTCTGGCTGAGAAACGGAAAGAACTTTCCGATCAGGCCAACAAACTTCGCAACGGCCTCTTCAAAATCGACGAGACCCGAGAAAAAGTCGAGGTGATGACCTTGGAGCTGGAGGAGGCCCGGAGGAAGGTGGCCGAATTCCAGAAACAGTGCGAGGAATACCTGGTGATCATTGTCCAGCAGAAGCGGGAAGCCGATGAGCAACAGAAGGTGAGCGTCCGAGGTTTGGCCGCCGCCCGTTTCCCCTCCGAACCCATGATGGGCATCGTCATCATCCTCTCATCTTCTTCGTTCTCCCGTAGACGGTGTCGGCCAACAGCGAGAAGATCGCTGCCGAGGAGATCAAGTGCAAAGCGTTGGCCGACAATGCCCAGAAGGATCTGGAGGAAGCGTTGCCTGCCCTGGAGGAAGCCATGAAGGTAGGAGAGAAGAGGACACCTCCCTCAAGGCCAGCGGGCCAGATCTGGCCCACCGGGGGGGGGGCTTAAATCTGGCCCGTGGGGCCAGCCTGGAAATATCAGTCCCGTGGTGACTCTGCCAAGCAAAATGGGCCGTGCGGGAGCCATGCACGGCCTCTGGGCGGCCCGTTTTTGGCCAGCAGAGTGCTGCTGGAGACCGAGGAGGCCCGTTTTCGGCCTCCCAAGCCTCCAGCAGCACTTGGCCCGTTTTCGGCCAGCAGAGTGCTGCAGGAGGACTGGATTGGACTGGATTAACAATTACGTGGCCTCCAGTAAGCACCTAATCTGGATAGAAAGCAAGCAACCTCCTGTGTTAATACTACAGTTTAATGCCCGATTTTACATCCTGTGTAGGTCCATTTAATCGACAGTCTATAATGGACAGCCGTCCCTATTTACTACCCTGGAAATTTGCCTCCGCTCTTCAATCTCGTACGATCATGTTATTTATGCGATTGTATTTGTATTTATTAGTTGGATAATAAAAATACAATAGTATAAACGGCTTGTTCTGCCTGGAAAAGCAATTTACTATTAAACAATGGGGTGCAAATTTAGAAATAAAAAGTGTAGTGGAGTATGAAGAATAAGCGATAAGTGTTTGCCCGTAATATCAGGTTGGTAGAAGGGATAGGAAAATGGTTATAGGAAAGAACTGTGGAAAGAAAGAAGGGGAAAAAATGCATCTTGAGCCTGTGTCAAACGCCCACCATGGCCACGCCTACACACACACACACACACACACACACACACACACACACACACACACACACACACACACACCGGCCCTCCAAGGTCAAACACAACCCTGATGCGGTCCTCAATGAAATCGAGTTTGACACCCCTGCTCTAAGGCCACCATAGAAGGTTGGCACCTTGAAGGTTGGGGGAGAAGCTGTGGATGAGTTTTGGAACTTGCCTGACCTGCCCTGTGCCTCCTCAGGCTTTGGAGTCCCTCAACAAGAAGGACCTGACGGAGATCAAGTCCTACGGCCGGCCACCTACGCTGGTGGAGACCGTGATGCAAGCCGTCATGATCCTGCGGGGCAATGAGCCCACCTGGACGGAAGCCAAGAAGCAGCTAGGTAAGAGGTCCCGAGGAACCCACCTTAAGTGTTCTGTCCCCGTCCCACACACGCACCCCCACAGACGGCCCGGAGTTAATAAGCCACACGACAAAATCTTTGAAGATAAAGCTGGCAGCAACCCAGTGGCTAGCTGCCAATTCAGACTTTACTCACACAAAACAAAGATTAGACTGCAAGCATTCCGATAAGGCAGGCAAAGTTTCAGCAATACAAGGATTAGTCCAAATGCAGTCCGACAAGGCAGGCAGAAGTCCAGTAATGCAGAGATCATGGATTATTTCTAGTTTTTGCTCATCACAAACTGAACCGGCCATCACACACACATTTATACCCTGTGGGGTGTGGTCCAGTGACTCAGCTAATCTCTGGCACGCCTTCCCCTCTGCTGCACACGCTTCTCCCTGCGCCTCTGCCGAGGGTCCAGCCAGCACTTATCTCCTTCATCGCTGTCCACCTGTGGCTGCGGGGACGTGCTTGGCTCTGGGCCTATCTCTTGGCCTTCGGTGTCCTCCGGAGGCATTGCCAGAGAGGAGGGTCCTGTAGAGGGAGGCCTTGCCAACTCCTCTCCCTCACTCTCGGAGTCCGCATCTGTCGATAGCCCAGGCTCAGGCAACGGAGCCACAACATTGAGGTTCAAATGGGTGTCATCTGCCTTGCCTTCCTCTGTGGTGGACAGCTCCTCCGAGGGTGGACCTCAACGTGGTTTCTCCTGGGGAGGAGAGGATGGGTGGAATGCAGAGATGGTATTCACCCAGTTTGGACCGGTTCGCCGGAACTGTTTGTAGCGACCTGGCTCCGGCACTATGCTGTCCTATTTAGGCATGTTTTCAAGCCGCACGCATGCGTGCAAGCAAAGCTCAAGTGCGGACGGGGCGTGTGTGAGCGGAGGGAGCACCCCTGCCCGCCTGCGCGCTCACATTTGCGAACCGGTAGGGAAAGTAAGTGAGTACCACTCCCCGGTGGGATGATTTGATGACTGGGCCTCTCTGACCCCACCTGGCTTCTTCTCCAGGAGAGCCCAACTTCATCAAGCAACTGGTGTACTTCGACAAGGACAACATCTCCGACAAAGTTCTCAAGAAGATCAGCGCCTACTGCTCCCAGCCGGACTTCCAGCCGGACATCATCGGGCGGGTCTCGGTGGCCGCCAAGTCTCTGTGCATGTGGGTGCGAGCCATGGAGGTGAGGTGGGGTCTTCGGGGGAGGGACGGCCTTCTCTTGGCCTTCACCCATGCCTTGCTAAGGTCTCCCCTCTCCCCAGATGTACGGGCGCATCTACCGCGTGGTGGAGCCCAAGCGCGCTCGCATGAACGCCGCCTTGGCGCAGCTGGCAGAGAAGCAGGCGGCCCAGGCCGAAGCCCAGGAGCGACTGCGAGAGGTCGGTACGGTTGTGGCAGAAGGAAACCCGGGGACAGAGCTGCTCCTCAACCTTGGCCACTGTAAGCTGTGTGTGGACTTCGACTCCCAGAGTTCCCCCAGCCAGCATGGATTCTGGGAGTTGAAGTCCACAAAGTTGCTAAGGTTGAGAAACACTGACCTCCCTCCGCCCCCGGGGGATGGATGGGCTACTGGAGTGGTGGGAATCCGTGGAGGTCCTCTGGTCTTGGAGGGAAGGGAAGGAGTAGGAAGGAAGGAAGGAAGGAATAAAGGTTGGAAGAAGGAGGGAGGGAAATGGGAAGGAGAAGGAAGGGACGGAGGGAAAAAGGAAGGAAGAAGAAGAAGGCAGAAAGGAGAGAGGAAGGAAGGAAGGAAGGAGAGGGATGGGAAGGAAGGAGGGAGGAAATACAGATTGGAAGAAGGGATACGAAGGAGAAGGAAGGAAGGAAGGAATAGAGATGGGAAAAAGGGAAGAGGGGAGGGAGATGGGAAGGAGAAGGAAGGGACGGAGGGAAAAAGGAAGGAAGGAGAGGAAGGCAGAAAGGAGAGAGGAAAGAAGGAAGGAAGGAAGGAAGGAAGGAGGCAAAAAGAAGGATGGGAAGGAAGGAGGGAATACAGATTGGAAGAAGGGAAGGAGATGCGAAGGAGAAGGAAGGAAGAAAGGAAGGAATAGAGATGGGAAAAAGGGTGATATGAAGGGGAAGAAGGAGCGGAAGGAAGGAAGGAGAGAGGAAGGAAAAAAGGAGAAGGATGGGAAGGAAGGAGGGAATACAGATTGGAAGAAGGGAAGGAGATGCGAAGGAGAAGGAAGGAAGGAAGGAATAGAGATGGGAAAAAAGAGGGTGATGTGAAGGGGAAGGCAGGAGCGGAAGGAAGGAGAGGGAGGCAGAAAAGAGGGATGGGAAGGAAGGAAGGAAGGAGAGGGAGGGAGGGAGAAAGGAGAGAGAAAGGAAGGAAGGAAGGAAGGGAGTCGGTGGGTAGCCCTGAGACTTCTTCCGCCTCCCACCCACCAGGTTGCAGAGAAGCTGGAGATGCTGAAGAAGGAGTACGAGGAGAAGCTGGCGCAGAAGGAGGAGCTGCGCAAGAAGTCCGAGGAGATGGAGATCAAACTCGACCGGGCTGACAAGCTGGTCTCCGGCCTGGCCGGGGAGAAGATCCGCTGGGAGGAGACCGTCAAGGTAAGCCCTTCACCCACGTGAACTCTCAGGGCTCTGGACTTCGGCTCCCAGAATTCCTCAGCCAGCCTTCCCTCCCTCCCTCCCATCTCCTTTCCTTTCCTTTCCTTTCCTTTCTTTCTTTCCTTTCCTTTCCTTCTTTTCTCCTTTTTCTATCTTCCTTTCCTTTCCTTTCCTTTCCTTTCCTTTCCTTTCCTTTCCTTTCCTTTCCTTTCCTTTCCTTTCCTTTCCTTCTTTCCTCCTTTTTCTATCTTCCTTTCCTTTCCTTTCCTTTCCTTTCCTTTTCTTCTTTCCTCGTTTTTCTATCTTCCTTTCCTTTCCTTTTCTTCTTTCCTCCTTTTTCTATCTTCCTTTCCTTCTTTCCTCCTTTTTCTATCTTCCTTCCTTTCTTTCCTTTCCTTTCCTTTCCTTCTTTCCTTTCCTTTCCTTTCCTTTCCTTTTCTTCTTTCCTCCTTTTTCTATCTTCCTTTCCTTTCCTTTCCTTTCCTTTCCTTTCCTTTTCTTCTTTCCTCCTTTTTCTATCTTCCTTTCCTTCTTTCCTCCTTTTTCTATCTTCCTTCCTTTCTTTCCTTTCCTTTCCTTTCCTTCTTTCCTTTCCTTTCCTTTCCTTTCCTTTCCTTTTCTTCTTTCCTCCTTTTTCTATCTTCCTTTCTTTCTTTCCTTTCCTTTCCTTTCCTTTCCTTTCCTTTCCTTTCCTTTCCTTTCCTTTCCTTTCCTCCTTTCCTTTCCTTTCCTTTCCTTTCCTTTCCTTTCCTTTCCTTTCCTTTCCTTTCCTTTCCTTTCCTTTCCTTTCCCCTTTCTCCTTTCTTTCTCCTTTCTTTCTCCTTTCTCCTCTTCTCCCTCCCTTCCCTTCCCTTCCCTTCCCTTCCTTTCCTTTCCTTTCCTTTTCTTTTTCCTTTTCCTTTCCTTCCCATATCTTCCTTCCTTCCTTCTTCCTTTCTCTCTCTCTCTCTTTCTCCCTGCCTTCCCTTTCCTCCCCTCCCCTCCCCTTCCACGCTGGCTGAGGAATTCTGGGAGTTGAAGTCCACAGGTCGGAGACCTCCTGAGGTAATTGAACGGTTCTCGATTTCCCGCAGGGCCTGGAGGAAGACCTGGGCTACCTGGTGGGCGACTGTCTCCTCGCCTCAGCCTTTGTGTCCTACATGGGGCCCTTCCTGTCCATTTACCGGGATGAGATGCTCTCCCACATCTGGATGAAGCAGGTGAGACCCACAGGGACCTCCTGCTCTTCTCCGGGTTGGCCACCGGGGCCAGAGTTGGCCTTCTCGAGGTTGTCCTCTCCTTCGCTGGAGAAGGTTCCTCTGGGCGTTTGGATCTCGCTGGTCACACCTGCCCTGTCCTCCTCCTCCTCTTCCTCCTCCTCCAACAAGATCTGGTGGGGTTTTGAGACCCAGATCCTTCTCCCGTCCTGGTGATGACTTCCCTCGTGGGATGGATCTGGGAGAGGTTCCAGGTGCTCAAAGAAGGCCCCCCGTGATTCACAAGATCATCCTCATCTTTTAACAACCCCATAATCCCAACTGAATGGAGCTAGCAGAGTGTGTTTTACTGGCCGGATGCCTTTCCTGTTGTCGATGAGGAGTTTTGTTCGGCAGATACATTCTCATTGTGGCCCAGAGAGAGGAATATCTGCCTCTACCTAGGATCGAAGATGGCCGGGACTTACCCTGTTCTGGTGCTGCCGGCCCTCTTCGGTTCCTCACAGCTTTCCTCCCGCAGATCCGGCAGCTTCACGTGCCTTGCTCGCCCATGTTCACCTGCGACAGCTTCCTCTCCAACCCAACCATGGTGCGCAACTGGAACATCCAGGGACTGCCTTCCGACGACTTCTCCACCGAAAACGGGATTATCGTCACGCGAGGAAACCGGTGAGGTCCTTCTGGGTCGGCCAGCCTGACTGCCTGTTGGGGAGGGGCTTCAAGGGGCTTTGAATGAGTCCATCTGGAGACCCTTCCTCACCGAGGAATCGAAGAGGTTCTAAGGTGGCCTTTTGGGGTTTTTTTCCTTAGGTGGCCTCTGATGATCGACCCTCAATGCCAGGCCACCAAGTGGATCAAGAACATGGAAGCCAAGAAAGTGAGGAGCCACCTTTGACCTGGCCCTCCCCCCCCCCCACCCCCACAGCAGAGCTTCGTCCTGGGGCCACTCCTCCCTCCCTCTATTCCTCTGGCTCCCTCCCTCCTTCCTTCCTTCTCATTCACATCTCCTTCCTCCATTCAGTCCTTCACTTTTTCCATCTCAATCCCAGCTCCTTCATTCCTCCCTCCCTTCTCATCTACTTCCTCCCTCCTTCCTCCCCTCTCTTCCCCTTCCTTCCTTCCTTCCTTTTCTTCCTTCTTTCTTTCTTTCTTTCCTTTCTTCCTTCCTTCCTTTCTTCCTTTCCTTCCTTTCCTTCCTTCTCCTTTTCTCATTCATATTCTCATTGTCATCTCCTTCCTTCCTTCCCCTCTTCTCATTCTTTCTCATTGTCATCTCCTTCCTTCCTTCTTTCCTTCCTTCCCCTCTTCTCATTCCTTCTCTTTCTCATCTCCTTCCTTCCTTTCTCCCTTCTCATTCTCATCTATTTCCTCCCTTCCTCCTTTCCTCTCTTCTTCCTTCCTTCCTTCTTTCTTTTCTTCCTTCCTTCCTTCCTCTGTCTCTCCCTTCGCATTCTCATCTACTTCCACCCTGCCTTTCCTCTCTTCTTCCTTTTCTTCCTTCCTTCTTTCTTTCCTTCCTTCTTTCTTTCCTTCCTTCCTTCTTTCTTTTCTTCCTTCCTTCCTCTGTCTCTCCCTTCACATTCTCATCTACTACCACCCTGCCTTTCCTCTCTTCTTCCTTCCTTCCTTCCTTTTCTTCCTTCCTTCCTTCTTTCTTTCCTTCCTTCCTTCCTCTGTCTCTCCCTTTGCATTCTCATCTACTACCACCCTGCCTTTCCTCTCTTCTTCCTTCCTTCCTTTTCTTCCTTCTTTCTTTCCTTCCTTCCTTCTTTCCTTTCTTCTTTCCTTCCTTCCTTCTTTCTTTTCTTCCTTCCTTCCTTTCTCTGTCTCTCCCTTCGCATTCTCATCTACTACCACCCTGCCTCCTTTCCTCTCTCCTTCCTTCCTTCCTTCCTTCCTTCCTTCCTTCCTTCCTTCCTTCTTTCCTTCCTTCCTTCCCTTCTTCTCATTCATTCTCATTCTCATCTCCTTCTTTCCTTCTCCCTTCCTTCCCTTCCTTCCCCTCTTCTCATTCATTCTCTTTCACTTTCTCATTCTCATTCTCATCTTCCTCCCTCCCTCCCTCCCTTTGACTGTGCTAGCGGTTCCTGCCAGCTGAGTGCCCTGCGTGAGTCCCTGGAGTCTCCTAACACTTTGGGGGGGCGGAAGCAGTGAGCGATGGGCCCCAAATGGCCCCTGGCTCAGAGACCCTCTTCCCCACCGGACCCCCACCCAGACCCTTTCCTTTCCCCCCTGGCCCAATAGGGCTTGAAGATCATCGACCTGCAGATGCCCGACTATCTGCGCATCCTGGAGTCGGCCATCCAGCTGGGCTCCCCGGTGCTGCTCCAGAACGTGCAGGAGGAACTGGACCCCACCCTCGCCCCCATCCTCAACAAATCGGTCACCAAAGTGGGTGAGTGCCGGGCAGCCCTTTGGAGCAGGAGTTCCCCCTTTGGGCTCCTGTGACCGGCCCCTAACCCTCCCCACTTCCCGGTGTCTGGCAGGTGGGCGCCTGCTGATCCGGCTGGGGGACAAGGAGGTGGAGTACCACCCCGACTTCCGATTCTACCTCACCACCAAGCTCTCCAACCCTCACTACACGCCCGAGACTTCCTCGCAGACCACTATCGTCAATTTTGCCGTCAAGGAGCAGGTAGGTAGGCGCTTCGCCCACGGTGCCCTCTGGATGGCGCCGCAGGAGGGACCTCCATTTTACTGGCTCCAGGGTCGTAGGGGTGGGCGATGGGTGGAGGACCCACTGGGCGCCCTCCTGCTTTCAGGGCCTGGAGGCCCAGCTGCTGGGTATCGTGGTCCGGAAAGAGCGGCCCGAACTGGAGGAACAGAAGGACTCCCTGGTGCTCAACATTGCGGCCGGCAAGAGGAAGCTGAAGGAGCTGGAAGACGAGATCCTCAGGTGGGACTTTACCCTACCCCTAACCCTAACCCCACAGTGTCTCCTTAAGGCTCAGTCCCCGGGTGTGCCTTGTGAAGAGCGGAGGGGCGTTCTCCTCCTGAGTAACCTCAGCTTGCACTGTTCCCGCCTTCTCTCCACTCTCCGTGCTCGGGGATCAGGAGGGGGTGGTCCTTGCTCATCGCCTGAACTCTGTCTCTCAGGTTCACTGCTTAGCCTCTTTTGTCCCCATCTTCCTCCCCGCGTACGAGCCGTCCCAATCCTGAAAGGCCCTGTCCTGACTCGGTCTGCTCCTCCCCATTTTCCTCCCAAGCCAATGAAGCCGCCCCCCTCAAGCTGCTCCTGTTCTGACTGGTCTTCCCCCTCAGATTCAGACTCCAAGGGGTGGGGGGGCATAACTATTTACGGCAGGGGTATCCAACCTTGGGAACTTTAAGACTGGTGGGCTTCGATTCCCCAGCCAGAATTCAGCACGGATAGGACAAGAACAAATATCACTTGGGTTCGATTGAGAAACTTTTCGTAGTAGATGGTGGGAATGCAGTAGACGTAATATATCTTTGACTTCAGCAAAGTGGGGGGAAAAATAACCCGTGACAAGTTAAATTAATACACGTTAAGAGGTGGGCTCGATGGCCTGACAATTAAGTAGGAAAGTGTTGTGCTGGCTGGGGAATTCTGGGCGTTGAAGTCCACGCCACTTGAGAGGGCCAAGGTTGCAAAATCCTGTCTACGTTTTTTTGGGGGGGAAGGATTTTCATGGGAATGGCTTTGCAGCGGAGATGGGGGGTGGGGGGAGGTGTCCAACTATCTGAAACCGCAGCAGAATTATAAAAGGATGCCGCAAAGATAGAAGCACAGGTACTCCTCGATTTACAACCATTTAGTGACCGTTCCAAATAACAACGTCACTTAAAAAAAAGTGATCTAGGACCGATTCTCGCACTTAATGATCATCACAACAATCTCCAATGTATTTACAACAGTTGGAGCATCCCTGGAGCATCATGTGACCCTCATTTGCAATTCTCACAACTGGCTTCCGACACGCAAAATCAAGGGGGGGTGGGGGTGAGATTCAGTTAACAAACATGGGATTCACTTAACACTGCAGCGATGGGCAAAAAAGGTCATAAAACTGGGTGTGGCTCCGTTAGCAATGGAAATTCTGGTCCCCCTTGTGGTCGCAAGTCGAGGACTCAGTGACTTTCGAGCTTTGGAGTCAGCTGCTGGTTCTTCTCACCTCTGGACGGAGCTGCTGGCGCTCGGTCGGCAGAGGGAGGCACGGGAACCACGCGTTGCTCAGCTCCTTGTCCTCCCGCCCGCAGGTTGCTGAACGAAGCCACCGGCTCCCTGCTGGACGATGTTCAGCTGGTCAACACCTTGCAGACCTCCAAAGTGACCGCCACGGAAGTGACGGAGCAGCTGGAGACCAGCGAGATGACCGAGATCAAGATTGACACTGCCCGGGAGGCAAGTACCCACTTTGCTGGGGTTCTTCTACGCAGCAGAGTTTCCAACCTCAGCCCCTTTAACACGGGTGGACTTCAGCTCCTAGAATTCCCCAGTGGAGAGATTGCAGAGGAAGGATTGTAAGAGAATAAGCACGTCGTTCGGGTATACATGTCGAAAGGAATGCAGGAGTGCCAGGGAATTCTGGGAGTTGAAGTCCACGTGCCTTAAAGCAAGGGTGTCAAACTCACGTCGTCACGGCGTCGTCACGTGACGTATTGCGACTTTTTCTCCCTTTGCTAAATCAGGCATGGGCGTGGCCAGCACGTGTCAAATTAAAGTGCCCAAGGTTGCACTTGGGCAGCCCGCGGACCACATGCGTAACGCACAGGCCATGCCCACCCCAGCTCCGTGAAGGGAAAACAAGTCATGATACGTCATGCGATGGCAACGTGACACCGCAAGATTCACACCCGGGTTCTAAAGCAAACTTGGCCACTATAAGATCTATGGACTTCAATTCCCAGAGTTCCCCAGCCAGCCATGCCTTCCCCCCCTGCCCCACTTCCTATAGTTGTTCTGCCCCAGCTACGGACCTCTAAAGAACGCAGCACACACAAAGTCCGTTCAAACCTCAGTTTACTAAATAAACCAGTTTTTGACAACAACGGCTGTTAATTAACGGCATTAACAGCCGCCAAGAATCCAAAGAATAATAACTGAAAGCTTACTGTGGTTGGCAGAATGCCCAGAAGCAATTTGCAGGAAGCTGATAAGCAAGACAAGACACGAAGGTATGTGAACGAAGTTGTTCCCTGCAAATTGCTTCAGTCGGCGTTCCTTCTTAAATAGGCTAAGGGCGTGGCCAATTAGCCCCAAGCCTTACTTTCGAGGAGACCTCCTCCTGAGGAGCCACTCCTGCCTTTTGGCAGCTCTGCGCGCCCGTGCATCGAGAAGAGGCTCCTCCTCTTCATCCTCTTCACCCATGGAAGCTTCTGAAGGTCCTGGCTGAATCCCCGCCTCTGGCACCACATCTTCACCAGCCTCCTCACTGTCCGACTCGAGCGCCAGCTGCACAGGCTGCTGGCGCAGCACCACACCGGCCTCCTCACTGTCAGAATCAGCTACTAGCTGCACAGGCTGCTGACGGGCCACAACAATAGTGGAGCGATTGCAGAGGAAGGGATTATAAGAGAATAAGCACATCGGTGGGTATACACATCGAAAGGAATGCAGGAGTGCCAGGGAATTCAGGGAGTTGAAGTCCACATGCCTTAAAAAGGATCCCAGGTTTGAAAACCTCACTCTAAAGCAGGGGTGTCAAATTGGTGGCCCGAGGGCCACATGCGTCACGTGCAGTCCACGCCGACCCCAGTTCCACGAAGGGAAAAAAAACATCGTGTGACTGCAACGTGACGCCGCGAGTTTCACACCCGTGCTCTAAAGAAAACGTGGCCACTATAAGACCGATGGACTTCAATTCCCAGAATTCGTCAGCCAGCAATTTCCTCCCCCCCCCTGACTTTGCTGAAATCAAGATATATTACGTCGACCGCAGACCCACCGTCTATTAAAGTTACCCTATCAAAAAATGCAACGCTGGTAAACGCTGGCTGGGGAATTCTGGGAGTTGAACTTTCCACAAGAATGTGGCCAGGTTTGGTGATCCACCCCGCCCCGCCCCCGGTCTACAGGATCCCCTTTCTGAGGCTGAGATGGGCTAGGGCAGGAGTCAGCAACCTGCGGCTCTGGAGCCGCATGTGGCTCTTTCACTCCTCTGCTACAGCTCCCTGTCACTCGAAATATGCGTCACAACCGCCAATGTGCGACACCCGCCCGGCACACGATTTATTGAGCTTTTCAACCCCCGGTAGGCCAACCATGGATAAATCCAAGAAAAGGAAAGTTTCAGAAGAAAACGGAACGTTTAATTCGACTACAGAGGCTAGTTTTGGGGCCGCTCGAGAAATCGTCAGGCATGGGAAGGGTTTTTGTGGCTCCCGGTGTTTTCTTTTCTGTGGGAAACGGGTCCAAATGGCTCTTTTGAGTGTTTAAGGTTGCAGACCTTAAAGGGGGATATGGGGCTCTCCCTGAAGAGCAGCTGGGGCTGTTCCCACGCTGACCCACTCCGCTGTTCCCTATATAGGCCTACCGGCCCTGTGCCCAGAGAGCCTCCATCCTCTTCTTCGTGCTCAACGACATGGGGCGCATCGACCCCATGTACCAGTTCTCCCTGGACGCCTACATCGACCTCTTCAACCTCAGCATCAACAAGAGCCATCGCAGCCACAAGCTGGACGAACGGATCCGACACCTCAACGAGTACCACACCTACGCCGTCTATAGGTCAGCCGCCCTCTCCGACCGCCACCCTCGGGGGGTTCCGTGGAACGCCACCAAACCAACCGGAAGACCCCCATCCGCCCTTCCGCTGCTCCCCACTGAAAAAGTGGTATGAGCCCGTACTGTAGCCTCGAGTTGTGACTACAGATACTCCTCGACTTACGACGGTTCATTAAGTGACCGTTTGCGGTTACAACGGCACTGACTTATGACCGTTTTTCCACATTGACAACGTTTGCATCACCCCTAATCGAAATTCAGACACCCCGTAATCAAAATTCAGACACTAGGCCACAGACTCATATTTATGACGGTCGCAGTGTGACGTGATCCCCTTTTGCGACCTTCTGACAAGCAAAGTCCACGGGGAAGCCGGATTCACTTAACGACCGGGTGACTAATTTATCAACTGCGGGGATTCATTTAACGACCATGGCAAGAAAGATCGTAAAATGGGGCCAAACTCACTTAACAAATGTCTCACTTAGCAACATAAATTTTGGGCTCCATTGTAAGTTGAGGACAACCTGTATAATGCAGGCTGCCCGTTGCGGACGTTAAGTCGTAACCTAAAACATTTCGGTAAAAAGTTTCGGCTGAATGGCCCACTTCCCTGCTTCCATTTCCTTGAAATTAGAGGATGAGCAGCCGGCTTCTCTTCCAAACACGCCTTGCAAGCTCAGACTTTAACAACGGTCGTTAAGTGAACCCTGTGGTCGTTAAGCGAGCCGGTGGACTGCTCTGGGCGTGCGTTGGCTGAAAACTAGAAATAATTGCCAGTTTTCGGCAAAAAAAACCCCCAACCCATTTCCATGACCTCAGGAATGCTGCAAACTGTCGTCAATGATCCGGATCGTAGGGTCCGTCGTAACTTTGAGTGACCCATCGTAAGTCGAGGACTGGCTATATACAGCTTCAAGTTGGCAGCTGAGACGTTCCGCAGCGAGTCGGAGCTTTGTGGGGAAGGCGCCGGGAGGCTGTCTCTTTCCCTCGCAGGGAGGAGCAGGCTGATGGGCATTGGAGTCCTCCTGGTGAGGCAAGGGGCGGGGTCAGTGTGATGGCCAGACAAGATGGCTCCCTGCTTCTGACTTCTGCTTCCACGAACCCCGGGAGGGGGGGGTTCGGCCTCTGCGGAGTGAGACCCCCGAGTCCCCCGGCAGGTGGGATCCTGACCAAGGTGTGTCTCCTTTCCGCAGGTACACCTGCCGGGGTCTCTTTGAGCGACACAAGCTGCTCTTCAGCTTCCAGATGTGCGCCAAGATTCTGGAAATGTCCGGCACCTTGAAGATGGACGAGTACAACTTCTTCCTGCGGGGCGGAGTGGTTAGTGCCAGAGCGGGGTAGGGGGGGCACTGGGGGAGGCGGCCCTGTCTTAGCTTCTTGGTTTATTTTATCTTTTATCCCACCTTGATTACTCTCTAAGTGACTGAAACGGGTAAACTTACCTGATGATCTACGTTGGTTCTAGAACTCCCAGTCTCCTGGTGATTGGCCCAGAGTCACCCAGTCAGCTTTCATGCCTAAGGCGGGACTAGAACTCCCAGTCGCCTGGTGATTGGCCCAGAGCCACACAGCCAGCTTTCATAACTCAGGCAGGACTAGAACTTCCAGTCGCCTGGTGATTGGCCCAGAGTCACCCAGCCAGCTTTCATGCCTAAGGCGGGACTAGAACTCCCAGTCTCCTGGTGATTGGCCCAAAATCACCCAGCTGGCTTTCATGCCCAAGGCGGGACTAGAACTCACCGTCTCCTGGTGATTGGCCCAGAGTCAGCCAGTCGGCTTTCATGCCTAAGGCGGGATTACAACTCCCAGTCTCCTGGTGATTGGCCCAAAATCACCCAGCTGGCTTTCATGCCCAAGGCGGGACTAGAACTCCCAGTCTCCTGGTGATTGGTCCAAAGTCACCCAGCCGGCTTTCCTGCCTAAGGCAGGACTAGAACTCCCAGTCTCCTGGTGATTGGCCCAAAATTAACCAGCCAGCTTTCATGCGTAAGCAGGACTAGAACTCCCAGTCTCCTGGTGATTGGCCCTAAGTCACCCAGCCGGCTTTCGTATCACTGAACAACTGTGGCACGAACGGTCGTGAATTGGGGCAAGACTCACTTAACAACTGTCTCACTTAACGACATAATATTTGGGGGTTCTCAACGGCAGTCGCGAGTCGAGGACTACCTGTGTCTGATTTTTCTCATATAAATAAACCTATCTGGCCCAGACAGGGGTCATCCGAATATAGATCCTTTTAAACATTCCGTATTTTACCGCGTTTTTAATTTAAGGGAATCGCTATTACCTGTGGTGGTATCCAGCCGGTTCGGATCGGTTCAGGCGTACCGATTGTAACGATCTTCTCGCCCGCCCGGCTGCTATGCTGTCCTATTGAGCCGTGTTTTCTAAACCGTGTGCTTGCGTGCACACCAGCAAAGCGCATGCGTGGAAAGGGCGCGCTCGCATTTTTGGTGCGCGGCGAACCAGTGGTAAAATGATATGAAACCCAACTCGGGTTATTACCGCTTGGAAATCGGTGTATGTTGTGCCGCGTGCTAAATCAATCGCTTCGCCCGGACCGGAGGTCCTTTCTGCCAAGGTGTGATTCACCTCTGCGTCCTTCTGGTAGGTGCTGGACCGGGAAGGACAGATGGACAACCCTTGCACCAGCTGGCTCTCCGACATCTACTGGGACAACGTGACGGAGCTGGACAAGCTGACCAATTTTCACGGCATCATGAACTCCTTCGAACAGTATCCCAGGGACTGGAACCTCTGGTACACCAGCTCCAAGCCGGAGAAGGCCATGCTGCCAGGTCTGCCGAATTCTTCCTGTCTCTGGTCCAACGCGGGGCACCTTCGGCGCTCGCCCACCCGTGCTAAGGAGCGGGAGGAGCGATAGAAACAGAAGGGAATCCTGGGAGCTCAGGGTCGAAATGGGGTAGGGAGGGTCCTTTAGGGGTCTCTGAGCTGGGGAGGCGTGCAGAGAGGAGGAGGAGGAGGAGGAAGACTGTGGGGTTCTTGGTGCTCCCCGAGTCAGTTTTCTTGCAGACGTTTCATGACCCAACTAGGGAACGTTATCGGTGCTACGTAGGCAAAGCTCACGACCTTCCAGCATTGATGACGTTCCCTAGTTGGGTCATGAAACGTCTGCAAGAAAACAGTCAAACTCGGGGATCACCAAGAACCCCACAGTCTTCCTCCTCTTCCTCCTTCTCCTCCTCTGTCTCCTCCTCCTCCTGCTGCTCCTCCCACCTTCTCCTGCTCCTCCCCTTCTCCTCCTTCCCTTCTCCTCTGTCTCCTGCTCCTCCCCTTCTCTTCCTCCTCCTTCTCCTCCTCCTGCTCTTCCTCCTCCCCTTCTCCTCCTCCTGCTCCTCCTCCTCCACCTTCTCCTCCTCTTCTCTTCCTCCTCCTCTCCTTCTCCTCCTCTTCCTCCTGCTCCTGCTCCTCCTCCTCCACCTCCTCCTCTTCTCCTCCTCCTCTTCTCTTCCTTCCCTCCTCCTCCCCCCTCCTCCTCCCCTTCTCCTCTTCCTCCTCCCCTTCTCTTCTGTCTCCTCCTCCTCCCCCTTCCCCTCTGTCTCCTCCTCCTTCCCCTCCTCCTGCTCCTCCTCCCCTCCTTCTCCTGCTCCTCCTCCTCCCCCCTCCTCCTCCCTTTCTCTTCTGTCTCCTCCTCCTCCTCCCCTTCTCCTCCTCCTGCTCTTCCTCCTCCCCTTCTCCTCCTCCTGCTCTTCCTCCTCCCCTTCTCCTCCTGCTCCTCCTCCTCCACCACCTTCTCCTCCTCCTCCTCTGCTTCCTCCTCCTCCTGCTCCATCTCCTCCTCCTCCTCTCTGCAAACTCCGGAATCCGGAGAGGTCATTTTCGTCCTTCTGGAGGCTCAAGGAAAACCTCCGGAGCTTGGGGAGGGCAGAAACACCTCCCCCAAGCCCCGCCGTGGTGCAGGAGGCTGAGTAGGCCACGCCCACCCAGCAACCGGGCAGGGAAATTTTTGAATCCCACCCCGGCCACTAACCCTCTCTTCTTGCCCCCTTTCTCCTCCCCTTTTCCAGGCGAGTGGGAAAACTCCTGCAACCAAATGCAGCGGATGTTGGTTGTCCGGTCTCTGCGGCCGGACCGGGTAGCCTTCTGCGTCACGGCCTTCATCGTCTCCAACCTGGGCTCCCAGTTTATCGAGCCCCCCGTGCTGAACATGAAGTCGGTGAGCGAGGGGTCCCTCCCCTGCTAGTGGAGAGACGTGGGGCGGCTTCCCCAACTCCCTTCGGGTTTCGGTTGCAGAGATGACCCCCACACCTCCCCCCTAATATTTTCCCCCGTGTGGCACGGTTCCAATTTCGCTACAGGTAGCAATGGACATTAGGGCCTCTTTTTCGGCGCCGTTTGTAACTTCGGATGGTCAGTAAACGAAAAATTGTTAGTACAATTTTTTGTTTACTGACCATCCGAAGTTACAAACGGCGCCGAAAAAGAGGCCCTAATGTCCATTGTCCACACTTAATAACCGTTTCAGCATCCCTGTGGTCACGTGATCAAAATTCGGACGGTTAGCGACCGGCTCGTATTTATGACGGTCACAGCGTCCCGGGGTCACACAATTCCCTTTTTTGCGACCTTCTAGCGAGCCAGATTTGCTTAACACAACTGTGTGGCTCAATTAACAACAGCAGTGATTCATTTAATGACTGCGTCAATGAAAGGTCGGAAAAGGCGGCAAAGCTCGCTCGAGAACTGTCTCGCTTAGCAACATGGACATTTTGGGCTCCGTTGCGGTCGTAATTCGAGGACTGCTTGTACTTTGTTGTTCGCTGCCTAGAGTACAGGAATCTTCCCAGTCTGGCATCTTTTGCCTGGGAAAGACCAGATCAGGCTCAAAGGCCTTCAGGGATCGATCAGATTTATCCTTCTGGTGTTTACGTAGTGATTCCAGGTTAATTCCTCGCTTGATCCCTCCTTTTCTTTCTTTCTTTTGCTTCTCTTGGTGAAGTGAACAGCTGCTGCGTTTTCTGCCCATCTCAATCAATCAATCAATCAGAATAGGACTGGAAGGGACCTTGGAGGTCTTCTAGTCAACCCCCCTGCCCAAACGGCCCCCACAATTTCTGGTGGCAAGGAGTTCCACTGGTTTATTGTCCTCACCGTTAAGGAAATTCCTCCTTAGTTCGAGATTGCTCCTCTCCTTGATTAGTTTCCATCCCTTGCTCCTTGTCCTGCCTTCGGGGGCTTTGGAGGATAGGGGGACCCCCTCTTCTTTGAGGCAGCCCCTCAAATACTGGAATTCTGCTATCATGTCGTCCCTGGTCCTTCTCTTCATTAGACTAACAGAATAACAGAGTTAGAAGGGACCTTGGAGGTCATCTAGCCCAGCCCTCTGCTCAAGCAGGAGAATATACACTATTCCAGTCAAATGACTGTCCAGTCTCTTCTTAAAAACCTCCAGGGATGGAGCAGCACCCACGATATCTGGTGGCAAGGAGTTCCACTGGTTAATTGTCCTCACTGTTAAGGAAATTCCTGCTTAATGCCAGATTGCTTCTCTCCTTGGTTAGTTTCCTTCCGTTGCTTCTTATCTTGTCTGCCTTCTGGTGCTTTGGGGAATAGGGGGACCCCATCCCCCTCTTCTTTGGGGCAGCCCCACCAATGTTGGAAGAATCAACCCACGGGACAGAAGCTGCCTTCAGAAGTTGTGGGAGCTTCATCACTGGAAGGGGAGATTGGATGGCCATTTGTCGGGGATGGTACTTGGGCAGAGGGGGGTTGGACTAGATGACCTATAACCGTGATGGCGAACCTATGGCACGCGTGCCACAGGTGGCACGTGGAACCATGTTGCCTGGCACGCCGGCTCAGCTCTTAGCCTCTCTAGGAGACTCTGGAGGCTGGGGACAGCAAAAAAGTCACTTCCTGTCTAACCGAAAGTTGGAAAACGGGCCCTTTTGGGCCTCCGGAGGACCTCCGAGGGAGTGGGGAAGGCTGTTTTAGTCCTCCCCAGATGCATAGAGAGGATCTGGAGCCAGGTGAGAAAGAAAAACAGGCCTAGTGGGCCATCGTGTGCCAGAAGCGGGGGTGGGGCAGGGCACATAGAATTATGGGTGTGGGCTCCTGCCCCCCACCTTCCTGGCACGCGATGGCAAAAAGGTTTGCCATCACTGACCTATAAGGTCCCTTCTCATTCTGTTAAACTATGTTAATCTTATCCTTTCCTGCTTTCTGCTTGCAGGTGGTGGACGACTCCACCACAAAGACCCCCCTGATCTTCGTCCTGTCTCCAGGCGTCGACCCCACCTCTTCTTTGCTTCAGCTGGCCGAGCAGTCGGGCATGGCTCAACGTTTCCACGCCCTGTCCTTGGGTCAGGGCCAGGCACCCATTGCCACACGTATGATTAAGGACGGGGTCCACCAGGGTGAGTGCCAAGCCCTTCCACCTCCCTAACCTGGAGCGGCAACTTCATCTTCATCACTCCTAAATCCGGAAGCCTTGGTGAGTCTTCCTGGGCCTTTCCCTCCACAGGTAACTGGGTTTTCCTAGCCAACTGCCACCTGTCTCTATCCTGGATGCCACAGCTGGACAAACTGGTGGAACAGCTGCAGGTCGAAGAGCCGCATCCTTCCTTCCGCCTGTGGCTAAGTTCCAGCCCCCACCCGGAATTCCCCATCTCGATCCTGCAGGCGGGCATCAAGATGACAACGGAGCCCCCCACGGTAAGTGGAGAACCCCCAGAGAGGGGGGCAAGGCTCTCCCAAGCTAGCCCCAAATGTGCCGTATCCCTGCAAGTAACACTTTACGGTTTTGCCTTCTCTCGGTCTAAGCCAGGGGTGTCAAACACAAGGCCCACGAGCCGCGTCTGGCCCACGATGTGGTCGGATCCTGCCCCACGATGTGGTCGGATCCGGCCCCGCGATGTGGTCGGATCCGGCCCCGCAATGTGGTCGGATCCGGCCCCGCAATGTGGTCGGATCCGGCCCGCGGGGCTATCCCTGACTTCCGCCCGGTCTACCCAATGCGAAGAGAAAACATGCCAGCAGTTTGGGGGGGTGGCGTCAAGCTGGTCACGCCCACCCAGTCGGCCACACCCACCCAGTCGGCCACACCCTCCCCAACCCCCGAGGTCAAACACAGCCCTGATGCGGCCGTCATTGAAATTGAGTTTGACACCCCTGGTCTAAGCGGTCAGTTTCCAATCAATGGTGGGCTGCTACCGGTTTAGACCGGTTCGAGTGAACCGATAGTCACCTGCCTGGATGCAATCCCGTCCTATATCGCTGTGTTTTTTGATGCGGTGCACGTGAGTGAATTGCTGTGTTTTGTGACACTGCACGCATGCATGGATGGCATGCGCTCACATTTCCGGTACTGGGCGAACCGGTTGTTACCGTATGTGGCCCACATCTGTTTCCAACTCTTGGTAGGAAAGTTCAAGCGAGGTCGGTTTTCTACAAAACAGAAGAGGAGGAGACAAGCAGGGGTGGCAACTTTCAAGACTTGTGGA
Organism: Pituophis catenifer annectens; assembly: GCF_029215685.1. Taxonomy (NCBI): domain Eukaryota; kingdom Metazoa; phylum Chordata; class Lepidosauria; order Squamata; family Colubridae; genus Pituophis; species Pituophis catenifer. The sequence continues at coordinate 2,351,761 of NW_027256895.1, forward strand.
CTTCGAGTCCCAGAATTCTCCAGCCGGCTGTTTTCCCCCCAAAACAGCCGGCTGTTTTGCTGAAGTCAAGATATATTACGTCTGCCACATTCCCACCGTCTATTAAGAAAGTTACCCTATTAAAAAAAAAAGGCGAGAAAGTAGTTTAGCCACCTTTCTTCTCGTCCTATCCATGCTGAATTCTGGGAAATCCTTGCTGGCTGGGGAATTCTGGGAGTTGAAGTCCACAAGTCTTCAAGTGGCCAAGTTTGGAGATTTCTGTTCTACACAAACACGCTGTTGTGACTCTGACCCCCGAGGCCGACTTATCGGAGGGAGAAGGCTCCGAACATGAAGGAGAGGAGTTGGCCAGGCCAACTCTCCAGGACCCTCCTCTCTGGCAATGCCTCAGGTGTCTCCCGTAGGAGAAGAGATTGGCCAGGAGCCAGGTATCTCCTCACAGTCGGACAGTGATGGAGATAAGTCTTGGCTGGATCCACGCCAGCGTCGGAGAGACAAGCGCGCACAGCAGAGAAGGAAGTGTGCCAGAGATTAAGCTGAATCACTGGACCACACCCCACAGGGGATAAAAGGGGGTGAGGTGGCCATTCAGACTCTGTGACGGACAAAACTAACTACTAGCGAGTCACATTGTATCTTTGAAACAAGGTTATCTGCCTTGGATTTAATACGGACTGGACTTGACAATTCTTGAACTGTGTGTATCTTGTTTGGGTTTATCTGTCGGAGGAACAACCCCTCCCTTTATGAGTAAAGTTCTTGGCAAGCAGCTACTGGGTTGCTGCCAATCCTCTTATCGAAAGAATTTGTTGTCTGCCAGTTTTATTTAACCCCTGGCTATCTGTTTGTGTGCGTGTGTGAGACGGGGACAGAACACACGCAACCTCGCAATGATTGGGTGGAATGTTTGCAAGCACTGATGGTCATTCTTTCTCCAGTTTGGGGGAAACCAAGCCAGAGGTGGTCTTCAGCCGGTTCGGATCGATTCGCCCGTACCGGTAGCAGAAATTGTGAGTGGGCCCGCCCACCTGCCCCGCCTCTAAGCCATCCTATTTAGGCATGTTTTTGAGGCTGGGCACATGCGCGAAAGGCCGGCTGCATGTCTGGAAGGCAGGGATGCACGCGAACCGGGCACACGCACGGCGAACCGGAAACCCACCCGTGAACCAAGCCCAACGGTTCTTCGTCCATCCAAACTCTTGGCCCTGGAAGAATCTAGAACGTTTCCCTCATGGATTTTACCAGCCTTCCCGAACCAGCTTTTGTGGCTTGTCTCCCGCAGGGCTTGAAGGCGAACATGAAGCGGTTGTACCAGCTGATCACGGATGCCCAGTTCAACCGTTGCACGAAGCCCAGCAAGTACAAGAAGCTGCTCTTCGCCCTCTGCTTCTTCCACAGCGTCCTGCTGGAACGCAAGAAGTTCCTACAGCTGGGCTGGAACATCATCTATGGCTTCAACGACTCCGATTTTGAGGTGTGTGTGGGATCACCGGAGAGGGAGGCGACGGGGGCAGGTGGGGCAGGAGAGCCATCGAAAGGTGGGAGGATGAGCTCAGTGGACTCTCCACTCTCTCTGCTCTGGCTTTGTGGACTGACCCTAATCCTAATCTTAATCCTAATCCTAATCTGGTCTGACCTGATGGCCTGACCCCTAATCCCTAACCCCAACTCTAATCCTAACCTCTCTGGTTTGGTGGCCTGATGGTCTGACTCTAAACTTAATCCTAATCTTAATCCTAACCCTAATCGGGTCTGCCTTGGTGGCCTGATGGCCTGACCCTAATCCTAATTCCTAACCATAACACTAATCCTAATCCTAATCCTATCCCTATTAAGTGAACCCGGCTTCCCCGTTAACGTTGCTCGTCAGACGGTCGCAAAAGGGGGATCATCCCCCACCGTTATAAATACGAGCCCGTTGCTAGGCACCTAGATTTTGATCCTGTGAACACGGGGACGCTGACGACAGTGAGTCGCCAGTGTGGAAAAAAAAAACGATCCTAAGTCGCTTTTCTCAGTGCCGTTGTAACTTGGAACAGTCACTAAACAAATCGCTGTCAGTCAAGAATTGCCGATTAGGGTGGGAAGAGTTAATGGTCAAATTCTGTCTATCACGCTGGGATTGTTCTACGTCAGTGTTTTTTCAACCGGGAAAATACGTGGACTTCAACTCCCAGAATTCTCCAGCCAGCTGTTTTTTTCCCCCCACTTTGCTGAAGTCAAGATATATTACGTCTGCCCCATTCCCACCGTCTATTAAGAAAGTTACCCTATCCAAAATATACGATAGAACAGTCTAGCCACTTTTCTTCTTGTCCTATCCCTGCTGAATTCTGGGAAATCTTTGCTGGCTGGGGCATCCTGGGAGTTTGAAGTCCACGTGTCTTCAAGTGGCCAAGATTGAAAACCACGTTTCGGTGTCGTTCTTGGGTTGGGCCCGAGATCGCTTTCGTCGTCCCCCTCCCCTCCCCGTCAACACTCACCTGTCCTCCAGGTGTCCGAGAATCTCCTCAGCCTGTACCTGGACGAGTATGAGGACACCCCGTGGGATGCATTGAAGTACCTGATCGCCGGGGTCAACTATGGGGGCCACGTGACGGACGACTGGGACCGGCGTCTCCTGACCACTTACATCAACGACTACTTCTGCGATCAAACCGTGGCCGCCCCTTTCTACAAGTACGCATTGGGGTGGGGAGGGGGGTGCGTGAAAGGTTGCAAGGGCTGGCGGCAGTGGTGGGTTTATACCGGTTCGCCCCGGTTCGGGGGAACCGGTAATGACAGCGGCGGGAGCCTCCACTCACCCGCCCGGATGTTCTCACGGACGCTCTGCGCAAGCTACCTTGTTATTGGGTGACCTTGTTACATTGTTATAGGGTTTGCTGCCTGAGCAGGGGGTTGGACTAGAAGACCTCCGAGGTCCCTTCCAACTCCGTTATTCTATTCTATTCTATTCTATTCTATTCTATTCTATTCTATTCTATTCTATTCTATTCTATTCTATTCTTTTCTATACTACTTTTCTATTCTATTCTGTTCTGTTCTGTTCTGTTTTTCTATTCTATTCTTCTATTCTATTCTATTCTATTCTATTCTATTCTATTCTATTCTATTCTATTCTATTCTTTTCTATACTACTTTTCTATTCTATTCTGTTCTGTTCTGTTCTGTTTTTCTATTCTATTCTTCTATTCTATTCTATTCTATTCTATTCTATTCTATTCTATTCTATTCTATTCTATTCTATTCTCTTTTTCTATTCTATTCTTTTCTTTTCTATACTACTTTTCTATTCTATTCTGTTCTGTTCTGTTCTGTTCTGTTCTGTTTTTCTATTCTATTCTATTCTTCTATTCTATTCTATTCTATTCTATTCTATACTATTTTTTTCTATTCTATTCTATTCTATTCTTTTTTTATTCTATTCTTTTCTATACTACTTTTCTATTCTAATCTGTTCTGTTCTGTTCTGTTTTTCTATTCTATTCTATTCTATTCTTCTATTCTATTCTATTCTATACTATTTTTTTCTATTCTATTCTATTCTATTCTCTTTTTCTATTCTATTCTATTCTTTTCTATACTACTTTTCTATTCTATTCTATTCTATTCTGTTCTGTTCTGTTCTGTTGTTTTTCTATTCTATTCTATTCTATTCTATTCTATTCTATTCTATTCTATTCTATTCTATTCTATTCTATTCTATTCTATTCTATTCTATTCTATTCTATTTTTCTATCCTATCCTATCCTATCCAGGGGTGAAATCCAGCAGGTTCTGACAGGTTCTGGCGAACTGGTAGCGGAAATTTTGAGTAGTTCGGAGAACCGGCAAATACCACCTCAGGCTGGGCCCAGAGTGAGGAAGGAATGGAGATTTTGCAGTATCCTTCCCCTGCCACGCCCACCAAGCCACACCACACCACGCCCACCAAGCCACGCCCACAGAACCGGTAGTAAAAAAATTTGGATTTCACCACTGATCCGATCCTATCCTATCCCGATCCCTACTCTTCTTTTGATAACCATCCACATTTTTCAATTTTCTTTCAATGAACAAAGCTGTTGTTGTTGTTGTTGTTGTTGTTGCTGTTGTTGTTGTTGTTGTTGTTGTTATTATTATTATTATTATTATTATTATTATTATTATTATTATTATTATTTTGCGATAAAAGCTCGAGCAGACCCAGTGAGTAGCCAGCTGTTCCTGCATGAGACCTGAGTACCTGACGCTTCTCACCCGCTCTCTCGGTTCTCCCTGCAGGCTCACGGTGTTAGACACTTACTACATCCCCAAGGACGGCTACCTCTCCTCTTACAAGGAGTACATCAGCCTTCTGCCGGGCATGGACCCCCCGGAGGCCTTCGGCCAGCACCCCAACGCCGACGTGGCCTCGCAGATCACCGAGGCCCGAACCCTCTTCGAAACTCTGCTCTCCCTCCAGCCTCAAACGACCCCCACCGGGGCAGCCGGGCAGAGCCGCGAGGACAAGGTACGGGCCTCTTCGCCAAGCCCAGAGCGGGTTTAACCTGGCACAGGTGCCAACCGGAGCCGGACACGAGAGGAAGTTTTCTCGGAGTATTTCAGCGAAGGGGTTCCGTCGGATAAAGGAGTCGGAACCCCGAACAATTCACAAATACAAATTTTATACAGTTATGATAACTTCCTTAATAACTTCCTTAATCATAACTGTATAAAATATGTATTTGGGAATTGTTCGGGGTTCCGACTCCTTTATCCGACGGAACCCCTTCGCTGAAATACTCCGATAAAACTTCCTTGAACCGCCTCTCGTGTCCGGCTGTTTCTTTTGATCGGATTCCTCTGCGGGTAGTCCTCGACTTACGACCAGGATGGAGCCGTCAATTTCGGTTGCTAAGCGAGACAGTTGTTCAGTGAACTTGGCCCCGTTCTACTACTTGTCTTGCCGCGGTTGTTAAGTGAATCCGTAGAGTTGTTAATGAGACGGTCGTTAAGTGAATCCGTAGAGTTGTTAATGAGACGGTCGTTAAGTGAATCCGTCTTCCCCGTCGACTTTGCTGGTTGAGAAGGTCGCAAAAGGGGATCCCGTGAGCCCTGAGACTCTGCAACCGTCATAAATCTGAATCAGCATCCGAGGGGCCGAATTTTGATCAGGTGACCATGGGGAATGCTGCAACGGTCATAAGTGTGAGAAATGGTCATAAGTCACTTTTTTCCGTGCCGTTCTACCCCGTTTCCCCCCAAATAAGACATTATCCCCTGATAATAAGCCCAATCGGGCTTTTGAGCGCATGGCAATAAGGCCAAGCGATTATTTCAGGGTTCAAAAAAAAAATAAAAATAAGACAGGGTCTTATTTTCGGGGAAACACTGTAACTTTAAACAGTCATTAAATGAACGGTCGCGATTCGAGGACTACCTGTATGCATCAGCAATGCATGTTATTTTGGCCTGGCCTTTCTTCCTGCCTTTCGCAGCAGATTTCAGAAATCCCTGTTGCTTAGCCAAGGGATCCTTGAGGTCATGTAGACAACCCCTGCATGGTGCAGCCATCCAAAGTTTTGAGCCGGCAATGGGACTCTGATGCATCCTTTTAAGACATTGGCTCCTCTGATAAATCAGCCAGTCAGAACAGAACCGGAAGGGACCCTGGAGGTCTTCTAGTCCAACCCCTTGCTCAAACAGGAGACCCTATCCCATTTCCGACAAATAGCTTGTCCAGTTCAGTGGTGGGTTGCTACCGGTTCTACCCAGATCGGCAAACTGGTAGCGGCGGCGGCGGGAGGCTCACGGATGAGCGAACTGGTAGCGACGGATTTTGGAACCCACTACTGGTCCAGTTCCTTCCAGTGATGGAGCATACACAACTTCCAGTGGCGAGCTGTTCCACTGGTTAATTGTCCTCAGTATCAGGAAATTCCTCCTTGTTCCAGGTTGTTTCTCTCCTTTCATCCGTTGCTTCTTGTCCTGCCTTCAGGGGCTTTGGAGAATAGGTTGGACCCCCCCTCATCTTTGGGGCAGCCCCTCAAATAATGAAACTCCGCTATCACGTCCCTCCTTACTCCTTTTTGTTAAACGAGAGGTAACCAATTCCTGCAACCGTTCTTTATATGTTTTAGTCTCCAGCCTCCTAATCGTTTTAGTTGCTTTTCTTCTCTTCAGCTCCCCCTGGTGGAAAACGAGGGACTTGACGGGTCTCTCTTCACCTTGGTCTCTTATGCATCCCTTTCACTCATTTTATTTTATTTTATTTTTAATAAAATAAAATAAATAAATGCAGGTCCTGGAGCTCTCTGCCGACGTGCGCAGCAAGATTCCAGAGGAGATCGACTACGAGGGGACCTGCAAGGTACTCTCCACCGATCCCTCCCCTCTCAACGTGGTCCTGTTGCAAGAGATCCAGCGTTACAACTCCCTGCTGCAGGTCATCAGGTGAAGGGGGCCACCCACTCTTTCATCTGTGGGGTGGTGAGGTTTGTGGGGGTGGGGTGGGGGAGGTCCCCGGTTTGCAAATCCAAAACAGAGCATCCCTGGGTCAAAACATCAAAGTTTTCCCCTTTTTATTCATTGTAGTAGAGACAGTCCTCGACTTACGACCACAAATTACTGTCGCTAAGTGAGACCGTGGTCGTTTTGCCCCGTTTTGCATCCGTTCCTGCCACCGTTGTTAAGTGAAGTTGTTAAATTAGTAGCATGGTTGTTAAGTGAATCCGGCTTCTCCCTTGACCTTGCTGGTCAGAAGGTCGCAAAAAGGGGGAATCACGCGACTATGGGATGCTGCGACCGTCATAAATCTGAGTCACATGACCATGGGGATGCTGCAACGGTCGTTAGTGTGAAAAATGGCCATCGGTCCCTTTTTTCAGTGCCGTTGCAACTTTGAACTGTCACTAAACGAGGACTAACCGGAGTTCCTTCCAGGAAGAACTTGCCTGCAGGTGTCCTGAAGGAAGAATGGCCTGTTTCATCCTAGATGTTGGATTATTTGGGTTGAACTATGATAGTTTAAGCACTTAGACCCATGATTCTCAATTTGGATAACTTTTAAGATGGGTGGACTTCAACTCCCAGAATTCCCCAGTCAGCATTGAATTACGAGTAACAATGGCTGCAATTTTAAAATGCAGTTTGAATTTAATTGCAGTCAAATTTAATTCAAAAGCATACTTGGAATGATGAAGTGGAAGTGTCTATGGATGACAAAAAAAATAGGCAGAGAAGGGAAAAGTGTACAGGCTGTCCTCAATTTACAGTTCATTTAGTGACCGTTTGAAGTTACAGCAGCACTGAAAAAAGTGACTTAGGACCGTGGATCTTAGGATCTACAGTGATCCTGTAGATGCTTCCTGTCGCAGCATCTACAGGAACACGTGATCCAAATTAAGACGCTTGGCAACTGACTCGTATTTATGACAGTCACAGTGTCCCGTGGTCACGTGATTCCCCCTTTTTGCGACCTTCTGCCAAGCAAAGTCCACGGGGAAGCTGGATTCACTTAACGACCATGTGACTCACTTAACAACTGCAACGGTTCGCTTAACAACGGTGGCAGGAAAGGTGGTAAAACGGGGGGGGAAAGTCACTTAACAACTATTTTGCTTAGCATCAGAAATTTGGGGGTCCATTGTGGAATGGAAATGAGTGGTGCGGTGGCCTAGAGGTGGAGCTCTCGCCTCACAGAGACTGTGAGTTCGATCCTAGGTAGAGGCTGATATTTCTCTCTCTGGGTTCAATGAGAATATATCTGCTGCACAAAACTCCGCGTTGGCGACAGGAAAGGCATCCGGCCAGTAAACACTGAACTCCATTCAGTTGCCCAGACTCCACCCCGCAAGGGATTATGGGGTCATTAAAAGAGGATGATGATGTTGATTATGGAATGGAAATGTCAGACAGTCATCAGTCGAGGACTGCCTGTGTAGAATTGAGAGGCGGATGATGAAGCGAAAAAGCCGAGGATGGGAAAACGTGTGAAAGGCAATTGGGAGAGAATCCGAGAGATCGTGCGTAGTTATTTTTATTTGTTTTGTTTTGGAAAATTGAAAATTGCCGCCTGCTCGCACTCAAGGTGTCTTAAATTATGGATAGAAAAACCACGTAAAAGAAATAAAAATAATAAATTAATAAATTAGTAAAATAACCACCCCCACCCCGGCGACGACACACATTCATACAAACCGTAATGCGTAGAATGCCATCGTCGCAGAGCATGTTCCTCTTCCTCCTTTGGGGAGTATGGGCTTTGGTGTGCTTGCCCTCCCCAGGCCTAAACTGTGTGTCCCCCCCCCCGAGCCCCCCACTCCTATTCTGACCCCCGTTTGTCCTCCCCTTTACAGCTCATCGCTGGTGGAGCTGGAGAAAGGCATTCAAGGCCTGGTGGTTATGTCGACGGATCTGGAAGAGATTTTCAATTGCATTTTTGATGCCCGTGTGCCCCCCATGTGGGAAAGGGTGAGGGTCTCCTGGCTGCTCGTGATCGCCCCCTTCCTCCTTTATCCACCTGGGGGGGATCAGTCTCCTCTGCCCCACGGCCTCTTCGCAGGCAGGGAGACCCTGTATGTTCGCTGGAGAAACAATCCCCTCCCCAGTACGACTGTTGCGGGGACTGGCGCTTCTCAACTCTGGCCACTCCCCTCCTGCAGGCCTACTCTTCCCAGAAGCCCCTGGCCGCCTGGACCCGGGACCTGGGCCTGCGGGTGGAGCAGTTTGCCCGCTGGGCGAAGACGGCCCATCCGCCGGTGCTCTTCTGGCTCTCGGGCTTCACCTTCCCCACCGGATTCCTGACGGCTGTCTTGCAGGCCGCCGCGCGGCAGAACAATGTACGGCGGGGCGCAGTGGGGAGGGCAGCGGGTCGGACAGACGGGGCAGGGCGGGTGCCCGACACCCATCCTCGGAGGCCTGACACCCATTTTTTTTGTGGGGGGGGGCAGATCTCTGTGGACACCCTGAGCTGGGAGTTCATCGTCTCTACAGTGGACGACAACAATCTGGTGTACCCCCCTAAGGTGAGCACCCCCTCCTGTCAAATTAAGCACCCCTCCCCCAAATAAGCACCCCCTCCCCTCCGCCCAAGGCAAGCACCCCTTTCCTGGTATGGGACCCTCCCCTCCTCCTAAGGCAGTGGTGACGAACCTTTTACTCACCGAGTGCCGAACAGGTACGTGCTTCGCGCGTGCTATCTGACTAACATGCACTGCTCCTCCCCATGCACTGCGCGGACAACCGCATACGTGCACAGCTTTCATGCACGTCGCCCCTGCACGCTGTGCACGCAATCGTACCATCCATGCAGGTGCGTGCACGAACACCATCGGCGCATGCGCGCGCTGTGCACCAGTACTCTTGCACCCAGGCGCAAATGAGAGCGCTCTGAAGACCAGCTGGGCTGTCCCCCGAATTGCGCGCAGGCACACCGGAGGCCCGAACACCAGCTGTGGTGCGGGCGCTCATGCGCAGCTGCAGGTGCATTGGCCGACAGCTTGCGTGCCTGGAAAAATGGCTCTGCGCGCCACTCCCAGCACATGTGCCATAGGTTCACCATTACGGTTCTAAAGTATGGACCTTCTCCTCTCACCCAAAGTTAAGTGCCCCTTTCCCTCCCCCAGGGTAAGCACCTCCCTCCCTGTCTTCTCCCCCAAGTAAGCCCCCTTAACCCCTCCGCCCGCAGGGCAGGTGCCCTCTCCTCTTGCCCTCCCCCTGTCCCCTTTGGAAGAAGGCCGCTTCACCCTCTGCCCTCCCTTCTCCCCCCATGCAGGAGGGGGTGTGGATCCGGGGTCTTTTCCTGGAGGGGGCCGGCTGGGACAAGAAGAACTCCTGCCTGGTGGAGGCCGAGCCCATGCAGCTCGTCTGCCCCATTCCCACCATTCACTTCAAGCCCGTGGAGAACAAGAAGAAGAGCGGCAAAGGTGGGCATAGGCGGGCACCGGTGGGCAGGGGTCTGGGGGGGGGCGCAGCAGTGTCCTCCCTTCCCTGTGACCCTGACCCATCGGGCCCTCCTCTCTCTCTCTCTTCTTCTCCCTCCCCACCCCCTACCAGGCATCTACTCCTGCCCTTGCTACTACTACCCGAACCGGGCGGGCACCTCCGGGCGTCCCTCCTTTGTCATCGGAGTGGACCTGCGCTCCGGAGCCATGCCCCCCGACCACTGGATCAAGCGTGGCACCGCCCTGCTGATGAGCCTGGATACGTGAAACTGGGGACCGACCCCCCTATCTCCTTATGACCCCCACCCCACCCCCAGCCCCTCTAGGAAATTAAATAAAGCTGTTTCATTTAAAGTGACTGTTTTTAGGGGGTGCCCAGCAAAGTTTGGGGGGCGGTCTTCATTCCGGCCATACTCCCCACAAACTCATAGATTGGGGAGGGGGCTTGAGCTGCCTCCCCCAACCCCAGATTTTGGGGTGACAGCCCCCCCCTCCCAACCTCAACAAGGCTGGTCGAGAGAAGGAGTCCAGCTAGGGCCCAGGCCAGTTAGGGGGCTAAGGAAACCGATGGAAGGGGGCAGCTGGGGGTCCGGCTCAGGCAGGAGCCCTGAGAGGGAGGGAGGGAGAAAGGGAAGGAAGGGAGAGGGAGGTTGCCAGCTGGGCACGAGAAAGGAGTACCCTCCTTTCCTTGCCAAGATGGGGTGGTCTACGTGCCTCAGGGTGCCCCTTCCTCTGGGTAGGCAGGAATCGGGGGACGGAGTGACAGGGGGCAGCTAGTGCCCAGGCCAGTTATGGAGCTAAGGAATCCGGGGCGGGGGGAGATTGGGGGTCTGGCTCATACGGGAGCCCTGGGAGGGAGGGCAGGAAGCTGCCAGCTGGGCACAGGGAGAAAGGGTCACCCTCCTTTCCTTGCCAAGCCGGGGTAGTCTATATGCCTCTGGGTATCCCTTCCTCATGGCAGGGGTGGGGTTAGCAGGGGGGGCTAAGGAATCGGGGGGGGGGAGATTGGGGGTCTGGCTCATACGGGAGCCCTGAGAGGGAGGGAAGGAGGCTGCCAGCTGGGCACAGGGGAAAAAAGGGGGCACCCTCCTTTCCTTGCCAAGCCAGGATGGTCTACATGCAAGGGGCAGGGTGGAGTGGGGTGCGGGTGGGGGTCAGCCAGACGGTGCCCAGTCCAGTTAGGGGGCTCAGGAAGCCAGTGGGGTGGGGGAGAGAGTTGAGGGTCCAGCTTATTCAGGAACCATGGGAGAGAGAGAGAGAGAGAGAGAGAGAGGCTGCCAGCTGGGCACAAGGACAGAAAGCGGGGATGGTCTACATGCCTCGGGGTGCCCCTTCCCCGTGGCAGGCAGGAACCAGGAGGCGGGGTGAGTGGGGGGTGGGTTGCCAGCTAGTGTCCAGGCCAGTTAGGGGGCTAAGGAAGCCAGTGGAGGGGAGAGTTGGGGGGTCCCTAGGAGGGGAGGAGGGAGGCTGCCAGCTTGGCACAGGGGGAGAAAGGGGCACCTTCCTTTCCTTGCCAAGAGGGGGTGGTCTACATGCCTCGGGGTGCCCCTTCCCCTGGGCAGGCAGGGGGGGCGGGGTGATTGGGGAGGGGGGCGTGGCGGCGGGGGAGGGAGGGGCGACTCCTTGCCAGGCAGTGTGTGTGGGGGGGTGTTAGCGCCAGCTGGGCAGCCGCGTCGGGAAATGCAACTGCGCAACGGGCGGTACTTTTCCAGGGCACCGCCGCCCCACGCGCGACGGGGGTGGGGTGGGGTGGGGTGGGGGGACAGCCCTCCCTCCCACCCCCCCCTCCCTCCCAATGCCGGTGCATTGCAGCCTCGGGGTCCCGGCAGGACCTGGGCAGGGGGCTTCGGCTGCCCCGCAGTGCCAGGTAAGCGAAAGTGCGCAACTTCGCCGGACTTTGGTCCCGGGACGGCCGCCCCTCCCTCCCTTCAAAAGGGGGTCTCTAGGTGGGGAGGGGGGAGGGCTCTCATTCCCAAAAGAGGGGAGGGTCTCAAATTTGTCTGGGAGGGGCGGTGGGCTTCCCCTCTCCTCCCTCGTTACTCCGTGGATTTGCAAGGTCGGGGAGGGAAGGAGGGGGCAGGCAGAATGGGGCGGGGGTCTCGCGGGCCCCCTCCTCCTTTTTGCACCCACCCCCCACCTCACCCGGCTGCCTCACCCACCCACCCTCTCCCTTGGAGGGTCTTTCTTTGAGTTGCATTTTCCTGCTTCGGGGGTGGGGAGGAGGAAGGCTGAGCCCCCTCCCCACGCCAGGGAGGGGTTGGGTTAGGGGAGGGGGCTGCGCTGGGGTCTCCCAACCTGAGATTCTTCAGCCTCTCCGGCCCGGGGGTCTCTTCCCCAGCTGGCCTTCCTCCTCCTCCTCCTCCTCCTCCATCGATGGGGGACCCTCGTGAAATGAGTGGGTGGGTGGAAATCCCCTTGTCACTCACTCCCCCCCCTCTCTCTCCACGCTTCCCGGGGTTCGTTTGGCTGGGTTTTTACACGCGGCAGGCTTCCCTTGCACGTTTGCACGCGCTGCGTGGGTAAAATCTCACCCACAGAACGGGCCAAGGTTGCTTCCTTGGGGTTGGTGAAACTCGAACCCAGCACCCTGCAAACCTTTCCGCCCTTGACTCGCGTAAGCCATCATATCTTGGTTTAAATGGGGACCCAAAACAAGCCAGCTTGATGCTGGAGGTGCCAATTCTCTCTTGGATGGGCATCAAAAAAAACCCACGCAAAAAAAAAAAAAAAAACTCAGAAAAATTCTGCATTTTTTTTCTCTCTGCTCGACTGTTTTGAAATGTAAATGAAGAAAAGGGTGGGTGGGTGTTTGGGGAGGGGGCGCTTCAGCTGGCAGCTGGCTTTCCTATTGGACGGCTTGACTGAACCCTGGCAGCTGTTTGGACCAATCAGGAGGGGGGAGGGCTCGCCCTGTGCCACAGCTGCCTGCAAGTGGGGTGAAGCTGGCAGAGGGGAGAAATTAAAGATCAGGCAGGAGCATCTGGTGGGTTTATTTATTGGGGGGCAGCCTAGAAGTGGGGAGATCCAGGTTCAGCCCCCCCTCCACCTTTGGCTGGGGGGGGGAGACCCAGGTTTAGCCCCCTCCCCTTTATTGGGTGGGGGTATCTCTGAGCAGGACCCTCCCCGTAAGCCAAAATTCTGAATGGGAGCCAGAATATCAAACCAACGTGTTCTGTACCAAAAATTTTTCTAACTTGAAGATGGGTGGACTTCAATTCCCAGAATTCCCCAAACTGGCTGGGGAATTCTGGGAGTTGAAGTCCATCCATCTCGAAGCCATCAAGTTTGAAAAACTTTCCCCCCCCCCTGCAATACTGCTTTCCTTCCAGGGACCCAACTCTCACAAACCAAACCATGATTCTCTCTTCCCACCCCCCCACAACCCAGGTTTGAATCCAATCGCTGCATTATAAACCATCATTTCTGGGTTTGTTTGCTGTAACTCCAAGCCCTAAATCCTGGCTTAGTGAGAAAAGTCTTAGGATTGCCTCCAAATGGACGTTGGCTCTCCCAAATTTATATTAGGACTTGGATTTGGCTTGGCTCTATTAATGAAACAGGTGGGTAGCTCCTGAGCTCGTGCAGAGTGCCGCAAAGAGCCAACACGGAACGCATAAAGAGACCGACGGGGCCTGCCAAGCACAAAACCGAGCGCTCTTGCGTTTCTCAGCGTGGTTTTTCTCCAGGTGTAGGGAGGAAGGTCCCATCGTCCCCAGCCTGCAGAGCCACAGGATGGGAGTTGTGATCCCACCTCTTTTTGCAAATGGGTGTTGTAATGCAATGGGATGGCCACCAGAGGGCAACCAATCATTAGGAAAGCAAAAGAAACCCCTTTCCGTAGTTTAGACTAAATTGGTTGAAAAAAATTAAACATTTTTAAAAAAAGTTTTCTTTTTTTTTAAAAAAAAAAGACTGTGCGGTATAGTGGTCAAAGCTAGAGACCAGGTGACAGCGAGTTCTTGAAAGCCTGCCACTTTCTCTCAGCCCACGATCAATGTCCCTGAGCATGCACAGAGCGCAAACGAGCTCTGGATTCCAATTTTAGGATCTTGGATCCTGAGTTGTTGTTGTTGTTTTTTTTAAAAAAAATAAATAAATAAAAATAAAAGATTTGCTGCCTTTGTGCAAAACATTCCCCTTATTTTCATTTCATGCACGAACCAGACACAATTTGTTCACACAACTTTAGGTCCTTAATGTTCTTAAGGAGAACACGCGTCGCGCTTCGACTGTTCGAAAACGAAGCCAAAACTTTGGCAAATTGTTCGGTCCAGAAAAGCCGCCTGGGTTTTTTAAAAGATATTTTTTGGCTCGGTTGCCAAAAAAAAAAAAAAAAGGTATATTTTCACACGCACACAAACTCACACACGCTGCCCCCTCCCCTTCCTTCGCTGCCAGCTGTTTGGGTCCAAAACCCTCAATCTTGGTCTCTTCTTACTCGAAAGCGAGGCTGTAATTCTCGTCTTAATTACCGTTTTCAGCCAATTTAGCCGGGGCTCCCTAACTCTTTCCCTAGGTTCCAGGCCCATATGTTGTCGCTTTAATGAGCAGGTGCGAAGAACATGTTTACCAAACGCCTAGCTCTCATTTCTCCTCTCTTAGGGACTAGAAGCTTGTTTAATGCGGTGGAGAATTTCAAACCCACCCCTCCCCTGGGACTTTTGATTTCTGCAGAGAGACAGATGCCAGGAGGAGGGAGAAGGGCCCGGTTTCTGGATTTGCAAAACCAGGAGTAGTTTGCCAAAGCCTCCCAAAATATATTTTTAATGCTTAATTTAATTCCGGAAAGGGTGCTTCAATTCCCGCGGCGCCTGGTTCATTGGAGTCGGTTGGAAACTTGAGAAGGCCACACTTCACTCCGCGCGGCTGAGTCCGTTAGGGCTCACCAATCGTTCTCACCATCATCCCCAGCCTGGGTCTAACCCCTAGGCAGCACTGCTTTTAGTGTCTTCTCTCCACTCTTTAAAAAGTTTTGCAGGGACATCTCTTCGGCACACCCCCGATGTCGAATTGTTTCATTTTATTTCTTAATAAATTAAATTTATATGCCATCCATCTGACCCGTCTGGCGACGCTGGACAGCTTAGAAACGCGGTACAAGGTTAAATATAAGTAGTCCTCGATTTACGGCCACGACCGAGCCTGAACTGTCTAGTTGCTCAGCGAGACAGGCGTTGAGTGAGTTTTCCCCCTCGTTTTACGAGTTTTCTCGCCCCGGCTGTTAAGTGAATCACTGCGGGTGTTAAGGTGAGGGACACGGTCGTTCTGCGAATCCGGCGTCCCCCCTCGCTGTTGAAGGTCGCAAAAGGGGATCGCGTGACCCGCATTGATTACCCCGGGTGCGACCGTCGTAAAACGTGAGTCCGTTGCCGAGCGCCTGAATTTCGATCGTGGGACTGCGGGGATGCTGCGTCGTTAAGTGTGAGTCGAGAGAATGCGGCAAGGGTCGTAAAGCGTGGAAAACGGTCGTGAGTCGGGTTTTTTTTTTTTCCGGCGCTGTTGTAACTTTGAGCGGTCACTAAATGAACTGTTGTAAGGCAAGGAATACCTAGATTAAAACGAACAGATCTTAAGTTAATATATATATATTATATATATATTAAGTTATATATATATATTAAAAAAACAAACCAACAGAATCCTGCGGGATGAAAGCGAAACTTCTCCGTTCTTTGTTGTTTATCTGAGCAGCCATATGTCACACCTGTGTCAGGTGAGCAGGTGGGATCGTACGATGGCAGGAGAGTCTTTCGTGACTCCGTATCCCATTGTCTGGAAATGCTGTGGCAGCTGGGTCTGAAAACGGTCCCCTTCGGAGAAGGGAGCTAACATTCAACACCAGTAGTCCTCAATTTACAAGCATTTGTTTAGTGACGGTTCAAAGCATCCTCGTGGTCGCGTGATCCAAATTTGGGGGGGCTTACTATCGTGCACCTGGGGTCACGTGATTGACCTTCTGGCAAGCAAGGTCGACGGGGAAGGCCGGTTCGTTTAACCACCGGCCTCACAGACTTCACAAGGCCGCGATTCGCTTCACGACGGCGGTCATAAAACGGGGCAAGGATCTCTTAACCACGGTCTTGCTGAGCGGTAGGAATTTGGGGGGGGTGTCTGTTGCGGCCGTACATTGAGGGCTACCTGTGCTAACCTCGAAAGGGCGAGGATTCACTTAACAACTGCGGCCAGCAAAGTCGTAAAATGGGGCGAGCCTCAACTTACCACTGGCTCGCTGAGCGTTTCAGCCTCAATTGTGGTCGTAAGTTTGAGGACTGCCCAAGACTTAGAAAGTGGATTTTGAGTCTTGAATTAAATCAAGTCGGGTTTGCCAAGTCAATTCCGGACGTTTGCAAGTAGGATTTGGGAGAAATTTTATCTGAAACTCTCGTTTCAGAAGTCTCTCTCTCTTTGGGGAGGGAAGGGTGCCTCGATCCACTGGGAGCGAGGACGGGGGTCTTGGTGTTCCCACCTGCAGTGTTTCTTGACCTCAGCCCCCTTTAAGACGGGTGACTTCAACTCCCAGAATTCCCCAGTCAGCCCTATGCTTTTTTTCCCTCTTTACCTCCTAGAGCAGAGAGATTGCAGAGGAAGGGATTAGAAGAGAGTATGCAGTTGAGCGAGGACGGGAGATCTCGGTGTCCCCACCAGCAGTGTTTCTCAACCTCAGCCCCCTTTAAAATGGGTGGACTTCGACTCCCAGAATTCCCCAGCCAGCCCTGTGCTTTTTTTTCTCTTTACCTCCTACAGCAGAGAGATTGCAGAGGAAGGGATTAGAAGAGAGTATGCAGTTGAGCGAGGACGGGGGATCTCGGTGTCCCCACCAGCAGTGTTTCTCAACCTCAGCCCCCTTTAAAATGGGTGGACTTCGACTCCCAGAATTCCCCAGCCAGCCCTGTGCTTTTTTTTTCCTCTTTACCTCCTAGAGCAGAGAGATTGCAGAGGAAGGGATTAGAAGAGAGTATGCAGTTGAGCGAGGATGGGAGATCTCGGTGTCCCCACCAGCAGTGTTTCTCAACCTCAGCCCCCTTTAAAATGGGTGGACTTCGACTCCCAGAATTCCCCAGCCAGCCCTGTGCTTTTTTTTCTCTTTACCTCCTACAGCAGAGAGATTGCAGAGGAAGGGATTAGAAGAGAGTATGCAGTTGAGCGAGGACGGGGGTCTTGGTGTCCCCACCAGCAGTGCTTCTCAACCTCAGCCCCCTTTAAAACGAGTGGACTTCTACTCCCAGAATTCCCCAGCCAGCCATCCCTGTGCTGTTCTTTCTCTTTACCTCCTAGAGCAGAGAGATTGCAGAGGAAGGGATTAGAAGAGAGTATGCAGTCCACAATGGGCATACACATCAAAAGGAATGCGTTAGCGTCGGGGAATTCTGGGAGTTGAAGTCCACCCGTTCTCAAGGGGTTGAGAAACACTGCCAGGCAGCCGTGCCCAATAGGAACAAATTCCAGCCCGGGCACAATTGATACCCCCTACCCTCCCAAGTTGTGGGGAATGTTCCCGACCCCCTCCACATCATGCTTGAGGTGAATGTAGGAGTTGTTGGTTTCTGCGCTCCCTTTACTTGCTTTGCAGGTGTGCAAAACAGGAAGTTGTTCACACACCCCTCAAAAAGAGGTGGGGGGGGGCGTTCCCACTTCCGGGGGTGCAACGTTAGGGGTTTAAGCAGGGAAGAGTTTGAAGGGCCCCTCGCCCTCTGATCTTACTTGAGGCAGGTTTCATTGCCCATAATCGGTGCTGTGGTTAATCTCGTGTGCGAAGATTTGTTTAGTGACCGTTCGACACAGAAAAAAGTGACTTATGAAGAGTTCTTGCTTTGAGGACGGTCCCAGCATCCCCACGAACCTTGGATCGAAATTCAGGTGCTTGTACAAAGTAGTCCTCAACTTACGACCACAACTGAGCCCAAAATGTAGGTTGCTAAGTGAGTTTTGCCCCAATTTTCCGATGTTTCTTGCCACCGTTGCTAAGCGAATTGTTGCTGTTCTTAAACGAGTAATGTTGTTAAGTGAATCTGGCTTCCCCGTTGACCTTGCTTGTCGGAAGGTTGCAAAACGTGATCCAGGACACTGCGACTGTCATAAATAGGAATCATTTGCCAAGCAACTGAATCTTAGATGAAAAATGGGTAAAATTTAGGTAAGGGTGAAAAATGGTCATAAGTCACTTTTTTCAGCGCCGTTGTAACTTTGAACAGGTCACTAAACGAACTGTTGTAAATCGAGGACTACTCGGCTTAACCACCCTTAACGTTAGTGGCACGTTAACGTTAATTCCCTTAACGTTCGTGGCAAAACTGTCAGACAATCAGGTACGACTCACTTAACTGTCCCCTTGCTTACCAACGGCAATTCTGGTCATAAGCCGAGGACTCCCCGTACGACGTCAATGAAAAATGTGACTTACAACCAGTCCTCGCCCTTGCGACCACTGCAGTATCCCCCCCCCCACTTCTCCACACGATCAACATTCCGACAAGCAAAATCGAGAGGAGCCGCCATTTCGTTTAACGACGGTCCCAAAAATTGTTGTGTGCGCCGTTTTATATTTGTTTGGCCGAGAAACATTTGACGTCTACGCCTAAAACGATGCCCCCGAGGCACCTGGCAATCTCAGCCACCGCTGTCTGGTGCCTTTCCAGACCGGCTGGGATGATGGGAGTCGGCGTCGGGCGTACCCGGAGGGCACCTCGTTGGGGAAAGATAGACCTCGTAAATTTGGCTTACGGCCTTTGTGTGTGCATGTGTGTGTGTGTGTACATGGAACACACCCCAGGCGCAGCCAGGCGTGCTTGGAGGTTGCTGGGGGCCTCCGTTGCGGTGGGTGAATGATTAACCTGCACGTACCTTTGCTCTCACCTGGAGACAGGTGTGCCCCCCCTCCCTCCTTTGCTCTCCATCTGTCTGCCCTGCCCGGTTGTGCCTGATAATATTCCTCCATGCCAGGTTCTTGTTCTTTGTGGTCTCCTTCCCATCCCATCTGCAGGGAGGGAGAGGCAGCCACAGCGGCCCACGCAAACCCGCTCACCCCCCCCTCCACGCCCCGCTCGCACCTGGCAACTCCAGGGCCCTGGCGCCGTTTTTGCCAACCCGTCCCGCGTCAAGACGAGTTCGGGCAGTTGCTCCCGGTTTGCGGCCGGGGGGGGGGGTGGAGTGGAGGGAAAAGGGCCTGCCAGGCGGGAAGGAGTCCTCGGCGGCAACCTGTATTTCCAGCTCGGGCGTTGCAATCCAGTGGTAGGGAGTTCCGCAGGCGAAGTGGCGTGCCAGGCGACGCCAGGCGACGCCGGGCTCCTGCGTGGGTAGGCTTTTCAAGGGGGGGGGGCGAGCTGCTTTTGCAAACTCGCTGGGGGCCGAACGGGAAGAAGGCGAGCGGGTGGGGGGGGGGAGTCCCAAGTCTTGGCGGAGAACCCGGAGGCGGCTTCCAGTCGTGCCCATCCCCGGTGGTGAAGCGGAAAACCGGCGGCCTTTTTTTTCCCAATCCGTGCAATTGAGGCCTGGTCCGGAGATGCGCAAAACACCCCCTCCGAGGCAGGCGACAGGCACGATTGCATTACTCTGCCCGCTTGGAGCATGAGCTCCTGAGCTCGTGCAGAGTGCGTTTCCTTTCCGGGAGGGGCCTTGGGCCCTGGGGCTTGCCAGGTTCTGGCAGCCCCAGGGCTTGGAGAGGAAGTGGCGATGCGCTTGTGCTTCCTCCTGGCACACTCCGGCATTCGCACCCACATGGGGTGTGGGGGTGCACACTCACAAGGGAGGGGGAGGGAAAGGACGGGGAGGGAGGGGGGGAAGGCCGGAGCCTGCTCAGCTGCTGCTGTGCTTGCCTTGTTGCCATGGCAACAGCAGGCAGGCCCAGTTTGCCCTCATCCCCGGCCGGCCTATTAACTTTTCAGGCAGGATGACGTCACCGGCCGGGCAGCCAATGGCCTCGCGGCGACGGCTTTGTTGCTGGGGCGATGGGACGGGAGAGAGGGAGTGGAGGGGGGGCTTGGCTACAGCTGCTAAGGCCGGCACGTGCAGGCACGCACATCCACAGGGCACGCCCGGACACGCTCCCGCACACATGGAACACGCCTGCACATGCTAGGCGGGGGTGGGGAGTGAGGAGGGGGGGCAAGCCGCTCTACCTGTACGGTTGTGGCCTAATCTGCCCTCCCTTTGCCCAGGTCTCCCCAAGATTTTGTTTGGCGGGACTGGATTACAGTGCCCATCCTCCCCAGCCGGGGTTAGTTGAAAGTGAGAAGCTTTGGCTGCTCTGCTGTGGGGTCACGGCCTAACCTGCCCCCACCCCGCCCCCCTTTTGCAGGCCTCCAAGATATTCCAGGTTGCCTGGCGGGAGGGGGGGGGGAAAGGGTCTGGACTATAAGGCCCATCCTCCCCGGCAGTGGGAGTTAATAAGAGTCAGGCTTTGCTGGCCCTCTTCCCCCAGAGAGAGATCTACCTGTGGGGGTCTTGGCCTAACCTGGCCATCTTTTTTAAAGATACTCCAGGTTGCCTTGGGGACTGGATTACAGGGCCCATCCTCCCCAGCTGCCTTAGCTGGGGGATGGGGGTTAATGAGAGGCAGGCTGTGGTTTGGCAGCTTTACCTGTGAGGTCTTTGGCTGCCCTACCTGTGAGGTCACAGCCTATCCTGGCCACCTTTTTCAAGCTATTCCAGGCTGCCTGGACTATGGTACCCATCTTCCCCGGCGGGCTACTGTGGGTGACGATGGGGAGGCGGCGAGTGAGGGGCAGGCTGTGCCCCTGGCAAAAGCTTTGGCTGCTCGACCTGTCGGGGTCACGGCCTAACCCAATGTTTCCAGGCATTCAAGATATTCCAGGCTGACAAGGGGTCGGGACTACAGTGCCTATCCTCCCCAGCTGGCTGGTGTTTAGTGCTGCTAGAGGGTGCTCTATGTCCCATCCCGTCCCTCCCCCTGCCCTAAATGCATGGGGTGGGCATCAAATGGAGGGGGGGTGGCGTCCTTGGCCGGCCGGGATGCCCCATTGATATTCCCAGTCTCCTTCAACCTTACCCCCCCCCTGCTCATCTCCCAGCCCCCCCCCATTGCCCCCCCCACCCCCAATCTCTAGGCTTTGCCCCAATTTCACCTCCCACCCAAATGGGGTGGGGGTCAGTCCCGATTAAGGTGGCCCCCTCCTCTTTCTCTTCCCCAGGCTGGTTAAAATCTGCCCCCCCTTTTTTTCCTTGCCTCATGAAAGATGGACTTCCACTCCCAGAATTCCCCAGCCAGCATGCTTTAAGATATGTAGACTTCAATTCCCATAATTCCCCAGGCAGCATGCATTAAGATGGCTGGACTTCCACTCCCAGAATTCCCCAGGCAGAATGCTTTAAGGGATGGACTTCAGCTCCCAGAATTCCCCAGGCAACATGCTTTAAGATGGCTGGACTTCCACTCCCAGAATTCCCCAGGCAGAATGCTTTAAGGGATGGACTTCAACTCCCAGCATTCCCCAGGCAACATGCATTAAGATGGCTGGACTTCAACTCCCAGCATTCCCCAGGCAGCAGTGTTTCCCAATCTCGTCTACTTGTCTAGCTTTGCTGGCTGGGGAATGCTGGGAGTTGAAGTCCCACCCATCTTCAAGTTGCAAACGTGAGAAACTGAAGGATGGAGAACTCCGGAATTTGGGGATCGCACAATTTGGGGGTCTCGGAAAACAATCCCAACGGGACTGAGAAACCCAAGAGGGTCTCTGTATGAATAACCCCCCCCTTTTTTTTCCGTTTTAGGGCTCCCCACTTGCCTCCCAGGCCAGGGACTCATTCCTCTTCGGCCAGCGAGACACGGTGAGTGCAGCTGTGCACCTCTTCCTCTTCCTCATTTTCCGTCGGAGCTGGGCCTCATTTCCCAGAATTCCCCCTCCCTCTCTCGGAGGTGGGGAGGGAGGACTGCAATTCCCATCAGCCTCCAGGTCACTAGGTACTTTGGTGTGTGGGTGTGTGTGTGTGTGTGTCACCCTTAAGCTTAGGAGGAAGGCTAATTTGCCCGTTTTAAAATATTGTTTTACTGGGCAGTCCTCGACTTATGACCACAATTGGGATGGGCATTCCGGTTGTATGTCGTTGCGGTTGTAGGTCGAGGCAGAACATAAATGAACCTGGTTTTTTTCAACTGGCTATTTGGCAAATCTCACGGTCGTAAGTCGAAATCCACTTTCCCGAATGGGCATTTTTGGCTGGTTTAACAAGTGGTCATAAATCGAGGACTATCTATATATAGGTGGAATAATCATTTATTAATTTTTATTTTATTTATTAATTTTATTTCTATACCGCCCTTCTCCCGAAGGACTCAGGGCGGTGTACAGCCTGATTAAAAGCACAAAGACAGACAAAATTTAAAGTTTAATCATAATAAAGGTCATCCTTGACTTACGGCTGGATGGCCCCTCCTCCATGCATGTCAAACCCTCAGCAACTGACCTATGTTTACGACTGTTTGCAATATCCCCCAGTTACGTCAGTACGTTTTACGACGGTTTTCCCGAAAACTGGCGTTCACATCGGGTTTGGGACAAATCCGCCCCCTAGCGAGCCACGGATTCACTTAACAACCACAGCATTCACTTTACAACTCCTGCCCAGATGTCGATGACCCGATTTACGACTATGAGAGTCAGACTCCGTTATGGTCATAAATCGAGGACTACCCGGAATAACGATAACCAAAGACCAGGAAGTCAAGACTGGGGGCTGAGGCAGAGAGTGGGGGTACTATAGCAGCAGCTGTGGGAGATTGGGAGGGTCCCATGGCTTCTACAGGCAGTCCTCGGCTTATGACCCCAACTGGACCCAAAATTTATGTCACTAAGTGAGACATTGGTCATCCTCGCGTGATGACCATGATTTGAGCCCCAAACTTACGTTGCTCGGTGAAAACATTTGTTAAGTGAGTTTTGCCCCGTTTTACAACTTTTCTGGCCACCGTTGTTAAGTGAATCGCTGTGGTTGTTAAGTCAGTCACCCGGTTGTTAAGCGAATCCAGCTCCCCCAATGACTTTGTTCGCCGCAAAAGCAGATCACAGGACACACACACACACACACCCGGGACGCCACGACCGTCATAAATACGAGCCAGTTGCCACGCGTCCCAACTTTTGATCCCGTGACTGCGGGGATGGCTGCGACCGCCGTAAGTTTGAGAAAGGGAGGTCGTAAGTGTGAGAAAGGGCTCCTAAATCTCTCTTTTTTTTCCGGTGTCGTTGGAAACGGTCACTATAACCGAACGGTTTTAAGTCGGGGACTTCCCCTAGGTGAGCGGAGAGGGCCGAATAAACGGGGTGGGGGGTCTCCATCCTCTCCTCCTGCCCCCTTACCTCCGTGGGGGGCAAAGCCTCCGGCTGGGAGGGGGAGGAAGGTGAGCCCCCCCCTCTCCTCCCCATTAAAAGAGATTTTGCAAAAGAAAGGATTTAAGGTGAGCATTTAAGGGCTGCTGGGAACTATGGCCAGGGGGATGGACGTGTGGGGGGGGGCCCTCAATGGGGCAGGGGTCTCCAACGCCTGTTTCTATTACTACCCCCCTCCTCCTCTTCCTCCTCCAGCCCCCCCCTCCTCTCTTCCCTACCTTGCCTTCCCTTTGCGAGCAGCTTACATAATGGCCACTCTTTCGGCTGTCCTGATTTGAACTTTTCGGGCTCTCTTGAAATTGGCAAAGCAGAACGAGAAAGAGGGGAAGGAGGGAGGGAGGGAAGGAAGGAAGGGAAGAAGGGGAAATTGCGTGGGGCAGCAAGGCCGCTGCGGATTGGGATCTGCCGCTCCCCCCCCCCCCCCGAAGCCGTCAGAGAGACGAAGAAGAGGAGGAGGAGGAAGATCCGGCTGGAAACCGGGGATGTGGGTATGTGGGTCAGATTTGACGGCAATAAGGGACAGCGTTGGGTTGGCTGCAAAATGTGTGTTCTTTCTTGGGGGGGGGACGGGGGGAATTGGGAATCTCCCCCCCCTTTCAATCTGCTTTGACCTCTGCTTCTTATCTCCAAGGGGGGGAGGGAGGGAGGGCTCACCCCTCCTAAGAAACCAGAACGGAGGCAAATCTCTCTTTAAGACAATCTTTTGTCGCTTCCTGTCATCGTCGTTGTCGTCCCCCGTGGCGTACAGGTGATCCTCGACTTAACGATTGTCATTGAGCCCAGCCTCTCTGCTGTTAAGCCAGGCGTCGGTTCTGTGGGTTTGGCCGCGTTTGACGAGCTTGCTCGCCGTTAAATGAAGCAGTGCCAGTTTGATGAGTTGGTCACCCGGTTGTTAAGTGAATCGCTGGCTTTCTGCCCCCCCTCCACCCCCCGCCCATTGCTGGTTGGAAGGTCGCAAAAGAGGATCGGCTGACATCTTCCACCCCACCCCACCCCACCCCACCCGGGATGCTGCGACCGTCATAAATACGAGTCAGCGGCCGAGCGTCTGAATTGTGATCGGGTGAATGCTGCAAAGGTCGTAAGTGTGAAAAACGGTCCCTCAGCAAGTTGTAAATCGAGGACGACCCGTAATTGGCAAGAAAAATGGCAAAAAATAAATAGGTAAATTTATTTGAGGCCGGGCCAGAGATTTTCCTCGTACCTCCTGCCCCCACCCCAAATAAAATGGGTAGGGGGAGGGGAGGGGTCTGAGAATCTAATCAGGGCAGGGTCAGGAATCTATTTTTTTGGGGGGGGGCAGGACTTTTGCAGAAACAGGAGCCCTGGGAGAGGAGGCAGGAAATAGGAGGGAGACAAAGGGTGTGTGTGTGAGAGAGAAAGAGAGAGAAAGAGAGAGGAGGGGGAGGGAAAGAAAGAGAGAGAGAGAAAGAAATAGAGGGACAGAGGGAGAGGGGAGAGAAAGAGAGAGATGGGGAGGGAGAGAAAGAGCGAAAGAAAGAGAAAGAAAGAAAAAGAAAGAGAAAAGAAAGAAAGAAAGAAAGAAAGAAAGAAAGAAAGAAAGAAAGAAAGAAAGAAAGAAAGAAAGAAAAAGGAAGGAAAGAATGAAGGAAGGAAGGAAAGAAGGCAGGCAGGCGACAAATAAAGAGATAGGGAAAGAAAAAAAAATAGAAAGGGGGAGAGAAAGATTGGGGAGAGAGAGAGAGAAAGAGCGAGAAAAAAAGAAAGGAGAGAGAAAAAGAAAGAAAAAAGGAAGAAAAGAATGAAGGAAGGAAAGAAGGCAGGCAGGTGAGAAATAAAGAGAGAGGGAAAGAAAAAAATAGAAAGGGGGAAAGATTGGGGGGAGAGAGAGAGAGAGAAAGAAAGGAGAGAAAGAGAAAGGAGGGAGAGAAAAAGAAAGGAGAGAGAGAAAGAGTAAGAGAGCAAGAGAAAGAAAGGAGGGAGAGAGAAAGAGCGAGAGAAAGAGAAAGGAGGGAGAGTAAAAGAAAGAGAGAAAGGAGAGAGAGAGAGAGAAAGAGCAAGAGAAAGAAAGGAGGGAGAGAGAGAGAAAGAAAGAGGGAGGGAGGGGCCGGGGTCTCCATTTTGCCCCTAACTCTTGGCCGCATCTGTTCCTCTCCCGGTGCAGTGTGGTCAGAGGTGGGGTGAAAGGTCGTGGGGAGGGGGATTACGTGGCCTCCGCACGTGCCCAGTTGCTGGGTAACCCAGGGTGGGGGATTGGGGGGGGTCTCTCCTCCCCTGCCCTCTCTCTCTCCATTCAAGCCCCAGCTATAAATATTTGCCTGGGTGCCCCCCTGGGACTTGCTAGCAGAGGTGGGATGGGGGGGGGTTCCCCACCCTGGCAGTGGGAGTGGGCTCCTCCTGCTTGCCAGCTGACGGGGAAGCCCCCTTCTTCCCCACCCACCCTGCTCCCGGATTGGTCCTCTGGATCTGGGGGGGGGGGGAAGGAGTAATAGGAGTAGGCACTCACAGCCCCCTCCCCTCTCCTGCAACTGTCCATAAGCAGACTCAATTCTGCTTATCGCGGAGGTCTTGGGGGGGGTCCAGCTTCCTCTGTTACCCCCCCCACTCAGGTTTTTTTTTTTTACTTCCCAGAAATGGGCCTGATTAGTGTGGGAGAATTCGAACTCGGAGCCCCTCTCAAGCTGCCTGGGGTGGAGTGGGGGGGAGGAGGGCTTCCATTGGCCTCAGGGCAGCATGGCTCCCTCCTTGATTTAAGAGGGAAGGACCCCCTCTTCCCCACCCCCCGCATCTGTAGTCCTCGACTTACGTCCACAATGGAGCCCGCCGTTTCTGTCGTTAAGCGCGACGTTTGTTCAAGTTGAGTGTGGCCTGCCACCTTTGACCCGCCTTTCTTGCTGCCGTCGTTAAACGGATCGCAGCCGTTGATAAAAGTTAGTGACACCGGTCGTTAAGTGAATCTGGCATTGGGGAGAACGGCACGGCGGACTGGCGTGTGAAGCAAGGCGTGAAACAGTTTGCGTCTCTTGAACCCGCAACTGGGAAACCGAACCCGGGAATTCTAGCGCGAAGGCGTTCTGCGTGTGCCCGTTGGCACTGCCAGGCGCAGCTGGGCACTGGGGCTCTCGGCTGCTTAGTGGCGCAATGGCTGGCACCCTCAGTCTCAAGTCACAAGGATGCCAGCTGCTTTCATGTCGACTTCGCCACGCCATGGGGGTGATAATGCCACCCCGGTAAGCACGTTGGCACTGCCCCGTCATGGGTACCCATTACGTCGGCCATTAGCATGCTGGGGCGCCTGATAGCAGCGGTCCTAATGTGGGGGTTTGCAGCCCGTAGATTTTTAAAAATGTTTTGAAGTGTGTTGCCCCGTTGTGCCCACTTTCTTACAGAATACGCGGAGTTGGAACGGACCTCGGAGGTCTTCTAGTCCAACTCCCAGAATTCCTCAGCCGCTTTAAGGCTTGAGGCCTTCAACTCCCAGAATTCCTCAGTCATTTTAAGGCTGGTGGCCTTCAACTCCCAGAATTCCTCAGCCGCTTTAAGGCTTGAGGCCTTCAACTCCCAGAATTCCTCAGCCGCTTTAAGGCTGGTGGCCTTCAACTCCCAGAATTCCTCAGCCGCTTTAAGGCTGGTGGCCTTCAACTCCCAGAATTCCTCAGCCGCTTTAAGGCTTGAGGCCTTCAAATCCCAGAATTCCTCAGTCATTTTAAGGCTGGTGGCCTTCAACTCCCAGAATTCCTCAGTCATTTTAAGGCTGGTGGCCTTCAAATCCCAGAATTCCTCAGCCGCTTTAAGGCTTGTGGATTTCAACTCCCAGAATTCCTCAGCCGATTTAAGGCTTGTGGCCTTCAAATCCCAGAATTCCTCAGTCATTTTAAGGCTGGTGGCCTTCAACCCCCAGAATTCCTCAGCCGCTTTAAGGCTTGAGGCCTTCAACTCCCAGAATTCCTCAGCCGCTTTAAGGCTGGTGGCCTTCAACCCCCAGAATTCCTCAGCCGCTTTAAGGCTTGAGGCCTTCAAATTCCAGAATTCCTCAGCCGCTTTAAGGCTTGTGGCCTTCAACTCCCAGAATTCCTCAGCCGCTTTAAGGCTGGTGGCCTTCAACCCCCAGAATTCCTCAGCCGCTTTAAGGCTTGTGGCCTTCAAATCCCAGAATTCCTCAGTCATTTTAAGGCTGGTGGCCTTCAACTCCCAGAATTCCTCAGCCGCTTTAAGGCTGGTGGCCTTCAACTCCCAGAATTCCTCAGTCATTTTAAGGCTTCTGGCTTTTAACTCCCAGAATTCCTCAGTTATTTTAAGGCTTCTGGCCTTTAACTCCCAGAATTCCTCAGCCGCTTTAAGGCTGGTGGCCTTCAAATCCCAGAATTGAAATGAAGATGGGGGGGTAGGGTGTTGGATGGTGCCTGGCCATTTCAAAAGGGGGTCACCCTGACCCTTCCCCTCTTCCTCCTGCACTAGGATGCCCTCCCCTCCCCCACACGTGCCCTGCCATTGGTGCCCCCCAACCCTCCCCCCATTTGGGTTTTCAGGAAATTGGCTTGTTCCAAAGAACCTCTTTTTCTTCTTCTTCTCCCTCCTTCCCTTTTTCTTCCCTCTCCTCTTCCTTTTCTTATTTCCTTCTGACTTCTCTCCCTCTTCTTGCTTCCCTCTCTCCTCTCCCTCCCTCTCCTTCTTGCTTCCCTCTCCTCCCTTCCTCTTTCCTCCCTTTCATTTTTTCTCTTTCTTTTTCTGCCTCTCAACTTCTTCCTTCCTTCCTCTCCCTCTCTCCTCCTTTCCTTTTCTTCCCTTCCTTCCTCCCTCCCTCTCTCCTTTCCCTCTTCCCCTTCCATCTCCCTCCCTCCCTGTTCTCCTTTTCTCTTCTGTCTTCCTTCCTACCTACCTCTCCTCCTTCTCCTTTCTCCCTCTCTCCTTTTTTCTTCCTTCTCCTCCCTTCCCCTTCTCTCCTCCCTTCCTTCTCTCTCTTTCTTTCCATTTCTTCCCTTCCTTCCTCTCCTTCCTTCCCTTCCTCTCCTCTTTCCTCTCTCTCCTCCTTTCCCTTTCTCCTTCTTTGCTCTCCTCCCTTCCCTTGCTCTCCTCCCTCCCTTCCCCCTCTCTCTCCTCCTTTCCATCTCCATTCCCTTCCTCTCCTTCCTTCTCTCTCCTTCCTCCCTTCCTTCCCTCTCTTCTCCCTTCCCCCTTTCCCTTTCTCCCTTTCTGTGCTCTCCTCCCTCCCTCTCTCCCCTTCTTTGCTCTCCTCCCTTCCCTTTCTCCCCCCCTTCCTCCCTTCTCCCTCTCCTCCTTTTCATCTCCCTTCCCTTTCTCCTTCCTTCTCTCTCTCCTTTCCCTCTCTCCCCTCCTTTGCTCTCCTCCCTTCCCTCTCTCCCCTTGTTTGCTCTCCTCCCTTCCCTTTCTCCCCTTCTTTGCTCTCCTCCTTTCCCTTTCTCTCCTTCCTCCCTCCCTTCCTTTCCCTCTCTCCCCTTCTTTGCTCTCCTCCCTTCCCTTTCTCTCCTTCCTTCCTTCCTCCCTCCCTCCCCTCTCTCCTCCTTTCCATCTCCCTTCCCTTTTTCCCCCACCTTTTTCTCCCTCTCCTCCATTCCCTCTCTCCCCTCCTTTGCTCTCCTCCCTTCCCTTTCTCTCCTTCCTCCCTCCCTCCCTCCCTTCCCTCTCTCCTTTCCCTTTCTCTCCTTCCTTCCCCTCCTCCCTTCCCCCTCTCTCTCCTCCTTTCCATCTCCCTTCCCTTTTTCCCCTACCTTTTTCTCCCTCTCCTCCATTCCCTCTCCCCTCCTTTGCTCTCCTCCCCTCCCCTTTCTCTCTTTCCTTCCTCCCTTCCTTTCCCTCTCTCCCCTTCTTTGCTCTCCTCCCTCCCTCCCTCCCTTCCCTCTCTCCTCCTTTCCCTTTCTCCCCTTCCTTCCTCTCCTCCCTTCCCTCTCTCTCTCCTCCTTTCCATCTCCCTTCCCTTTTTCCCCTTCCTCCTTTCCCTCTCTCCCCTTCCTTCCTCTCCTCCTTTCCATCTCCCTTCCCTTTTTCTCCCTCTCCTCCTTTTCCCTCTCTCCCCTCCTTTGCTCTCTTCCTTTCCCTTTCTCTCCTTGCCTGGCGGGGCCGGGGGCGGCTGAGCCCGAGCTCTCTCTCTCTCTCTCTCTCTCTCTCTTTCTTTCCTTCCTTTCCTTCCTTCCTTCCTTCCTCGCTTGCCCTCCGCCAGCACATGTGTGAGCGCGCTGGGAACATGGAAGCGGGGCCGCCTTGTGCCGGAAAGGGAGGGGGCGGAGGAGGATATGTCTGGGCTGGGGAAGGGGGGAGGGAGGGGGCTGGGCACGGAACACAACCCTCATTTCTTTGTTTGAGTAGAGAGGGGGGGGGGGGCGCAGCCGAGCCGAGCCAGCCAGAGAGACTTAGCGGAGAGGATCGCGCTGGATTTACCCCGCTCCGCTCCCCGAAGAAGAAGGAGAAGAAGAAGGAGGAGAAGGAGGAGAAGAAGAAGGAGAAGCCAGCTCGGCCCTCGCTTTAATATTATTATTATTATTTTTTTTTTTTGGCGGGGGGAGGGGGCTTTTTTCCCTCCCCCACCTCCTCTCCTTCTTTTCTTCCTGCCCTTCCGATTTCTTTCTTCTTCTTCTCCTCCTTTTTTTCCTCTCTCTCATTCTTTCTTCCCTCGGAAGAAAAGAGAAGAGAGGGAGGCTGGTGGGGGGGTTTTTTTTGTGTGTGTGTTTTTTTTTTTGGGGGGGGGGGGAATCCACAGCTTTTTTTTTTTTGTTCCTTTTTTTTTTTTTCTGGAGTGTGTGTGTGTTTCCCAGCCAGGCGAGGGGAGAGAGACCCTCGAGGGGTTCCCCCCGCCATCCCCAAAATCATAGCCGTCCTTTTCTCCAGGTAATGTTGGTCTCTCTTTCTTTCTTTCTCTCTCTCTCTTTCCGCACCCCTCTTTCTTTTCCTCTCCTCCGCTGTCTGTCTGGCGCTCTCCCCCCTTTTTTTTTCTTTTATTCCCCTCTCTTTTTCTCTCTTGTTTCTTTTTTTTTTCCCCTTTGGGTGGGTGGGCGCTGGACTGAACCGACCCTGTTTGATGGGGGGTGGGGGGGTGGACTGGGGAGGGGGTCTCCGGCAAAGGGGCTTGTGGGGGCAGCCCTGTGTGTGTGTGTGTATGTTTGTGTGTTATGCTTCCTGGCTGCTTTGTTATCGGGTGGGAAGAAAAGTGAAGGGACGGGTGGAGGAAACCCCCACCCCCAAGTCTGGCACAGGCCTGGCCTCCCTCCCCCCCACCTCCTCCGGCCGGGTGGGTGGGTAGGTGGGCAGGCTGGGTGCTGCGGCCACTCCTGTCTCGGTGGCACCCAGATGCCCCCCTGGACGAGAGACCAGCTGGCTTGGCTTGGGCACAGCAAAGACCCCGCTCTCGCTTCCAGGCCTGCCCGGTTACCTTCAAATTGGGATGCCCGGGGCCCATCCAAGGAGGGTGGCAGGAGGGGCAGAATTCGCACTTGGCACTCCTCTTGAGTTGCTGCTATCCTGAGCTGGGGGTCCCAGGCGGGCAGGGACTTGCCAGTGGCCTGACCCGAAGCGGGGAAAGGATCTTTTGTACCTTCTTTGGAAATTTGGCATCCTTATGGGCCCGGGGTCCGTCTCCGTGACAACAAACCAGGATCTGGCCCGGAGGGTCTTGAGTTCGAGGGCAGATGACAGGGCCCCTGCCCAGCAGCTGCCTTCTTCCGGCTTCTTATCCTTATCCTTGTTGGGATAGCTCAGCAGCGGGCACCCTGCGAGACCAGCTCAGGATCCAGCAAACAAGGAATGGTGGTTGTAAGGTTAGATTGGAGGGAGCCCCTTCCCCTGGGTTTGTTAGGATCGGGGGCAAATCCGGGGCGATGGTGGATGGGGGGAGAAAGTTGCTAGTTGTTAAGTGGTTCCTCTTAACAGCTCCAGCGGATCTGGTCCCTTTGGGAGCCCAGCTCTGAACGGAGGATCCGGTAGGAAAGGGATCTCTCTTTTTTTGGTGCCTGCTGATTTTAATCCCTTTCTCCAGCTGGGGACACAATGAGCGTGGACCCACACTTCGGTTGTGCCAGCTTCCAACTTTGCGGGACGGTCCAAAAAATGTGCTGCGTTTTTTGTGTACTTTTGGGGAAAATCAGACAAAAGGGGAAGGGGCTTGAAAGAGCCCGATTGGGGCAGAGGGGGGGGCACCAGGGGGATGTGGGGGGGGTGTAGCGTTTTGGGAGAGCTGAGTTGTGTGACTTGGGGAGGGGGGGGTCGTGTGTGTATGTAGCAGGCATGGGGGGGGGTTTGCTGAGGATTGTGGCTTGAGAGGAGGGTCTCGCCGACCAGATTGGAAGAAGTTTTGGGGTGCGGAAAGTTTTGCCGTGGGTTTCTAATGCATTGGGAGGAACTGGGGGGGGGGGGAGAAAAAAAAATGGGAATTATATTTGAATTGTCAGTCGGATTCGGACCTGGGATTGGCGGTCATCGGAGCTTGGAAATCGGACAGTGATGGATGAGAAGGGGAGGTGGATCCGGAGACATTTTGTAGGCCGTGGAAGTTGGGGTGAACTCGGCCGAGGGGGTCTGTCTGTTTACAATTAAATGGGGAGGGGGGGGGCCCACCCCGGCTTCGGCTTCCTTGCTCAGCCAGCCTTGACTTTCCGGCATCTGGGGACGGTGGGCTTGTAGGGTGGGTGCCCGCCAGAGGGAGAAAGAAGGAACTTTGCCCACGGAAAACCCGTGCCAAGCCAAAAAAATAAAAGAGAGAGAGAGAAAAGAGCTGTGTTGTTGAAGGGCAGAATTGGGGTGGGTGGGTTTGGGGTAGAAGTGCATGTGGGGGGGGGTGTCGGCATGAGTTAGAGGAAGTCTGTGAAAATGAAACAGGGGGCATTGTCTCAGTGTCTTGTTTTCTTGCAGTGGTTACAAAGACAGGCAGGACTCCTGAGCATGTACAGAGTGTTCTTTTTTATTTTTTGGGTGCGGGGGGGGAACGGGGATGGGACCTGGCAGGTTGAGGTGGTCTAGAAGTTCGGCGGCAGATGGTGGAACTGGGGAGGGGGGTGAGGAGGGGAGGGGTGTCTCTGCCCCGGCTGCTCGCTGGTGTTCCCCTCCATCCAGGTGTTTAAAAAAAAGGGGTGCCTGGCCCTTTAAGAGTGCCCAGGTGAGACGGGCAGGGTGTGTGCAGCCAGGCAAGGAAGGTGGCACCAACCGGTCGGGCAGGCAACCACCGAATCTCCTCGCGAGCGGGCGCTGAGGACGGGACAAGCAGACGGGCCAGGCCAGGTGAGGCCCCTGGGCCGAATTTTGCTCTGGGGGGGCGTTTTTTTGGGGGGGACGTTGAGGTCCCCCTGGTGTGTGTGTGTGTGTATGCAGAGATTTTCTTAATTTCTTTTTCCTTGTGCTTTTAAATCGATGCGGTCTGTGCGCGAGAGCGGGGTGCCCTCGCTCAGCTAAAAAAATGGGGGGGGCAGGTAGAAAACGGGGGGGAGGCGGACGGGGTCTCTCCTTCCCGTCCCCACTCCCTCCCCAGAATGGCTTTTGAACCGCTCACTTTCTGACACTGTTGCCCCAAGAATGGGGGAGGCGGGCAGGGGGCAGGCAGTGGCATTGGGTGCCACAGTGGCAGGCCTCTCGTGGGTCACGTGAGGTCATCGAGACGGTTCTCTGAGGATGAATGAGATATGTGTACACCCCCACCCTCCACCCCCCAGAAATTTTCTCACGGAGAAAATTTCCCCCCAGTAATTTCCTGCGGAGGGAAGGCAGCCCTTGGGGTTCTCCTCCTCGCACCCCCTTTTTCAAGTGGCGGGACGTGGGCAGAGTGCCCCGAAAGGGGGGGGGCGCTTCTGAATCAGAACAAACTTGGTTGAGAACCGCGAAGCAGAGGGGGGGGCGGAGGCTACCACGGGTGCCCAATCGGGCACCTCCGGCAGACCTGGATGACGGTTCCCGTCCCACACCCCAGCTGCCGTTCTGGGGGCGCATCAGCCCTGCCCCGGGTGTCTTTCCGATTTCCGGGTGATTTGCATTTTCCCTAGCCTGGGAAAGGGAAAGGGAACCCGAGACCGGTTGTGAAATCATTTTGCACAATTGGGAAGCACGTTTGCGCGATTGTGGCTTCGGCTGAATTGTGGGCAGCGTTCCCTCCTTGGCTTGAGTTCGGGCTTGGCTGATGATGATGATGATGATGATGATGATGATGATGATGATGGGCTGTGGGGAAAACCGTTTGCGTGTGTCTCTTGCGTTAAACACCCACTCAACTCTCGGAACGGATTTTTTTTTTTTTAGACAGGCGATCCCTGCGAATGTTGTTTGAAACGTCATCAAAGCAGGTTAATATATATATATATATATATTATATATATACCATTTCCCCCCCAAAATAAGACCTCCCCTGATAATAAGCCCATTCGGGCTTTTGAACGCATGGCAATAAGGCCAAGCGCTTATTTCAGGGTTCAAAAAAATATAAGAGAGGGTCTTATTTTCGGGGAAACACGGTATCTAATATATTATATTATATATCTCAAATATATATGTGTGTGTGTGTGTGTAAAAAAAGAAGCAGCCATACGGCGAACTCTGGAACTTAAGATTTTAACATTTTTAAAGAATTACACAGAAAAACACACCTGCTTTGATGACAGATCTATGATGATAATACTGTGTTCCCCCAAAAATAAGACCCTGTCTTATATTTTTTGGAACCCCGAAATAAGCGCTTGGCCTTATTTTTTGGGGGGGGGTCCTTATTTTGGGGCGCATGGAGCAAGACGGGGCTCCTCTTGCCGTCTTATCTGATCTCCAGCTCTGCAATTAAATATTTTTGGAGAGGGTTTATTTTCGGGGGGGAGGCTTATTTTAGCGCATGCTAAAATAAGCCGATTGGGCTTATTATCAGGGGAGGTCTTATTTTCGGGGAAACAGGGTCTGTCTATCTATCTATCTATCTATCTATCTATCTATCTATCTATCTATCTATTATCTGTCTGTCTGTCTCTATCTACCTATCATCCATCCATCCATCCATCCATCCATCCATCCATCCATCCATCCATCCTTCCATCCATCCATCCATCCATCCATCCATCCATCCATCCATCCATCCATCTATCTATCTATCTATCTATCTATCTATCTATCTATCATCTGTCTGTCTGTCTCTATCTACCTATCATCCATCCATCCATCCATCCATCCATCCATCCATCCTTCCATCCATCCATCCATCCATCCATCCATCCATCCATCCATCCATCCATCCATCCATCCATCCATCCATCCATCCATCTATCTATCTATCTATCTATCTATCTATCTATCTATCTATCTATTATCTGTCTGTCTGTCTCTATCTACCTATCATCCATCCATCCATCCATCCATCCATCCATCCATCCATCCATCCATCCTTCTATCTATCTATCTATCTATCTATCTATCTATCTATCTATCTATCTATCTATCTATCTATCTGTTACCGTCTGTGTGTAAAATCAGGCATTTCGTAGAATGCTAAAAATTGGGACGTTGAAATACGACATGCTTATGTTTCTATGTGGGTCTCTCTATGGGTCTGTTCCAGCAGTGGGTTTCGCATGATGTTACTACAGGTTCACCGTGCGCGCACTCGCTTTCTCCACACGCATGCCCAGTCTGCGCTCACGCCTGCCTTCCGCGCATGCGCCCGGGCTCAAAAACGTGCCAAAATAGGACGGCATGGAGCCGGGGAGTGTGGGCCAATCCACCCGGGATTTCCGCAACCGGTTCGGGCGAACCGGTCTGAACCGGCTAAATATCCCCTCTGGTCTGTTCCCTCTCTCCAAATAATTACAGGTAGTCCTCGACCTTACGACCACAATTGAGCCCAAAGATTGCGGTTGCGTAGGGAGACAATTTTTGTTCAGTCAGTTTTGCTCCCGTTTTTACGACTTTCCTCGCCACGTTTCTTCAGTGCCGTTGTTAAATGAGTAGAATGCCAAAATTGGGATGTCACAAATACGAAACGCTTAATATTTTCACCCATTTCCTAGGCATTCTGTGTGCAATGCCAAAAGGCACGCCGGCAAAGTGCAGGTGGTCCTAGACTTACGACCGCAACGGAGCCCAAAATTTGTGTGGCTAAAGCGAGACCTGTGTGAAGTGAGCTTTGCCCCGTTTTCACGACCTTCCTTGCCGCCGTTGTTAAGTGAGTCGCCGCCGTTGTTAGGTTAGTCATCCGGTCGTTAAGCGAATCTGGCTTCCCCGTTGACTTTGCGGGTTGGATGGTTACGAAAGGGGATCACGTGACAGCCCTCCCCCGGGACGCTGCGACCGTCATAAGCGTGAGTCGGTTGTCAAACATCTGAATGTAAATCATGCAACATGGGCTTGGTACAAGGGTCGTAAGTGTGAAAAACGGTCCTAAATCACTCTTCTCAGTGACGTAACTTCGAACGGTCACTAAATGAACTGTTGTAAATCAGGGACTACCTTTACGTCAATACTGGTCTTTTTGTGTTGTTGGTTTTTTTAATTAAGAAAGTCTTGTATACTTTTATTTTGCATTTCTTTTTTGTTTCCATATACATCTTTTCAATAAAAGATTAGAGTTAGGATTAGAATTAGGGTTAGGATTACAGTTAGGGTTAGGGTTAGGGTTAGAGTTAGGGCTAGGGTTAGGGTTAGGATTAGGGCTAGGGCTAGGGCTAGGATTAGGATTAGGATTAGGATTAGGATTAGAGTTAGGATTAGGGTTAGGGTTAGGATTAGAGTTAGCGTTAGCGTTAGGGTTAGGACTCGGGTTAGGATTAGAGTTAGGATTAGGGTTAGGATAACGGTTAGGATTAGAGTTAGGATTAGGGTTTGGTTTAGGATTAGAGTTAGGATTAGGGTTAGGGTTAGGATTAGGATTAGGATTAGGGTTAGGATTAGAGTTAGAATTAGAGTTAGGATTAGGGTTAGGATAACGGTTAGGATTAGAGTTAGGATTAGGGTTTGGTTTAGGATTAGAGTTAGGATTAGGGCTAGGCCTAGGATTAGGGTTAGGGTTAGGATTAGAGTTAGGGTTAGGGTTAGGGTTAGTAGTCGGGTTAGGATTAGAGTTAGGATTAGGATTAGGATTACGGTTAGGACTCGGTTTAGGATTAGAGTTAGGGTTAGGGTTAGGATAACGGTTAGGATTAGGGTTTGGTTTAGGATTAGAGTTAGGATTAGGGTTAGGGTTAGGGTTTGGGTTAGAGTTAGGATTAGAGTTAGGATTATGGTTAGAGTTAGGGTTAGGGTAATCCTCACCGTACTCCTTACCCTTTTCATGACTGTCCTTTCATACTTTCCCTAAATAGCTCTTGTCATCCTGCATAATAATACCTTGGTATTATATATTATATCCAGCGAATGTATATAGCATATTAAAATAACTCAGATATTTTGTATTTTGCCTAAAAATGTCACATATTCTATAAGTCTCCTAGGCAATATATATATACTATATGCAAAGCTTTTTATACATTGTCAGTCACATAGCGATTTATGACAGTTTGTTTGGTGACCGCTCGGAGTGAAAAAAAACCCGACTTACGCCCGTTTTTCACACTTACGACCGTTACGGCATCCCCCGCGATCGGGTGACCAAAATTTGATCACAATCAAGTGTTTTTGATCGTGTGATCAAACTTTCGGCCATTCAGCAACCGTCTCCTATTTACGACGGCCGCAGTGTCCCCGGGGGTCACACGATCCCCTTTTGCGACCTTACGACGAGCAACGTCAACGGGGGGAAGCCGGATTCGTTTAACGACCTTGTTGCTCACTTCGCGGCTGCAGGGATCAAATTCACTTAACAAATGTCGGGCACACTTCAGGTTGTAAATCGAGGACTACCTATATATATATTAGATATATATATATGTTCCCGAGGTCGCACGAATCTTTCCCAATAGCAACGTTTTGAATCCCTTCGGCCCTAAATACCTAAATTAAAATAAATTAAACCTAAATTTAATTTAATACCTAAATTAAAATAAAAACAATCTTTCCTTTTCACTTTTCTAACTTTATTCTACGTTAAGCGATCAGCGTGAGTGTCAGGCGTGGCTCAGGTGACGTGTCACCGATGCGATGAAGTCCGTCCCCCACTCGCGTCCCCCTCCCACAAATCTCTGGGCTTTCCCCCCCCTCCCTGATTTTTTTTATAGACACCCCCCCCCCAGTATATTATTTTATCTGCGTTTGCGTGTTTTAATCGCTTTGTCTAATCGTAGGCAGGAGGAAGGCTGGGGGCCACGTGGTCGTGGGTTGGTGGGTGGGAGTCTGTGGCTGGCTGCTGTTTCCGGGAAGGGGGAGAGAGAGAAAGAGAGAGAGAGGCGAAAGGGGTGGAAATGGCTTCAGATGACTGCTCTTGTGTGCTTGTGTGTGTCTTTGTGTGTGTATACACACCCAGGCAGCTCACTTTTAACTGTTCCCCCCCCACCTCCTTCATGCTGGCAGGTCGAGCCCACGGCGGTGTGTCTTCTCTCCGGGGACTTTCTACGTGGGTCTTTCTATGGGTCTGTTCCAGCAGTGGGTTTCACATGATGTTACTACGGGTTCGCTGTGCGCGCGCTCGCTTTCTGCGCACGCATGCCCAGTCTGCACACACGCCTGCCTTCCGCGCATGCGCCCGGGCTCAAAAACGTGCCGAAATAGGACGGCATGGAGCCGGGGTGTGTGGGCCGATCCACCCGGGATTTCCGCAACCGGTTCGGGCGAACCGGTCTGAACCGGCTGAATATCACCTCTGGTCTGTTCCCTCTCTCCAGATAATTACAGGTAGTCCTCGACCTTACGACCACAATTGAGCCCAAAGGTTGCGGGTGCGTAGGGAGACAATTTTTGTTCAGTCAGTTTTGCTCCCGTTTTTACGACTTTCCTCGCCACGTTTCTTCAGTGCCGTTGTGAAATGAGTAGAATGCCAAAATTGGGACGTCACAAATAAGAAACGCTTAATATTTTCACCCGTTTCCTAGGCATTCTGTGTGCAACGCCAAAAGGCACGCCGGCAAAGTGCGGGTGGTCCTAGACTTACGACCGCAACGGAGCCCAACATTTGTGTGGCTAAAGCGAGACCTGTGTGAAGTGAGCTTTGCCCCGTTTTCACGACCTTTCTTGCCCGCCGTTGTTAAGCGAGTCGCCTCCGTTTGTTAGGTTAGTCACCCGGTCGTTAAGCGAATCTGGCTTCCCCGTTGACTTTGCTGGTCGGAAGGTCGCGAAAGGGGATTGCGTGACCCTCCGAGACACTGTGACGGTCATAAAAGTGAGTCAGTTGTCAAGCATCTGAACGTAAATCACGAGATATGGGGATGGTGCAACGGTCGTAAGTGTGAAAAATGGTCGTAAGTCCCTCTTTTTCAGTGCTGTTGTAACTTTGAGCGGTCACTAAATGAAATGTTGTAAAACTGTCGAATAACCCGGTTGTTAAGTGAATCCTGCTTCCCCCATTGTCTTTGCTCGTTTCGGGGTTTCTCTCCCCCCGGGGATTTGCAACCATCATAAAAATGAGTCCGTTGTCAAGCAAGACTGAATGTAAGTTGCGCGATGCTTTTTTCCGGTTGTCGTCGTAATTTCGAACGGTCACTAAGCGAACGGTTGTAAGTCAAGGAGTACCTGTGCGTCTGGGGTCCCTCCGTTGCCCCATAAGGAGAAGCCCGACGGCGTGCTTTTTAGGTGGTCCTTGACTTACGACCACAGCGGAGGCCAGGATTTCCGTGGTTAACCAAGACGGTCGTTGAGTCGCGTCCAATCTTAACGACCCTTTTTGTGTGTCTGTGTGTGGCCATGGTTGTTAAGTGAATCGCTTTTCAGTCGTTGAATGAATAGCGCGGTGGTTAAGCGAATCCGGCTTTTCCCCCGTTGACTTTGCTTGTCGGAAGGTTCGCAACCGTCGTAAGTACATGCCAGTTGTCAAATGTTGAGCATGTGACCCATGGGGGGGGGGACGCTGCAGTGGTTGTAAGTGCGCGGAATGGTTGTAACTTCGAAGACTTGCTAAGCAAACGTTCGTAGGTGGAGGACTAGCTGTGGTTCCCTCCAGCTGCCTTCTCGTCCTCCTTAGGGATCCAGCCTGTTGCCCCCCACCCCACCCCCTGGGGGTTTCTGGCCCTCCCCTTGGAGACCTGAGCTGGAGAGATTTGGGGTCTCCAAGGGGTCTCCCAGGGGGATTCTGGGAGCTGATTTTGATTTCATTCAAAATCCATATATTTCTCTCCCTTTCTGTATCGGATAAGTCTGCTAGGAAGAATCCAAGTAGATTCAGACATTTCTCCCAAGTACAGGTAGTCCTCGACTTAGGACCACAATTGAGCCCATGGTTTCCGTCACTAAGCGAGACATTTCTTCGGCGAGTTTCACCCCACCTTTCTGGCCGCGGTTACTAAGCAAATCACCGAAGTTGTTATTGTGAATCTGGCTTCCCCCATAGGCATTGCTCGTCGGAAGTCGCAAAAGGGGATGACACCCCTCCGGAGCGCCGCAAACCGTCATAAATACGAGTCAGTTGCTGAGTGTTTTGATCACGTGAGCACGGGGGATGCTGCAGTCGTTGTGGGTGTGAAGAACGATCTAAAGTCACTTGTTTTCGGTGACGTTGTAACTTTGGTCACTGAGTGAACTGTTGTAAGTCGAGGATTATGTGTCTGGCTCTCCCCTTATCCCAGATTTTGCTGGGGTAGATGGGCTTTGGAGTCCAGGACATCATGAGCTCAACCAGGTCACTTATGCTCTTAGGAATGTTTGGATCTTTAGGCAGTCCTCAATTTACGTCAAGAATTGGGAATGTCCGGCAGCTGTTAAACAAATCACACCCAATGCAGACAGTTCTCGATTTACAACCACAATTGAGCTGAAGGTTTATGTTGTTAAGGGAGACATTTGTTCAGTATGCTTGGCCCCATTTTACGACTTGCCTTGCCACGTTGGTTAAGTGAAGCACCGCCATCGTTAAATGAGTAACCCGGTTGTTAAGTGAATCCGGCCTTCCCTTGGACTTTGCTGGTCAGAAGGTCGCGAAAGGGGATCACCTGACCCCAGGGACACCGCGACCGTCATAAATGTGAGTCGGCTGTGGGTCAGGTGACCACGGGGGTGGCACAACGGTCGTAAGTGTGAAAAACGGCCGTAAGTCGCTTTTTTCAGTGTCGTCGTCACCTCGAACGGTCGCTTAAGTGAACTGTTGTAAGTCAAGGACTACTCTTTTTTTTGCCACGGTTGTTTAAGCGAATAACTGTAGTTGTGAAGAGACTCATGTGGTCACTAAACGAATCCGACTGCTCGGCGGAAGCCAGCTGGGAAGTTCGCAGGTAATTGTCACGTGAGGCCAGTTTGATGCGCTTGTCATACATACATGACAGTTGTCGAGCACATAATTTTGATCACATCAGCGTGCGGTTGTAAGTGCGAGGATCGGTTGTTAATTTCTGTTCTCGGTGCAAAGGGTAACTTTGAACGGTCGCTAAACGAGAATCTCTGTAACGAGGACTTAGCCATGAATATATTGCTTGTGCCCAAATGAAATCCGACAACTCTGCTTCGTTAAACAGGAGAAACCCAGGGAGTTCTCGACCTTACGACTGCAACGGAGCCC
Source organism: Pituophis catenifer annectens (assembly GCF_029215685.1). Lineage (NCBI taxonomy): Eukaryota > Metazoa > Chordata > Lepidosauria > Squamata > Colubridae > Pituophis > Pituophis catenifer. Next base: position 2,392,512 of record NW_027256895.1, read on the forward strand.
AAAATTTCTGTTGCTAAGCGAGATGTATTGATAAATGAGTCCCCCCCCCCATTTAGGACCTTTCCTGCCACGGTTGTTAAATGAATCATTGCACTTAACTAAGTTAGTCACATGGTTGTTAAGTGAATTTGACCTTTCCTGCCATGGTTGTTAAATGAATCATTGCACTTAACTAAGTCACATCATTGTTAAGTGAATTTGACTTCCCCGTTGACTTGGCTTGTCAGACAAAAGGGGATCCCGGGACCCCGGGACCCTGCAACCGTCGTAAGCATGAGTCAGCTGCCAAGCGTCTTAAATTTTGATCACGGGACCGCGGGGACGCTGCAGTCGGTCGTAAGTGTGAAAAACGTACGTGTAAGTCACTCTTCTCAGTGCCGCTGTAACTTCGATCGCTAAGCGAGCTGTCGTAAGTCGAGGACGGCCTGTCGTCACTGCTGAAGCGGCGTTTCTCAACCTTGGCGGCTTGACGATAGGTGGACTTCAACTCCCAGAATTCCCCCCAGCTGGGGGAATTCTGGGAGTTGAAGTCCACCCATCTTCCAAGGGCACCGAAGCTTTGAATGCTGCGTGTTATCGGCTACATTCCCAGTTTCCAGTGGGACACAACACAACACAACAAGGCAGTGTGGGTGTGTTGCTGTGCGCGTAGATTCCCGGAGACAATGAGTGTGTCTGGGACGCCAAAAAGCAGGGAGAGGAGAGAATTTAACACTTGATTGGGGGTTTGGTTGGAAACGGGGGGGTGGGGTGGAGATAGAGTTATCCGGAAGTTACAAGTGGCCCTTGACTTACTTAGCGACCATTCAACGCCACTATGGCACTGAAAAAAGTGACTTAACGACCATTGTTCGCACTTACGACCGTTGCCCTATTCCCTTATGGTCGCGGGATCAAAATTCAGACACTCGGCTGCTGACTCGTCTTTCTGACGGTGTCCCCGGGAGTCGCCTGCATAGTCAAGGAGGGGGGGGGGAAGAAATCAGATTCGCTTAACGACTGCGTGGCTAGCTTAACAGCGGCCGTGATTCATTTAACAACGGTGGGAAGAAAAGCCGCCGATTCTCTTAACGTTTCCCTTAGCCGCATGAAACGTTGGGCTCGTACGTTGAGGACTGAATTGGGAGTCCCTGAGCCGGGGTGCCGTTTTTCCACACGGAGAGGAAGAGACAGGAAAAACTAGACGGACTTGAATAACGTCCGTCGCCGGCGCGGTATTGCCGAAAGCGAAACGATGGGATGTGCAGAGGTTGCAAGCTTGAACCGTGGGGCGGCAGGTCAAACCGTAGGGGAAGTACCTACTCGTACACCTGAGTTGGTGTTGTCGTGCAAGCCGCCCCCCCACCCCCACTCCCCAAAAGTTCTTTTTCCATTTGTTTTGTGACATCACTGTTTCTCAAATTTGGACCCTAGAAGGTGGGGGGACTTCGACTCGCAGAATTCCCCAGCCAGCTTGTTTTTAAGAGGGGTGGGCTTCCACTCCCAGAGTTTCCCAGTCAGCCTCCTTTAAGAGGGGTGGGCTTTGACTCCCAGAATTCCCCAGGCAGTAATGTTTTAAGCTTCCACTCCCAGAATTCCCCAGCCAGCCTGCTTTAAGAGGGGTGGGCTTCCACTCGCAGAATTTCCCAGGCAGCCTCCTTTAAGAGGGGTGGGCTTCCACTCCCAGAATTCCCCAGCCAGCATGTTTTTAAGAGGGGTGGGCTTCCACTCGCAGAATTTCCCAGGCAGCCTCCTTTAAGAGGGGTGGGCTTCCACTCGCAGAATTCCCCAGCCAGCTTGTTTTTAAGAGGGGTGGGCTTCCACTCGCAGAATTCCCCAGCCAGCCTGCTTTAAAGGGGTGGGCTTCCACTCCCAGAATTCCCCAGTCAGTCTTCTTTAAGAGGGGTGGGCTTCCACTCGCAGAATTCCCCAGCCAGCTTGTTTTAAGATGGGTGGGCTTCGACTCCCAGAATTCCCCAGCCAACCTCCTTTAAGGGGTGGGCTTCCAGAATTCCCCAGCCAGTCTCCTTTAAGAGGGGTGGGCTTTGACTCCCAGAATTCTCCAGCCAGCTTGTTTTAAGAGGGATGGGCTTTGACTCCCAGGATTCCCCAGCCAGCCTCCTTTAAGAGGGGTGGGCTTCCACTCGCAGAATTCCCCAGCCAGCCTGCTTTAAGAGGGGTGGGCTTCCACTCCCAGAATTCCCCAGCCAGCCTGCTTTAAGAGGGGTGGGCTTCCACTCCCAGAATTCCCCAGTCAGCCTGCTTTAAAGGGGTGGGCTTCCACTCCCAGAATTCCCCAGCCAGCCTGCTTTAAAGGGGTGGGCTTCCACTCCCAGAATTCCCCAGCCAGCATGTTTTTAAGAGGGGTGGGCTTCGACTCCCAGAATTCCCCAGCCAGCTTGTTTTTAAGAGGGGTGGGCTTCCACTCCCAGAATTCCCCAGCCAGCTTGTTTTTAAGAGGGGTGGGCTTCGACTCCCAGAATTCCCCAGCCAGCTTGTTTTTAAGAGGGGTGGGCTTCGACTCCCAGAATTCCCCAGCCAGTCTCCTTTAAGAGGGGTGGGCTTCGACTCCCAGAATTCCCCAGTCAGCCTGCTTTAAGAGGGGTGGGCTTCGACTCCCAGAATTCCCCAGCCAGTCTCCTTTAAGAGGGGTGAGCTTTGACTCCCAGAATTCCCCAGCCAGCCTGCTTTCAGATGGGTGGACTTCAACTCCCAGAATTCCTCTGAAATCTCCCCCATTTTAAAGCATGCTGGGTGGAGAATTCTGGGAGTTGAAGTCCACCCGTCTTCAAGGAGCCAAGATTGAAAAATTCTGTTTTAGCAACTATTTTTAATGCATCAGGTGCTTTGCAGAATATTCTTGCCATCCTCGACTTACAACCACAGTTTCCGTTGCTAAGCAAGGCGTTTGTAAAGCCGGTCGCGCCCAATCTTACAAATGTTTTATTTGGCTAAACGGATCCCGGCGGTTGATCAGCCAATCACGTGTCCTCAAATGAATTCAGCTTCCCCTCCCCCTTCTTAGGCTTGTTGGATGGTGGCCACGGACGATCATGTGGCCTGGGGGGTGGGATGGGGGTGGGGGACTCTGCCGTCATTGTAAATACATGCTGGTTGACAGGCGTCCAATCTTTGATCCTGTGACGGTCGTAACTGTTAAGGACTGGGTTGTGAGTCACGTTTTTTTTCTCCCCAGTGCCGTCGTAACTTGGAATGGTCATTAAATGAATGGTTTTAAATTGAGAGCTGCTTGGAACGGTCGCTAAATGAGTGGTTTTGAATTCAGGCCCGCTTGGAATAGTCTCTAAATGGGTGGTCGTAAGACGAGGACCAGCTGTGACGCATTCCTTAAAGGGGGGTCTGCAAAACACGGGGAGTCCTCGATGGACGACCAAAATTGCGCCCGACATTTCCGTTGCTGGGCAAGACCCGTTCTTAAATGAGCGTTGCTCCATTTTATGGCCGCAGTTGTTAAGTGAGCAGCACCGTTGTTAAGTGAACCCAGCTTTCCCCGTTGGCTTTGCTCGTCAGAAGGTCGCAAAAGGGACGCTGCAACCGTCATAAGTACCTGCCAGTTGCCGAGTGTCTGAAATTTTGATACCTTGACTGTGGAGAGGCTGCAACAGCCGTTGTGTGAAAACTGTCCCTTTTTCAGTGCCGTTGTAACTAATGGTCACTAAATGAATGCTTATAAATTGAAGATTACCAGTACTGAGCTGGCTTGGCCCGTCTAACACGCCCCCAAGAGGAATTAATAGAATAGCAGAGTTGGAAGGGACCTTGGAGGTCTTCTAGTCCAACCTTCTGCTTAGGCAGGAAGCCTTATTTCAGACAAATATGGCTGTCTAATCTCTTCTTAAAAACCACCAGTGATGGAGCGTGCCCACAACTTCTGGTGGCAAGCAGTTCCACCGGTGAATTGTCCTTACTGTTAGGAAGTTTCTCCTGAATTCCACGTTGCTTCTTTTCTTGATGAGTTCCCATCCGTCGCTTCTTGTCCTGCCTTCGGGTGCTTTGGAGAATAGGCTGACCCCCTTTCCTCTTCGGGGCAGCCCCTCAGATATTGGGTGACGCTATCATGTAGCGTCCTTCTTTTCACTAGACTAGACATCCCCAGTTCCTGCAACCGTTTTTCATATGTTTGAGTCTCCAAGCCTTTAATCATCATAGTTGCTCTTCTTGGCACTCTTTCTAGAATCTCAACATCTTTTTGTGCAAGGGATGATGGTGTGTATTCAGCCGGTTCAGAGGTGTGTATTCAGCTGGTTCAGACCAGTTCACCCGAACCGGTAGCGGAAATTGTGGGTGGGCCCGGCCACCCGACCCAGCTCTATGTCATCCTGTTTAGGCACATTTTTGAGGCTGGGCGCATGCACGGAAGCTATGTGTGTGTGTGCGGAAGGCAGCGCACGAACTGGGCGTGCGCGCACGAACCGGAGCGAACCAGTAGTAAAATAATCCGAAACCCACCGCTGGATGTACCCCACTGCTAAACTAAACAAAGAGAGAATTAATCTGAAGTAATTAATCCGGGTCAGAATAGGTGGCCATCCTCAGGGGAGCTAGTCCCGAAATACCGCGCAGAGACCCCTGGGTGCGACCAGCTGCTCGGCCAACTATGGGAGCGGTTACATCACGAGACGCAACTGATTGCGCCGGGTTGCATCACCAGGCAACGAGGGCAGCTGGGCGCATTTGCGGACTCCATGCGCCAGAGTGTTTCCCCCATCTGTTTAAAAAAAAAAGAAAAAGATATTGGGTTGGATGAAATGCTACGATTCAAGTCCGTTTTAGCAGAATAGCAGAATTGGAAGGGAACCCTGGAGGTCATCTAGCCCGACCTCCTGCTCAGGCAGGAAACACTGCCCCGTTTCAGACAAAACGTCAGTCCAGTCTCTTCTTAAAAGGGCTTAATTTTTTTTTTTTCAGCGGATGGGAGACGCTTCCTGCTAGGTTGTGATTATACCAATCCCAAACTCTGGGCCGTGCGATTTGATATTTTTAAAATACGTCCTCGATTTATGATTCATTCGTTTAGTGACGGTTCGAAGTTACAACAGCACTGAAGAAAAGTGGCTTAGGACCGTTATTTGCCCTTTATGACCTCTGCAGCAAGCCCGTGGTCATGTCATCAAAATTCGGACGCTTGGCAACCGATTCGCATTTACGACGGTTGCGGTGTCATGGGTGTCACACGATCCCTTTTTGCGACCTTCTGACGAGCAAAGTCAATGAGGAAGCCGGGTTCACTGTGGTCGTAAGAGTGGAGGACTGCCTATATTTGGGAGCTTGGTTCCCGCACATGCACAACATCAGGGCGTGGTGGATCAGTTCTGGTTGGGCGGTTTGGAGACAATCCGGTAGGCGGATTTCCGTCGGGGGGTTTACACGGGGACCCTGTGTTCTCATGGCTCTTGCCGGGCTCTACGTTTCGGGCGTGCACACACAAAGACACAGACACACATATACAGATGCAGGATCTCCCTTGCCCTCGTGGGTGGCTCCGCTTACGCCACGAGACTGTGCTGTGTTCATTGTCTGGGCACAGGGCGGTCTTTATATCTTCGCCAGGCCAGAGATGCCATCCGCTATGCCTCATTTTCCCGCTGAAGGTCTCCTTTGTGGGCCCGGGGCTCACGATGCGCCTCTGGGCCATCCGCTTTGCTCCCATTTTAGAGACCAACCGAGGCCAAAGCTGAGAGGACGGGAACACAGGGGTGGGGTGGGGAGACCTGAGTCTGTCTGTCTGACGCACGTCAAAAAAATTAGTTTGGATTGTTGCAGCCAACGTCTTGACGTACTTGAGGTTCCCTGCGCTTTCTGAGCTTAGTTTATTTTTGTCTTGCAGACATTTCATGGCCCAGCTAGAGAACATCCTCAGTGCTAGTGAGTGTGGATTTTGCAAATTCCACAAGCAAACTGCACTCCCTTCTAGCACTGAGGATGTTACCTCGTTGGGTCATGAAACATCTGCAAGAAAATCACCAAACTCAGGGAACACCAAAGAACCTCCAGTCGTCGTCCTCCTCCTCCTCGTCCTCCTCCTCCTTGCAAACCCCACTTCTTTCTAGCACTGATGATATTACCTAGTTGGGTTAGGAAACGTCTCCGCAGAGCAATGGATGTTTTCGTTTCGATTGCCGTCATTAAGCCGAGCAGTACCAGTACTGAATGGTGTGTCGCTTTTGCTCTGCTGAGTGGCGGTTGGGGTGGAACAGTGGAAGACACGCCACAATCCACCAAGGACCCCATAGTCGTCGTCCTTCCTCCTCCTCCTCCTTTTCCTCTTCCTCCCCGCAAAAACCACTCCCTCCTAGCACTGATTTCATTCCCTACTTGGGTCATTTAATGTCTGCAAGGAAACCACCAATCTCAGAGACCACGAGGGACCCCACAGTTCAACTCTGAACTCTGAATATTCTGTCCCTTCTACTTCCTTGACCACACTCTGCAGATACACCCCCACCCCCAGTCATGGCCATTATGTCGTGGTTCACCCCTGAGGCTTAGCCACAAACCGTGTGCAGAGACAACGGCGGTTCACCCCCGAGGCGCGCAGTACGGAACACGACGATACAGAAACGGCAAAACATGTCTTGCGCCATCCCAGTGGCCGCCCCAGGCTGTCGTCCTTGCGTCCTGCTGTCTGATGCTTGGTGCCATCGCGCTGGGACCTGCGTTTTGTAATCTGACCTCCCCCCCCTCCCCGTGGTCATGTTGTGAGACTTTGTGACTAAGCAGGTTCGGGACAAGGGGACGGGGAGAGGTCAGTAAGGTTGCTGTGGGTGTGTTGGTTTGCGGGCAGGTGCTGCCCAAAGGGGGAACCACCTGAGACAGGCCGGACCACATCGCAGGAGGCAATGTGCGGCCTTCTCTTTTTCTCTGAGGATCAAGCCCAGGTGTCGTGGCAAGCGAACTGGGAACGCTGGGTTATAGAGTCCTCCGGCTGGAGGACTCCAGCGTGTCTTCCACTGTTCCACACCGGCCGTCACTCAGAGCAAAGGGGACACACCGTTCAGTACTGGTACTGCTCGGCTTAACAACCGCAATCGAAACGAAAACATCCATCGCTCTGCGGAGACGGTTGTGGCGTTTGACTCAATTTTGCAATCGTTTTTGCCACGGCGATGAAGGGATTCCCTACACCTGGGTATGAAGTTAGCTGCAGGGTCGTTAAGCGAATCTGGCTTTCCCCGTGGACTTTTAGCTCGACCGAAGGTCGCAAAAGGGGATCGCGCGACCATCAGAAATGCGAGTCAGTGGCCAAGTGTCTGAAAAAAGTGTGGAAAAGTCACTCTTCTGCGCCGTTGTCATTTGGAACAGTCACTAAACGGAACGGTTGTAAGGCGAGGACTACTTGTACAACTGAGCCAAGTCGCCAGATTTTTCCTGGGGTCACTTGCAGGAGCCTTCCTCCTCCCCACCCCAACTTAGGATCCAGGGATTTCCATTAGGGTAGAGGTAGTCCCCGACTTACAACTGTTCATTTAGTGAAGTTACAACGGTACTGGGAAAAAAATGACTTACGACCGTTTTTCACACTTAACGACCATTGCAGCAACCCCATAGTCATGTGATCAAACTTCAGAGGTTTAGCAACCGACTCCTATTTATGATGGTCGCAAGGGGTGGGGGGTGTTGTTTCATGCGATCCCCTTTTGCGACGTTCCAACAAGCAAAGTCAAGGGGGAAAGCCGGATTCATTTAAAGACCATGTCGTTAACAACTGAAGCGATTCGCTTAACAGCCGTGACTGGAAAGATTGCAAAACCAGGGCCAAATGGACTGAATAAATGTGTCGCTTAGCAAAAGAAAAACGTTGAGCGCGTTCGTGGCCATAAATCGAGGACTTAAGTCTAGCATGCGCCATGCCAAGAGACCAGGGGCGGTATTGACTTACCTTCGCTACCGGTTCGCAAATGTGAGCCTGCGCAGAGCGTCCAAAACGGGACGTGATGACATCTGAGTGGGTGGGCGGAACTTCCCACAGCCGCCGCTACCAGTTTCGCCGAACCTGATACAACCGGCTGAATACCACCACTGCAGGAGACCCTGCTTCTCACCCTCTCCTCTTCTGAGGTTTCGGGGTCCCTTTCAACCGAGGGATTGCCTTTTCCGTGTGTTTTTTTTGGGGGGTGGGGGGATGTCGCTATTTTGCAAATCGGCAGAGTGGCTGATTCGGCGGAGTACAAGTGTCGAGGAATGTGGAACGCCACGCGTGTGGGAGGGAACAGATGGACACGGCTGTCTCTTTTGGGAGGAAGAGAGGTGAACATAAATAAGTGGCTTTTCTGGGGTGGGGGGACACAAACGGATAAACCTCGGTTTCCTTAAAACCGCCCACCCCCCTAATGCTTGCTTTCTTCTTTTCCTACAGAATCAGCGTCCGCACCATGGCGGGAGAGTAGCCGTACCCCCCCACCAGCCACTCCTCGTGGCCCGAGACGGCGCATGGGCCCGGTGTGGCGGGGGACCCAACCCATGAGAAAGCAGCGAGGGGAGCATGTTCCTCCTCTGGTGAGTGGCCGAAAGCAGACCGCCGCGCGGTGGGGGCCGCCGCGTTCCCGTTGGCGCGTTCCGTTGTTGGCGCGATAAACAGGCCGTCCTCGTCTTACGGACGTCAGTTGAGCCCAAAATGTCTGTTGCTAAGCGAGACATTGGTTAAGGCTGGCCAAAATTGTGAAAAACCCTTTTGGGAAAAGTGTATTTTTGAGGTTTGATGGCTAATAACACCACTGTTTTTTTCGGAGTTTCAAGATCTGGGAATAGCCCAGACCTTAACCCAAGTCAAAATCTATGGAGCCAATGAAAGAAACTGGTTAGCCAGAAGCGACCCAGCAATAAAACCCAGTTAATAGAAGCCATCATTCAATCTTGGTTTCACATGATAACAGCTGCAGAACTCAAAGACTCGGTTCGCTCCATGGGAAGACATTGTAAGGCCGTCATTCATGCTAAAGGTTACCCAATGGTCATGGGGATAATTTTTATATATCTCATTTTTTCTATGATGATAATTTTTGTATATCTCATTTTTTCTATGATGATAATTTTTGTATATCTCATTTTTTCTACATGTTTCACTTTTCTTCTTTATACTGCAGCTGCTATTCTCATAGCAAACCCTTCATCAAAGTGATTGCATTACATTCTGGATTCAATTACCTTTCCATTGATATATAATTTTATGGTACTACTCCAAGAAAAAAGTGGCGTTATTAGCTAGTTTTAGAAAATACGCTTTTCCCAAAAGGTTTCCATAATTTTGGTATTGTACAGTTGATTGACAGTGACACTTAAGCCCCAAATTGCTGTCGCTGAGCGAAAGACAGGTAGTCCTCGACTTACGACAACGGTTCATTTAGTGACGGAAGTTACAACGGCATTGACAAAAGGAACTTTTTCACACTTAATACGATAGTTGTAACATCCCTGGAATCACAAGATTTACATTCGGATGCCTGACCACGGACTCGCATTTATGACGGTTGCAGCGTCCCACGGGCACACAATTCCCCTTTTGCGACTTTCTGACAAGCAACGTCGTTGGGGAAGCCAGATTCATTTAACGGCCGTGTTACTAATCAAACAACTGTAGCGATTCGCTTAACAAATGCGGCAAGCAAATTTCTCACTGTAACAAGATAAATTTGGGGCTCAATTGTGGTCGTAAGATGAGGATTACCTGCAGTTAAGTGAGTTCTGCCACCTTTTACGACCTTTCTTGCTACAGTTGTTAAGTGAATCAGTGCAGTCGTTATTTGAACAACAGGGTTGTTAAGCGTCCCCGTTGCTTGTCAGGAAGTCACGAGATGACATAACCCCAGGACACTGTAACCGTCGTAAATGTGAATCAGTTGCCAAGCCGACCTCTGATTTTTTGATCACGTGACGCTGCAACGGTTGTTAAGTGTAAAAAACGGTCATAAGTCACTTTTTCAATGCTGTTGTAACTGAATGGTCACTCAATGTTGTAAATTGAGGACTACCTGTAATGGATGCTGCCATGGCTGGAATTTTTGTCCTCGACTCACACCCATTCATTTAGCCAATGTTTCCATGTTCCGATGGCGGTGAAAATATGACTCGCGACTGGTCCTCACACTTACGACTGTCGCAGCATCGCCACAGTTACGGGGTCAAAATTCAGGCGCTTGGCGACCGATGTGTATTTACGATAGTGTATTTACGGGTCACCATTTATAACCTTTGACAAGCAGAGTCGGAATGGGGGGGAAAGATCACGCAGGACTGCGCGCACGAGGCCGCTGTTGGGCGGGGAGAGGAACTAAGGAAACACGAGAAAGTCAATCCTCGCCAAAGCAGAACGGGGTTTTCCGGTGAGGCCGCCGGCAAGTCGATTTCTTTCTTTTTTTGCGAAAATGGAAACTGTGCAACGATGACACATACGTCAGTTGCTCAACTGGAAGCAGGCTCGAGGGCTTTTGTTTGGCGTCGCCTTTTGTGGGTCAAAACTTCGGCGGGTACATCGTCGCCGTCGCCCGTGTGCATCACTGCACTTTCCCTGCGCATCAAACGCATGCTCTCCCTTTCTCTTGCTGTCTCTCTCTCTCTCTCTCTCTCTCTGTCCCTCCGGAATGCGTCTTGCACAAAGGCTCCCTCGCAGCTGCTGCTCTTACTCCTCATCCCACCCCCTGCAACCGCTGCCTGAGGGCCGGGCCGTGGACTCCTCCAGTGCTGTCCCCGCCCTCTGGCGCCCGGCCAGCGAAGCAGCTGGGCCTGGTGGGTGGGAGGGGGAGCGCAACGGGGAGGGAAGATCCACTACGTAAGGGCTGCGGGGAGGGGGAGGAGGAGGAGGACAGAGTACGACGACGACGGAGGAGTGAGCCTGTGACTCACTCGTATGCTTTCCCCAAGCAGCCGCTGTGACCTTAAAAGGCTCCTTGTTGGAGTGAACAAACAATTAACCCCCTTGCTGCCTTCGTTCCTGCCCTACGTCTGGAGCCGGGCCCCCAAACAAAAATCCCAGGTTCTCTGGGGCGCAGGGTTTTTACCCAAAAAAACCTCCCCGGAAGTGCCCTCTCTTTGTTTGCGCACACTCCTTTTGCAACAGATTAGGATTGGCTGAAAGTTGGCATGAGAATTGGTGTCTGGATCCCGCCACTGTTGTCTGGAGGGACCCCGGAACGAGGGTGACCCAACCATTGGACGTTGTAAACTCTGACCCCCACGACCGAAAACAGGCGTATGCGTGTTTCTCTCCTCTTGGAGGTGCATGTGCTTCTTCTTTTTTTTTTTTACATGTAGTCCTCGACTTAGAACGGTTCACTTAAGCAACGGTTTGAAGTTACGAAAAAGTGACCTAGGACCATTATTTCGCACTTACGACCATTGCAGTATCCTCGCAGTCAAGGGACAGAAGTTCAGATACTTGGCAACGGACTCGTATTTATGACCGTTGCAGCGCCCCGGAGTCATGCGATCCACTTTCGCGACAATCTGACAAGCAAAGTCAAATCGGGGAAGTCAGATTCACTTAACAACCATGGTGTTAACTGAACCACTGCAGTGTTTCACTGGACAACGGTGGCGAGAAAGATCATAAAATGGGGCACAGCTCATTTAACAGCCGTCTTGCGTAACGGCAGAAATTTTGGGGCTCAATTGCATAGGCCGAGGACTACATGTACTGTACTGTAGTGTATTGTCTTGGATCAACTACCCCTAATCCAGCATCCTGCACAAGTGCTGGGGCTCCTCCTGGGGGTTGATGATGGGAGGTGTAGTCCTAAAGTGCCATATGGAAAGGTGCCACTGAGAGAGAGGGGCTGCCTTCCCACAAGTTTGCAAACAACAGAGCGGCACACACTTGTATCGTCGTAGCCGGGAAACGTTGGTCACAGTAGGCTTCTAGACGCGCCCCTGAAATGTAGAACTCTGTACCCAAATTTGTTTGCCTTGTGTGAGGCTGAGCAAGCAGGGATTCTTGTGTACACAACGCACACCCTGGCCCCTTTGGTTTTGTTCGGTGCACAGCTACGGTGCCTGGAACATTTTCTCCAGGCTGGCAGACGGGAGGCTGCCCCGAAAATGTGTCGGGAACCAGCAGGGAAACGGTTACAGATCTGATGACGTGAGCATGGGCTGCCACCGCGCCAACAGGAGCTGGCACAATCCTGGCGTTCTCTGCTGCCGTGGCCAAGTTCTTTTAATTTTTTTTCCTCTTTCCTTACAATCACTTAAACGGTTGCTTTGGCAATGCCGCCGCCGTTTCCTTGCCCCGCTTGGCTCTCGGATGGGCCAGGAAGGGAGGACTGGCATGGAGAAGATGGGGTTCGTGTGATACAAACGATGTCGGGGTCTCGTGCCGCGGCTGCTCCTTCAGGACGTGCCAGAGAAGGACAGTAGCCGGACTTTGCCGAGCGCGTGTGTATCGGGGTAGGAGGGACTCTTGCACGATTGTGCCATTGTCTGGTGTAGTAGGACCCATGTATGCCATGTATGGGGTTCACCGTAAATGACCTTTTGGTGGTATGTGCATTGTGACATCGCTGGCGTGTTTGTCTTCCACGTCCTTGGACGGGGTGCTCGGTCTAGTAGCGTGTGCGGTCATGCATTTTCTGAGCATGCCTATGTGGTTGTTCTCTTCACACGAGCGCGTGGAACAGTCCTCCAAGAAAACATGCCGGTTGTGTACAGGTAGTCCTCGACTTACGACAGTTTGCTTAGTGACCCTTCGAACTTCCAACCGCATTGGAAAAAAAAAAGACGTCTTTTTCACACGCGTGACCCTTTCCTCATCCCTATGGTCACCGTGATCCAAATTCAGAGGCTTTGGCAACTGACTCATCTTTGTGACGGGTGCCGTGTCCCAGGGTCGTGTGATCCCCTTTTGCGACCTTCGGACAAGCAAAAGTCCCACGGGGAAGCTAGATTTCTTTAACAACCGTGCGACTGATTTTAACAACGGCCGCGCTTCATTTATGTGGCCAGCAAGGTGGTCAAAACTCGCTCAACCACCGCCTGGCTTAGCGACAGGCCATTTGGGCTCAATTGCGGTCACAAGTCGAGGACTACCTGTACTACGAGGAGCCCTCTGCGTTCAAACCTACACATATCAGAGCTTCTCGTTACGCCACGGCGGTGGTGGCCTCTGTAGCAGGCGATTCAACCGTGTTTTGGTTGATTTTGCTGGAGAATTCTGACAAAGACTGAGCGAGCTGGGATTGCCTAAGTAGGGCAGGGCTTCTGAAGACGTGGGGGCGGAGGAGGGACCTAGACTTGTGGGGTTGGGGAGGGGGGGGAAACTAATGAAGTCATTCTAGCCCTTTAAACCGGGACAAATTTTCCGGGGGAGGGAAGAGGCTGAGTCACTTGTGGCCGGAATTTACCCCACACACACGCTCCACTGACTTGGCAGGAACCCTGAACCCCACATGGTGGCCTGGTGGGGGGGAGGATAAGGGTGGGGGGGGGGAGGAGAGAGAAAGACACACCAGCGGAAAGGAGTGACAAGTTACATTCTCCTAGTATGTCCCGGTTACACATTAGTCGTCGAGGCACCGGGGCGGTAGTAGTAAACACTCCCGGCAGGGACACTTCACCAAGACGTGAAAGCGCCACGCCTCTCACGTCCACCCCTTATGTGCCAGGAGGTAAGGCCCTACTGTCGGCGTGTGGAGGGGGGGAAGATGTGTGAGCGGAGGAGCGAGGGCACTGTGTGTGTCTGTACAAGGACCTTGTCGTTCTTTTCTTCCCTAGACAGCAAATGTGTGTCGGTAACCCCCACCCCCACCCCGGTTGTTGGAAGACGTGTTGTGCTGTACTGTACTGTTCGTGTAGTGCCTCACCCTGTTTGATCCCCTTGGGCCGTGGCCAATTGTGGATCGGGTATTGTGGGTCTTTGACCCGTATGTGCTGACACTGCTTGTTTGTTTAACTCTTTGGCCAACCCTTTTGTTGTGTGTGTTCGAGAGCAGGATTCACCTCAGGGCGCACGGACGCGTCTCTGCTTGGCGTGTTGTTGTTTTTTGTCGTTGTTTGTTTTTGTGGTTGACAAAAGCTGTGGTTGTCGATACGGAACGGGGGTGGCGGGGATTGTCTGCCCACAGAACGTTGTGGGTCCGTTATTTCATGGGGGTTGCGAGGTTCCCGGCCGGCGGTGAAAAGGATCAACGCCGCAGCGGGGGCAACTTTGTGCCAGGGCCACTTTTGTGTTGAAATTGTTTGTGTGTCTGCAATTCTCTTCCTTCCTTCCTTCCCTCCCCCCACCCACCCCCATCCCGGCCTCCCGAAATCTTGGGACTTTGGAACGATTTTGTAACTTCAAGGCAGCTTTTGATTAACTGGCGATCCTCTTTTTGATGGGTTGCTGAGACTGCAGTTCCCAAATTCTCCTTTTTTTTTCCTGCCGGGAGAATTGGGAATTCTGGGAACCTTGGCCTATCTCTGGAGGGTTAGACTTGTGTTGACTTTTTGCGGTGTTAAGATTAATCTTTTGTGGGTGAATGTCTGAGCTGAATTAGTGTGTTGGCGCGCATATGTTTCTCCCCAAAATATAGATAGTCCTCGACATACAACTGTTCATTTAGCGACCGATGTTGTCACGGCACTGAAAAAGGGACTTATGACTATTTCTTGGGGGGGGGGTTTCACACGATCCCCTTTTGTGACCTTCTCACAAGTGAAACCAACAACTGCGGGGATTGGCTTTTAGTGATGGTGGCGAGAGAGATTGTGAAATGGGGCAAAGTTCACTTAACAGCCGTCTTGCTGGGCCGGCAAAACTTGTGCTCGATTGTGGTCGTAAGTCGAGGACTGCTGTACCCGTCAACGGCCCGTCGTGGGTTCGGTTTCTCTCTCTGATATTGATCGAGAGGGGAATTGGCAGAACGAGACGGGGATTTCCCACCCCAAAGCTTGATCTATAAAGCTCGCGAAGGGGCTTTCCAGCGCTGTAATTCCCGACCTTTGCCTGGCGCAGGCGTGCACCTAAAACCCTTCGGGTGAGTTGTGTGTTTATCAGGCTGACCTTTCTTGGAAAGGAGGAGGAGACCAAACCACACAACTCCCAACCGCACTGTGGATCCCGTCAGCTTTCATGCATCATGTTCTCTGCTTCTCCGTATCTCCGCACAACACCTACACCCACATAAACACAAGGGGGGGGGGGGAGAGAAAGAGAGGGAGAGAGAAAGAGGGAGTGAGAGAGAGAGAGAGATACAGACAGATAGGGAGAGAGAAAGAGAGAAATAGAGAAAGAGTAAAAGAGAGTGTGAGAAAGTATGAGAGAGAAAGAGAGAAAGAGAGAGAGAAAGAAAAAAGTGAAAGAGAAAAAGTGAGAGAATGAAGAGAGGGAGAGAAAGAGAGGGAGAGAAAGAGAGAAAGAATGAGAGAGAAAGAGTGAAAGAGAGAAAGGGAGAGAAAGAGTGAAAGAATGAGAGAGAGAGAGAGAGTGAAAGAGAGAGGGAATCCATGCACTCTTTTTAAAAGCCATTGATTGGTGTCCTCGAGTTACGACCACAATTGAGCCCAAAATTTCCGTTGCTCAGTGAAATGTTTGTCAAGTGAGTTTTGCCCCTATTTTGACGACCTTTCTCGCCACTGTCGTTAAGTGAATCCTTGCAGAGGTTAAGTTAGTAACCCGGTTGTTAAGTGAATCTGGATTTTCCCCATGAACGTTGCTTATCGGGAACTTGCAACAGGGGATCCCGGGACCTCCCCCGGGACACGGCGACCGTCACAAATCTGAACCAGGGGCCAAGCGCCTGAATTTGGATCACGTGATGCCGGAGCGGTCGTACGGGTGAAAAAAACGGCTCTTTCGGTGCCGTGGCAACTTCTAACGGTCACTAAACGAGCCGTTGTTAAGTCGAGGGCTCCTTGTATTGCTGTTCGTGTCGTGGAAGGAATGTCATTCGGGGGCCAGGGCAAGGGTGTTGCGATGCTCGCAGGGGCTGCGGTCATTTGTTTGTGTGTGTGTTTGTGTGTGAAATTGGTCACTCCTCGGAGGCTTATTTTGTTGCGCCCACCAAGGTGGGCTGGCTTTCGACAACCCCGTTGCGCCTTTGACACCAAGAGGTGTGTCCCTTCCGCCTGTGTGCGCGTGTAGACGACGTACGCTCCTGTGTTGTGTTGAATGGGACCCGTTGGTGTTTTCCCGGCTGATGATTATCGTCAGGCGCGAGTCAGGGAGAGCGTGTGTGGTCCATCCGGTGTGAAAAGCAGGACATGTGGAAGGGGGGTGGGTGGTTTGATGTTGCCCCCCACCCCCTATACTCAGTCATTTTCAAGGGGGGGTGGGTTGAAAAAGGGGCAGTGTCCTTGCTGGCTGCTGACTCAGTGCTGACACAGCTGTGTCTGGTAAGCATGTGGGGAGACCTTGCTATGTGCCGCGTGACTCACAACCTGCTTACACACCAAACAGGCGCCCCGCACGCCCCCCCTTCTTCCCCATCGCCTGCTCCCCTCCAAAAAAAAAAAAACAATTCCGAGCCCCACATCCCGGAAGGCTCTACCACCGATCCACGTTTCCTGTGTGGGTTTCTCTTCCCGGAGACTGCCCTCCCTTCCCTCCCTATATACAGGTAACTCCTCGGGTTACGACCACAACGGAGCCCGGAATTGATGCTGCCGAAGCGAAATGTTGGAAATTTGGCCCATTTTAACGACTCGTTTTTGCCACCGTTGTTAAGTCAATCGCACGGTTGTCGAGGGAGTCACCCGGCCATTAAGCGAATCCGACTTTTTGCCGTAGACTTTTGCTGGTCGCTAAATGGGATTGCATGACCCCTGGGACACTCCGATCGTCGTAAATGTGAACCTGTTGTCGAGGGTCTGAATTTTGATCACGGGACTCCGGGGAGGCTGTGACGGTCGTGAGAGTGAAAAACAGTTGTAAATCCCTTTTTTTCAGTGCTGTTGAAACATCGGTCACTAAACGAACTGTTGTAAGTTGAGGACTGCTTGGACTTGCTGCTTTGCACTTACACACTCTCACCCTTTCCACTCATGCAGCCGCCTACCAGCTCTGCAGAGCCTTCCCCCAAGCTAACCCATCATCCTCAGCTGGCTGGAGGGATGGGAGTTGTAGTGCAGTCTATCTGGAGGATGCCAGCAGGGTGAAGAGCGCCCAAAATTTTTCCTTACTGTCTTGTCTCTTATTTGTGATGGATAATTTGGGCTTTAATCTTTGTACTACAGGTAGTACTACTGGTAGTATTACAACAGTTCGTTTAACGACCATTCAGAGTTACAAAAAAGTGAATTACGACCCTTTTTCACACGACCGCTGCAGCATCCCCAATCAAAATTCGGACGCTTGGCATCCGACTCCTATTTATGACGGTCACAACATCCCGGGGGGGGAGTGTCCCACAATCCCCTTTTGCGACCTTCTGACCAGCCAAGTCCATGAGGAAGCCCTGATTCACTTAACGACATCATGACTCGCTCCGCACAATGGCAGCAAATTCACTTCATAGTTGTGACAAGAATGGGTGGGTGGGTGGGTGTCAAAATTTACTGAACAGCTGTCTCGCTTAGCGACAAATTTGGGGCCCCATTGCGATCGTAAGTCGAGGACTCCCCGTAGTCTAGAACGCCGCGTGGTCACGTCTTGCTCGTGCTTATCCTTGCACACGCATGCTTTTGCTTGCACAGATGACGGGGGAAATATTCCCACTTATTTTGCAAAAATTTCCTCCCCACCTCTATACATATTGCACATAATACACACTTACCCCTACACACACATACACACCAGGGCTTGTGAATTGCTGTTTCCTTTGCGGTTTCTGCTTCTTGGCGTCCTCCGAAGTTCCTTTTTCTTGTAAATCCGTACAACTTGGAGCTCACAAAAAAAGTTCTTTTTTGTGTTGTATTTTTTTTGTTGTCATTTTCGGAGAAGTGGCCGCAGGGGGAAGGAAGTTGCGAAGGGGCAGGATGCCCAAAATGCTGAGCCTGGCAGCGTGGGTGGGAGAGGGGTTGGGGGGGGAAAGCCCGCCAGCCAGCAAGAATTGCTGACTTGGTCAAATCGGTCAGAGTTTTAGGGTCTCGGGGTACCCTGGCCGCATCCCGGGGCAGGAAAAGAGGGTGCATTTTGGGTAGGCGGAGAAACCAAAGATTGCAAAAATTCTTCTGCCCCCTTCCTTTCCTTCCAGTGCTCCGTGATGCGCCAGGGTTCACCTTCCTGGAAGCGCCAGGGTGGAAATCCCCCGCGCATCACCAGCCTGACGTACGGCAGGGTGGATGGGTGGGCCAGGCGCATGCGCCCAAACAGATGGGGGGGACCTCTCTGCTTACCTAGAATTCTCTGTGCGGTGCAGAAATCGGAAACGGGACTGGGGGGACGAGACGTGCGGCGGGGTTCAAGGTTGAGTGTCGTCTTCATGCAGGGGGGGCAGTGGGCACAGCCGCGTGGCAACGTAGCTGGGTTTTCGTCGCAGGGTTTTGAGCGTCTGCAGGTCGTTCTTTTTTTGGGGGGGGCTGTTCCCGTCTTCCCCTCTTTTTTGATCTGTGTGCCACTTTTTTAGTTCCTCCCCGGGCACTCAGTGCCAGGGGGGGTATCTCCAATTTCCCACAATGCAATTCTGCCATGCCCATCGTCACTTTGCCCGAAGAAACATCACTTGAACCTTGGCAAGCAGGACACCGTCCATCCCAGCGGAATTATTATTTAATTACAGGGAGTCCTCGACTTAACGACTGTAACGGCGCTCCAAATTTCTGTCGGTCATTAAGCGACTTCTCCCCCTTTTTCCGACCTTTCTCACCAGTGTTATTAAGGGCATCATGTCAGGTTTCGAGGTCGTCTCAAATAAATTGCATTTCAAACAAAGTCTTTGATGAAAAACTCCCATTTATTAAGCGCGATATTCTAATTCCGACTCCATCGTAGCCAACACTGACTTCCTGACCCAAAACCCTCCCTTTCCTTTCCCCACTCCTCTGCACTCATTGGCCATCTTCCAAGTCACTCTACCCCTAATCTACTGCTCCAGCTCAAAGGAATTTCCCTCCTCCCATCCCATCTCCTAGGGGATATTATCTCCAGGGAAAATAAGTAGGTGAAAAGTCAAACGTCCCTTTTCAGACACCTCCGCTTCTCCTTCTTATGTCAGCACTAGAGTAAAGGCAGCTTGAAGTGCTGACACATCACACCGTTGTGAAGCAAATCTGGCTTTTCCGCAAAAAGGGATTGCGTGACACACACACACACACCCCGGGGACACCACGACCGTCATAAATGTGAGTCCGTTGCCCAGCGTCCTGAATTTGATCCCGTGAGCGTGGGGATGTTGCCATTGTAACTTGGAACGGGTCACTAAATGAACTGTTGTAAATCCAGGATTATCCGCATTAAAAAAAATTTACACGGACGCCCAACTCACTCGTGGTGACGATGGGCAGCTTAAAGAAACAACCCCCCCCTCACAAATTCAAGCCCCCGAAACCCCCTATCCCTTCTGGTGATAACATTCAAAGCAACTAATTGATGGGGTCCCCTATCACTTTGGGGTCTCCATGCCCACTGGCAAACAGGGAGGGAGCCACCACGGAGAAGGTCCTTCTTTATCCCACCGGATGGGCCTCTTTAAGAGTGGAATTTACAGAATAACAGAGATGGAAGGGACCTTGTAGGTCATCTACTCCAACCCTCTGCTCAAGCAGGTGACCCTATACGGTTCCAGACAAATGGCTGTCCAGTCTCTTCTTGAAGGCCTCCAATGATGGAGTCCCCACAACTGCTGGTGGCAAGCTGTTCCACCGGTTAATTGTTCTCATTGTCAGGCAATTTCTCCTTAGTTCTAAATTGCTTCTCTCCTTGATCGGTTTCCGTCCGTTGCTTCTTGTCCTGCCTTCTGGTGCTTTGGAGAAGAAATTGACCCCCTCATCTTTGGGGCAGCCCCTCAAATATTGGAAGACCGCTATCATGTCTCTCCTAGTCCTTCTGTTTGTTAAACTAGCCACGTCCAGTTCCTGCAACTGTTCTTATGTCAATCCCCTTTGTTGCTCTTCTCTGCACTCTTTCCAGAGTTTCAACATCTTTTTTCCATCGGGGTGACCAAAACTGGATGTAGTATTCTAGGTGTGGCCTTACTAAGGCTTTGTAGAGCGGTATTAGTACCTCAGGTGAGCTTAACGTCGCTTGCCCTCCCTGCTCTGGATGTAAGTGGGAAACGACTGGGTCCTTCCAGTAAGCACGGACCGTTTTAAACCTGACAACCACTCGGGACCTGAACGGGACCTGGAAGCAAATTGGTTGCCAGTTGCAGTTCACACAAGCAATTTGCACAAGGATTCTTGGTATCGGCGTGTGCAAATCTAGACTTTGCTCGCGAATGCCAGACTTGGGAGGCTGGGGAGGAAAAAAGGGTGGAACTGGGTTTCAAGAGAGGTGGGTGAGTTTGTCCTTGAGTCCTTTGACCATCAGGGTTGAGCTGAAAAACCGCACAGTAGGCAGCGCGCAGTGGAGGCTGCCTGGTTTTAAATCGGAGACTGTGTCAATGGGTTAGAACGGTGTCGGCGAATCTTTTCGGCACCGAGTGCCGAAATGGGAGCGTGCGTGCTGGAAACTGGAAGAGCAGCCTCCTGGCGCACGCATGTGCACCGGGCAACTGCTCTTCCCATTTCCAGAAATCCTGCATGCATGAAGAATCAGCTGTCCGGTGCACTGGAACCTGGAAGAGCAACGGGCAATGGCTCGTGTGCCCGGAGAGATAGTTCTGCGTGCCACTTCCGGCACGCTTGCCATAGATTCACCATTACGGGGTTAGAAGAAGGAGGGGAGGAAGAGAGCTTGTGTGTGTGTCTTGCGATGGTTGTGTGTGTATCGTGTGTGTCTTGCGATATTTGAGAGTGTATCGTGTGTGTCTTGCGATGTTTGGGAATGTATCATGTTTGCATCTTGTGATGTTTGTGTGTGTATTGTGTGTGTCTTGCGATATTTGGGAGTTTATCGTGTCTGTCTTGCGATATTTGTGTGTGTGTATCGTGTGTGCGTCTTGCGATGTTTGTGTGTGTATCGTGTGTCTGTCTTGCGATATTTGGGAGTGTATCGTGTGTGTGTCTTGCAATGCTTGTGCGTGTATTGTGTGTGTCTTGCAATGTTTGTGCGTGTATCGTGTGTGTGTCTTGCAGTGCTTGTGCGTGTATCGTGTGTGCGTCTTGCAATGTTTGAAGTTGTATTGTGTGTGCCTTGCGATATTTGGGAGTGTATCATGTGTGCTTCTTGCGATGTTTGTGCGGGTATCATGTGTGCGTCTTGCAATGTGTGTGCGGGTATCATATGTGCATCTTGTGATGTTTGCACGTGGATCCAGAGGTAGGAGCCAAACAACCGGTTCTATACGCGTGCGCACACAGGCTTCATTCGCGCACATGCTTCTATGCATGTGGGCAGCATAAAAAAACGGGTGATTATATAGGACGGGATAGCGCCAGGGTGGGTGGATGGGCCGAGCTGCTTGCCGGAACTACCGGTTCACCCGAACCGGTCGGAACTGGCAGCAGCCCACCTCTGCGTATACCGTGTGTGCATCTTGCGATGTTTGTGTGCGTCAGCGAGCGATCAAAAGGAAGACACGGGGTGTGCAACTGGAGCACACATGACAGCCCACGGCAACGATAGGTAGAGGTGAACATCCCTAATGGGTGTGCGTGCAAACGGTTTCAAGGCCGACTGTGTAGACAGGTTGCACGAACATGGACAGTGCGCAGACAAGCGCTTTGCGAGGGGAGGCTGCATGTCAGCAGAAAGGCAAAGGGAGATGTGTGGCTCGGCGCGCGGAAAACGAGATACTTCAGGAATCCCTGTCATTGTGGTTGTTGACTCCGTGGGCCCGACAAAGGCAAACAAAGGAATAATTCCAGACGAATCGGAATTTGGAATTGTAAATAGAAGGAGCAGCTGGCCGAGCTTTGTGGTCCGGTTTCTGGACGGAAAACCAGCCGGAGCCTTTTACCGCAGGCAGTGCAGAACAACAAACGGGGGTCCTTGGGTATCTCCCCACTTCCCAGGGGAATGCGCTGCCCCTGCGGATCTACACAGAAGGACCAGCCAGGGGTTCTTGCGTGCTCAGCCTCATGGGTTTTGCCTTGACGTGTGCGGAGGTGGGAAAAGAGCGCACCGTCGTAATGTGAGGAAAACCTGGCACGGCACGACGAGGTTATGAGATGCGTGTCCCTTGTCTTAAGTGTGCGTTGTCCAGTGCTCGGAATACTTCTTATGAACCAAGCATGTGGGGTCTTGCCTGCCTCTTGGTCCAGAGCAGAATACAGCGAGTTCTCGACTTATGGCCACAATGGAGCACCAAATTCCCTTCGCTAAGTGAGACAGTGCTTAAGGGAGCTTTTCCCTATTGTACCACCGTTCTGGCCACCGCTGTTCAGTGAATCCTTGCAGTCCTTAAGTGGATCATGTGATCAGTAAGCGAATCTGGCTTCCCCGTTGACTATGCTTGTCAGAAGGTTGCAAAAAGGGGATCGCGTGACCCCGGGACACTGCGACCGTCATAACTAGGAGTCAGTCCTGCCAAGCATCTGAATTTTGATCATGTGACCGCGAGAATGCTGCAATGGTCGTGAGTGCGAAAAAGGGTCATCGCTCACTTTTTTTAGTGCGGTTGTAACGGTCAAACGGTCCCTAAATGAGCCGTTGTAAGTCGGAGCCTATCTGTAATAATAAAAGAATAAGAGTTGGAAGGGACCTTGGAGGTCATCTACTCCAACCCCCTGCTCACGCAGGAGATCTGTACTAGGGATTCGAACCGCCGAACTGCCGACCTTTTTGATCGACAAGCTCCGTGTCTTCCCTCCGTGGGCCACCTCGAGAGCGTCTTCAACTTTGCCCACTTCGAGTGATTCATTCCCCTCTGGATTTTGCACGCCCCGTCACACCGCGACGGTCATACTTTGCTCCCCGTTGCACAAACCGACGTGTGATGGGGCCGTTTGTGATTCGGCCTTGCGGCTTCCTCCTCCCTCGTGCATGGAGGCGTGCAGGGAAGTCCTGCCAGCTGCTCACTTCCCCTTTTTCTCTCCCCCCCCACCCCGCCTTCCATTCGGCTGTTTGGCAGGCGTGCAAGCAACGCACGAGGGGCCGGCTCGGCCCGTTGTAACCGCAACCACCCTGCCTGCCTGCTTGGGAGCCAAACTTAGCTCGGGGCTGTTCCAGAAATAGCCACGGCCGGTTCTTAGCCACATCTGGGGCTGGAGGGGGTGGGGGGGGAAGACGAGACCCCCACCCAGGTTTTCTTTACCGAGCCCGACGTGGTGGGTGGGTTCCCACGGATCGTGTCTGGTTATAAAAAGCTTGTCCTGACCACACGAAAGATGGGATTTGGCCGGTTCGTCTGTCTGGCTCCGATTTCTGGCAGGACACGGCCGGAGAGGGGTGGGTGAGTCACAGGCACTGGGGGGCGGGGTGGACATAGCCCTCCCTTCCCGTGAGGTCTCTTCGGCGTGGGAAAAAACAGCAGCTCCCAATTCCGGTCGAATTGGAAAGGATTGGGAGAGAAAGTTGAGCCAGGTTTTGTCCTGAGGGAGAAAAAAATACTTCATTTATTCATTCATTCATCCCGGAGCTGCTTCGCTGAGCTCTGCCCATTTTACAGATGGAAAGATGGAGGGAACCGAAAAAAAGCCGGTTGGGTCTCGTGGTTAAAGCACCAGGCGGGCAAACGGTTTTAATCTGAAGAGAGCTGGAAGCAGGGGTGAAATCCATCAGGTTCTGACAGGTTCTGGAGAACCGGTAGCGGAAATTTTGAGCAGTTCGGAGAACCGGTAGCGGAAATTTTGAGTAGTTCGGAGAACCGGCAAATACCACCTCTGGCTGGCCCCAGAGTGGTGAGGGAATGGGGATTTTGCAATATCCTTCCCCTGGAGTGGAGAGGGAATGGATATTTTGCAGTATCCTTCCCCTGGAGTGGGATGGGAATGGATATTTTGCAATATCCTTCCCCTGGAGTGGAGCGGGAATGGATATTTTGCAGTATCCTTCCCCTGGAGTGGAGAGGGAATGGAGATATTGCAGTATCCTTCCCCTGCCATGCCCACCAAGCCACGCCCACCAAGCCACACCATGCCCCCAAGCCACGCCCACCAAGCCACACCATGCCCCCAAGCCACGCCCACAGAACCGGTAGTAAAAAAATTTAGATTTCACCACTGGCTGGACGTCTTCTAGGCTCAAGCAGGAGACCCTATAATACCAGTGACGGCGAAACTTTTCAGCACCGAGTGCCGAAACCGGAGCGCGCGGACATGCCGGAAACCGGAGGAGCAGCCCGTTGCTCGCCCGGCTTCCGGTGCTCCGGGCCGCTGGTCTTCAAGCGCGTGGGAGCGCCGGAAATTGGAAAAGCAGTCACCTGGAAAACATACACACGCCGGGAAGAAGATCTTCCGGCACACGCATGCGCACCGACCACCTGGGCTTCCGGTTTCTGGCATGCACACGCACGCCGGTCAGCTGGTGCGCACCAGAAACCGGAAAACCAGGTGGCCGGTGCACATGCGTGTTCCGGAAAATCATCCTCCTGGTGCGCACATGCACACTGAGTGACTCCTCTTCCAATTTCCGGCGCTCCCAGGTGTGTGAAGACCAGCTGCCGGAGCCCGGAAGAGCAACGGGCGATGGCTCGTGTGCCCGGAGAGATGGCTCTCCGTGTCACTTGCGGCACGCGTGCCATAGGTTCGCCATCACGGCTCTACCGTTTCAGACAAATATGTAATGCGATCAAAATAGAGCAGGAAGGGACGTCGGAGGTCTTCTAGCTCAAGCATTTACCATTTCAGATAAGTATCCAGTCTCTTCTTAAAAGCCTCCAGTGATGGAACACCCACAATTTCTGGTGGCAAGGAGTTCCACTGGTTAATTGTCCTCGCTGTTAGGAAATTCCTCGTTTATCTAGTGACCGTTCGGAGTTACCACGGGATTGAAAATAGTGACTGACGACCGTTTTTCCTACCTGTGACCGTTGCAGCCTCCTCCTGGTCACGTGGTCCCAATTCAGACGCTTGGGGCCCGGACTCGTACTTAACGACGGTGTCAGTGTCCTGGCGGCGTCCCCTTTTGTGGCCTTCCGACAAGGGAGACGCCAGATTCACTGAACAACCCCGTGTGACTCGTTTAATAGCTGCAGCGATTCACTTTAACAAGAGCGGCGAGAAAAGTCGTAAAACGGGACGAAGCTCACTTAGCACGTGTTTCACTTAACGACGGAAAGGTTGGGCTCAATCGGGGTCGTCAATCGAGGACTACTTGTAGAAACGAGGAGACCCCGAGTTCTAGTTCTGCCTTAGGCATAAAAGCCAGCTGGGGGATTCTGGGTGACTTCTAGTCCATTGTTTCCCAACCTTAGCGGCTAGAAGATGGGCGGACTTCAACTCCCAGAATTCCCCAGGCAGCATGGCTGCCTGGGGAATTCTGGGAGTTGAAGTCCGCCCATCTTCCAGCCTAAGCACTGTATCTATCTCATAGTCTGCCTTTGGCTGCCTCTTCCCCCCCCTCTCATCAGCTGGCCAGGCAGTAGCAATCGCTGATCGAGAGTGCGGATCTCAGCCGCCCCTCCTCATTTATCTCTATGGTTTCAGACCCCTCTGGAAGCTCAAGGCGAAAGCTGATTGGTGACCGTCGGGAGGAGGGGGCGCGATTGGCTGCTCGGCTGGAGAAAGGCATCTCGGCTATAGAAACAGCCGGCGGGGCAGGGGTTAACCTCGAAGGCGGGCGAAACAAAGAGGCCCCGCCTTCTCAGCTTCCAATCCAGGCGTTCCATTGGACGCGGGACGAGAAGGTCTCCTCCCTCCCGCGCTGATAGGCGGGGCCCGCGCTGATGGGCGGGAGATTAAAAAAAAAAACACACACACACACCGCCCAGGGTTAACCCTCTCCTGCCCGGAGCGAAGTGAGTTAATTGGGAACGTGGGATGGAAACGACCCCCGAAAGCGGCGGAAAAGGCAGCCTCTTCCGCCTCTCCGGGCTTTGGACGCTGGGGTCGCCTTCCACATGCTGAAAGTAGGGCTGGAGATGAAAAAAAAAAAGGGGGAAGCCGAGGCTTTTGCAAAGATGCGGGTTCAGAGAGACGCGTGTCGTGGGAATGCTCCCTAAAAGCGTGTCGGGATGATTATTATTATTATTTTTTAAGAAACCCTAAAATGAAACCTGGGTTCTTTTCCCCCGTAGGGAAATGCATGCATCTCTGGATTTTATACCCCCGTCCCTTTCCCCTTTTCCTTTCAGAGGGACTACAACTCCCATCGCTCCCAGCCAGAGCCAAGGAAAGGTCTGGCCCATCTTAGAACTCGGCTCAGAAGCTGGAAGGGAAAATTGCTGCTTTTTTCCAAACCCGGGTTCTTTCCACCCGCTCCCAAACCCCCCATTTCCCCCTTCCAAAATCGCATTCACACAACCTTAACAACCTTTAGGGTTTTTTTTTTTTTTTAAGGGTTCTGGGTGCGAAAGTTCCCCCTAAAAAGAGGGAAAAGGCTATTTCCAAGCTTGGGAATCGGTGGGCCGCGTACAAACCCTGACCCTTCCTGGGTTTTTTTGGGGGGGCACAGAACAAGGGAGTCAATGGGGTTGTCGGAACGCACATTTGGGGTGGTGCAAAGCGTTATAGGTGCAAATGTCTGATTTTTTTTTCCCCTCTCTCTCTCTCTCCTTTTCTCGCAGGATTATATGTGGTTGTGACCGCCGGAGGCTTTAGACCGGAGGAGGTCTAAATTATCAGCGGCTGGGGGGGGGCGCCCGTCACCTGGATCTGGGGGGGTGGAGGGTGGGGAACGAAGACGCGTCCACAGCGGCAGAAAGGTAAGAGATGGGCTTTGGGGAAGGGGGTGCCTGGGGTGCACGAGAGATGAGGATTTGGGGCCTGGGGGGGGTGTCAAACAGGATTAAAAGTACAAAATGGCTCCGCTAATAACATGGCTGGAAGGTAGTTCTTATATCAGGGGTCTCCAAATCTGGCCAATTTAAGCCTGGTGGACTTCAATTCCCAGAAATCCCCAGCCAGCTCTCTTTTTTTTTCTTCTTCACTTTACTGAAGTCAAGATATATGACGTTTACTGTATACCCACCATCTATTAAGAAAGTTATCCTACATGACTGGCTGGGGACTTCTGGGAGTTGAAGTCCATCAATCTTAAAGTGACTGAGGAATTCTGGGAGTGAAGTCAATCAGTGTTAAAGTGACTGAGGAATTCTGGGAGTTGAAGTCCTCCAGTCTTAAAGTGACTGAGGAATTCTGGGAGTTGAAGTCCACCAGTTTTAAAGTGATTGAGAAATTCTGGGAATTGAAATCTACTAGTCTTAAAGTGACTAAGGAATTCTGGGAGTTGAAGTCCTCCAGTCTTAAAGTGACTGAGGAATTCTGGGAATTGAAGTCTACTAGTCTTAAAGTGACTAAGGAATTCTGGGAGTTGAAGTCCTCCAGTCTTAAAGTGACTGAGGAATTCTGGGAATTGAAATCTACTAGTCTTAAAGTGACTAAGGAATTCTGGGAGTTGAAGTCCTCCAGTCTTAAAGTGACTGAGGAATTCTGGGAATTGAAGTCTACTAGTCTTAAAGTGACTGAGGAATTCTGGGAATTGAAATCTACTAGTCTTAAAGTGACTAAGGAATTCTGGGAGTTGAAGTCCTCCAGTCTTAAAGTGACTGAGGAATTCTGGGAATTGAAGTCTACTAGTCTTAAAGTGACTAAGGAATTCTGGGAGTTGAAGTCCTCCAGTCTTAAAGTGACTGAGGAATTCTGGGAATTGAAATCTACTAGTCTTAAAGTGACTGAGGAATTCTGGGAATTGAAGTCTACTAGTCTTAAAGTGACTAAGGAATTCTGGGAGTTGAAGTCCTCCAGTCTTAAAGTGACTGAGGAATTCTGGGAGTGAAGTCCTCCAGTGTTAAAGTGACAGGAATTCTGGGAATTGAAGTCTACTAGTCTTAAAGTGACTAAGGAATTCTGGGAGTTGAAGTCCTCCAGTCTTAAAGTGACTGAGGAATTCTGGGAATTGAAGTCTACTAGTCTTAAAGTGACTAAGGAATTCTGGGAGTTGAAGTCCTCCAGTCTTAAAGTGACTGAGGAATTCTGGGAGTGAAGTCCTCCAGTGTTAAAGTGACTGAGGAATTCTGGGAATTGAAGTCTACTAGTCTTAAAGTGACTAAGGAATTCTGGGAGTGAAGTCCTCCAGTCTTAAAGTGACTGAGGAATTCTGGGAGTTGAAGTCCTCCAGTCTTAAAGTGACAGGAATTCTGGGAGTTGAAGTCTTCCAGTCTTAAAGTGACTGAGGAATTCTGGGAATTGAAGTCTACTAGTCTTAAAGTGACTGAGGAATTCTGGGAGTTGAACTCCACCAATCTTAAAGTTGCCAAAAATCGGGAGACCCGCATTTTATATCGTTGATTAATGAGCTATTATTTGAGCCTTCTGGTCTGTCTGGACCTCTGGCAACTATGTCTGTGCATCTTCAGACTTGGTTTGTCTTTCCTTTCTTGGTCCCAAACCACCATTTAGGCCTTGTGCCAAAGAAGAGTCAGTTTGGTCTGGTGGTTAAGGCGCTGGTCTAGAAACAGGGAGGATGGTGAATTCTAGTCCCGCCTTAGGCATGAAAAGCTGGCTGGGTGACTTTGGGCCAATCACCAGGCGACTGGGAGTACTAGTCCCGCCTTAGGCATGAAGGGCGGCTGGGTAACTTTGTGCCAATCACCAGGAGACTGGGAGTTCTAGTCCCACCTTAGGCATGAAGGGTGGCTGGGTAACTTTGTGCCAATCACCAGGTGACTGGGAGTTCTAGTCCCGCCTTAGGCATGAAGGGTGGCTGGGTAACTTTGTGCCAATCACCAGGAGACTGGGAGTTATAGTCCTGCCTTAGGCATGAAGGGCGGCTGGGTAACTTGTGCCAATCATTCAGGCGACTGGGAGTTCTAATCCCGCCTTAGGCATGAAGGGTGGCTGGGTAACTTTGTGCCAATCACCAGGAGACTGGGAGTTATAGTCCTGCTTTAGGCATGAAGAGTGGCTGGGTGATTTTTGTGCCAATCATCAGGCGACTGGGAGTTCTAGTCCCGCCTTAGGCATGAAAACCGATTGGGTGATTTTGGGCCCATCCCTGTCTCTCTCTCTCAGCCCACCTCACAGGGTTGTTGTGGGAAAAGCAGGGAAGGAGTATCAGAGACGTTTCATACCTTCAGTTACTTAATAAAGTAAAAAAAAAAAAAAAAACCCGGCAAGATAAAAATGTATAAATGTAATAAAACTAAGGAAGGACTAGAACTCACACGCTCCTGGTTTCCGCCTCGCTGCCTTTTATTAAACTGGCACCCAAATGGGCCCTTTGTCCAACTAAAAGCTCCCATTATCAGAGCACAGAAGCTCAACCGAAGGGAAGAGGCTCGTATTTGTAGAAAGGGGGTATTTAGGAAAAGAGTTAAATTAAATCAAGCGGTATAAAAAGGGCGGTGGGGGGGGGGAAATGTCTCCATCCTCTGCCGGTCCGCCCCCCCCTAACCCCGTCTCTCTTTTCCGCCCGCAGACTGGATGCATCGAACGTTGGAACAGTTAGGGGTCCGTGCTGGGCGGGACCCTTTTTCTCTCGGCAACCTGGGTTGTAGTGGAGCCTGGAGTTCGTGCCATTCTCGTCCATGGCTCCCGGGGGGGCAGGTATTCTGGCGAGGGGGAAGGGGGGCGGGTTCGCGGGACAGCCCTGGTGGGGGTGTTGGGCAGTGGTGGTGGTGGTGGGGTCAACAGCTCCCGGGGTGTCTCAATCAGCTTGGCTTCCCCCCCTCCCCACTCATTTTTGCTTCCAAATCCTTGTTTTTATAAATGAAATTTGAGAATTATTGGTATAAAATAAGTTTGCTAGATAAATTAATATGTACAGGTAGTTCTCGACTTACAACCATTCGTTTAGTGGCTGTCGAGAGTGACGATGGCCCTTTTAAAAAAAAAAAAGTGAAGTTACGACGTTTGTCACACTTAACGACCGTTTGCAGCATTACCCCCCCCGATGGGCGTAAAAAGGGAGCGGGGAACTCACTTAACAGCTGTCTCGCTTAGCAACAGAAATGCTGGCCTCGATTGTGGTTGTACGTCGAGGACTGTTCCCCGTATGCAGAGTAAATGGGCTCTGCCGCACAGGTGGTCCTCGACTTACGAACGTTTGCTTAGCAACCGTTTTGATGTGATGACGGAGCCCCACGAAGGGACTTTTAGGACCTCAAATTCAAAGTTCTGACCGCCATCACGTGATCGCAATTTGGACGCTCAGCAGTCGATCCGGATTGATGGCCGTTTGCCCGCATCCCTCAGTTGTGACGCGCGCCCGATAATGTTTTTTTTTGTCAGAAACGAGTATTTATTGTTATTTTCCTGGCAAAAAAAAACACCATTCCAGACAAGGGGTTTTGCTTAACGACTGCATTGTTCACTTAACAACTTTTCATTCTCTTAATGGCCACGGGGATTCGTTTAATGCCCGCCACGAAAATGTCATAAAATCCAATTTCTGCTTATGTGCTGAATTGCTTAACGACGTATATGACTCATGACCGTAATTCCAGGCTCAATTTGCGGCCGTAAGTCGAGGACTACCTGCAGTCCGCTAACGTGGGCCTTAGTGCCTCCTGAGCGAGAAGAGAGGGGGTCCTTGGTGGTCTCTGAGCTTGGTGGTTTCCTTGCAAGACGTTTCACGACCCAACTAGGCAACCTCATCAGGTCTGGATATGCAAACACCTTTCCCTGCCGGCCCTGATGAGGTTGCCTAGTTCGGTCGTGAAACGTCTGCAAGAAAACCACCAAACAGAGACCACCAAGGACCCCTCCTTTCAATCCTGAGCTGCAACTATTCCCCTTTATTGAGCTCAGAAGAAGAGTGGTGCGGTGGCCTAGAGGCGGAGCTCTCGCCTCCCAATCAGGAGGCTGTGAGTTCGATACTAGGTCGGGGCAGATATTTCTCTTTCTGAGCAGAATGAGTATATATATATATATATATATATATATATATATATATATATATATATATATATATATATATATATATAATATATATATCTGCCGAACAAAACTCCTCATTTGCAACAGGAAAGGCAGGAAAGGCATCCGGCCAGGAAAAAACTCGGCTCCATTCATTTGCCTAAGACTCCCATCCCTCAAGGGAATTTACGGAAGACGATTGAGCTCAGAAGACCGGAGAATAAACTCTCTTGGTGGGCTCGTCCCGTTTATCCGGAGGGTCTTTTTTTTTTTTTTTCCCCTTTCCCAAATTCCCGCCAGCTTCAACCAGGCTTCGCTTCAGCTGCTGCCCTGCCTTTCCGTCGGAAGAAGTTTGTCCGCGTTCGCTTGCCCCGTCGAAGCCGTTTCCGCCTCCCCTTCCTCTCCCAAATTGAGCGGGTGGGCAGTTTCGGTGTCGCCTGCTCTGCTTCCTTTCCCTTCGCCTCGAAAGAGAGAGAGAGAGACCCCCCTGCCCCAAATGGTCACAAGGGGCCTTGGACGAAGAAAGCCACCTCCGTTCTGCCTTTCTCACCCGCCCCGGTTTTCCCCCCCGCCAGGTGTTCCGCCAGTGCCGTCCAGCCACCTCTGCCCCTATCGTTGCCGCCAAGCCATGGTGCTAATTTGGGGCAGTACAGCAAAGGCTACTATGCCCCCGGGTGAGTCTCGTGCCTGGCCTGGCCTGGCCTGGGGGGTGGTGGGGCTAGGCCGCCCGGGTTTTGCATAGGAGGGGAGGAGAAAGGCCCAAGACACCCCCTCCCCCTCATTGCACCTGAGAAAAGGTGCAAGCAGACCATTCCTTCCAGCACTGATGATGTTCCCTAGTTGGGTCATGAAACGTCTTAAAGAAAACCACCAAGCTTAGAGAGCACCAAGGACCCCACAGTCCTCCCCCCTTTCTTCTCCTCTTCTCCTCTCTTTCCTCCTCCTCTCCACAAACCTCCCTCCCTTGTAACACTGATACTGTTACCTAGTTGGGTCATGGAACGTGCGCAAGAAAACCAACCAAACTCAGAGTGCACCAATGGGCCCTACAGTCCTCCTCCTCCTCCTCCTCCTCCTCCTCCTCCTCCTCCTCCTCCTCCTCCTCATCATCATCATCATCTCCGCAAACCTCACTGCCTCCTAGCACTGATAGTGTTACCAAGCTGGGTCACGAAACGTCTTGCAAGAAACCCGTACCCCCTTTACCCCCCCACCCCCCCGATTTAAGAGACCCCCCCCAAAGACCCTCCCACTCAACCCTGAGCTGCAAATTATCCTTCTGCATGGACCGCAAACCTCCTGCTCGCTTGCTTCGTTCTCCTGCTTACTCTGTGCTGCACAGCTCTTGTCCTTTCGGCTTCTTTGCTGCCCCCCCACCCCCACCCCTGCTCTCACCTCTCCTTTGCTGGGTCCTTCTTAACCCCCCCCCCCTCACCCCATATCCTGTAGGAACCCCCTTTGAGACCCCTGTAACATCCCCTAGCATCCCTTCCCCAGTCGCCGGACTTCTTCGCTGCCTGCTCATCGCTCTCTCCTTTCTTGTTCCTCTCTCTCTCCCTCTCTCTCTCTCTCTCTCCACCCCCCCCACAGGAATCTTCCCCCCCGCCCCCTCCACGGGAAGCTGGAGGCCATCCATGGCTGCGTCCAGGCTCTGCTCCGGGACCAGGGCCAGCCTCACCTCTGGGAACAGCTGGGGGAGATCTACGAGTCCGAGCAAGATTGCGAGGAAGCCATTCGGTGCTATCAAAACGCCGCCCCGGGTACCAGCGCGATTATGGGAGCTACGGAGAAATGCACGCCCGGATCGGGAGGCTACAACAGGTAGGAGGAGGGCCACGGGACGGAGGGGTGTGCCGGAGGTGGGGCCTCGGGGAGGAGCAGCAGAGGGGGGGTTGGATGACCGGAGGGAGCCGGGGCGTTCCCATCCTTCTTTGCTAAAAAAAAATAAATAAAAAATGTTTAGTTTTATCCCGCCTTTCTATTTTCCACGAAAAAATTCAAGGCGGCGAGCTTATTCCCTGTGAGGTGGGTTGGGCTGAGAGAATGACTGGCATGACATGGTCACCCAGCGGAATTTGATGCCTGAGGTGGGACTAGAACTCACCGTCTCCTGGTGATTGGCCCAAAGTTACCTAGCTGGCCTTGATGTTTTAAGGTGGGACTAGAAACTCACTGTCCTCCTGGTGATTGGCCCAAAGTGATCCAGCCAGGTTGGATACCTAAGGTGGGACTAGAACTCCCAGTCTCCTGGTGATTGGCCCCAAGTCACCCAGCATGCTTTCCTGCCTAAGGCGGGACTAGAACTCCCAATCTCCTGGTGATTGGCCGCAAGTCACCCAGCACGCTTTCCTGCCTAAGGTGGGACTAGAACTCACTGCTCCTGGTGATGGCCCAAGTCACCCCAGCACGCTTTCCTGCCTAAGGCAGGACTATAATTCCCAGTCTCCTGGTGATTGGCCCCAAGTCACCCAGCACGCTTTCCTGCCTAAGGCGGGACTAGAATTCCCAGTCTCCTGGTGATTGGCCCCAAGTCACCCCAGCACGCTTTCCTGCCTAAGGCAGGACTAGAACTCCCAGTCTCCTGGTGATTGGCCCCAAGTCACCCAGCACGCTTTCCTGCCTAAGGCGGGACTAGAACTCCCAGTCTCCTGGTGATTGGCCCAAAGTCACCCAATTGGCTTTTGTGCCCAAACAGAACTAGAATTCACCGATCTCCCTGTTTCCTGCCTTAACCACTGCCCCAAACTACTGCCCCAAATATTATTGAGGAAGACAAAGAAAGCACCCCAGTCTTTTGTTCATCAGCCTCCCCCAGGTTCAAAAGCCAAGCTAAGAACAGTCTGGCCTGGTTGGTTTCTTTGGATGGGAGGCCACCAGGAGATATTGCGGCTCTTCCAGTGGGAAAACGTTTCCCAAACTCGGTGAAGAAAAGCTTTTAACTTTTTTTCTTTCTTTCTTTTTTAACGTGGTTTCTGTCTCTTCTTCCTCCCACCCCATCCTTTCCCCCTTTTTTCAGGCTCAGCTGTGGAATTTCCATTCGGGGGGGTCATCTCATCACCGGCACAAAGTTTTACCCCCTTTACAACAAGTCTGGAACCTGTTACATCTTGAGGTAAGAAGCCCCGTATTCACCCCCGTTCCCCAAAAACGGGGGAGGCTCCATCTCTACTTCTCTCCCCCCCCCCCCTTCAACAAATATTTCGGGCCGATTTTTCTCGTTCTGCAACCAAGGCGTGTCGATCACTGTTTCCAGATGTTTTTGGGAGAATTGCTCCCTTGGGGAATTTTTTTTTTGCATTTTTCCAAATATTAACTAAAAAAATATAAAAGAGGAGCCGGGTTCCCCCCCCCTTTTTTTTTAAAAAAAAATCTGCATCTTTTATTTAAAGAAAATGGCTGAAACTCTTCCTTTGAGGTCCCTTCCCCCCCGCCACCCCCCACTTAAGCAGTGATGGCGAACCTTTTCGGCACCGAGGGCCAAAACCAGAACATGCGTGAATGTGCGAGCGCCGGAAACCAGCTGGCTGGCGCGCACATGCCTGTTTTTTGGCTGTTTTGGGGGCCGTTTCCGGACTATTGTTAGGCTGTTTTTCAGGCAAAAACAGCCGGAAAACAGCTCAAAAATGGCCTGAAAATAGCCTGGAAAACAGCACGGAAAATGGCCAAAAAATGGCTCAGAAAACAGTCCAGAAAATGGCCCGAAAAACAGCCTCTTTTTTTGGGGTTGTTTTTAGGCCGTTTTCAGCACTGAGTGCCTAAACTGGAACGCCTGTGCATGTGCGCGCATTGGAGCGCTGGAGTACCGGAAACTCGAAAACCAGCTGGCTAGCGCGCACATGCGTATTTTTTTTTGCTGTTTTGGGGGCCGTTTCTGGGCTATTGTTAGGTCGTTTTGGGCCATTTTTCAGGTAAAAACAGCCGGAAAACAGCCCAAAAATGGCCCGAAAAATGGCCTGAAAATAGCCCGGAAAACAGCCCAAAAATGCCTCAGAAAACAGCCCAGAAAATGGCCCGAAAAACAGCCTCTTTTTTTTGGGTTGTTTTTAGGCCGTTTTCAGCCCTCAGTGCCCAAACTGGAACGACTGTGCATGTGTGCACATTGTAGCACTGGACTATCGGAAACTCGAAGACCAGCTGGCTAGCGCGCACATGCCTGTTTTTTTGCCGTTTTTGGGGCCGTTTCCGGGCTATTGTTAGGCCGTTTTTGGCTGCTTTTCAGGCAAAAACAGCCGGAAAACAGTCCAAAAATGGCCTGAAAATAGCCCGGAAAACGGCCCAAAAATGCCTCAGAAAACAGCCCAGAAAATGGCCCGAAAAACAGCCTCTTTTTTTTGGGTTGTTTTTAGGCCGTTTTCAGCCCTCAGTGCCCAAACTGGAACGACTGTGCATGTGCGCGCATTGTAGCACTGGACTATCGGAAACTCGAAGACCAGCTGGCTAGCGCGCACATGCCTGTTTTTTTGCCGTTTTTTGGGGCCGTTTCCGGGCTATTGTTAGGCCGTTTTTGGCTGCTTTTCAGGCAAAAACAGCCGGAAAACAGCTGAAAAATGGCCTGAAAATAGCCCGGAAAACGGCCCAAAAATGCCTCAGAAAACAGCCCAGAAAATGGCCCCAAAATGGCCTATTTTTCAGGCCGTTTTCAGGCCATTTTCTGGTTCTCCAGCGTCCGCGAAGATCTGCTGGCCTGCGCACATGTATGTGCTGGAAACCAGAAGAGCCGTGTGCCCACAGAGAGGGCGGTACGTGCCACCTCTGGCACGCATGCCATAGGTTCACCATCACGGCTCTGGCCCATTTCTGATTGACCTCTTTCTAGGGGTTTTCTTTTTCTGTTGTTCTTGTCATTCCTGGATCCTTTTTTCGTTCTTTCTAAAAAAAAAAAAAATGCTATTTTTAAAATCATCCTTTCTTTAAAAATGCTTCCTTCAAGTCATTGCTAAAAATGAAGGAATTGCAAAATGGTTTCTGGAATACAGGTAGTCCTCAATTTACGACCACAACGGGGCCCAAAATTTCTGTTGCTAAGGGACACATTTTATAAGTGAGCTTCCCTCCGTTTTACGACCTGTCTTACCACCATTGTAAAGTGAGTCGTTAAGTGAGTCACACAACTGTTAAATGAATCTGGCTTGCCCGTTGACTTCGCTGGTCAGAAGGTCACAAAATGGCTATGACGCCCTAGGACACTACAACGGTCATAAGTGTGAAAAACAGTCATAAATCGCGTTTTTCAGGGCCGTTGTATCTTCGAACGGTCACTAAACGAATGGTTGTAAGTCCAGGACTACTTGGGTCTGGATGAGTTTTGTGAAAACAACGTTTTTCAATCTATGTATCTTTTAAATTCCATGAACTTCAGCTCCCAGAATTCCCTGGTCAAGATGGCTGGCTGAGGAGTTCTGGGAATTGAAGTCCACACGTCTTAAAATCGCCAAGTTTGGAGACTCCTGTCCTAGAACAGCATTTTTCAACCTTTTAAGATGCATGGACTTCAACTCCCAGAATTCCCCACTCAACATAACTGGCTGAGGGGATTCTGGGAGTTGAAGTCCACAAGTCTTAGAGGGGCCAAGGTTGGAGAATCCCTCTCCTAGAACAGCGTTTTTCAATCTATGTATCTTTTAAATTGCATGGACTTCAACTCCCAGAATTCCTCGGTCAAGATGACTGGCTGGAGGATTCTGGGAGTTGAAGTCTACAAGTCTTCAAGTGGCCAAGTTTGGAGAATCCCTCTCCTAGAACAACGTTTTTCAATCTAGGCAGCTTTTAAGACGTATGAACTTCAACTCCCAGAATTCCCCACTCAAGATGGCTGGCTGGAGGATTCTGGGAGTCGAAGTCCACGCATCTTAAAACCACCAAGTTTGGAGATTCTTGTCCTAGAACAGCATTTTTCAACCTTTTAAGATGCATGGACTTCAACTCCCAGAATTCCCCACTCAACATAACTGGCTGAGGGGATTCTGGGAGTTGAAGTCCACACGTCTTAGAGTGGCCAAGGTTGGAGACCCCTGTCCTAGAACAATCTATGTAGCTTTTAAATTGCATGAACTTCAACTCCCAGAATTCCCTAGTCAAGATGGCTGGCTGTGGAATTCTGGGAGTTGAAGTCCACAAGTCTTACAAGCTACCAAAATTGGACAGCCCTGTCCTAAATCTTCCCTGTATTCGCGGAAAGACCTTGTGAGTCGGGTTTTAGCAGAAAAAAGCGAATATTTTCCGGACCAATTCTTCTCTCGTGCCTTCCCTCTCTGCTTCCCCAGAAAAGGAATTTCTCGGCTAAGCGCAACCCCCAACTCAAGAGGCCCGGCCCCCCCATGGAGCCCCCCGTGGTCCAGCCCATCCCGCCGGTCCAGCACCCAGCCCACCCGGGCCACAGCGAAGAGATGCCGGCTCCCATGAAAAGGCGGAGGAGCACTAGTCCCGACCAGGTAGCGAAGCCCTTGCCCGTCCCGTTGCCCCCCCCGCTCCCCGCTAGCACTCTGCGCATGCTTCATGGCCTCCCATCCTTTTCGGCCGCTGCTTTCGCCTTTTGCTTGGGATTGCTGGCTTTTTTTATTTTTTTAAGGGAGAAATCGTTCTGTAGGTCAGCCTCGTCTCTTGCTGGGAGCTCTGGCTCCCCATCGAGGGGGGAAGGATGTGGGGCAACCGGGGGGGCGGGATAAGGGAAGGAGGAGGCGGTGGGGATTTGGAGGCTGTGACCCCTCTCCTCTTGCTCTCTTTCTGCCAATGCCTGCCGGGGAGCAGAATGGTGGTAATGGGGTGGGCCAGCACCTGTCCGGCCCCGGAGTCCCCGGCAATCCCCATTATCAGCTGCCCAAGCCTGGATTATGGAACCCCCTTCATGGAGACCTTTGGGGCCAGGAACGCAAGAACATGGCAGCCCCAGACAGACAAGTAAGGCGGACTCCCCACTTTAAGGCTAGGCCTCCCCAGGGAGGGAGGGAGGGAAGGAGGAAAAGAGGGAGGGAAGAAAGAAGGAAGGTTAGACTGATTTTGAAGAGGAAGGGAAGGGAGAAATAGAAAAGTAAGGGACGGACGGAAAGAAAAGAGGAAGGATGGATGGAAGGAGAAAATGAAGGATGGAAAGAAAGGAAGGGAGAGATGGTGAAGAGAGGAAAGAAAAGGGAGGAAGGATGGACGGATGGATGGGGGAAAAGAATGGGACCGAGAAATGAATCAGCAATGGAGGAAAGAAGAGAGGAAGGAAAGGAAAAGAGGATGGGAAGAAGGATGGATGGATGGAAGGGGGAAAAGAAGAACGGAGAGAGGAAGGAAGGAAGGAAGGAAGGAAGGAAGGAAGGAAGGAAGGAAGGAGAGATGGAGAAAAGAAGAGAGGAAAGGGAAAAGGAGGAAGGATAGATGATGGAAGGAGGAAAAGGAAGGAAGGAACGAGAGATGGAAAAAAGAGAGGAAAGAGAACAAAGGGAGGGAGGAGGAATGGAAGGAGGAAAAGGAAGGAAGGAACGAGAGATGGAGAAAAGAGGAAAGGAGGAAGGATAGATGGATGGAAGGAGGAAAAGGAAGGAAGGAACAAAAGATGGAGAAAAGAAAGAAAAAGGGGAGGAGGGATGGATGGATGGAAGGAAGGAAGGAACGAGAGATGGAGAAAAGAAGAAAGGAAAAAGGAAGGATAGATGGATGGGAGGAGGAAAGGGAAAGGAACGAGAGGTGGAGAAAAGAGAGGAAAGAGAACAAAGGGAGGTAGGAGGGATGGATGGATGGAAGGAAGGAAGGAACGAGAGATGGAGAAAAGAAGAGAGGAAAGGAAAAAGGAGGAAGGAGAGATGGATGGAAGGAGGAAAAGAAGAATGGAGGAAGGAAGGCGTATGACACGGCTGATAATCTAATGTTTGAAATTGAGGAGGGGGGTCCCTGTGGGGGTGCCTCCCTGTCCTTTGTCTTCCCGATTATACCGCCGGGAGTCCCTTGCTCTTGGGCGATGGGCAGATCACCAAATCTTAGCGCCCCCTGCCCATCCGGGACCCAGCCTTTGCCCCCATGGGAGGGTGGGCAGCGGAGGGGAAGGTGGGGGTCCCTTTTGCCTGCAGTCTTGCCCGGGGTGGGGAGGGGGGGCGGTGGGCTTCCCCCGGGGCTCCCTGCTCTGCCTGCTCCTGGCTGCCTGCTTGGCTTGGCATCTGCAAAGGGCCGGATTCCAGGGGGGGCTGGGGGTGGGTGGGGGGAGATCGCTTCGTCTTGCAAGGACGCTCCATTTGAACGGGAAAAGATCTTCATAGCAAAAATCCCTGGATTGATTGATTTATTTATTTTCTTTCTTTCTTTCTTTCTTTCTTTCTTTCTTTCTTTCTTTCTTTCTTTCTTTCTTTCTTTCTTTCTTTCTTTCTTTCTTTCTTCCTTTCTCCTTCCTTCCTCTTCCTCTCTCTCTCTCTCTCTTTCTTTTTCTTTCTCTTTCTTTTTTCTTTTTCTTCTCTCTTCCTTTCTCTTTCTTTCTTCTCCCTCCTATTTCTTTCTTTCTTTCTCTCTCTCTCTCTCTTTCTTATTCTTCCTTCCTTCCTTCATTTTCTTCTCCTTCCCATCTCTCTCTCTCTTTCTTTTTTCTCCCTCCTTCCTTCTCCTTCCCATTTCTTCCTTCCTTCCTTTCTTTCTTTGCTTTTTTCTTCTTTCTTCCTTTCTCTTCCTTTCTTCTCCCTCCCATTTCTTTCTTTCTTTCTTTCTTTCTTTCTTTCTTTCTTTCTTTCTTTCTTTCTTTCTTTCTTTCTTTCTTTCTTTCTTCCTTCCTTCCTTCCTTCCTTCCTTCCTTTTTCTCTTTCCTTCCTTCTTTCATTTTCTTCTTCCCATCTTTCTTTCTTTCTCTCTCCCTCCCTCCATCCTTCTTTCTTTTTCCTTCCTTCCTTCCTTCCTTCCTTCCTTCCTTCCTTCCTTCCTTCCTTCCTTCCTTCCTTCCTTCCTCTTTTCTCAATCACTTTCACTTTCTCTTTTTCTCTGTCTCTCTCTTTCTCTTCCGCCTCCTTCCTCCCCCAGGAGCAGAGGAATTCAGTGGCTCATCCTTTCCCCTACCCGTCGCCCGCCTACAGCTCCCACCCGCCCCCCCACCGCCTGCCGGCCATGGCGCCCACTCCCCGCACACCGCCAGCACACCGTGCCCCCCTCGAGCCCCACGGCTGCTCGGCCCGGCCCAACGGAAGTGACCTTAGAGACGGCCGAGTCCCCCGGGTGCGTCCAGACTCTACCACCACACCAGCAACGTCCGCCTGCGTGCCTTATGCCCCGCGCCCGACCCCAGGAGGAGCCACCAGCAGCAGCAAGACCACCTCACGGGGGCCGCTGGCCTCGGAAAGCCTTGTAAGTGGCCTGGAGGACTTAGGGGGCCCTAGGGCATGTCGGGCCCTCCTGGGCGGAGCCCTTGCAGAGGAAGAGAATGGAAGGGGGGGGTGTCACCAGGGGAGGGAGGGAGGGACGGAAGGAAAGATGCTGGAGAGAGGGAAGGAAGAAGGAAAGGATGGAGGAAGGAAGAGAGAAGGGAGGGAAGGAAGGAAAGAAGAGGGAGGAAAGAAAAGAGGGAGAAAGGAAGGAAGGAAAGATGGATGGATGGAAGAGAGGGAAGAAAGGAGAGAAGGAGTGAGGAAAGAAGAGAGAAAGGGAGGAGGGACGGAGGGAGAAGGGAAGGAAGGAAAGATGGATGGATGGATGGGGAAGGAAGGAGAGGGAGAGAAGGAGGAAGAAAGGAGAGAGAACGGAGGGAGGGAGGAAGAGAAAGGGAGGGAGGAAGGAACAGAAGGGAAGGAGGAAGGGAAGAAGGAAGGAGAGAGAAGGGAGTGAGGAAGGAAGAAAGGGAGGGAGGAAGGACGGATGGAGGGAGGGAGAAAGGAAGGAAGGAAAGAGGGATGGGTGAAAGAGGGAAGGAAGGAGAGGGAGGGAAGAAGGAAGGAAGGAGAGAGCAGAGTGAGGAAGGAAGAGAGAAAGGGAGGGAGGGAAGGAGGGAGGGAAGAAGGAAGGAGAGAAGGGAGTGAGGAAAGGGAGGAAGGACGGAGCGAGAAAGGAAGGAAGGAAAGATGGATGGAAGAGAGGGTAGGAAGGAGAGAAAGGGAGGGAGGAAGGAAGAGAGAAGGGAAGGAGGGAGGGGGAAGGAAGGAGACAGAAGGGAGGGAGGGAGGGAGGGAAGAAAAGAAAGGGAGGGATGGAGGAAGGAAAGAAGGAGGGTTTGGAGAGATTTTATTTATTTTATTCCTTCCCCCATAGGGTCCTTCCAATCATTACCAAACGCCGGCAATGGAGTCGTCCAGCCCCACATCGGAGAACGGTGGACGCAAACCGGCCCCACCCTCCCGGCCCGCCCCTTGCCTCGCCCCCCGCAACCTGCCCTGCGCGCGCATGCAGCCCCCGCCCCCCAACATCCCGGTGCCCCCCGCCAACCCCTGCCCCCCCTCCTCCCCCGGCTCCCCAGTGCCCCCCGCCCCCTCCTCCCCCCCCTCCGCTGCCCTGGCTGAACAAAGCGGGGGAGGGCAAGGCCGAAGATGAAGATCCCTTGGGGGACATCCTCTTTGGGTGCGGCGGAGAGCCCTGCGGGGCCGACCCCCCGTCCTTGGCCAATTGCGACTCGGGGTGCGCCTTCCAGGATTCGGGCCCTAGCGCTCAGCAAGGGAGCTACTCTCGCCCCCGGGAAGGGGCCGGGGACACCCCCAGGCCGGCCAGCCCCGAGCCTACGCCGGCCCCCCAATTCTGGCTATCCGAGAGCAGCCGGGAAGAAAACGGCTCTGCGGGTGCCAGGCCCCTGAATCCGAGCCCCTCGATTACCTCAGGAACATTCAGGTCCCCAGAAAGCCCCCCACCGCTGCCGGTGCCACCATCCCCACCCCCGCTGCCTCCACCCTCCCGGGCCTCCTTTCCAAAAACGCCGGACCCGCCCCCCGCGGTGGAGGCCTCCTCCGACCGCCTCTTCGGCTTCGCCAGCCCCCCGTTAGAAGACCAGTTTGAAGAACCCCCTGAGTTCTCCAAGATTTTGCCCGACGGGCTGGCCAACATCATGAAAATGCTGGACGAATCCATCCGGCGCGGGGAAGAAGAACGGGAGGAGAGCTTCCCGCCGCCGCCGCCCCCCTGCCCCTCTCCTCCCTAGCCCCCCACCCCTGGCAAGGCCCAAGCTGCCCTCAGCCTCCACCGGTTCCTTCGATTACCCCAAACCACCCGGGCAGGACCCTCCCGAGCCCCCTTGCCTCTATCGCTTCGGCAAGCGGGACACGGAAGAGCAGCGCCCCCCGGCCATAATGGCCGCGGGATCCAGCGGGGCAAAGTTCACCTCCCACAACACCCCATCTCTCCTCAAGTCTTTGGCCAGTGTGCTGGAGGGGCAGAAACACTCCTATCGGCTCAAACCGATGACTCCCCCAGGTGCTAAGATCTCCCCCCCAGCCGGTGCGAGCCAGAGCCCCCTACCCCAATTCACTACCTCAGGCCAAGCATGGGCTGGGGGCACCAGTGGTGCCACAGAGGAGCGGGCATCCACGCCCCCACCCTTGCCCGCCTCTCGGCCGGTGAAGACCGAGTCGGAAGTGTTAGAGGAGATCAGCCGCGCCTGCGAGACCCTGGTGGGACGAGCGGGGCGGGAGAAGAGCCCCCCGCCCCCTGCCAGCCCCCCACCTACCCCGGTCTCCCCTCCGCCCGCTTCTCTTCCGGCCCCTGTGCCTCCAGTGCCCCCGCCATCGACTCCTCCGCGCCCCAAGGACGAATCCCGCAAGCCACACATGGAACATCGCCGGCACCGTCGGTCCAACCGGGACGGCTCGCGGAGACACCGGGACGGTAAAGCTCGCAAGGGGAAAAACCGGCAGATCCTGGGCAGTTTGGACGTGCAGAGCGCCGAGGGCCAAGCCCGGGAGAACGGGGCCAAGCCGCCTCCGCCGCCCCCCGCCTCCTCCACCCGAACGGAGGTCTCCCGTCAAGAAGGAAGAAGGCCCGGTGGGCTCGGTTTCCACCATGGTGTGCTCGGCCGACCTGCTCAAGCTGCGCTCCTTCACAGAAGGTCCCCCCAAGGAGCTGAAGATCCGGCTGATCAAGGTAGAGAGTGGGGACAAGGAGACCTTCATCGCATCCGAAGTCGAGGAGCGACGCATCCCCCTGAGCGAGGTCACCATCAACCACTCGGCAGCGGAGGTCGTGCGGGCCAGCAAGTAAGTTTTCACCATCCCGTCCCCCTCCCCCGAG
Source organism: Pituophis catenifer annectens (assembly GCF_029215685.1). Taxonomy (NCBI): domain Eukaryota; kingdom Metazoa; phylum Chordata; class Lepidosauria; order Squamata; family Colubridae; genus Pituophis; species Pituophis catenifer. Next base: position 2,435,577 of record NW_027256895.1, read on the forward strand.
AATTTCCTCCAAGGAATTTCCAGTCGCTGAAGAGAAAATGCAGATTCGACTTAACAGCAGGGGTGTCAACTCAAGGCCCGCGGGGTGCTTAGATCTGGTCCGCCGGGCCATCCTGGAAACGGTGAAGGACCGGCTTACGGTTCTTCTGCCCTCCTGAGCTCCATTTTTGGCTGCGATGGCCTCCTGCAACCCTCTGCCAGCGAAAATGGCACTCGATAGGGTCACATGCGACCCTCCCGAGCTCTGTTTTTGCTGGCAGAGCACTCGGGCTGCCACAGGCGCCCCTGACATGAGTGACGTCAAGCTGGCCACGCCCACCCTGGCCACACCCATCTGCGCCCCGCCCCCAGGTCAAACACAACCCTGATGCGGCTCTCGATGAAATCAGGTTTGACGCCCCTGACTTACAACCCCAAATTAGGACCAGAATTTCTGTTGCTAAGCGAGACGGTCGTTAAGTAGTTCCCCCCCAATTTTATAACCTTTTTGCCATGGTTGCAAAGTAAATCATTTATTTATTATTGGGGTGAGGCGGTGGCTCAGAGGTTCAGACGCTGGGCTTGTCATCCGGAAAATGGGCGGTCAGGTTCGAGACCCGAGCTCCATGCGATGGAGTGAGCTCCCGTTCCTCGCTTCAGCTCCTGCCAACCTAGCAGTTCGAAAGCATGCCAATGCGAGCAGATCAATAGGTACCACTTTGGTGGGAAAGTAACAGCGCGGCGTGATGTCATGCTGGCCACATGACCATGGAAACATAGGTGAACACCACCCCTTTCCTACAGTCGGCAACGACTAGTGGACTAACTTACCCACCGTGATGATCCACTTAATAACCGTGGCGAGAAAAGTTGTAAAACGGGGTGAAACTCCCCGAACGAGTGTCTCCCTTAGCAGTAGAAATGTTGGGCTTGATTGATCCTGTACCGAGAATGTACATTTTATGCAGTTTTCCCGGGCTCACGTCTCCTCCTCTTCCCCACTGCTCTGTCCAGGCACGCCAAGGTGAAAGGAAAATTTAAGGAATCGTATTTGTCCCAAAGTCATTCCGTCAAGCCGCAGATCAACATGGACGAAAAGCTGCCCCGGGATAAACTCAGTCCCCCAACGCCAAGCATCTACGTGAGTGTCCGTTTTGGAGGGGGGGTGGGTAGCTGGAGAGGGAGGCTGCCAGGAAAGCTCCTTGGAGCAGGGTCTAAGTGAGGAGGGGGCTGTCCAGGGGTTTGTGTGTAAAAATCAGGGGTCTTGGGGTTGCAAACCACGATCGCTCTGGGTACGCAAACCAGGCCTGCTGGCAGAGCATTTAAGGACCGATGAAAACAACTGCAAAGTTTCTAGCCCTCATGGCTGAAGAGGTTGATTTTTTTAAAAAAGGGGGGGCAGGGGTTTCACGTTCGAGAGCCCCAAAAGGCAGAGAGGAAGGCCGTGAAATAGGGAGAGGGAGGGGGCGAAAACTGGACTTAAGACGACAGTGACTGTTGTTCACTACTCTGTGGGCTGGGGATTTGGTCCACGGTCCTTCATTCTGGGGGGGGGGAGGCTCCCCTCCCAAAAAAATGAAAGACCGTGGCTCCTCTCCCCCCCCAAAAATGAAAGAATCGTGGATTCTGGAGATTGGGGGGTACGGTAGGATGCTGGGATAAGGGATAAGATAAAAAAGAAATAGAAACTCAGATGACACCCAGAGTAAATGGAAAAGGGGGATGGGAGGGGGGAAAGGAAGGAAGGAAGGAAGGAAGGAAGGAAGGAAGGAAAGAAAGAGAAAGAAAGAAAGAAAGAAAGAAAGAAAGAAAGAAAGAAAGAAAGAAAGAAAGAGGAAGATTATAAATATAAATGTACAATTATGAAATGATAGATTGGGTAAAATGGGAAAGAAATCGAAAAGGAAGTGTATATATTATTAGAAAATTGGAGTTACTCGGATACCAAATAAGGGAAATATTGCACAACAAAGGAGAAAGAAAGGAAAGAGGAGGAGAGGGAGAGAGACGAATGGAAGAAAGGGGAAGGAAAGAAGGGACAAGAGCAGAGGAAAAAGTGAGAAAGGGGGGAAAGAGGGGAGGAGTGGGGGAGAGGAAGGGGAAGTAAGAGAGGAGAGGAGGAGGAATAAAGTAGAAGAGGAGAGGAGGGAGGGAGGGGAAAGAAAGAAAGAAGGAGAAGGTTTGTTGTGAAAAGAGAGGGTAGAAGAGCAACCCCAAATGTAATTAAAATGTCTTATTTTTATGCTTTCGTTAGAAAAAATATATGTGTATATATATGATCAATTATGGATAAGAGAATATACATTTACTGTACAATACGTGTATAAGAAATAAAAATAAAAAAACTTTTTCAAAAGAAAAAAAGAAAAAGGATGCTGGGCCATTTGGCCCGGGGGTCTCCAGTCTAACCCACGGAAGGAAGCAAAACCAGTGTTTTTCAATTTTTAACCAGTTTAAGAGGGGTGGCTGGCTGGGGAATTCTGGGAGTTGAAGTCCCCCTCCTCTTAAAGCGGCTAAAAATGGAGGAACATTGAATTAGATGCTAACTAAGAAAACTTCAGTGCAATCATCAGATTTTTGGAAGAAAAACCGACTTGGCTGCTCTCCGTTTCCTATTCTTCAGTGGATCACCTCACACGATCACCCATCTCGTCTTCACCTTTGGGTTTCATTCTCGTTGGTTCTCCCAAACAAGAATCGATTTCTTGATTCTTGGGATCAATTGGGAAAACTGGAGGCGGGGGGGAAAAATTGGGTCTTCTCCTCACCGTGATACCTAGACACGAGCCATTGAAAGAGACAAGAGATCATCGTGTTGAAAAGGGTCCCTAAGAGGTCATCCAGCCCCAACTCCCTTTAGACGGCAGGGTTCGCAGCAGCCACTCCGCTACGCTAAATGACTGTGCAGCCTCAGTTTGAAAACCGCCAGCGCAGGGGAAGAAATGCTTCTGTGTCAATCAATTCCGCTGATTGACAGCTCTTCCTGTTCACAAGTCCGTCCTTAATGTCTCCTCTATTGAGGTCTCATCTCGTTTGACCTAGTCTTACTCGCTCTCTGAAACAGTTGGGAATCAGATCTCTTACAGCAGTGTTTCTCCACTCTTACGATTGGTGGATTTCAATTCTCAGAATTCTGTGCTTACGATGCATGGACTACAACTCCCAGAATTCCATGATTGATGCATGGACTTCAACTCCCAGAATTCTGTGCTTAAGAAGTATGGATTTCAACTCCCAGAATAAGATGCATGGAGTTCAACTCCCAGGATTCCGTGCTTAAGATGCTCAACTCCCAGAAGTCTGTGCTTACGATGCATGGACTTCAGCTCCCAGAATTCCATGATCGATGCATGGACTTCAACTCCCAGAATTCCATGCTTAAGATGCGTGCACTTCAATTCCCAGAATTCCATGCTGGGTTGGGAATTCTGGGAGTTGAAGTCCCATCACCCATCTGCACCCACGTCTCTTATCTTGGAAGCTCCTTCTTCCTTTAAAGCCATGTTTCTGCTTGCACAAAATTTAGGGTGGCATTTCCTGGTCATCTCCAAAAGTCCTTAGATCCCCCTATTCTTTTTTTCTTTCTTCTTCTTCTTCTTTTTAATCCTATTTTTGTGGCTCTTTGTCTCACCTCCTTGTTTCTAGGGGTGCAGCAGCCCAGATCTGTCTTCCTGGAGCCCCGAGATTTTCTCTCTCCAGAGGGATCCACCCAGGCCATTTGTCTTCCTTCCCTTCCGCGCAGCTTCCTTCGTCTTCAGTTTGTCTCTCGGTTGCTATTCAGGGCAAGCCTCCCATCTCCTGAAAAGCAAAACAAAAGGGGTTTGTGAGACACACACACACACACACACACACACACACACACACACACACACGAGAGCTGGCTCTCCGGGTTGCTGGTTCAGGGACCTTATTTGATGACTTGGTCTCCCTCTTGGAAAAGAAAGAAAGAGAGAGGGGGTAGAGGGAGGGAGAGAGAGAGAGAGAGAAAGAAGAAAGAAAGAAAGAAAGAAAAAGAAAGAAAAAAAAAGAAAAAGAAAAAAGAAGGAAAGAGAGAAAGAGTGAGAAAGAGAGAGAAAGAAAAAGAAAGAAAGAAAGAGAAAGGGAGGGAGGAAGAGAGAGAAAGGAAGGAAGAAAGGGAAGGAGGAAGAGAAAGAGAAAGAAAAGGAAGAGAGAGAGAGGAAGGAAGAAAGAAAGGGAGGGAGGAAGAGAGGAAGAGAAAGAAAAAGAAAGGGAGAGAGAAAGGAAGAAAAGAAAAAGAAAGAAAAGGAGAAGAGAGAGGAAGGAAGAAAAAGAAGGAGGGAGGGAAGAAAGAAAGAAAGAAAAAGAAAGAAAGAAAGAAAGAAAGCTCTTTTGTGGGGCACTTTTGACAGCTTCCTTCCTCTCCTGGCAGGGCCCAGCTTTTGTGAGAATTAGTCACACACGGACACACAGTCTTCCTTGTGTGGCGTTGTGAACCCTTTATGCCTCGTCTTGGCATAGAGGGAAGAGGAGAGCCTGGGCTGGTTTGCCAGCCGGGTTAAAACCTGGCAGGATTCTTGCCAACGTCTCCCAAGACGGGCGTTAACGCTTGGAAGCAATAATCGGTTCCCCTGAACCGGTTCAAACCGTCTGAATCCCACCTCTGCCTGCAAGAAAACAGCCCAGCTCAGAAGGCCCTAAAGACCCCACCGTTCAACCGCGACATTCTCTTCTCTTGCAATTTTTTCCCTCCGTAGACAAAGCAGGTCAACCTTTGTGAATTGTGTAGTTGTGGCCCCTCCGATCAGGAACAGATTCTTGACGGGGTTGTCTTCTTGTCCTTAACTACCATTCCTGGCAGGTTCTGCCCAGCCAGCCACGATTGTCCACCAGCACAAAGAGGTTCTGATATTCTCCTGCTGAGTTTCCATCTCTCAGTTTGGGAAAGGAACCCCTCAAGATTTTCCTCCTTTCCTTTGCTTTTCCGCCATCTCCATTCATTATCATCTTCTTTTTTTCCTTCTCTTCTTCTTCTTCTTCTTTTTTAAAAAATTAATTTGGTGCCATTCCACAAGACGTCTTCCTTGTCCTCTTAGCCTGACAGCCTTCTGCGTGCTCTTTGCTCAGTCTGGCGTCCCAGAAGACCCCCGCGCAGCCTCCTAGCTCCTGAGAACAAGCAAAACGCAGCCCCAGGAGAGTAGAACTCTGACTAATGGACTTGACTGCCGTTAGTTTGGGGACTTGCGAAGGAGACGCCCATTCCCAAGAAGAGATCTTTCTCACCGCCGCTCTCTTCTTCCGGTTTATCTTGCATGTCACGGCAAACGTTCTTCAACTCCCTGTAGTTTCCTTTCCGTTTTTTCTCGGGAGCAAGACTAAAGGAATGAATGTTGCACCAGTTTTATAGGAAGAAGGAATCTCCCCCCCCCCGGTCTGGATTTATGGACCCGTTTTGAAATCACTCCATCCTCTTGCCCTCTTTCGAATTCGGAACTGCGGTGTCGTCTCTCTGTTCGGATTTTTTTTTTTTTAAAAAAAATCCTGTAACTGCCCTCTTGGGAGCCTTTCTGGACCATCTTTGGCGATGCGATGGGACTACGGCTGTCCTACGATGATGAGCCAAGCCAGAACGCGAGTCGTAATTTTAAAAAAAAAACCCAGAATTCTCATCGGCAACATGCCTGCCCTCCTTGAATTTACGTGACTTTGCGAAGTCCGACACCTGCATTTCGAGAGAGAGGACCTGGCCTGTGTTTTTTGGGAGGGGCTTTTAAAGTGGAAAACAGTTTTTGTTATCCTTGATGGTCTCTAGGGGGGCAGTCGCTGGTTGAAAAGGAAGGATCGGACACAAATTAGGGAATACAAACACGGACGGGCTCGCCAACCCCAAACTGGGGGATTTGGAGTAGAGGGGCGCCCAGTGGCCCGATACTGAAAACCTGTGGCTTGTGCTAGGCTTGCAAGGATCCAATCTGGGTCGGTCCACTGGGACCGGAGGTTCTGCCTTCCGAGCTTTCGGACTCGTGCTGGAGCTCATCCTTCTCTCTAGCAGCGTGTGCGTGCTGTTCTGTGCGTGGTATTTATGTGGTGCCTGTCGTACATGGCTTTTTAGATGTTTAGATTGGGGTGTCGACGGTTGGCTTTTAAGTCGCTGGCGGTTTGTGCTGCCAAGCTGTAGCCTTCTAGGCTAGTGGTAAATCAGCACTCCTGTTGACTGACGTTTCCCAGGTTTCAATCGTTTTCCCTGGCTGTTTTTGTCCCTGCTCGGCCAGCAATCTTAGTAGCTGCAGAATTGAATGTCCTTGTTCATCGCAACGTGAGGCTTACCAATGAGTTCGGGTCTCCTCATCTGACCTCTCGCTCTTGTTCTTGCAGTCTGGTAGTTAGCTTTCTCCCTGTCTGTCCTACATAACACATACAGCGTCGGTGCTGTTCCATGTGTGGCATTTATGTGGTGCTTGTTGTATGCGTTATGCACGACAGACGGGGAAGAAGCTAACCACCAGACTGCAAGTACACAAGCGAGTGGTCAGACGAGGAGACCCGAACTCATTGGTAGCCTCACGTTGCGATGAACAAAGACATTCAATTCCGCAGCTACTAAGATTGCTGGCCGAGCAGGGACAAAAACAGCCAGGGAAGTGATTGATACCTGGGAAACGGGCCCCTCATCAGTCAACAGGAGTGCTAGAAGGCTACGGCTTGGCAGCACAACTGCCAGCGACTTAAAAGCCAATCATTGACACCCCAAACTAAACATCTAAGGAGCCACGTACGACGGGCACCACATAAATACCATGCACAGAACAGCGTACACACTCTGCTAGAGAGAAGTTCCCTGAGAATGGGCTCCAGCACGAGTCCGAAAGCTCGGAAGAGAGAACCTCCGGGACAAAGTATATCTGCCTTCATTGGTGCGCTAGGCCTGTGCATTTTAGCAGCGTCTCTTTAGGTATGGACCCAAATTAGTCTCAGTTAGGCTTTTCCCTACCTGGTGACAGTCTAGTGCTTGGTATTCTAAATTATAGGTAGTCCTCGACTTACGACTGATCGTTTAACGATGATTCAAAGTTACAACGGCACTAAAAAATTTGGGCGTTTCACAACTGGTGTGTGTTTTGGTGTGTGTTTATGATGGTCGCTGGGGATCACGTGAACGTGGTTCGCAAGCGAGGGAAGCTCGATTCACTTAACAGCTGACCAATTTGCTTAACAGCCGCAGTTTCTTTTGCCAATATACTCGCGAGGGCAGCCGAAATTATTCTGATTTTTTTTTTTAAAGATTGGTGGGTGCTTTGTGCTTGGAGGGGTGGGGGTGAGGGAGGCAGACTGGCCTGGGGTCCTTTGACGGTCTCCTCCTTTTTCTTCAGTTGGAAAGCAAACGGGATGCATTTTCCCCCGTCTTGCTGCAATTCTGCACCGATCCCAAGAACCCCATCACCGTCATCCGCGGTCTGGCCGGATCTCTTCGACTCAGTGAGTATGATGATTATGGGTTCGTGGCACAATCAGCCAGATGTTCAGACTGGATTTCGTGTTTTTGCCCGGTTGTGGCCTGTCGGCCTCCGGCCCCTCCAGCAGCCAAATCAGAGAAGGAGGAGGAGGAAGAGGCGAGGGAGTCAGGATCAGCATCAAGGCAACCTGAGAGGTCCGAGGAGGACGAGGGAGTGGAGCTGTCAGAGAGAGAGCGAGACAGAGGCAGAGCCTGGGCTGTCCGTCAGCCCTCAGATGGAGAGTCAAAGCCCCCAGGTCTGGAGGTGGCTGATGAGGAAGAGGAGAAACAGCTGGGTCTAGTGCCTGACGTGGGGTTGCGCAGAAAGCAAAGGAGAGGAGAGCAGTGGAAATCTATGAGCCGGTCCTCGGGACGGAAGAGCCACTGCTGCTAAGGAAACCCCACTCTAGCTCTGGGGACAAAAGGCAGGGGATGGAGATGAATAGATGTGGCAGACAACTATTCTTCTCCCGGCCAGACGGACTTTTTAGCCTGCGTTGAGAGAGAAACTTTTTGCCGGTGTTGCTGGCGCTTCTAATAAAGGAATCTTTGAGTTAACTTCAGAGGGTTTGTCGTGTTTGAGAGCCGGATCAGAACATGTCCTTGCCAAGGAGCCGGGATAGGCAGACGTGGATGCTTGAGGGTGTGTTACAAATCTCATCGCAGGATGTCAGCCGTTCCGAGTGAAGCTGCCTTTTGCAATTGACTGACGGCGAATTTGTCAATGCCTGTAATGTTCCAGTGGCGCTCTGGATGTTTTGGGATTGCACCCAAGGCGTCTGTGATCATTGGAGATACCTTTGCTTCCTTTTGCCACACTCGTTCTGTTTCCAGGTCTTTGTATTTTGTTATCTTGTCCGGTTCTTTCTTTTATTTTGCTGTCTCCAGATCCTGCCTCGTCCCCAGACTTTTTTTTGTTTTTCTTATCGACAGTTGTTAAGCGTGGGTTGTTATGGGGCAGTTGCCTGTTTATTTGAATTCTGAAGTCCCAGAGCAATTTAGGTTCTTCATTTTCTGTGGCTTTCTCTAGTTTCTCTAATTCTTGCTTGCAGGCAAAATTCTTGTAGACCTTCCAGTGTACTATTGTTGCTACTTTGTCATGCCGTTGCTTGTGGTCAGTCTTCTTGCAGCAGCTAACCAGGTGATCCCCTGTTTCTTCAGCTACTTTGCAGAGACGGAAGCTGAAGAAAGAGTAGACCATCTGGTTAGCATTTGTTCTGAACCTGGTTCCCAAACCCGACAAACCCTCTGTAGTTAAATAAATGTTCCCTTTCTTAGAAACGCCAGCAGCCCCAGCAAAAAGTCTCTCTCTCTCTCACCGCAGGCTAACAAGTCTGTCTGGCAGGGAAGATGAAGAGTTGTCTGCCACACCTATTCATCTCCGCCCCCTGCCTTTTATCCCGAGCTAGGGTGGGGCTTCCCTAGCAGCAGTGGCTCTTCCATCCCAAGGACCGGCCCATAGATTTCCACTGTTCTCCTCTCCTCTGCCTTCTGCGCATCCACATATAAAGCAGCGGTGTCAAACTCGATTTCATTGAGGGCCGCATCAGGGTTGTGTTTGACCTCGGGGGGGGGGGGGGCTGGAGTGGGTGTGGCCAGGGTGGGCGTGGCCAGCTTGACGTCACTCATGTCAGGGCGCCTGTGGTAGCCCAAGCACTCTGACCGCAAAAACAGAGCTCGGGAGGGTCAGAGGCAGTGTGGAACAGTCCTTCACTGTTTCCAGGGCAGCCCCGAGGGCCAAATCTGGATCTGGCCCCCAGGCCTTGAGTTTTGACACACCTGGTCTAAAGCAAAGAAGATCAGATCTTTGGAGTGCACAATAATTTTCTCCAGGTTTGGAGAATGGCCGAGGATCTTTGTAGTTCTTTAAGGAAGTCGATCCGGGTGGAGAGGACACCAATTTGATTGTAGAAGTTTGCCTTTCCAAATGGAAATTTGTGGAATGAGGTTGATTCTCAGGAGAACTGAAGCACAATTTGGAGGGGGGGTGTATAATGAGGCTGTCCAGGGCCCCCTTACTTTACTGCTTCCGCTCGCCCTCAGATCTGGGACTGTTCAGTACGAAGACGCTGGTGGAGGCGAGCGGCGAGCACGCCGTGGAAGTCCGCACACAGGTGCAGCAGCCGTCGGACGAGAACTGGGACCTCTCGGGCACCAAGCAGGTCTGGCCGTGCGAGAGCAGCCGGTCGCACACCACCATCGCCAAGTACGCCCAGTACCAAGCGGCTTCGTTCCAGGAGTCGCTTCAGGTGAGATTGACAAGCTTGGTCCTTCCGTCCCGTCCTTAGCGTGGACCGGACCGGGCGGATTCCGGGCCCCGTAAGGATCGCACACCGAAGGCCGTCGCTTAACTCTTGGCAGGAAGGTCTCCATTCTGACTTCTCTCTCTGTTGAGGCAGGAGGACAAAGAGACTGACGATGAGGAAGCCGAGGAGCCGGACAGTACCACAGAGACGCCGCCCAGGTAGAGTATTCCTGCCTCTGCCTGCTCGTCGGGTGACTTTTGTTTTGATCGATAGAGGAGAATAATTTTAGCTCAGAGATGAAATGAGGCATTCTTAGTGCAGAAGTTTCATGACCCAACTATGTAGCATCATCAGTGCTTCTTTTGATCGATTACAGCTAGTCCTTGACTTACGACCGTTCATTTAGCGACCATTCAAAGTTACAACAGCACCGGGAAAAAAAAGCAGACTTTAACGACCATTTTTCACGCGCCCGTGGCACCATCCCCCACGGTCACGTAATCCAAACGACGATTTGGCAACCGACTCTTATTTATGACGGTCGCGGTATCCTGGGTTCTCCTGCAGCGACCTTCCGGCACGCCGAGCCAGTGAGGAAGCCCAATTCACTTTAACGCCCGTACTGAACTCACTTAAGAACTGCGGTGATTCACTTTGCCGCCGTGGCAAAGAAGCTCGTTAAAACGGGGGGAAGAATTCACTTAACGACGGTTTCACGGAAATGTTAGGCTCTATTGTGGTCGTAAGTCGAGGACTACCCGTATTCTTTGAGCGTGGGAGGTTTTGCTGAGAAACGGCGCATAATGACGAGGGAGGGAGGTCAGGCTTTGCTGGCTTGTGAATCGCGGACCCAGAGAAGCACAGGATACTTGGGGGGAGGGGGGGGAGCAGAATTGGGAAATTAATGCGTTCTCCATCTGGGAGGAGACGGGGAGGAAACGGGTCATCACAGCTTCCCGTCCTCAATTTTTCCTTTCCGTTGTTCTTCTCGCAGCAACCCCGACCAGAAGCCCCACCAAATAATCAAGTTTGGGACCAACATCGACCTCTCGGACGCCAAGCGGTGAGGATCGCGAGAAGGGGGGAAAATCCCCCGTGGACCCCTTTCTCCCCACCCCTCTCTTCCTGTCCCCCTCCCCGCCTCGATTTTCCATTTCCTGCTGTGGGTTTTGCAAAGCAGCAGCGGAGAATTGGGGGCCTAGATCTGCTTGTTTGGGCTGCCCCCTTCAGGTTCAGACCTGTCACTGCAGGTAAAACGGTTTGGTTTCCTAGAGCGGGCTTCGTCCCACATCTTTGCGGCCCCCTGGTGGCCACTCATGGAACTGGGGATCAGCCATCCTTCCAATCCTATGGGCAAAGCACTGTTCTTGTGGCTCTCTGTTGCCCCCTGGTGGCGATGCATGAGAATTCCAGAAAGAAAGTGTTCCGGGGGTAGGCGGCCTCCTGGTGGCCAGAATCCGTCAGTGCAGTTTAAAAGACTTAAAAAGGCAGAAATGGGCAATTATGGCCCCTTTAAGATCTGTTGGATTTCAACTCCCATAATTCCTGGCTAGCAGGGGCAGTGATGTTCTCGGAATTCGAAGCCCCCGTGTTCAGTAGTACAAATAGTCCTCGACTTATGACGAGTCACTTAGTGGACTGTCCAAAGTCACAACCCACCTGGAAAAAGGAGCTTACAGCCTGGATGTGAACTTCCAACGGTCGCAGGACCGACCCTTGGCAACACAGTGACAATTACAGACAATTTTCAGCAAAACCACACAATAGCGAACAATGGGTTCATTTAACAACCGTCCCGTTCGCTTAACAACTGTGGGGGTTTCCCCTTAGAATCACCACGCTGGCTTAACAACGGCTGCAAACAGCGTGGTAAAATTACAGATAATGTACAGATAATTCTCAACTTTCAATAATTTGTTTAGTGACCGTTCAAAGTTATAACGGCACTGAAAAAAGTGACTTAGGATAGTTGTTCACACTTACGACCGTTGCAACATCCCCGTGGTCACGTTATCAAAACTCAGACGTTTGGAAAGGGACTGGTTCGCTTAACGACCAACTTAACTGCTGCGATTCGCTTAACAACTGTGGCAAGGAAGGCGGAAAAATGGGGCAAGACTCACTCAACAAACGTCTCACGAAGCTACCGAAATTTTATTGCGGGCGTAAGTCGAGGACTACCTGTACTACTGTTGGTGCAAGGTTCCCTTAACAGTCGTAACATCAAGGACCAACCCTAGAGGATTTCTATACCGAAGGGAGGTCACACTAGTTGATCTCCCAGCCCCTTCTGAGCGTGGGTGACCGGTTTGGTTTCTCCGACAGATGGAAACCGCAACTCCAGGAATTGCTGAAGCTGCCCGCCTTTATGCGAGTCACGTCGACGGGGAACATGTTGAGCCACGTGGGCCACACCATTCTGGGTATGAATACGGTGCAACTCTACATGAAGGTCCCTGGCAGCCGTACCCCAGGTGAGAACCGCCTGGTCTGAGCATGAATGGATTGGGCCCTCTCTCCCGCTAGGACAGGAGTCGGCAACCCGTGGCTCCTGAGCCGCATGTGGCTCTTTCATCCCTCTGCTGCAGTTCCCTGTTGCTGGTCGGCCCCACAATTGATAGGACTTTCGGTTAGGATAGGAAAATGATAACTGCGCTAGGAGGGGACACTATGGTGGGGGAACCGGATTTCCGGTCAGCTCCGGAATTGATTGGGGAGCTTCCGGTTAGGACCTTTGTGGCTCTTTGAGTGTTTAAGCTTGCCGACCCCTGCACTAGGAGAACAAAACAGAACATAGAGGTGGAACCTCCAGATCTCACAACACTCTACCTTTGAATCCCAGCTGTGGAGGGAGGCAGAGAAAGGCTCTTAGGTCCTGCTTAGAGGCTCCCCGATTGGCCCCTGAGGGAACAGAGGTGGATGGACAGGAGGGATGCTGGGTGGATCTGAGCCGAAACTGGGCATCATTGCTTGTGGCTAAGAACCTAGAAGAAGGATCTCCAAATTTGGCCTCTTTTAAGACTTGTGGACTCCAACTCCCAGAATTCCTCAGCCCGGCTGAGGAATTTTGGGAGTTGAAGTCCACAAGTCTTAAAAGCAGCCACGTTTGGAGACCCCTGGAACTTCTGGATCCCCTGTTATGGGCGCCACTAGTTCTTCAACCGGGGTCTTCCAAGGATCTCTGCTGCTTCGAAGAGTCTTGACTTGGGATGGAGGCCAGTTGACCTGGGCTGAGCTGCTAACTTCTTCGTCTGTGGACCTCCTCTGTAGGTCACCAGGAGAACAACAACTTCTGCTCCGTGAACATCAACATCGGGCCCGGGGACTGCGAATGGTTTGCTGTCCACGAACATTACTGGCAGAACATCAGTGCCTTCTGTGACAGGTAGGACTTCTTCAGGAAACTGGGTGGGATCTCCTCAGTCTTGGGGCAAGGGAGAACTTGGCCAGAGAGGAGAAACAGGGTGGTAGAGGGAATCTTCTGAGGACAGTTGAAGGAGCAGCAAGTGGAGAGGAACCATCTCAGTGGCGGTCCCGAGCACGCTTGACGGTTTTGACCCAAGTGAGGTTCAAGATGTTCTTGTGGCCTTCAGGACTCTCGTTTCTTCTGCCAGACGGCCTCAACCTGGGTTTTCTTGTAGGCATGGTGTAGATTATCTCACCGGCTCCTGGTGGCCCATCTTAGAAGACCTCTACCAGTCCAACATCCCCGTTTACCGCTTCATCCAGCGTCCTGGAGACCTGGTGTGGATCAACGCTGGGACGGTGCACTGGGTCCAGGCCACTGGATGGTGCAACAACATCGCTTGGAACGTCGGTCCCCTGACAGGTAGGAGGGAGGGACGGGCCGGAGAAGGAGGATGTTGTCCTACCTGTAGCGGGACTTTGAAGGAGAAGGTTGACCTGCTAGCTTTTTGGGATAGGAGCTTTGGCCATACTGGCCTTTGAAGCTGACCATTTCCCACCTTCCAAGTGTTCCTGAGTCATTAAAACCCACGAGTAGTCCCAAAAACCTCTTTTATTGCAACAGCTGTGAATTACGTTCATTCACAGCTGAGTCCCAATTAGTTGCAAAAAGTCCTTCGGGATAATCACCAACCTTTATCTCCCTTGACACGCTGCCAAAGACCTACTTTGCAAAGCCACACGGAGTCCAGAATCAAACAGAGATGCTGACTGGGAACAGAATTAACAACGTTGCTTTCCTGCAAAGGGCTCACGTACCTTTGCTCCTCTTTTAAGCCTTATGGGAGGGGCCAATCATCTCCAGGCCTTACTCCTGAGTCGTCCCTTTTGTTTTAACTGTTCTTGCCTTCTGGCAGCTGTGCGCATGCGCGCAGAAGGAACAGGCTCCTCCTGTTCCTCTGCCTCTCTGATGTCTGACTCTGGAGGCTCCGGAGTCCGCGCATCACTCCCAGATGGCCCTGGCCCCATCTCTGCCTCCGACGCAGAGCCCTCGTCCGAGCCTTCCCCAGACTCCAGGACTGGCCCTTGTTCCTCCCCAACCACCTCACTATCCGACTCCGCTGCCAGCTCCACAAGCTGCTGGCGGACCACAACACCAAGCCAGAACAGTGCCTGGTAGATCTCGTGGGGTTTTAGAAGGTCAAAGTGCTCCTCAGTGCTGGATCCATTTTAGTAGAACATCTTTGGCAGATGATCGTCCAAGCGTCTGGTTGGAACGTGATGACCTTCAACGAAGGAGAACTCGACACATTGTGAGATAGTTTGTCCCGCGGATCGATAGATCGTACATTCAGGAAGTTCCTCTTGAGAGAACTCCATTTCTTGTACTTTCAACCCAACGGAGATGACCCTACACTCCGGCCCAACAGGGAGTAGAGGTCCATTCCTCCTTGCTTGTGACCAACCTTTTAGAGCAATGTCTTTGAACCTCAGCCACTTTAATTTAAATTTAATTTATCGGACTCATTCTTAAAACGGTGGCACTCAAAACTGGACGTGACCCTGTTCTGACCCGGCTCTCAAACACGGCAAACCCTCTGAAGTTAACTCAAAGATTCCTTTATTAGAAGCGCCAGCAACACCGACTTTCACAGTCCACTCGCATCCAGACGTTTGACCTGGCCCCAATTCCAGAGGTCTTGAATTTGCTGTGGATTATGGAACTGGCGAACCTGAATTTGTTCCCCGCAGCTTACCAGTACCAGCTGGCGCTCGAACGCTACGAATGGAACGAGGTGAAGAACGTCAAGTCCATCGTGCCCATGATCCACGTCTCCTGGAACGTCGCGCGGACGGTCAAGATCAGCGACTCGGACTTGTACAAGATGATCAAGTGAGTTGGTTTTTTTTTTTTTTAACTCTTCCGAGGTCCCACGTGAGCCAAGCTGGCCTTCCCCGCCCTAGTACGGGACGTCCTTGTACTTAGGACCACAATGGAGCCCGAAATTTCTGTCGCTAAGCGAAGCAGTTGAGCGAATTTTGCGATGATTGTAAATGCAAGGACCGGTCCTAAAATACCTGTTTTCAATGCCGTCGTGCCTTCCAACGAATGGTCGTAACTCGAGGGTGGCCTGTACGGGAGCCCAGGAGCACCCCGGCGGTGCCTGTGTGTGTGTGTGTTGTGTGTGTGTGTGTGTGTGTGTCCCTGGGCTCACCTCTTCTCCTCTCTTTAGGTACTGCCTGATGCAGTCCATCAAGCACTGTCAGGTCCAGCGGGAAAGTCTCGTCCGATCGGGCAAGAAGATCGCGTACCAAGGAAGGGTGAAGGACGAGCCGGCCTACTACTGCAACGAATGCGATGTAAGAGCCCACCTCGGGAGTGGTCCTTGTGTGTCTCTGCCGCCCGTAGCGGCTGCAGATTTGACGCGGTGTAAGCTTCCCGCCATCTCTCTTGAGTCAGTGGGGAAGACTGTTGGCTGTGGGTTTCCGTCAACTCTAGAGGGTTGAAGGTCCTCCTTCTTCTTCTCTTCCTCTCTTCTCAATTGCTTCCTTTCTGCAGCTGATGCTGGGTCACAGGTGGGCTGGTCTTTAACTGGTGTCTCTTCATCATCATCTACAATCTAGTTGGGTCCAAGAATGAGCCTTGGTCTCCTCCTCCCTTTATACCCCTATCTGGTCTTCCCGGATTCCAACTTTAAGAGATCCTAGTTCCAGCAGTCCTTCAATGCATAATTGGTAGGATGTGGGGACAAGTTCTCCATCTACAATCCAGTTGGGCCCAAGGTCCTCCTCCCTTTAAACAAACCCTACCTGGCCTCCACGGATCCAACCTTAAGAGATCCTAGTTCCAGTAGGTCCTTCAACGCTTGGTTGGTAGGATGTGGAGAGACAAGTTCTCCTGTGGTGGCCTCTGAGATGGATCCATAGGTCCATTGTCATCTTTGTCATCATCTCATTTCCCACCCCACCCCCCAAAGGGTCCCAGCGAAGGCTTCTGACCGCGGGGGTGGCGTGGGCTTGGTGAGGTCTCTCTGTCTTTTAAATTACCTGTATACCTCCTGTCCCATCTCCAGTAAGGGATTTTTAAAATCCCCCTCCCCACACCTCCTGACAGTGGTGGAGACGTGCAACCGTAATGAGGTGAAGAGGTCAAAAACAGTGAGTATGATGCGCGTGGTTTTGTAAGAGGAGAAGATAAGGAAGAAGGAAGGTGAAGGAAGAACGTGGAACTGAGAAGAAGACAAAATGTTAGTCAGGATTGTAGTGGCCACGAAAGGAAGTTAGGTCAACACCGGTATGGAACTGGAAGGATTCCTGAAGAGACGAGAAGCTTCCTCGGCGGGGAAGAAGGATTAGAAAGTCTTCGATGTGTGTGTGTGGAGCCCACCTCAACGCAACTAAAGGAGTAAGAGAAATCTGACCAGCAACTTCAGTTGAAGAGCCTTGAAAATTAGAGAGAAGGAGAGCAACCATCTTAGAAGGTTTAGGAGGTCTACAGAATTGAGGAAGCGCCATGGATGAACATGAAGGCTTGATGTCATAACTGAAGGACATCTCGGTTGACCAGGAATGACTCAAGCAATGATACGGGAGCTTCCCCGCTCGTTGATCGGATGTCTCTTGGACAGAATCTCTGCTGTACGTGGGCATACATGGGTTCTGCACCTGAGGTCACTGGAATTCTTGGGACCCCATCTTGTTCTGCTCGCTCTTACTAAAGAGAAAATTATTCTTGAAAAGAAGAAGTCTCCATTTTTGCCATCTGCTGAAGCAGATGTGGGGAACGGTCTCTTTAGGACTTGTGGACTTCAACTCCCAGAATTCCGGAGCCAACATGGGGAACGGTGGCCCCTTTATGACGTGGACTCCAACTCCCAGAATTCCCGAGCCAACATGGAGAATGGTGGCCCCTTTAGGACTTGTGGACTTCAACTCCCAGAATTCCCGAGCCAACATGGGGAACGGTGGCCCCTTTCGGACTTGTGGACTTCAACTCCCAGAATTCCCGAGCCAACAGGGGGAACGGTGGCCCCTTTAGGACTTATGGACTCCAATTCCCAGAATTCCCGAGCCAACACGGGGAACGGTGGCCCCTTTACGACTTGTGGACTTCAACTCCCAGAATTCCCGAGCCAACATGGGGAACGGTGGCCCCTTTAGAACTTGTGGACTTCAACTCCCAGAATTCCCGAGCCAACAGGGGGAACGGTGGCCCCTTTAGGACTTATGGACTCCAATTCCCAGAATTCCCGAGCCAACAGGGGGAACGGTGGCCCCTTTACGACTTGTGGACTTCAACTCCCAGAATTCCCGAGCCAACATGGGGAACGGTGGCCCCTTTACGACTTGTGGACTTCAACTCCCAGAATTCCCGAGCCAGGGAATTTTAAGAAAGTATAGCTCAGAAGAATGTCTAGTGGATATGAACAATTCTGACTTCCTCTCCTTGGAGAAGGTTGTAGAGGAAGAGGTGGAACCATGTTTATACAAGGTTTATCGTTACCTTGGATTTGGACTCGGCCCCGGGAGAGAAACGGCATGTTGATTTCATGGACCATCGATGGTGAGACCTGGATGGAGAAACCAGGCCGTACCTGTTCTCGTAACATCTCTTGATGTTGGCTACCGTACCCGCCCACCACAGCAAGATTGGGAACTGGGAACCACTATTTAACTAGGTTTCTACTCCTAGCTAAGTTTGGAAGGACAATTTGGATCATCAGATGACCCTTTTTGGAGGGCTCAGTCTCGGGACTCTTCCCTGTCCTGTTCGGCACATCCCTGAAACTACGGGGAGAGGTTATTGATCGAAAATAAAGATACCGTATTTTTCGGACTATAAGACGCACCTAAATTTAGAAGAGGAAAACAACAACAAAAAGTTTTGGGCCTCCGCGCATCCCATTTTCAGCCTGTTTTTTGACCCTTTTCCAGCCTTTTTCCAGCCGGTTTTCAGGGCTTTTTCCAGCCTGTTTTCAAGGCTTTTTTCAGCCCGTTTTCGAGGCTTTTTTTGCCCCGTTTTTGAGGCTTTTTTCGCCCCGTTTTTCCATCTTTTTTCAACCTGTTTTTCCGGCTTTGTTCGGCCCATTGTTGAGGCTTTTTTCAGCCCATTGTTGAGGCTTTTTTCGGCCCGTTTTTGAGGCTTATTTTGGCACTTTTCGATGCTTTTTTCGGCCCGTTTTTTGGGGCTTTTGGGTGCTTTTTTTTCAACCCATTTTTGAGCCTTTTTTCAGCCTGTTTTTTTTTTAAAGGCTCGAAAAAACTCTCAAACGGGTCAAAAAAAGACCTGAAAAAAGGCCAAAAAAAGGCCCGAAAGCGGGACACGAGGAGGCAAAAAAACAGGCGGCGGGTGGGCAGGGCTTCGGCAATATTCGGTCTATAAGACACACAGACCTTTCACCCCCTTTTGGGAGACAAAAAAGTGCATCTTATAGTCCGAAAAATAACGGTACTTTAAATATATATATATTATTGTATTTTGTACTATATATTGTAAGCCACCTATACATGATCAATAAAGGAGTCTGAAACAGGGGCCTGAATTCTGTCTTCGGTCCAAGTGGAGTCAAATCAACTACCTTGGGACTACAGCACCCGTTGTCCTCTGCCAGACTGTGCCCGCTGAGAAAAGCGGAAGGGAAGCCAAGCGCCAGTGGCCACTTGGGCATTTCAAAGGCCTTCTCCATGCGGTGGTGGTGGTGGGCAGGGGTCTCGGGACCTCATTTTCTGGTGTCTTTAAGTGGGGGTTGCTGGTGGCATGATTCCTTCTCCTGGCCGAGGGTAGCGCCTCCCTTTGGAATTTTTGAACTCTGGGCTATGGGGCAGGATGAACGTTTAGGGTTTTAACAAGGTCTCAACGGGGCAGAGTGGTGGACATCTGGAAGTAGAGACAGTGGAGAAGCTGTTTCGTCGGCTTGATACAGAATAAGAACGTTGGAAGGGACCTCGGAGGCCTTCTAGCCCAACCCCCTGCCCGTGGTAGAGACCCTGTACCGTTTCAGACAAATAGCTGTCCAACTTCTTCTTAAAAGCCCCCACTGATGGAGGAGCACCCATAGTGATGGTT
Organism: Pituophis catenifer annectens; assembly: GCF_029215685.1. Lineage (NCBI taxonomy): Eukaryota > Metazoa > Chordata > Lepidosauria > Squamata > Colubridae > Pituophis > Pituophis catenifer. Next base: position 2,454,723 of record NW_027256895.1, read on the forward strand.
CAGGGGCTCACTGCGGCAAGCCGAGCCGAGCTAGCGGCCTCCCAAATCCTTTTCCGCTGATCCGTGGGTTCCATTTTTAAGAGATTTCCCCCCCCTCCCGTGAGATTCCTTTTGGAGGGGGGGGATCTTGGCTTCTTCCCTAGGCAGGGAAGGGGGTCTCCTGCCTCGTAGAAGGGGAACTGACCCTCCCCATCTCTTCCCCGCAGGTAGAGGTGTTCAACGTCCTTTTTGTGACCAGCGAAAACGGCAGCAAGAATACGTACCTAGTTCACTGCGAGGCCTGCGCCCGGAAACGGAACTCGTCCCTCCACGGCGTCGTGGTACTCGAACAGTACAAAACCGAAGAATTGATCGCCATCTACGACAGCTTCACCCTGGTGAGTCTCTGAAGTGTGCGCTTATGTTTGTGTGTCTCAAGAGGCAACTGGACTTTCTGGTTTATTTTTTCTTTGAGGAGATTTCGCTTCTCATCCTAGAAGCTTCTTCAACTCTGCTGTGTGTTTGTGTGTATGTGTGGATCCTTTCGCGACCGGGATTATGTCGGGAGGATCGTTTTACGGGGAAAGGTTTCCTCCCCTCTTCCTCCCCTTTGTAGTTCTTAAAATTAATTTTCTCCCTTCCCTCTGGACAGAAGTCCTTGCACTTCCAATGGGGCAGAGCTGTTTGGCCCAACTTAGCCGCATAGGCGGTCCTCGACCTACGACCGTTCACTTAAGTGACGGTTCGCAGTTACAATTGGACTCATCAAAAGGGGCTGAGGGCTGTTTTTCCACACCTGTGACCGTCGTAGCATTCCCCCGCTTGTCACAGGTGATCAAAATTCAGATGCTTGGAAACCTGACTCATATTTATGACGTTCACAATGTCCAAGGGGTGTGTGTGTGGCACGTGATTCCCGTTTGTGAAGCGAACAAAAATTGCGAGCAAAATTGTGGTTGCGAGTTGAGGACTTACATGTAGAAGCCAGGAGACCCTGAGTTCAAGTCCTGCCTTAGGCAGAATAAAACCAGCTGGGTTTTACAACGGCACAGAAACAAAATGACTTGGGACCATTTATGACCGTTGCCGCATTCCCACGGCCGTGCGACCAAAATTTGGACACACGGTAGACTTGTGACGGTTGCAGAATCTCGGAGTCGCACGATCCCCTTTGGCGACTGTCGAACAAGCCAAGTCCGTGAGGCAGCCAGATTCACTGAAGAATCGTGTGACTCGCTTCACAATGAAGGTCGTGACACGGGGCAAATGTTTTGGGCTCCGTTGGGGGTTGTAAGTCGAGGATCACCTGTCCCTTGTGGGGAGAAAAAAAATGGCCGGGAGCCAAATCGATTAGAGCCAGGAGGTGCTTAAATCTGGCCTTCAGGGCTGGCCTGGAAATAGTAAAGGATCAGCCCGCGGTGCCTCCGGCAGCCAAAACAGGGCATGGGGGCCTCACACAGGCCTCCCACACCCCGTTTTTGGCCTGGACGGCCTCCTGCACCAATGCCGGCCTAAACGGGGTGCGAGGGGGTCACGTAAGGCCTCCCCGCACCCTGTTTTGGCCGGCAGAATGCTGCAGGAGACGTCCGTCCTGTCTCCACCACCTCCCCTCCCCGGCCGACCCGCGGAGCAGAACTACAACGCTGATTCGGCCCTCAAAGAAATCCAGTTTGACATTCCTGGATTAGAGAAAGGAAAAAAAAACTCCGAGGATTGGGAAAGGAGTTCCCTGATTAATTCGTGTCCTCTTTTTTTTTTTTTTTTTTTTTTGGCAGGCCCCGACGCCGAGTTCAAGATGAGCCATATCACGCCCAGGCGCCGATGTCTGGGCTCGCTTTCCCGCTCTCGTTTCTCCCACTCCACTGTGAGTGTTTTGGGGCAGAAGGTGCTGTAGCCCCCTTCTCTGCCTCCACCCATCCCGAAACTGAGTCTCGATTTCCTCTCCGTTGCTTCCTCGCAAGCCGTCCTGAGCCGGAAGGACACGGAACCGGTCACAAGCTTCGTTTCCCTCGCCTCCCCCCGCCCCCTCAGACGGACCCTGTATTTTTAATTTATTCTTCTTCTTCTTCAACAAAGAAAAACAAAACACAACGGACCTCCTTATATATATTTTTTTTGTTGTTAATTTTCCTGGGTGGTGCTGATTTTATTTTATTTTTTAAAAAAAAAACCGAAAAGAGGACAAGAAAAGAAATAGAAGACGATAAATCAATAAATCCTGAAATTTAAAAAGAATATATATATATATAAAGGGGTGAAGAACAGTTTGATCCGAAAGGATGTCGATGAGAATGATGACTCCGTTCCTAGTGGGGGGGGGTGGGGGGGGAAATCGGGAACTGTGCGAGATCCCGGTTGACGGTCGGACTTCCGCGTGCCTTCCCCGCCAATCCCCCGTGCCCCACCCCTCCCCATCCCGGGATGAGCATCATGGGCTCGGAGGAACGGAGGAAGAAGAAACCGGGAGGGGCAGCCCGTTCACACGAGCATTACGGCCCACTCGCGCGCGAGTGGATTTTGTGGAAGAAAGACAAGCTAGTGACTTTTGCCGGGCTGCTCCGGCGTGGTGTTGTGTTCGTTATTTTTTTTTTAATTATTTTTTCGTCGTTCGTTCGTTCGTTTTAATTTACCAATTTTTTTTTCCTGGTTGGAAATTTTGAGAAAAAAACAAAAACAAAAACCAGTTTGGAAAACAGAAAAAGAAAAAAAAAAAAAAACAACGCAAGCAAGCAAAAAAAAAAAATTTAATACGGGTTTTCTTAACACAGGACTTTTTATGGTTCAGTTCTCTTTGGGTGAACTTCTGGTTTTTTGGCGGGGGTGGGGAAGCAAGAGTGTGTACATTGATTTATATATATATATATATATTGGCTGGGCGGGGCCAGGGACGATTGGCGTGTGTGTTTTTTAATTATTCGGATGGACGTTTTGATTTCTTACATCCTTTTATATATTATATATATATATATAAATATAAGGAGAAAAAAAAAAAGAAGGTTTGTATTAGAAACTGCTTTTAAAGACGAAAATACAAAACGGACAAAAAAATACAGATTATATATAGAGACACGAGTGCAGTCGGGGAAAAAAACCCGTCGGTGCAAATGCCTTTCTTTGGATAGGGGAAAAATTACAATCCTGTGCAAAAGGAGGGTTATGGTGCTTGCCCCAAATCAAAGACGACAACGGGTAGGTGGGGAGAAAATGTTTGGCAAAATTTGGGCCCCGGTGGGATGGGGAAAGGGGTGTGTGTCACAACACTTGTCCTAGCTATTGTTAACCGATTGTTAGGTGTAATTTAGCAACAACGCTGACTCCTAACTTACCTTCCTTCCTTCCCTTAAATCCAACGTCCTTTTAACGCTCCCCGTAATTATTTCGCCTTTTTTTGCCGATGCGATTATATTTAATTGTTTTTTTTTCCTTTATCGAATTCACCGGCCTATCTTCTTTTTAATATTACTTTTTTTTTTTAAACAAAGAAAGAAAGAAAAAAAGCTAGACAGTTCTCACTCCCGATTCATAAACAAAACAAAAAAAAACAGCCAAGAATGTCTGAGATTTGGGGTAATTTTTTTTCCCCTCGCGTCTGGATTTTTTTTAAAAAAATTTTTTTTACCTCCGCGTGTCAGAATTGTTTTACAGTTGATAAAAATGTTCTCTCTCTCTCTCTCTCTCTGTCTTTTTTTAATTTATATGTCTTTTTTTTTGTTTGTTCGTTCGTTCGATAATGATTTCTCTATTTATTGGTCCTTTATTTGGGGGGGAGGGTGGAAATGTTGTTGATTCTGCTTTTTTTGATTTTGTTTTGTTTTGAAGAAAAAAAAAATCTTTTTAAAATGTTGTACCTGTTCGGGTGTTGTTGTTGTTTTTTTTAAAAAGACACATCTCTCTCTTTCTTTTTCGTCAGTCCTTTTTTTTTTTGAGTTTCTCTCTGGAAATTGTTAATGGCGTTTCTAAAAGTTTTCTTTTTTTTGTCGGCCGTTTCCTGGACGTAAATGCTCAGTTTTCTCACGGGGTGGGGGGTGGGGGGGGTGTTAGGTGGGGTCGGGTTGGGGGGAATTGGGGAGGGGGAGGAGGCAGGCAGGGGTGAGAAAATAGATGGATTCTCATCACATTCGTTGATTTCCTCCTGAACAGAATCTCATCCTATCCTACACTGTAAAAAAACAAAAAAAAATTAATCTTTCTTCCGAAACCTGCACTTTTTTGAAAAAACAACCCAAATTCCCCTTTCCCTTTTAATTACATGCTGTAATTAAAACAGATGAAGATCTCAAGTTAACTTTTTGTTTTTTTGGGAAAACACACACAAACACACACACACAAACGGATTCTTTAATGTACTGTAGGGGACAAGGAGAAAGCAAATCTTATTTTGTAAATGTAAAAAAAAAGAAAAAAAATTAAATTAACTCACAGAGATTAAAATAAACCGACCTGTTTTTTTTTTTTTCCAATCTTCCTTTTTTCCCCTTCTTCTCTTTAATCAATGAGTTGCTGATTGCATGGGGGGCATTGTATCCCCATTGTTAAAAGGGGGGGCTTTGGTGGGGTGGGGTCTTGCTGATCGCATGGGGGGCATTGTATCCCCATTGTTAAAAAGGGGGGGGGTTGGTGGGGAGGGGTCTTGCTGATCACATGCGGGGCATTGCGTCCCCATTGTTAAAAGGGAGGGGGGGCTTTGGTGGGGAGGGGTCTTCACTTGCTGATTGCATGCAGGGCATTGCATCCCCATTGTTAAAAGGGGGGCTTTGGTGGGGTGGGGTCTTGCTGATCGCATGGGGGGCATTATATCCCCATTGTTAAAAAGGGGGGGCTTTGGTGGGGAGGGGTCTTCACTTGCTGATCGCATGCGGGGCATTGCATCCCCATTGTTAAAAGGGAGGGGGGCTTTGGGTGGGGAGGGGTCTTCACAGGGGAAACTGAGGCCTTCCCAAACCTGCAAAAACATTGATTTCCCAATGCAGTTGGGAGATGTCTCTTTGCTTCAGGAATCTGGGCTGGGTGGTGGGTTCAAGGACCCCCCCTTTCCTGTTCCCCCAATTAACCCCAGGGCGATGCTATCAACAGGCACCCCAAAATTTAAGGGGCATCTTTGGAGCCTCTCCTGATGGGCTCTGTTTTCCCCAAATGGGTGGTGGGTTCTTTCCCACTCCCAAGCATCAACATCTGGCCTGTTGCCCAAGGGGGTTTTCTGGGTGGGGGGAGAGAGGGGGGGAAGGCAGAGGTGAGGAGGGGGTGGCCGAGGGAAGCATCTCTGGAATCCAGAGGGGAGGGGAGACCCTTCCCCTGCTGGGAGATGGGGGGTGTCTGCCTCTTAAGGAGCATCCTGGAGAGGGAGTTTGCAGCTGGAGTTGAGCTGGTGCGCGCGGGTGCTTCTTGCGTTGCGCTCTGTGTGAGTGTGTCTGTGTGTGTGTGTGTCTTTGTGCATTCCTAGCTTATCCTGGGGAGGGGGGGAGGAAGGGAGGGAGAAGGAGGGGCGCCTATAAACCCATCTCCAGCCAAAACCCAGCCAGAGAGTTAAAGGAAGCCACAGCCAGGATGAGCTTAGACCTCAGTTCCCCCAAGCCTGGGCCGGGGTCCTTGGAATGCGACGGGGGGGTCCCTACTGGGACCTCGCCGCTGACCCCCCCTCCTTATGCCGGGGAGGGGGCTCTGGAACTGCGAGGGTCCTTGGATTGCTGGGCTTGCGCGGTGCTGGTGACTCTCCAAAACTTGCTGGTCGGTGCGCTCAACCTCCTCCTGGCCGGATGCGTCTTTGGGTTGATTCTGCTGCCGGCTGGGGTCCTTTTGGGCTTCGGATTTCTCTGCCATTCCAAGGTCAGTGGTCGTGGGGGGGGATGCGGGGGTCAAAACTGGGAGGGAGGGGGTCACAGATGTAGGTCGGAAAGGCACAGAGTTTGGGGAGGGGGAGGCGAGGGACCCCAAGAAGGTGAGGTCCCCCGTCGCCCATCACCATTCCTTGCAAACTGCAGCTCTCCAAATGGGGAAGGGGTCGGTTGTGCGTTTCGACTCTTCGGGGTAGGAGGGATAGATTAGGGGGAAGGAAGGAGGACTGCGTGGGGATGGGGGGGGTCCTGAGCTTGGAAATCAAACCCCTCTCCTCTCCCCCAAAAAGGTTTGTGGGGGGGTGGAGAGAGAGAGGCTGCAAAAGTCCGCCTTTGCGCACGTGCGCGCGCGGAGGTGCCTTGCTCCCAAGTCTCTTTAATCGGCATTCCGACGTTACCAAAAAAAAAAAGTTGTTGGAAACTTTGGGGGGGGGGGCGGAGAAGTGCAGAGAAGAGCAATTTAAGATGATGGTTAAAGGCCCGGAGAGTAAAACATAGGAAGAAAGGTTGCTGGAATTGGGTTTGATGAAAAAGAAGGACTTAGGGGAGACATGCTAGCAGTCTTCCAGGATTTGAGGGGCTGCCCCAAAGAAGAGAGAGGAGGGGGGGGGTTTCCACCTATTCTCCAAAGCACCAGAAGCAACGGGTGGAAACTAACCAAGGAGAGAAGCAACCTGGACTGAAGGAGAAATTTCCTGACAGTTTAGAACAATTTTTTTTTTTTAAATTTGATTTATATGCCGCCCTTCTCCGCTTACAATGCGTTAAGCAATAATCAGTGGAACAGCTTGCCACCAGAAGTTGCGGGTGCTCCATCACTGGAGGCTTTTAAGAAGAGATTGAACAAGCATTTCTCTGGAACGGTATAGGTCAGGATCTCCTGCTTGAGAGGGGGGGGTTGGACTAGAAGGCCTCCAAGGTCCCTCTTCCGGCTCTGTTCTGATTGTGGCAGGCAGTGGCTGCTCCAGATCTTCAGGGATCATAGAATAGAACAGAATCATTAGAAGGATAGGATAGGATGGGATGGGATGGGATGGTTGACTCAGCCTTCCATCCTTCCGAGGTAGGTAAAATGAGGACCCGGATTGTGGGGGCAATAAGATGACTTTGTATAAAAAAGAACACCGCTTAAGGGGGGGGGGAAGCCCTACTAAGCAGGTATATACAAAAAGTATGAAGGCTATTGCTTAACGCATTGTAAGCTGCCCTGAGTCTCAGGAGAAGGGCGGCATATAAATCAAATTAAATAATAATAATAATAATAATAATAATAATAATAATAATAATAATAATAATAATAATAAATAAAAATAATAATAAGCTGACTTTGTATAAAAAAGAACACCGCTTAAGGGGGGGGGGGGGAAGCCCTACTAAGCAGGTATATACAAAAAGTATGAAGGCTATTGCTTAACGTATTGTAAGCTGCCCTGAGTCTCAGGAGAAGGGCGGCATATAAATCAAATTAAATAATAATAATAATAATAATAATAATAATAATAATAATAATAATAATAAATAAAAATAATAATAAGCTGACTTTGTATAAAAAAGAATACCGCTTAAGGGGGCGGGCGAAAGCCCTACTAAGCAGGTATATACAAAAAGTATGAAGGCTATTGCTTAACGCATTGTAAGCTGCCCTGAGTCTCCGGAGAAGGGCGGCATATAAATCAAATTAAATAATAATAATAATAATAATAATAATAAATAAAAATAATAATAAGCTGACTTTGTATAAAAAAGAATACCGCTTAAGGGGGGGGGGAAAGCCCTACTAAGCAGGTATATACAAAAAGTATGAAGGCTATTGCTTAACGCATTGTAAGCTGCCCTGAGTCTCTGGAGAAGGGCGGCATATAAATTGAACCAATAAATAAATAAATGGATGGGATGGGATGGGATAGGGATGGGATAGGGATAGGATAGGATAGGATAGGATAGGATAGGAATGGAACAGAATAGGGATGGGATGGGATGGGATGGGATGGGATGGGATGGGATGGGATGGGATGGGAGAATAGAATAGAATGGAATGGAATGGAATGGAATAGAATAGAATAGAATAGAATAGAATAGAATAGAATAGAATAGAATAGAATAGAATAGAATTCTTTATTGGCCAAGTGTGATTGGACGCACAAGGAATTTGTCTTCGGTGCCTAAGCTCTCAGTGTACGTAAAAGTTATAAGCGATCAATCACGATCTTGGTCATCCTAAAAACACATTCATCATAAATCATAAGACACAACATTTAGTGATAGTCATAGCTATCAACATAAATCATATACTAGGAAGCTAAATAAAATAATATAAATTGTAAAGATCCAAGCAAAGTTATAGTCCTAAGTAGAAAAGGAGATGGGTAATAGGAAAGATAGGAGGAGGAGGAGGAGGAGGAGGAGGAGGAGGAGGAGGAGGAGGAGGAGGAGGAGAATAGTAATACAGCCTTACTAAATAGTTGGGCAGTGTTTTGGGAATGAGTTGTTGAGCAGAGGGATGGCATGGGAGAGAAAAAAATTACCCTTTTGTCTTAATTGATCTGGTGTGCAATCAGATTATATCAATTATAGTGTCGTTTTGAGGGTAGAAGTTGAAACAATGCAGGGATCATCAAGAGGAGGCTGGAAACTCTTTCTCCTGAATCATCCATTGTGGAATTTTTCCGCCTTGGAATGAAATCCGAGGGATGAAAAAAAAAAAAAAAAAAAAAAAGCTGCTTCCAGATTCTTTCTGATTTGGGGCTAGGGTAGATTAACCCGGCTCCCAAGTCAGGCCAATTAGTGTAGTTCTAATTTGCAGCGTGCAAGTTTAAAAAAAAAGAAAATGAAATTAAATAAAGCAGGCAATCCTTAAGTTTGGGTGACCGTCTGCAGTGACGGGGAGAATTTCCAGCTCTCCCAGCTTGGGAGGTAACGCGTGGGGGGGAGGGGGCTTCGGAAACCCGGCGGAGGCTTTGATGTGCTCTCTTAAAAGGGGCTGGGGTGTGAATATTGAGCCCAGAAAGGAGGCACTGATGTGGCCAGCGGTGGGGGAGAAAAAAAAAATCTCATTTTGGAACAATGAGGAAGTGTCACACTTTACATACAAAATCACAGAGTTGGACGGGACCTCGGAGGTCTTCTAGTCCAACCCCCTGCTTGGGCAGGAAACCCTACACTGCTGTCAGTGGGTAATCCCTCGGGAGCGAGATAGGCAGCACACAAAACGTAATCAAGAAAATAAATTTTTTGTAAAACCAGGGCGTAATCCGTCATTCAACTCAACGTAAAACATCTGGGCTCAAAACATCCTCAGCCAGAGGTTGCCGTAAGGAAGGAGGGCAGGATCTCCTCCGTCCTGTGTACCCTCCCCAAAGTTGGCTTGAATCCCTTGGGGGAGGGGGTGTCTCCCCAGTTCCCTGTCTCGTGATTCCTTTGACCGCTCGAGCACTGTGGTTTGTGCCAGAATGGCAATTGCCTCCTGCAGCTCGCATGCCACTCTTGGGGTTTAAGTTGAGTGGAATAGCGTCTAGGTGGCAAATATATTGAGTGCATCAGTAAATTGAACCAATAAAATTCATTTGCAAAAGCGTGTCTCCCCCCCCTCTTATCTATAAAAATCTGTTTCCCCGGTGGGGGAAACTGAGGCAAAGGGGGTGCCTGAGCGAGCGTCTTTGTGTGCAGAGAGAGAAAGGAACCTTGGAGGTCTTCTAGTCCAACCCCGTTCAAGCAGGAGATCCTATACCAATTCAGACAAATGGCTGCGCCAGTCTCTTCTTATAAACCTCCGGCGATGGAGCAGCCAACAATGTCTGGAGGCAAGACAGAAGAATAGCGTTGAAAGGGACCTCGGAGGTCTTCTAGTCTGACCCCATGTCCGATTGGACAACAATTTGTTGTCCAATCAGACAACAAATGGTCGTCCGATTCTTAAAAACCTTCCGGCGATGGAGCGCCCACAATTTCTGGGGCCTGAAAAGACCTTAAAGGGTGTAGTGGGATGAGCCGATGAGCCACTCTGCACATGCTCCGCTTCCGGCAATTTGCAGCATTAAGAAAACACGGGCCTTTGAAGGGCTGCCGGAGTTTTCCAGCGAAGCCGTCTGGGAGATTTGGCCAGATCGTGTCCAGATCTCCAGACCAGGCCCAACCCTGGAATTCAGTTGGCCTCCCAGCTATCCCCCTCCCCTGAGCCAACCCACCCACCCACCAGCCACGGGAATCCTGCTCCTTCCCTCCCCCCAATGCCCCCTCCAAGGTTGGCGTGGCAACTGCGGGGTAGTCTCCCCCATGGGAAAGCTTTGGGAGTGGGGGAGAGGCAAATGTTTTGGGATTAAGTCTCCGGCCTGGGTCCCGAGCTGAGATCTGAGGGTGGGGGCTGTTGTACACCCCCCTCTGGGTGGAATGCACCATGTGGGCAAGTGAATGGTAGGTTAGCCCCCTGCCCCTTTTTTTGGTGGGGGGGAGGGGGGTCAGACAACTTCTCTGGAATTGCAAGATCTTCTCTCCCTCTTTGTAATAAAATGGGCCTCTGTTTACTAGCATGCTTGGGTTCTTGACACCTCCAGCCATTGTGAGAATGAACATGGCGGTGGGATGCTCGGGAATGGGGCAGGATCCTGCATGTGAGAATAAGACAACCCCCAGGTCATGCGTTAGTCGGTGGTACCCAAAATGCACAGGTTTTGCATGGCTAATTCAATGCAAAATGTTAGTAGAACAGTGTTCAACCTTGGTCACTTAAAGACTTGTGGACTTCAACTCCCAGAATTCCTCAGCCAGCCATGTAGGGTAACTTTCTTAATAGACGGTGGGTATGCAGTAAGCATAATATATCTTGATATTCAGCAAAGTGGGGAAAAAGAAAAAGCTGGCTGGGGAATTCTGGGAGTTGAAGTCCACAAATCTTAAAGCGACCAAGGTTGGACAGCCCTTGTCCTCAACATACGACCACAATTGAGCCCAACATTTATGTTGTTAAGTGAGATATTTGTTAAGGGAGTTTTGCCCCATTTTTTACAGCTTTTCTTGCCACGTTTGTTAAGCGAATCACTGCCGTTGCTAAATTAGTACCGCTGTTGTTAAGTGAATCTGGCTTCCCCCCTTGACTTTGCTCGTCAGAAGGGGGCAAAATCACATGACTCTGGGACATTGCGACCGTCATAAATGTGAGTTGTCAAGCGTCGGAATGTAAGTCACCTGACTATGGAGATGTTGCAAAGGTTGTAAGTGTGAAAAACGGTCCCAAGTCCCTTTTTTCAGTGATGTAACCTTGAACCGTCACTAAACGGAACTGCCGTAAGTCGAAGACTACCCGCATTCATGCATATTCAGGAAGACAAGAGTTGTAAACTCATGAAATCAACGCCCGGATTATTTCAGATATCGACAACAAAGTGGCTTTTAAGCAGCTCTGTAAACCCATATAAGTTTATTTTTGTATTTATTTAAACAATATGTGTGCCTAAAATAGGATTATAACTTCTTCAGTTTATCCTCATAAAACTCAACTGAAAATTAAAGCGTTTATAACATTTGAAAGTTATTTGAATTTGGCGCTCTGAACGAAAGGTTGTAGATTTTACGTCTGAGGGTCATTTTCCACGATCCTGCAAACGACCGCGCCAAAATGAGTTAGTCTTACCTATAACTTGTCACCTTACATTTAATTTAATATAAATTAAATTAAAATTTAATCTTTCGAGCCGGGAATCGAGTTTTTGTCAATGCAGGAGTGTTTAAAAAAGAAAATAAAGTGGATTTCCTCAGAAGGTTTACCTAGTTCGGTACAGTTGTAGCCTAAAACTGCATTTGCACGAAATTTCGTGCAAACGCTCGTGCAAGTTACAACTCTACCGAAGAACATCAATGTGTAAAGAGCAACTCATAAGTAGAAATGCATCTTCCTTCATTTGTGATAAATGCAGGTAAATTCAACCTGTCCAGTCTGGGATATTTCTCATTTTCGATTTTAAAAAGGGATCGAAATTCAGCTTACATTCCCAGCTCACAAAAATACAATTGACCCTCAACATTTCCATCATTAAATGAGACGTTGGTGAAGTGAGTTTCATCCCTGCCACTGACAAGCTAGTCATAGTAACTTGGTTGTTAAGTGACTTTGCTGATCATAAATCAAAGTGATTTATAGTCACAATAAAGTCTAAAGTCACAATAGAGTCACAATAAAGTGACTCTCTCGTCATAAATACGAGTCAGTGGCCGAGTGTCTGAATTTGGATTGCCTGAGCGTGGGGGAATGCTGCGAAGGTCGTAACTGTGGGAAACGGTCCTAAGTCACATTTTTTCAGTGCCGTCGTAACTTTGAACGGTCACTAAACGAACTGTCGTAAGTCGAGGACTGCCTATAATTCTGAGATCCGAAGGCGGTAATTTTTAATTTTGACCCGCATAGAAACCAGCTGAGATTCAGAAGGGAAGCTTGTTGCGCTTAGCGAAACAAGACATAAATAATTATTTATCTGTCCGTTGCGGAATCTTACGCCGGGAACCAATGTGGCATCGAGTCTCTTGGGAGTTTGAGGGGGGGGGTTCCCCCCAAATTTAATAAAATATTGGGGGAAAAAATCCAACTTGCAGCTGGTCACCGCCCTTCCGAAATGGAGCTAGGCCCAGGGCAACTTTCCCGTGACGCTTCTCGGCCACAGAATCAGTCAACAGGAAACCCCCAGCCCCGCCAGCCGGGAAGCTGCACCGGTTGGCCTCCCACCTTTCTGCCTGTCCCCGGCCAGTGAAGCAAGCCAGATGCCCAGGCTGGGGGCTGATAACCTGGGGGTGGGTGGGGGGAGACACATTCCAGGCATAGTCCCGGTGGCCCCCTCCGCCCCCCCTTGCTGCTCCTCTGTCCAAGGGGCGGAGGACAGATGGCCTTTAAAGGGAGCTGCCCCACTTCTGTCCTCCTCCTCCCCTTTCTTCCTTCCTTCCTCTTTTCTATCTCCCTCTTTTCTGTCCTCCTTTTTTTCTTTCATTTTCTCCTTCCTTCCTTGCCCCTTTCTCTTTCCCTTCCTTTCCTTCCTCCTTTGCAGTTTCTCCTTTCTCCCTTTCCTCTCTTCAAATCCCAGAATTCAACCCTCCCTCCCTTCCTTTCTTTTCTTTCTCCTTCCTTTTCTTTTTACTCCTCCCTTCTTCTTTCCCTTTCCTTCTTTTCTTTCTTTCCTTCTTGTATTTTTTTAAATATTTTTTATTGTGATTTTTCCTTTTCCAAAACTCGAATGCATAATCAGACAGACAGTGTCATTTTTAGAGACGTTGGATTAAACCGTTCATATGGGATCCTTCTTGTATTCTATCTCCCTCTCTTCTTTTTTATCTCCCTCCCCCTCCCCCTTTTCTATTTCCTTCCCTCCCTTCCTCCTTCCTTCCTTCCCCCCCACTGAGAGTGAGGTTACAACTCCCCTCACGCTTACCTGAGTTGGCCACCCGAATGACTGCTAAAGGAGCCGTGAAGGATCAAGGTGTGTGTGCTTGGGGGGGGGGGGGAAGCTTCCGCTTCCTGAGCCAGGAAGATGCACCCCTATAATATGTGCCTTTGCACCCTGGGCAGCTGGCTTCCTTGGCACGCGTGTGTGTGCCAGAGCCCGGCTTGTGGGGAGATTCCTAACGGGCCCTTTCCTCTTTTTTCTTTGCAGTTCCTGAACACCCAGGAGCCTTACTGCGCTGACCATTTGCACGACGCGGCCGCCGTGGGCCTGTTGGTGGTGGGCTTCACCCTGCTGGTGCCCCTCCTGGTCTTGGCCCTGGCCGCCTACTGTCGCCTGGCGCGCCGCCTGCAGCTCGGCTACTGCCTGGTGCCCTACAGCAAAGCCATTTACAAGAACCTGCCCGCCAGTCGCTACCACAGCGTGGGCTGTTGCGGCTGCTGCTCGCAGCACCTGGATGCGGCCGGGGAAAAAGTGTGGGTGTGAGGAGGGGGGAGGGTCTGGGGATAGGGGGAAGGAGAGGCCCGCCAAAGGAATCGGAAAGGCCTAGCAAAAACACCCGGATGGAATGGACTGGCTTCTCTTGGGCACGGAGGAGGTGGCTGGCACAAATTCCGAATGTCGAGCAGAAGACGAAACGGGTTGATTTTAGCCGCCAGGAAAAGAAAATGGAAGTTTTGATTCGGTCTCCCTAAGTGAGGACCTCAAAGTTTTTCCTTCTCCATCCGGCTAATGGATCTGGAACCCCCCCTCTCGAACTCAGGACACGCCTGCTTGTTTGTCCCATGTTGCTGCTTTGCAAAGTGGTGTTTTCCAACCTCGCCGATTTTTTAAAAGGGATGGACTTCAATTCCCAGAATGCCCCAGCTAGGCATTCCGGGAGTTGAAGTCGATCTCTCAGAAAGTTGCGGAATTGGAAAACAGACAGCTAATGCATTTATGGAAGTTGCTGCAAATGAATTAACCAGACATTCTCTTTATTATTATTATTATATACTTTGTACTTCGAGACTCTGGTGGTGCTATGCTTTTTTTTCAGAAAAAAAGTGGGAAGTTTATTGTCTAAAATAAGAGAACAGTCGGTCCTCGACTTACGGCAATTTGTTTAGCGACTGTTTGAAAAAAAATGACTCCACGTAGGTCCTCGTGCGTACAACCCCCCCCCCCCCCAAGTCACTTGATCAAAATCGAGGTGTTTTGCCAACCGGCACGAATTTTGTGACACCTGCAGGATCTCAGGATCCCATGATCCCCATTTATGACCTTCCCGGCTGTCTTACGACGAGCCACGTTCACGAGGGAACCTGGACTTGCTTAACGACTGCCTGATTCACTTAACAGCTGAGGTGATTTCCTTAACAACAAAAAAAAAAGTCGCAAAACCAGGCATGGCTCATCCACCTCGCTTAACAACGGAATTTCTTGTCCCGATTTGTGGTCAAAAGTCGAATTTTTAGCATAAATTTTCATTTGTCAAACACGAAAATGGACTTTGAGGCAGGCTGAAATTCAACAGACACGGTCGCAGCCTTGAATCGCATCCCTCTGAAATTCCCAGTATTCCAGACTGGTGCCGAATTTTTCCCAGTTTGCGATGCTTGTATTTGACGTTCAGGTTTAATGTCCCTTTGAATATTCCTGAAACTGGAATTGGGGGCGTTTCCCCTTTTCACAAACCCCAGTTTGTTCCCCAAAAGAAGGCAACTTGGTTCCAATTAAGGATTTTCAGGAGAGCTAATAAAAAGAAATCAAGGGTTTTTCAGACTTGAAGTTTGAAAAGTTGAACGTTTTCAAACTTCAGACTTCCAGAATTCCCCAGCCAGTAAAATAAAACTGGATGGGGAATTCTGGGAATTGAAGTACTGTTGGGGTAGCTTTTCTTCTGGCTGACATCAATGCAATTGGCATCCTTCCTCAACCCTTTGAGTAAATCAGAGTTTTTCAACCTTGACAACTTTTAAGACTTGTGGACTTCAACTCCCAGAATTCCCCAGCCAGCTCTTTTTTTTCCACTTTGCTGAAGTCAAGATATATTACGCTTACTGCATACCCACCATCTATTAAGAAAGTTGCCCTACATGGCTGGCTGGGGAATTTTGGGAGTTGAAGTCCACAGGTCTTCAAGTTGGGAGACGCCTGAACTAGCTCAGGGAAGGTGACTTTGGAAAGCAGGAATTGGCCTACCTGCCGTGTCTACCTGTGCCGAACGAAAAAGGCGATTGTCTTTTTCGTAATTAACTTTTGCGCTTGAAAACAGAGACGGTTTAAGTCCTGACTTAGCAGTCCAGCTTTCTTTCCTCTGGGCTGGAGATTTAGCATCCAGGGCTACAAACATGGTGACCGGGCTTTTAGGGGGCTGCGGAGACCCCAGCCCTTCCTGATGCTGCCTTGTTTCGTCCCCTAAAAAGGGATTCAGCCCCGTGCTACTCCGGATTGTGACGGACCACACAGGCTTCAACCCCAAAGGCATGTAGGCTCGAAGCGAAGGTTACTTGGGAGGTCTTGACTTCCGAGCCGGAAAAAGGGGGCATCTCCCCTTCGATGAAAAGCAGAAATTCAACAAGTTTTTTGCTACGGCCGAAAACTGCCACTGGCCAAGGTAAATTTTGCAAGCTTCTAAAGGGCCCCGAGAGGCTGCCAAGGGAAGGGGACAGGAACCCGGCCGAACGAGCGGCAGGATAAGGAAGAACTGAATCAGCTCCCTGGGCGCCAACCAGCCCAGATGGAAACTCCACGTTCTGGGGGAGGAAGGAACCCCCTGATTAGATAAGCCAGGATAGCCGCTGGCTTGCACAAGCTCTCCATTGTGCGAGAGGGAAGAGAGAGAGAGAGAGGACGCAAACACAACAGACACACACAGGGTCTATCTATAGAGGCCGCTTCCTGCCGATTTGCAACCCGGATTTGGGAAGACAGCCTCGTGCCTCTTCCCAAGGCTGCTGGGGTGGGAAGGGCAGAGAAAAGTGGAGGGGTGGAGGTGCTTTCAGGGTCATCCGAGCCTTTTTTTTGGGAAGCCGAAGGAGCATCCTGTCAGCAAAGCCAGAGGACGGGCCTCCATAATTCAAGTTTTAAACTCCGCTTTAGCATGGGTTTTTGTTGGAAAAATTAAAAGAGGGATGGACGGATTCCCCCGCTCTCCGGGACAAAGAAATTTTCTGTAATCAGAAGGGGGGGGGGAACTGCTTTCCATTATTAGGGCATTAGGCAAAGCACCTGAAGGGCAGGACATGAAGCAACGGGTGGAAACTCATCGAGGAGAGAAGTAACCTAGAATGAAGGAGAAATTCCTTGGCAGTTAGAACAATGGATCCGACTGAAGTGGTGTAGGGTTTCCTGCCTAAGCAGGGGGTTGGACTAGAAGACCTCCAAGGTCCCTCTGTTTCTCTGTTATTATTCTATTCTATTCTAAATTCTATATTTTATATTCTTTTCTAATTCTATTTTTATTATCTATGCTATATTTTATTGTCTATTCTATTCTATTTCTATATTTTATTATCTATTCTATTCTAAATTCTATATATTCTATTCTATTTTATTCCATTCCATCCCATCCCATCCCATCCCATTCTATATTCTATTCTCTATTCTGTTCTCTTCTGTATTCTCTTCTCTCTTCTCTTTTATTCTATTCTCTATTAATTCTATTCTCTATTCTATTCTATTCTATCCTATATTCTATTCTCTATTCTGTTCTCTTCATTTTTTTCTGTATTCTTCTCTTCCGTTTTCTCTTTTATTCTATTCTCTATTAATTCTATTCTATTCTATTCTATTCTATTCTATTCTATTCTATTCTATTCTATTCTATTCCATCCCATCCCATATTCTATTCTCTATTCTGTTCTCTTATTTTTTCTGTAGTCTCTTCTCTTTTCTCTTTTATTCTATTCTCTATTAATTCTATTTTCTATTCTATTCTATTCTATTCTATTCTATTCTATTCTATTCTATTCTATTCTATTCTATTCCATTCCATTCCATTCCATTCCAGTCCAGTCCATTCCATCCCATCCCATCTCATCCCATCCCATCCCATCTCATCCCATCCCATCCCATCCCATCCCATATTCTATTCTCTATTCTGTTCTCTTCTGTATTTTTTTCTGTATTCTCTTCTCTTTTATTCTCTTCTCTATTAATTCCGTTCCGTTCCGTTCCGTTCCGTTCCGTTCCGTTCCGTTCCATTCCATTCCATTCCATTCCATTCCATTCCATTCCATCCTATCCCTATCCCTATCCCTATCCCTATCCCTATCCCTATTCTATTCATTTTCCAGGAACATTCCAGGTGCCCATTTTCTGAATGTTTAAGCTGGTGGAGGTTCAGCCTTGCCTTCAACAAGCCAGTGTGAGGAGTGGGCTTTCTCCCCCCACCCTTTTTTTTTTAAAAAAATATTGTGATTTAAAGGAGAAGGGGGAACACCAGCAAAACCACATCTTTTTTAGGATTTTTTTTGATGGGGGGGGAACATTTGGTGAATTTAAAAACAAAATGGGTAGGTGGGGGAAGGGAAAACTGGAGACTGAGAAGGTCGGGGAGATTTTTCTGCAGGAAATAAGGAAGGAGCAAGAAGGAAGTTTTCTCCTTGCTCCAGCGTAAAAGGGTATTTATTCCTTTTGAGAAATTCGGCGCCTGTCTCTTTGGGGGCTTAACATACCTCCTTTCCCACGCCCTTCCCAAACTCTTGGCAACCTAAGCCAGGTTTGAATGATTTTGATCATTTTGGATCACTCGATCTTGAAAGATCCGGCAGATATTCCTGGATTCTACCTAAGAGGAAAGACGAGGGTAAGCGATCCTCGGCAGAAGGAAAGAGGGTTGAGTTTCCCCAGGGCCCCTGCCCAAACACACGCCAAACACAGCACGAGTGCAGAGTTCGAGATTTAACCAATAACAAGCAGGTACAAAGGTCCTTCCGGGTCAAAGGTCCTGGATGGTAGGGAATCCTCCAGGTTGTAGGGCCGCAGGAGGGACCAGTTTTTGAGTGCGGTTTTTCGCCCTTCCTGGGCCTTGTCAAGAGCAAGTCGTTGGAAGAAATCTCAATTTTTTTTTAAAAAAAATCTTCTCCGTCTCCTTCTTGTGTTCGAAAAACGTCTCGGAAAAACGACGCGGCTGCTTTCCAGCGACGGGCCCTTTCAGACGTACTGCAAGGAGTTCAGGCTCTCCAACTCGACTTCAATGGAGATAATGTGATGCCCGGGAACCATGGCTAAGCCCAGGACTCGGGGTTCGCCCGCCGAGAAGGAGTCTGAAGGCGACCGGGGTGGGGGGTGGGGGAGAGAGAGAGAGAGAGAGAGAAAGAGAGAGAGAGAGAGAGACAATCCTGAAGGAGGAGAGGGGCTCTGATGATCCTAACCTCCCTTGCTTCACTTCCCCAACAAACCCAGAAGTTCTGATGGTTGAGTTTTTTTCCCCCCCCCCCCCCGTGTAGAAATTCAAGGGGCCATTGAAGATACCTAGCTCATCGTGGCTGGTTTTGGGGAAGGTCTCCTTATCGGTGGGAATATAAAGGGGGTCTCCCTTCCCCTCCCCCGTGCCAGAAATACTGCCCACATGATCCTCTGCCTTTCGGTCAGGCCACGCTGCAGGGGTCGGCAACCTTAAAAAACTCAAAAGAGACGCAAAGGTCCTCACCGGAAACCCCCCGTTCAATTCTGGAGCCGACCGGAAGTCCAGTTCCCCCATCATAGTCTCCTCCCCTTTTTCCTCTGCCAACCGGAAGTCCGGTTCCCCCCACCATAGAGTTTCCTCCTAGCGCGGCATCCTTTTTCTTCTACCGGTCCTAACCGAAAGCCCTATCAATTGTGGAGCTGACCCACAGGGAACCGCAGCAGAGGGATGAAAGAGCCACATGCGGCTCCAGAGCTGCAGGTTGCTGACTCCTGAGCCACAGCATAGAAATACCTATAGAAGAGAATTATCTGTAGCTCAGGGTTGAACTGTGGAGTTCCTGCTGCTGCTCTTTTGAGCTGGGTGGTTTTCTTGCAGGCGTCTCAGGACCCAACTAGGGGATGGAATCAGTGCTAGGAAGGAATGGGGTTGGTGGGGGGGAGGAGGAGGAGGGGGACTTTGGGGTCCTTGGTGCTTTCGGAGCTTGGTGGTTTTCTTGCAGATATTTCATGACCCAACCAAGGAACATCACCAGTGCTACAAGGGAGTGGAGTTTGCCGAGAAAAAGAAGGAGGGAGGAGGAGGAGGAGGAGGGCTGTGGGGTTCCTGATGCTTTCTGAACCTGGTGGTTTTCTTGTAGACGTCTCATGACCCCACTTGGTTACGTCATCAGTGCTAGAAGGGAGGGAGGTTTGCAGAGGGGAGGGGAAAGGTGGGAGGAGGACGAAGGAGAAGAGGAGGACGCGGGGAACAGTGATGACTGTGGGGTCCTTGTTGGCTGTTTTCTTGCAGACATTTCATGACCCAACTAGGTAACATCATCAGTGCTGGTGATCCTCATCAAACCACTTGTATAAAAAAAGAGAGCAAATGCCCCTCCTTTCCAGGACGGAGGATACTGCCTAGATGGGTCATGAAGCAGCTGCAGAAAAACCACCAAGCTCAGAGAGCACCAAGGACACTACAGTCCTCCTCCTCCTCTTCTCTACTCTGCAAACCCTACTCCCTTCTAGGACTGATGATGTTCCATAGTTGGGTCATAAAACGTCTGGAAGAAAACCGCCCAGCTCAGAGAATATTTGAGTTTTGAAGAGATCTAGGGCATTTTTAGCGGGACAAACAAGGGCGCAGTTGTCAGAGACCAGGCTGGGTGGGTGGGGGGGCAGTGGGGGGTGGGACTCACCAGTGGGTTTCAGGTATTCTTGGGCAGAACCCAGGATGACGTTGCAGTCCCGGTCAGTGCACAAGAAACAGCCCACCAGGGTCCGTCCATCCGTCATGCGAATCCGCAGGCTCTTGTTCAGGAGGTTCTCCAGCTTGCGACGTGCGCGCAGGTAAGGCGAGTCAGCCGTTTCTTCAACCGGGTCCTGCCAGAAACATCCAGAAAATATATCCTCCAAGTTCAGGAGAGCAGCTTTTTTTTTTTTTTTTACATTATTATCAGGCATTTGATGGGAAGACAATGCCCAGATGTGTTAATGACAAAATCAAGTATTTTTTTGGTTTTCTTTTGCTACCCACTTGGCCACTTCATGCCGAAATCTTATTTATTCGTTTATTACATTTATAGGCTGCCCATCTCACTATCGAACGACTCTGGGTGTCATCAAGCCACCCTGAGTCGTTTGATTGTGTGTCCAATCACACGGCCAATAAAATTCTATTCTGTTCTGTTCTGTTCTGTTCTGTTCTGTTCTATTCTATTCTCTATTTATTCTGTTCTGTTCTATTCTATTCTATTCTCTATTTATTCTGTTCTATTTTATTTTTCTCTTCTCTATTCTATTCTGTTATCTATTTATTTTATTCTGTTGTATTCTGTTGTATTCTATTCTATATTCTATTCTATATTCTGTTCTATTCTATTCTCTATTTATTCTGTTCTATTCTATTCTATTCTCTATTTATTTCTGTTCTATTCTATTTTATTCTTCTCTTCTCTATTCTATTATCTATTTATTTTATTCTGTTCTATTCTATTTTATTCTTCTCTTCTCTATTCTATTCTGTTATCTATTTATTTTATTCTGTTGTATTCTGTTGTATTCTATTCTATATTCTATTCTATATTCTGTTCTATTCTATTCTCTATTTATTCTGTTCTATTCTCTATTTATTTTGTTGTATTCTATTCTATTCTTTGTTCTATTCTATTTTCTATTTATTCTTTTCTCTTCTCTATTCTGTTCTCTATTTATTCTGTTCTGTTCTATTCTATCTATTTTATTCTATACACATACATACATAATTGTATTGAATAGTTTTTTATATATACATTACATACATACATATATATATATAACTATTTAATACAATAATATATATTAACCATAGTAGACATTTAATATACTATAGTTAACCTATATTAACTCTAATTAAATTTTTTAAAATTGTATTAACTTGTTATATAACAACTGTCTCACTTAGCAACGGAAGTCTTGGGCTCTACTGCGGTCGTAAGTCAAGGACTGCCTGTATTATCGTATAATATAATAATGTGTACATCATTTTGTGTGCGTCTGTATAACATTATAACTATTTAATAGCAATATATATATATATATATATATATATATATATATATATATATATATATATATATATATATATATATATACACCATAACAGATGGTATTTAGACGGTCTAAATCTATAGTTGATATAATGTATATTAACTATAAATAAAATTTTAATTGTATTAAGCTATTATACGGAGACACATATAATAATATTAAAAACGCTATTGAGGGGCCAGAGTTTCCTCTTCCCAGCTGAGCAGGATGGACTTTGTAGTCCCCCATCAAGTCCCCCCAGCGCTGCCCTCCAAGGGGAAGGCTCCTGTATGTATCCCCGCACCTCCGCCCCGTCCTTCCCTCACCTCGGGGGCGCTGCTGTTTCCGCAGCCGTTTTCGTCCGACTCCCGAGGAAGCGGAGGCGGCGGCGGAGGTTGCCTCAGCATCGGCTCTTGGGCCGGCGGGGCCGCCATCTTGCCGAGGGAACTACCTTTCCCACAAGGTCCTGCGGCCCTGGAGGCGTTACGCACGCAAAGCACACACGCACGTACGCGGCGTCCGGCTTCTTCGGCACCGCCCACTGGGGGGAGCGAGCGAGCGAGCCTGCGATTCCCGTGGGGCCTTGCGGCGGCGCGTTGCCAAGGGCAGCGAGGGACGCGGCGCATGCGCCCGGGCGACGATCATGGAGGGCTCCTCCCGACCGCGTTTCTACACGCCGCGGGAGGTGACGGTGCACAACCGGCCGTGGGACCTGTGGGTCTCCTATCTGGGGCGGGTCTACGACCTCAGCCCCCTGTCCGAAGAGTACAGGGGTAAGGGCGGGGGGGAAGGGGCGGAGCTTCGGGGGCAGGGCTCTCCCAAGCGGAGCCTCCAGGTGGAGAGGCAGTCTACCTGAACGGGGGGGGGAGGAGGAGGAGGAGGAAGAGGAAGGCGACCTTGCGGGTTATCCGAGATGGGAGTAAGAGAAGAAAGGAGCTGGTTGGGGGCAAATCCAAGGTTTTCATAGCTCTGGGGAGGTCAAAAAAGTCAAGATGGCGGCCTCCCCCATGCAGTCATGAACTTGCATTGCCCCAGAAGCATAGGACCATCGTCCCCCGACAAAACTTTAAAAAAAACAAAGTAACAATCCAGCTAAAATCAATCATAAAAAAGGGCAGAATTGACGGACAGCTCTTTCCGCATTCCTTTTGTGTGGTGGTGGCCGCCATGTTGACTCTTTTGACCCCCTGAGACTCTGGATGCTCCTGGGGTCCCTTAGATACGGAGTGGCTCTAATGCGGATCCTGGCTTCTCTCTCCGCGCAGGGGACCTCCTCATGAAGCCCCTCCTGGAAGTGGCAGGGAAAGACATCAGCCACTGGTTCAACCCCAGGACCAGAGACGTGAGTGTCCGGTGAGGCCGGGCCGGGCTTCTGAATAAACCCTTTTGCAAGACCCAGGGAGTTGGGCAGGTGGGGAATGGTCGCAGGGAGTCCTCGCCTTACGACCCGTCACTTAAGTGAAGATCTGAAAAAAGGAGCTTGCTCTCTGCTCTCCAGCCCTCCGTGTCTACGGAGATTCTCCCCTCATCCAGGTCAAGGTTGTCCCAAAGGTGCTTTTTTCAAAAGGCAACTGGTTTTTATTTATTCCTTTTTTGAAAAAGTGCCTTTGGGCCCATCTTTTTGCTTATGGTATCGATGTATTTATTCTAGTTCTGTTACTGGCTTCAGCGACGGTCGTAAATTGAGGACCACCTGCGTTCCACAGGGCGTGGTTTTTTTTTTGCTCGAGATTTTCTGATCCTAATGTTTGAAAGAGTTCATCTTTGGAGACTTAGGAATGAAGAAAAAGGACTCTTCCTTTGACGAGAAAAGATTGCTGTTAAATGGGGAGCCCTTCGTAGGGTGGCCTGATTGGTGGGAACCATCCTTGTTAGATGGTGGTTGAATCTGGGCTTTCCACCCTGTGCCCGTTCCTTGCAGATTCAGACACACATCGATCCCCTCACGGGCTGCCTCAAGTACTACACACCCCAGGGCCGGTTTGTGCACATCCCGCCGCCTCTTCCTCGCTCGGACTGGGCCAATGATTTTGGGGTGCCCTGGTGGAAAAACCCCATCTACGAAATCGGCATCTTGTCTGCGAAAACCCGGCACATTCGGATCATCAACACTCTGACTTCTCAGGAGCAGACCCTCGAGGTGAGTCCCATCCTCCCCAGCCCTTGCCTGGCCCCCAAGACCATCTTCTTCCCTGGGCGACTTGCGGGTGTATTAACACAACAGGCTTGAGCTGGGCGGTTGTTAGGTTTAGGTACTTGGGGCCAATCTCTAGGAGATGGTGAGTTGTAGTCCTGCCAGCTATGAAAGACAGTTGGGTGACTTTGTGCCAATCAACAGGAGACGGCGACTCGTAGTCCCGCCTTAGGCATGAAAGCTGGCTTTATGACCTTGTGCCGGCCACTTTCTCCCAACCCTAGGAAGGAGGCAATGGCAAACCACTTCTGAGGAAACTTGCAGGGATTTGTCCAGGCAGTCTTTGAGAACCAGACAAGATTAAACAAATGAAAAAAACAAAACAAAACACCTTATAGCTGTACCACATATGTGCTTAGGGTTAACTACGATTAGGGTCTATATAGGGCTTGTTTGGGGAGTGTTCAGTTCAACCTACAGACCGGGTTAAAGAGTCAACTTGAACACAGGCCCCGAGGAAGTCAAGCAAAGTTGACCCGTTCTGTTCCATTCCCACCTTGAACCCAGGGAGAGGGGGGGGATCAAGGGTGTCCCTTGCCCTCCTGCTGTGGGTCCCGTGGAGAACTGTGGCTCTGTCTGCAGGTCTGTTCAGAAGAAACCATGTGGGAGATCTTGAGGCGCTACCTGCCCTACAACGCGCACGCCGCCAGTTACACGTGGAAATACCACGGCGTCTGCCTGGAGATGGACAAGAACCTTGAGAACAACAACATCCCCGATGAAGACGAGGAGTTCTACCAGCTCAACATGGACGCCGACGCCTTCACGACTGCCATTTTGCTCTACTTTAACGATGACCTCACTGAGCTCTAGAAACCTGCCTAGTCGTGGGCCTATTTCCCTCCAGCTGGAAGGGCCAGTTAGGTGCTCCTTCTTCTCACCAGCAGCTGCAGGACACAGAGCTTATCTTTAAGGGACGGCAGCAAACTTGGTCCTTGGGCAAACCCATTTTTCTCTCCAGGAACAAGACTTGGTGGAAAGGAAGATGCACCTCAAATGATGGTGATGGGTCCCTAAAAATATGATCTCCTGGTCTTGTGAATGTCCACCTGGGCTCTCACTGCTACCGCCACTAGGTGTCAGTCGTGGCTCATGGTGCAGCCATTTTGCAGCTCCGTCGTTCTTCACATGGGTTTTAAAAAAATAATTGCGTTTTATTATCCTGCAAGCCTTGAGCTAGGAAGGCAGCTTTGCTCCCGGGCTGGCCCTTTTATCCGGAGAGGGACCCACGGAAATTTGTATTTTGACTTTTAAACTGGGGTCCTCTGGCTTGAACATCCTGCTTTACCCTGAAGGAAATTAAGTAATCTCGCGGCAAGTATTTGCGCCTGCTTGAGATGTTTCAAAGGCTTGTTTGGAGGAGTGGTTGGAGGTGGAGGAATGAAAATCCCCTCGGAAGATAAGTGGGATAAAAATAAAATAGCAAAACGTAAGATGTTTGCGGTGAGAAGACATAATTGTCCGGCCTTACTTAAAAAAAAAACCCACGATGAAAAGAGCAAATCTTCAATAAATCAATAAATCTTTTTATTGCGTAACTTCTGATGTTAAGGGGAAAAAAAATATGTGACACTCGGTATCAAATATCCTCTGGGTGCTTATTTTCTCAGAAGTAAGCCTGCTGCAATCTGTTTAACAAGGGTGATTTTGTAGGAACTCTGTTCAGGATTGATTGCAGCCAAAACTTGTCATAAACTGGTTATTTCCAAAGAAAATACGTTTAACGGCAAAGTTGCATCCGAGTCAAACTTGGTCGTTGGTGTATTTGGGAACACGGACGCATAGAGAGGTCTTTGGCACTGGTACCCGAGTGGTTTGTCATTGTTTTCTTCTGGGATGTCTGTGTATTTCCTGGTGGTCTTCTATCCCATATTAACCTAGTTTGTTTAGTTTGGAAATCAAGACAAAATCACTTAGGTGAGGCTGTATACCCAAGTACAGAAAAAATATTTTACAATTTATTTATTTATTTAAAATATTTACAGAGCTGCCCATTTTTCAGTCAACCCTGGGCAGCTTCCAATCAAAACTTTAAAAGACATAAAGAAATTGTTTTTTAAAAAAACATAAAATGCAACCAGTTGAAAGATAAAACAAAAAACTTGGGGGTTTCAGGTGCGCTTGTGGAAAAGCTAGGTGTTTCCCACGTCCATTTCCTCTGGAGGTAGGGGCATAGAAACCAATGATTCTTCCTTCTAGCGTTCGTAAATCATCCGTTTCTGCCATCAAGCATTATAGATTGTGTGGTGCTTTTTATGATCAGTTTCCAGGGTTCACAGCTCCAGTATGTCAGACATCATTTAAACCTTCGTTTTAAAAAGCCCAAAGTGTTTCCATATATATATACATACATACAAATACAATGGAGTCCAAAATTGCTCTCACCAAACAAGACAGTTAAGTAAGTTTTGCCCCATGTCACGACTTTCCTGGCCACTGTTGTTAAGTGAATCACTGCACTTGTTAAAAATAGGAACATGATAAGTGCATCCGGCTTCCCCGTGGACTTTGCTTGTCAGAAGGTTGCAAAAGGTACTCGCTTGTCCCCAGGACACTGCAGCCATCATAAATATGAGTCAGTTGCCGAGCATCTGAATTTTGTTCAAAGTGACCATGGGGATGCTGCAAGAGTCGTTAAGTCTTTAAGAGGGTCATAATGGTCGCTATTTTCAGTATTGTCCTAACCTCAAATGATCACTTAAGTCAAGGACTACCTGTGATAATTCTGCATTTAAAATAGAGGTTAAAACAACCGCACTAGAAGAGTTTCTAGCCCATAGTGATCCCGAGATGCAGCTTCTGTTAAGGAAGGCATTCTGTGGCTTGGGTTGTCTCTATCGGCGCTCTCGTGTTTTAAAACAGCGGCTCTTGAAAGACGTGTCTGGGTGCTTCTGCTGTTCCAGAGGTCCAGAGGTTAGGGTGGGCTGCTACGGCCCCTTTACGACCTGTGGACCTCAACTCCTAGAATTCCTGAGGGAGGCAGGCAGGCAGCTTGGTTGGCAAAGGGCCATACTTGCCCATCCCTGGCTTAGAGGATGGTCATCGGAGAGAGGCCTTGAGGAGCTCTTGAGATCCAAGGCTCAGATGCACGGTCCCACGAGGCGGGGAATTTCCGTGGAGGGACAGCCACTGTAAGAGAGCAGAAAAGACTCAAGGATTAAGTCGGCCCTTTGGGGATCCGGGAGTTTAACCCTCCTCTCTAAGTGTCCAAGTGTGCTAATTGCAGGAGTGTGATCTGTGGTGGCTGGTGTATCCCGCAGGGCCTGCCTTCCGCCTCTGTGTCCATCTTGCTTTCTGAGCCTGCTATTTACAGGGGTGGGGGTAGAAACCCAGAGTGAGCCAGCGCTGGGTGGTATTGCGCATACACGACTGACCACCTGGGGTGGGGTGGGGGGAACACGTGTTTCAGTTTGCAAAGCAAAGGAGCAAATGAGTTGCTGGTCTGGAGGTCTTCCAGGGTTGACCTTCTGCTCTACTAGCCGCTCGCGAGGGCACTCTAGTTTGTTTCCTAATCCACTTCCTGTCAGCTCTTGATCCAAAAACCAGTCAAGCAGGGGCCGTGATTGATTTGGTTCCTAGAGAAAACTGTAGGCTGATTTGTTTTTTTTTTGGGGGGGGGGGAGGCATAGAGAAGAGGGATCTGCTAAGAGATCGCCAAAGTCCCATCTGGGGTGGATGTGCAGAGAGCGTAGGGGAAACTTAATCTATGACCCCAAAGAAGGAATGTTCTACTCCTGTGACTAACAATGGAAGGGGGGGGGCACCCTACAGACCTTGACCTGGAAGGTCTGCTCTTAATCTGACTTGGCAGAAGGCGGTGACAGAAGAAGGCTTCTGTTCCCTTCTCAGGTCAACCTTGGCAGCCGGCCGGGGAACAAGGCCTCTGTCTCTGCCCTCTGGGTCTGCTCCCTCCCCCAGTCAGGGCAGGGAGGGAGGGAGGGAGGGAGGGAGGGAGGGAGGGAGGGAGAGAGAGAGAGAGAGAGAGAGAGAGAGAGAGAGAGAGAGAGAGAGAGAGAGAGAGAGAGAGACACGGGTGGGCATGGGTCCTTTTCCACATAATGCTAGTAAGGCTGTGGCAACATCAGGCCAGCTGTCCTTTTTTCTCCCTCCTTGTTCGGCTCCTGTCTGCGACAGCTGTTAGAGGGAAAGGGGGGGGGGGAGGAAAGAGAAATCCTAAGTGTGGGTTGTGAAATGAGACTTGAAGGTCAAATATTATCTACAGTTCTGGCAAGCCCCATCACCCCCAGGGAGATTTTCACTTGTACCGAGAACAGATGGGATTGTTGCCATCCATCCTCCAGACTCCCATCTTTTGTGTGTATGGGGGGGGGGGAGGGAAGGCAACAATCACCCCTCCTAAGAAAGCTTACGACCTGCTTTTCTCTTCCTTCCAGTGCTGGGCTGCCTCTCCTCCCACCTGCTCCTGCCTTTAACCCTAGCAAACTCTCTCTTCCATCTGACAGCTGCTTTGCAGAAGAGAAGCATTGGCTGTGGCTTGCTCCTTTTCCTCCCCCTGTCCACCCCTCACCCCCACCCCCACTTCTGGCCTTTTGCTCCGTGGGGGGAACACAGGTCTTCCAAAAGGATTGTACTCTGTAGCAGTTTTTGTCATCATCATTATTATTAAATAACTAACATTCCCGTTATAAGAAAAGTATGTCGCTATTTCTATGCCTAGTAAGCTAATCAGCTAAACTAGGAAAACCGTTCGGCCAAGAAGTTTGTTACAGGAAGAAAGTCTGATATTTTTACCAGCTGCTTAATAACCGCAGAGCGCCTGGGCTTAAGGAGCCCGCTGGCAGTGGCCACTGAGGGATCAGGAATTGCTCGGGTATTTCAGAGGCAATTGTACAGGCAGCTTAAGCCGGACGAGGTCTACGGGGTTGTGGTAGAGGCAGCTCCTCCAACAGAGCTGCTAAGCCAAGTGGGCCCTTGGAAAGCGTGACCTGGAATCACCGGCTGCAGGAGGCCTGGCGGGAGCGTTTAGCCCACTTAACATCCAACCTTCACAAGCAGCTGGAAAGTTGTGGCAAGTTTTCAAGGATCGGGCCGAGAGGTCTGGACCTGGAGGCTAAACTCTGGCAGGAGGTGGCTGACCTCACGGGATGGATTTGTGACAAGAGGCTGCTCTCCGTTTGATCTTTTGCACCCACGTCTCCCATTCCTCCAGGTTCTCAGTTGCGTGCTTGAGCAATCGCCAGGGGAAGACCTTTAAGCCGCCAAACACGCACAGCAGGACAGCAGCCGTTCCCTGAAGGGAAGGGAAGGGCAGGCCTACGATGAAGATGAAGAGGGCCACATCTTCGGGCCCTTTTGAAAGCCAGCCAAGGGGCAGCGTGCTGGGGATAAACGGGTGAAATAAAGACCATGCCCCGCATCCCTTGATGGGATTCCTGGCATTTTGGACCTTGCGAAGAAACTCCAAAGATGGGCGTGCGGAGAAGGACGTTTTCCCCCTTCCCATCTCTCGCCTTGGACAGTGAGGACCGAAGGACTTGGGGCCAGGTTAAGAGAATTACATTTATAGACTTTGTGGTGTTAACCGATGGGCGAGATGAAGCTCAGAGCTGGTGAAACCTCAAATTCAGATGCTGCTGTGCCGATTCAGGCTCCCTCCTTCCATTAGGAAGGGGAGTGATGGTACGCACACTAGAAAGCACATTTCTCAGTCAAAGACTTTGATAGCGTGAAACCTCAAATGCTCTTGTGGAGCACTGGCTTCCAGCACTGCCAGGGAAATGTTTCAACATGAATGAATGGGATTGGCGCCCACTGGCTCCTGGAGGGCTTCAGAGGGTGTTGCGTTAAATGTAAAAGCCACACGGGGGATAACATTCATTTGGCAAACGGTGTCTCCTGCAGGCACAGTTACTCCTCTGTGGACATTTATAACTGGTCTACAGGGGGGAGAAAGCTTAGACTGAGCTTGGAAGAGTCGTAAAAAGAGACAAGAAAAGGTGCACTGTAATATTTACACGGTCCTCCTTTCTGGTCCCATAAAGAGGCTCTTCCCATCCCAGCCAATCAACTGAAGCGAGGGTCCCATCATCGCTTCTTAGTGTCATTTCTGGATATTAGGAAGGGTGATATGGCAGGAATTTAAATATATATGCATATAAAAAAGCTGTACTGATACCGGCAAGGTTTTCTTTCCTGGGCTATTTGGCCTCATTTTGTACTTTTAGAAAATTGCAGACGGAGAAAATCTGCAGATGCAGAGTCCCCAAAAGTAAATTTGGAGTAAATTTTTGCCACCGCATCCAACACACTACAAAATACACTGTGTGTTGAAACAGGACTCTTGCTCTGTGGTCCGGTTTCAATAAAGTTGGAATACTTTGAATAAGCCTCATTGTTTCCAGATTTATTATTCTAAGACTCACCATTTTAAATGGGATTACCCTGAGTGAAGGAACATTGTGCTTGTAGACGATTGTTCTGTAAGATCTCTATCCAGCGTCGAGCCCTTCAGGGTTCGGAATATTTTCTTTTTCTAGCTGGAGTCCAAGAACCAGAGAGGCTTGGAGAAGGGGCCCTGCGACAAAAGCTATTAAAGCAGATTTTAAACATTAACACCAACGGGCACCTCACAGAAACCTGATGCTTATAATAGTAGAATCACTCGGCTGTGTTTGTGCAATAAAGGCTTGCCCTGGTTTAAACTCAATCAGTCCGATTTTCTGGGTTGGTATAGCAAACTAACCAGAGGGGGCTCGATTAATACATGTCAAGCTAAAATGTGGCCAACTGATCTATCATTGAAAGCGACACGTGGACCCAGCCATAAAATAATTTGAATTTTGTCTTTCTGAAATACTATAGAACACAGGAATGTTAACTCACACTTGTTTTTTAATGACAGCGTGAAACAAATTCAAGTAGGGAGAACATAGCAAAGTTTGTACTGTTTGTGCTCCACAAGTATACTTGAATTTATAGCAGGTTTCTGTTACACAGAGATGGGCCTATTCATTTAAGATGGCACATTTGCCAGGATCAGACCCCTAGCCACATTTCACTCAGAATACAAGGTTGACCCAAAGCTGGCCCACTGAAGATGCTTTATAGTTCAGGGTTTACTCAGAAATAAATCCCAGTGGGTGGGGAAGAGTTGGTCAATGGCTTTATTTTCTTTTCAGGAACATGGTAAGGTCGCAGTCCCCTTGAGATTTGTTTATCTGGTAGTGTGCAGCAGCGGTGCCACTAGAGACTTAGGGCCCTGTTCCTTCCGTTTTCCTTTGTGGGGATGGTACTTACTTATACGCAGTGGCCCAGGGCAAATCTGATTCTGTAATTCTCAGATATGCAGGAGACTTTCCATTCGCTACAATCTAAGAGACAGACAGGAAGAGATGTAGGCCCTTTACAACTTTCTTGGTAGGTTGGCGGGTAGATTCTTATCATAGATGTGTCTGTTAGCAGGTAAAGAGTTTTAAAAGGCGTTTTAAACTCAAGCATACGTCTATCCACAGTAACAATGATGCTTTGTTCCTATTGTTAATTCATTTTCTCTCTATTTTAATTGTATGGGTTTTAGTTCTTTCCCCTGCTATAAAAATAGGGCAAACTGTTTTCAGCCATAATGGAACAATATTACAAAACAGTCCTAACAAGGAATGCATCAGAAACAAGGTGCTTTTTTGGGGTGGGGGGTGGGGGGGAAACCTTGCCTCGGAGGCAAAAGTACATAGCTTAATTTTAGACTCTCTTGAG
The DNA here is from genome assembly GCF_029215685.1 of Pituophis catenifer annectens. Taxonomy (NCBI): domain Eukaryota; kingdom Metazoa; phylum Chordata; class Lepidosauria; order Squamata; family Colubridae; genus Pituophis; species Pituophis catenifer. The sequence continues at coordinate 2,486,027 of NW_027256895.1, forward strand.
GTCACATGCAATAATTTAAGTGCATCGATCTCCCTACTGGATTGTGTCATGATCACCCCCAAATCCCTGTCAGTTTGGTGATGGCGAAAAAAAAAAACTTTGTAGTATTCTATCACATTAATTTAATTAAGCCTTATAATTTATTCCTGTGGGGCAAATCTAACACACTTAAGAGTAGCCAGAACCTAGCTTTCATATTTTATTAAATCTAATATAGCTTCTTTTAAATGCAAAACCTGGCCAAAATCATATGCATGCATATTTGTGTCTGCCTGCCTGTATCAAAAGAATCTCATCTGGGAAAGCAATAAAATCTCCTTTGTGAATGTGGACCAAAAAAAAAAAAATCTTTTAATGAATTGCAGTAATCAGGGAGGGTTTTTTTTCCTCCTTCTCTTCTTCCTTTCTTGCCCTAGAGGAAAAGGAGAAAAATAAGCCACTCCCTTCTGAAGTATTTAAAGTTAGAGAGAGAGAGAGAAAAAAAAGGGGGGAGGAAATAAAACACCCCTATTCTTCCCCCCCTCTTGTGCTAGTAAAGCAACCATAAGCACACACCAAAGTCGTGGGTCTGACTAGTATGGAACTAGTTAACCTTTAACAATTTTATGCTGATGTCATAACTGAGCATGAGTACTGATTAATCCAACCTTTTCTCTCTCTCTCTCTCTCTTCCCCCTCCCAGTAAAAAATATTTTTATTGAGGGAGGTGGCGGGGGGGAGAGCCTAAGGAGAGGAGGAAAAAAAAAAGAAAGAAATAATTTAGAGCAGCCATCTTTGTTTTATGCAGAAATCTTGTCAGGTTCCCCCCAGTGCCAGGAATGTCTAAATATTGTTCATGACCACAGATCTTGGGCGATTGAAAAGAAAATATCACCACAGCAAGAAGAGGGGAAGAGGAAAAAAAAAAAAGCCTGCCTTGATCCTGATTATCCTTTCTTTTTTTTTCTTCTTTTCTTTTCTTGGCTAATTTTTTTTTTGCCTTTTTTTTTTAAACAAAATTGGAGCTGATTCTGATTGCATTTTTTTTATTATTTTTGGAAAGGAAGGGGGGGCATCTTTCTCTCTTTTTTTTTTTTTGGAAGCTTTTAAGGAAGAGGGGGTTAAAATTAAGCCAGCCATTTTGGGTAAATATTTTTTCCCCTCCCCCTTCTTCCTTTTTTTTTCTCTCTCTCTTCCATGGGGGGCACCCCATTTATCTTTTTTTCTTAAAACCTCGCGGGGGGGGGCTCGCTTTTTTAAAAAAATATAATTTAAGAGGCGGCCATTTTTGTTGCTTTTTTTTTTTTGTTTTTTTGCTCGGGTGGCAAAATATGATCCTCAACTCCCCACCTCAGAACTGAGAGACACCTAATCTTTTTTTTTTTTTAATTTCCCCTCACCCCCCATTTTTTAAAAATTTATTTTTTTTTTCCTTTGGAGAGGGGGGGTCGTCGTCTGAGGAAGAAACCTTGCGAAGGAAGAAGAAGAAGAAGAAAAGTTGTGAGGGAAAGAAGAAGAAGAAGAAGAGTCCCGGCCATCGCATGGGACTTCTCCTCGCGGCCCCCTCCCCAAACATCCCCCACACGCCCACCGCCCCCATTTTTGGGGCGATTTTTGGGGGGAGGGATGGTTTGAGGGGGGGTCGTTTTTGAGGGGAGGGAAGGGAGCGCGAGAGGCGGGGAAGGGGGGCCGCCGCCGCCGCCCCCACCCCGCCCGCCTAGCCCGCCCGCTCGGCGGCTCGGCTCCGGTGTTCCCCCACCCATCGGCCACCCCCTCCTCCGGCACCACCACCAACCACCATGGCTTCCCCTCTGAGGGAGGACGAGGAAGAGGAGGAGGAGATGGTGGTGTCCGAGCCGGAGGGGGAGGAAGACGAAGAAGAGGAGGAGGAGGAAGAGGAGGAGGAGGAGGAAGAAGACGACGAAGAAGAAGAAGCCGCCGCCGTCGTCGTCAGGAACGACAGCCCGGGCGACATCTTCCCGCCCGCCGTCGCCGCCTCAGCAGCAGCCGCCGCCGCCGCCGCCGTCGCCTCAGCGCAGGCGGAGGCTGCCCCGCTGACCCCCGCCGCCGCCTCCTCCTCCTCCTCCACGCCGGCCGCCGGAGGGACCCAGGCGCCGCCAGGTAAATAAACAAACGGCCATTTCGACAGGGCCGCCGCCGCCCCCCCCTTTCTTCGTTTCGTGAGGGAAGGAGCGAGGCTGCCCCCACCCCCACCCCGCGCGCGCGAGAGAGAGGGGGGGGAAAGAAAGAGAGAGGAGGGGGCGGGGCGGCTGTTGGTAAACAAGCAACGGCTTTCGAACGCCGCGGGGCCGGACGGGATGCCCGCGCGCCCAGCGCTGAGGGACCCCCCCCCCCCCCCACACACACACACCGCGCGCGCCAACTGCCCCCACCTTTACCTCCCGCCGCGCGCGCGCGCCTCCCTCTCTCCCGCCTTTTCTCTCGCTCTTCCTTTTACCTCTCCTCCCCCCCCCTCCTCCCCCCGCCGCGGCTGGATTCCCGGAACAGCCTCTGGTTGCGCTCCCCCCCCCCACCCCGTCTCGCTTCTGTCTCTTAATTCTCTCTCTCTCTCTCTCCACATACCTATCGGGGGGGAGAGAGGGTGGGGTGGGACCTCGCGAGGCCAGCCAGACGCGCCCCTCTCAGGCGGCGGGAGGAAAGTCCTCCTCGGGTCCGGCCTCGGGGCTTGGCTCCGCCTGGGCGTGGGAGGGGGGGTTTGTCTGTGAGGGAGGGGAGAGGGAAAGGGGATCATTGCCCTCCCCCCCAAGGGGTCTGTGAGGGAGGGGAGAGGGGATCATTCCCCCCTCAAGGGGTCTGTGAAGGAAAGGGGATCATTGTTCCCCCCCAAAGGGTCTGTGAAAGAGAGGGGGAGAGGGCATCTTTGCCTCCCCCATGGAGTCTGTGAGGGAGGGGAGAGGGAATCATTGCCTCCTCTGGGGGTCTGTGAGGGAGGGGAGGGGAGAAGGGGATCATTGCCCCCCCCAGAGGTCTGTGAGGGAGGGGAGAGGGGATTATTCCCCCCCCAAGGGGTTTGTGAAGGAAAGGGGATCATTGCCCTCCCCCTAAGAGGTCTGTGAGGGACGGGAGAGGGGATCATTGTCCCCCCCAAGGGGTCTGTGAAAGAGAGGGGGAGAGGGCATCTTTGCCTCCCCCATGGAGTCTGTGAGGGAGGGGAGAGGGGATCATTGCCTCCTCTGGGGGTCTGTGAGGGAGGGGAGGGGACTGGGGAGCATTGCCCCCTCAGGGGGTCTGTGAAGGAGAGGGGATCATTGCCCCCAAATGGAGTCTGTGAAAGAGAGGGGATCATTGCCCCCCCCATGGAGTCTGTGAGGGAGGGGAGGAGGAGAAGGGATCATTGCCCTCCCCCTAAGAGGTCTGTGAAGGAGGGGAGTGGGGATCATTGCCCCCCCATGGAGTCTATGAAGGAGAGGGGATCATTGCCCACCTCCATGGAGTCTGTGAGGGAGGGGAGGGGATCATTCCCCCCCCCCAGAGGTCTGTGAAGGAGAGGGGATCATTGCCCTCCCCCTAAGATGTCTGTGAGGGAGAAGAGGGGATCATTGCCCCCCAAGGGGTCTGTGAGGGAGGGGAGAGGGGATCATTGCCCTCCCACTAAGAGGTCTGTGAGGAAGGGGAGAGGGGATCATTGCCCCCTCGGGGGTCTGTGAAGAAGAGGGGAAGCGAAAAGAGGTAGAGGGAATCAGTGCCCCCCCTTACCCTCCTCACAGTGTCTGGGGGTCCCTCCATTGAGGGATGGAGAAAAAGAGGGGTGGCTTGGGAGTGTCTCTGGGGATATTTCCCGGTGGGGAGGGTTCTCATTGACGATGGGGAAAGAGGGGTCACGGTGTAGAAGTAGAAAAGGGGGTGCTGGGATGGCTGGGCACTTTGGGGGGGCGGCAGAGGAGGGAGGGAGAGGTGCCTGTTAGGGGATGGGGGCTGAGGTGATCTCTTGAGGGAAGGGGGAAAGGCGATGACTGCCCCCCCCACTCAAAGTGTCTAGGGGCCCATGTGGAAATGGCACCCATTGTGGGATGGAGGAAAGAGGGAGGTGTATAAGTAGAAAAGGGGGGGGCTGGGGTGACAGGGCACTTGAGAGGCCTGTTTTTGACACCCCATAGGAAGGAGGGATGTCTGTCAGGGTGGGGTGAGGCTGTCTCTGAGGGAGGGGCGTTTGAGGGGATCATTGCCCCCCTTCACAGTGCCCGGTGGCGCCGTCTCCTGGTGGAGAGGACTCCCATTGTGGGATGGGGGTGAAGAGGGGTGACTTGGGGGTGTATAAAGGAGTGTTGAAGGGACAGGAGAGCTGGGCCCTTCAGCTGCCTGTTTTGGCACCCCATAGGAGGGAGGGGATGGGGGCTGAGGCAGTGTTTGAGGGAGGGGAGGTGGAGGGGATCACTGTCCCTCACTATCTGGGGGCCCAACTCCTGAGCCTGTGGTGGGGATGGTTCCCATCACGTGACGGGGAGGGGGGGAAGAAAATGGTGGTGCTGGGGTGACTGGGCATTTGAGGGCTCTTAGCCTGGTTTGACACCATAGGTTGCAGGGAGGGATGCCTGTTGGGATGGGTGCTGAGGGAGGGGCAGGGGGAACTACTGACCCCACCTCAGACTGTCTGCAGGCCTGTCTCCAGGGCCTGTTGGGGATAGCTCCCATTGCAGGATGGGATTGGCCATCCATGGGTGGGGGGAAATGAGAGGTCACCTGGGGGTGTATAACCAGAAAAGAGGCTGCTGGGGGGATGGTTGGGCTTTGGAGATGTCTGGCCATATTTTGATACTCTTCATCAGGCAGGAAGGATCCCACTTATGGGCTGCAGGCTGATTTGCGCAGAAATCGTGGGGGATGAGCAAGGGGTTTTAAGGAGAGGGATCTTATGGGGATGCTGTGCCCTACTGAACTTGGCCAGACTTCCCTTGACCTGGTCTGGCTTTCCAGCCTATTATGGGCAGCTTTTCCTTGCCAGTCCTGGAGCTTTAAGGCCTCTGGCCAAGAGTTTGCAGTGACCGTAGAGGGAGAGTTCCAAAATCCAAACACCAGATACAAATGAATAAAAACCTACCTCCCGTACAGGTGTGTGACCTTAGAAGGCCTAACAGGTGTCCAAATCCAATTCACATGAAGTGTTTTGTTGTAAGACTTGGCCAAAAAAAATCTATCCTGTGGGCCACCGGGAGTCAGAAGGCAAGCCCATCTGCTGTTTGGAGTAAATGAGCGTGCCAAAAGGAAAGATGGAGAGGTTCGGAGCCAAACGGGCGACGCCAGGCCAAGCGTCACATAAAAAAACCCCTAAAAGTCATTGTGAAAATAAAAACCCTTCTAAAACTTTTAAGTTTCAAAGTCGTGTTTGGGGAACTATTTTGCCTATGAAAAGGGTGCAAAAGGGAAATTAATTGAAATTTGTTTAGACAATGTTAAAAATGACTTCTGGTAGTTCCACTAAGGATATGAAATATTGTATAGTGTCTTCCCTGCAGATATTTAGCAGGGAAGCTTATTTATTCTCTTGCTTCTAGTTTTAAGGATAACGTAAACTTCATGAGAAGCAAAATAGCTTTCTATCACATCGGGTTTGTACTTTGGTTCATTTTGGCCAAAGGTTGCTGGGAATTCTAAGTTGTGTCCCCCATCGCTGTAGGAGAGCCTCAACTTATGACCCCAATTGAGGCCAAAATTTCCGTGGCTAAGTGAGAGTCATTAAGTGAGTTTTGCCCCATCTTACAACTTCCCTTGCCACGGTTTTTAAGGAAAGCATTGCACCTGTTAGTAACAGCAGTTACTAAGTGAATCTGGCTTTCTTTTGACACTGCTTCTCCAAAGGTCGCAAAAGGCGATCACATGACCCACGGGTCACTCCAGTCCTAAATAGGAGTCAGCTGCCAAGAGCCTGAAATTGTGATCACATGACCCAAGGGGAGGCTGCACTGGTCGACGGTGTGAAAAACGGTCATAAGCCACTTTTTTTCAGTGGTGGTGTAACTTCGAATGGTCCCTAAACGAATGATTGTAAGTTGAGGCCTACCTGTATTGTGCGATGTGCTTCTTTATTATTTACCTGTCTGCAGGGGTGGTGTTAACTGTCTCGGGTAGGCAGTTCCGTTCTCTCTTTTTTTTCCCTGTCTCTTTTTTTTTTATAACACACGGTTAGCTTTACAGAAATTGTTGGCTTATCGATTTGTTGTTTGGTTGATGGCTACAAAGTTACCAGGGTAGCTTTTCCGATGACAGCCCCATTGAAGGCGAGGGCCTTGATTCGTATCAGTCTGGGTGCGTGTATATAAATATATATACCCACACACTAATGTGGATGTGCCAGACAACAGGTTGACTTAATTACCTGTCAATTGATGGGCTCTTCCCATGTGGCTTTAGCTGCCCCCCGTGACTGGCAGCCCCACATATGAGGGGCTCTTCCTACGAGGGAAAATTGGATTACTCCTTAAGCGTCCCTTTTGTCCTGCCTTTGATTTAATGGTGGGCCCTCCGTCGATAATTCTCCGCGTTAAGGAATTAGACCGATCCCTACGAGAAGCTGATCTATAGCGTTGTAGTCTCCTTTCTTTCTTTGGGTTGTTGGGTTATGGATGGCATCCATCCTTTCAGACTATGGAAGAAAACCTATTGTCAGAATTTAAAAATAAAAATAATAATCTAGCAGTCTTCTGTATTTAGCAGTAGATCTTTTGCGACAAGTTGGTGTTGGGGTGGCAGGGCCGCCTTCCTTGTTGGTGATTCTACAATCCATTATTTATCGGGTCTCTATTATTTACTGGGATGGAAGCAGCAACTCCAAACTCCTAAATACAAATCCAAGGGGATTTAAAAAAAAACAAAAAACCCTACAACCTTGTAAATTAGATAACGGTTCCCGTAACCGGGTGGGATGAATCTGTTGGGCCCTCATTACCCTTCAGTGTATTGGGCATCCTTGTTCGTAATGCTTACCACTCCGGGTTTTCAACCGCTGGTGTTGCCGTAGAAGCAAATAATAAATGCAAAGATTTACATTTTGGTCTTATTAAAAAAAAAAAAAAGAAGAAAGAAAAAAAAGAACCCTCAGTCCTTTGATCATGTTTTATCATGGCTTCTTAGTGGCCTGCCTCTGGGGAAGTGGTGTTACTGCGATTATTGCCGAGACCACTCAAGCACAAGGACTGAGCATGGAGGGAGATAGGAGACACAAGCCATAAGTAGGGATGTATTAGGCTAAAGTATAAAGGGACTTAGAAAAGAACCTGAAAGGGGGTGGGGGGATTGAGGAAAAGAAAGGAGGAAGGGGGGGTGCTGCTGAGAGAAGATGGAAGGATAGGAACAGGTGGATGAGGAAAAATAAGAACTTTTTAGTCTGTAGAGATTCTCGGGCATCCAGGTCGCGATTGTCCAAGAGCTGCTTTTTTTCAGGAGGCAACAAGACAGTGGGGAATGGAAGGATGTATCCTATTATTTATCCACCATCCAGTCAGAGCTGAAGAAGCTTCTCGGATGAGAAGCGAAACGCCTTCGAAAGAAAAAAACCAGAAAATCCAGTTGCCTCCTGAAAAAAAGCACCATTGGGAGCTTTTCAGTCCCATCTCTGCCACGGTCTTCTCTCCCAGGAGGACCTCAACCTCGGCTGAACAGTTGACCTAAGGCAGGGAGGACGACCTCTAATAAATAAAGAGAGGATTAAGGGCTGTTTGGCTAGCAAGGAATGGTTTTTATGTCTCCAGGACAGGGAAAAAAGAGCCAGCTGACTCTTATGTACCCTGATCCACTGGATGAGACCAGGCAAAACTCAGATTATGAAGACGTTAGGTTGTGAATATTTAGGAAACAAGGAAGGGAAGCCAGCGAGTATTTATCAAGCTAAATTTCATTAGTTTAGCTAGCCGTAGGAATGGTTCTTATAAAGAGAGGATGGCAAAATAATGGCCTGGAGTGCCCAAAGGATATAAAGTTGGTTGAGAAAAATTACAGGTCATCCTTGACTTACAATTGAGTCCAGCATTTCAGAAAGTTGTTAAGTGAGTTTTGTCCCATTTGACAAATGTTGTTAAGCGAATCACTGCCCCTGTTAAGTTAATAACCAGGTTGTTCCGCGAATCCATTGACTTTTGCTGGGTCAGAAGGTCCCAAAAAGGGGATCATGTCTGACCCCGGGACACTGAAACAGTCATAAAATACAAGCGTCTGAATTTTGAGCACGACACCCTGGGGATGCTGCGATGGTTGGTCCAAAGTGTGAAAAAAAGGCCGTCCGTCCCTTTTTTTTTTTCGGCGATGTAATTTTTGAACGGTCGCTAAAGGAACTGCTGTAACTGTTGAAAAATTCCAAATTTTCAGATGACACAAGATCTGTGCGCCGTGTGTGTGTAAGGGGGTAGCAAGCATCTTAAAAGGACCACACCAAATTTTGGGAAGTTCTTGTCAAGCTGGAGTAGTGAGAACAATCCACCCAGATGAATTTAAACACGGGCAAATATAAAGTCCTACATTTAGGGCAGATGAAAGACCCGAGTATGAAAGCAGAGCTGGTGCCAACAGTGAATTTTAGGAATTTGATTTTTTTTTCGTTAACAGAATAGGGCCGATAGAGACTTCTTCACATCATAGGGCAGTGATGGCTAACCTTTTTACCATCACGTGCCATGAGTGGGGGGGGGGCAGGGGAGGTTTGCGCGCACGTGTGGCCACACCCATATTTCTATGTGCCCCGCCCCGTGCATGCACGCGCGACCCCCCCCCCCCCTCTTGGCATGTGATGACCCGTTTTTCTTTCTCACCTGGCTCCCGATCCTCTCTATGCATCTGGGGAGGGCGAAAACAGCCTTCCCCACTCCCTCGGAGGCCTGAAACGGCCCATTTCCCAACTTCCAGTTGGACAGGACGTGATGTTTTTTTGCTGTCCCCAGCCTCCAGAGTCTCCCGGAGCTAAGCTGGCGTGTGCCAGGTGACGTGGCTCCACGTGCCGCCTGTGGCACGCGTGCCATAGGTTCGCCATCACAGTCATAGGGGATGTTTTATGCTTCTTAAAAGTGTTTTCCCTCTTCAGTTTATGAAAGTAAAACAAGCTACGTTAAGCCTATGGTAGCGTCTTTGGAAAGAATGAAAAAAACCCGTTTTGTGGGGATTGCGTCGTGTGCTCTGGGAGTTTGCCTCCATCACTGCTGTTGGGGGCAAGAAATCTCATCTGCTAAACCGCAAAACGTCCGACTTTTCTTCTCTGGATTGTGAGAACAAAAGTTCCTGGTTCCTGCGAATCTAGGAGAGCTGATTATTTAGTGGTTAGATTTCGATCCTGCTGCGCATGATGTTCCCTCCTCCCATTTCCCCCCCCCCATCCACAACAACCTTGTGAAGTAGGTTGGGATGAGAGAGAGCGGGATTACCCCCAAAGCCCACCCAGGGAACTTCCCAAAATTGAGGAGGGGGGTGGCTTGAGCCCGCGTCTCCCCGGTGCTACCCCGTCACCTTCCATCACTACATCACAGTGCCCCCCCAGGCCAAAATGGGAGATTGGGGGCTTTTAATTTAGCCCCAAAGCCTTCATTTTACAATCTCCCAAGGGAAGAGATTGATTTGAAGACGTTGCTTGCTGCAACTGCAGTCTGCTGGCCGGCCTCATCCTGGAGGTGTCTTGGTTTATTGAAGTTTTAAAGTTGCCTCTCAGGTGGCAGGCTCCAGCGGCAAATTAGGAGGCTGCAGAAATATGCAAATAGTGGCTAAAACTTGTTGGTTTTTCCCGTTCGACACAATTGAAACCAGATTTAGATTGGAAAGGATCTCTGGGATTTTGAGGAAGAGGGAAGGGTAGGGTAGGATAAGAAAGGAAAGGTAAATGGAAAAGAAGAAAGGAAAGAGGGAAGGGAATTGGAAAAAAGGAAAGGAAAGACAAAAGAGGGAAGGAAAGGAAAGGAAATGGAAAAGAAAGGAAAGAGGGAAGGAATGAGGGGCAGGAAAGGGAAAGAAAGGGAAATGGAAAAGAGGAAAGGAAAGGTGAAAGGAAAGGAAGGGAAGGGAAATGGAAAAGAAAGGAAAGGAAAGAGGGAAGGAATGAGGGGAGGGAAAGGGAAGGAAAGGGAAATGGAAAAGAGGAAAGGAAGGGAAATGGAAAGGAAAGGAAAGAGGGAAGGAATGAGGGGAGGGAAAGGGAAGGAAAGGGAAATGGAAAAGAGGAAAGGAAAAGTGAAAGAGGAAAGGAAGGGAAATGGAAAAGAAAGGAAAGGGAATGAATGAGGGGAGGGAAAGGGAAATGGAAATGGAAAAGAGGAAAGGAAGGGAAGGGAAATGGAAAAAAGGAAAGAGGGAAGGAATGAGGGGAGGGAAAGCGAAGGAAAGAGGAATGGAAAAGAGGAAAGGAAAGGTGAAAGAGGAAAGGAAGGAAAAGAAAGGAAAGAGGGAAGGAATGAGGGGAGGGAAAGAGGGAAGGAAAGGGAAGTGCAGGCAGTGCTCAGGCAATGGCAAAATAGGGCCAAGAGCAGAGCCTCTCTAATAAAAGCCAAGCTACGCTCAGGATGGTACTTCACAGGAAAGAAAGTTAGTATAAGAGGGAAGAGAGAGAAGCAAGAGAAAGGCCCCTGGGCAAAGTGTGTGGACGGGATCTGAGAGAAGATTTAAAAAAAAAAAAAAATTGCAGGCAGTCCCAAACAGCCTAGATAGAAACACTTAAAACCGGCCTCTGCTCCGATTTTCCCAAGCTTGCCACTTAATTCTGGAAGTGAACCCGCATCCGGCCCTCTGCGGCCTCTTGCTCCCCCACTGCCTAAATTTCTTCTCCCTCCTTCCCTCCCTCCCAATGCCCAAAGGCCTGTGAACCCGGGTGCCCTGACCCTCACCCAGCTTGTTAAGGGCAGAGTTTGCCATCGTGTTCCCCAGCAGGGCTCCTTGCCAGGGGATGCTCTTGCGGTCTGGGTAACCGGCAGCCCCCCCTCCCACCCCCCCTTTCCTGTTCTCAGCAACAGGCTGGCGTTGACAGCTGGCTGTCAGGCTCCTTTGGAAAAGCCCACCTCGGCTGGTTGGGTCCCTCCCTTCTCCTTCTTCCCCTTCGACTGTAGAGAAGAAGGCGCAGAGTTTAAAAACTATCCCAGCTCTCTTTTTTTTCCACGCACGGGGCAATTTCTGCAGACGGAACCGCAAAATTCAGCCTCTCTCTCTGCCCCCCCCCATAAATCTTTCCCATGTCACCAAATAGGCATTTCCCCCTCCCCCTTTCTCCTTACCACTCCCTTCCCCACACGACTTTTTTAAAATTTATTTATTTATCCTCACGATTTAAGATTTCTCTCCGCCATTAACTTGACACAGATAAAAAGCGCCATTCTATTATTATTATTATTATTATTATTATTATTATTATTATTATTATTATTGGTTAATCTTTAGTGAGATTCACAGCCTTAAAGATTAACTAATAATAATAATAATAATAATAATAGAATGGCGCTTTTTATGTGTCAAATTATTATTATTATTATTATTATTATTATTATTATTATTATTGCTTTTCAGATTGGCTGCCTGGTTTCTTTATTTTTTTTCCCCTCCTTTTTGGTATTAACTTGAAACACATCAAACGCTGTTTGTCTAAGTAGGTTTGGTTTATTATAATTTGCAGTTATGGCTACTCATCTGCATTCCTTCTCTCTCTCTCTCTCTCTCTCTCTCTCTCCCCTCCCCTCCCCTTCCCATTTCCTCCCCAAATCCTTTGTTAGCTTTATATAATATATATTTTCAAGGTAGGGAGTAGAAATATCACGTGTGTGGAAAATTCTAGTTGATTGCCTGCCAAATATAAGAATCTTCTGCGCATGTGTGCCAATATTATGATTAGAAATGGGGAAAGGGAGGGGGGAGGAGAAGCAGGGGGAACAAGAAAGCGTGGAAGAAGTAGGCAGAAAAAAAAAAGATTGATAGATGAATTAGAAATTGACAAGAGTGGTGGGGGAGGGGGTGTCTGGTTAAAAACCCTATCCTGATGTATTTCGCCCCCCCTCCGCTATTTGTCAATTCCATCCCATCAGAAGCGGAAGGAAGGTGGCGTTGTAAGAGGGGAAATGCAACAAGGTGAAGCTGTTTGGAGGATTCAAGAGATAAATGTTGTATTGTCAGAAGGAGCTAGGGTTGGGCCAGATGCAAAATGTAATGTGTGTGTGTGTGTGTGTGTGTGTGCATGCGTGTGTGGGGAGGGAAGGATGGGGAAGTGGTGGTCGGCTGGAATGTCATCCTTGCACCCCTTATTCATGAAGTTGAACGGGTTTTATTTTATTTTATTTTTGGTTGGAATTGAGCAAGGGGGGTGACAAGCTTCGATTTAGCTGCAAGACGCTTTGTTGCGCGCGTGTGTGTTGTGTTTTATAACAGCAGAATAATACTTGCTCGGTTGAGTGTGAGCAAGGATTGTCTTGTAAATGCTTCCCATGCTTCCTCCCCCTCTCTCCCCTCCCCTCCCCTCCCCAGTTGAGAGGATGCCCGCAATGGAGCATTGGCTCCTCGGTTGGTTAAGCCCCAATGCCTGCCTTAACGCCTGCTTTTAATCGGGGAGGGAAATAGATGATTTTTTCCCCCCCCTTCCCCAATTGCCTCGCGAACGGCGTGGCGAGGGGAGAGCCCGCGTGGTACGAATTGGCTGTTCTCGGCTCTTTGACAAAGAGAGGAGGGCGGGTGTGGGGGGGGGAAGGGTGGGTGAGGGGGGGATCAGGTCTGAAATAGGACGAGGGGATTGGGCACACAATGCCAGCGTCTCCCCGCAGGCCCGATTTAGCTCCGGGGAGTCTATTTTAGAGTTTGGCAGGCTTTTGGCTGGCGGGTGGTTGGCAGGAGCGAAGCCATTGGGATATAAAATGATCGGGTTGGGTTGAGGAAGGCTGGATTGGTACCAAGACCTGTCACCGCTCTTGTTTACCCACCACAGGGTGGACGCTTCTCTTCCCTTGCCACACACACACACACACACATGCCCGGCTTCCTCCTCCTCCTCCTCCTGCCCGCCTTCTTCCCGTATGTTTAATCTTTGACCCGAAGGGACTCCCCTGCGGGAGCACAAGGAAGGGCGCTTTAGCATCCCGCCGTCCCGTTTAGCCTGCGACCTCTTCGGCAGCGGCGGTTGGCGCGGGGAGCCAATTAGTGCCAGCTGTGATTTATACGGGAGCTTATGTGTGTCCTGTGGGTTAGGGAGGCGGGGTGGAAGGGAAAGGAGCGGTTGGCGATGGAGGGGGGCGGGCAAGGCGTAAGACACCCCCACCCACCCCCCACATCCCCGACAACACATTGTGTTGTAGGTCATCCAGCAGACACGGGGTGGCAGCGACTCCCGGCTGCCCTGATGGGTCTGTCGCAGCGTTGGAAGCTTTTTATTTTTATTTTTTTATTCCTGTACTTCCTGTGCCGTTGACAATGTCCCCGCCACTGTCTGGGCTGCCTGGGACTCATTCATCACCACCAATTGCAGGCATTTATCTGGAAGGGCTCTAGGCCGCCAGCGTGGGCCAAATCCAGCCATTAAGCACCGCATGATGTGACTTTGAGATGGCCCCGGAAAGCTAGGCAGAGCCAGCAACGTCCCCCCCACCCCCGGGTGACTTTGTGACAAATCTTTGGGGAGGGAGGATTCCTCAATTGGAAAAGACCTCTGCCATCGGAAAGTCGATTTGTAGCCTCAACGTATTGATCCTTGCCAGGGTCTGCTGTGCAATGGGAACGGCGTCCTTCCGACTTAAGGGATCAGGCAGCTGCCTCACGAGCTCATTGGTATAGGGCCGTGATGGCGAACCTATGGCGCAGGTGGCACATGGAGCCATATCTGTGGGCACGCAAGCGTTGCGCTAGCTCAGCTTCGGCGCACGCAGCTGATTTTTGGGCCTTCTGGGCCCACCAGAAGTCGGGAAACGGGCTGTTTCCAGCTTCCGGTGGGGTGGGGAAGGCCGTTTTCCCCCTCCCCAGACTCCTAGAAAGGCTCTGGAGCCTGGGGAGGGCGAAAAACGGGTCTTGCGGTCCCACCGAAAGTCGGGAAACGAGCCGTTTCCAGCCTCCAGAGGGCCTCTGGGTGGGTGGAGAAGGCCGTTTTCGCTCTCCCCAGGCTCGGGGGCCCGAACCCGCCAACTGCAATGCGCATGTGGCCCCCACGCATGCGCAAGCTTCCCGCACATGTGCGCAGGGCCCATGCATGTGCGGCCCAGCACATGCGTGCAGGGCCTACCCCCACGCATGCGTGTGCGGTCCCCTGCACACCACCTGCCACCCCAAATGCACCCCACCCCCTGCGCATGCGTGCGCCCCCACATGCCCCCTCCTGCACATGCGTGCATGCCCCCTGCGTGCGCCCCGCCCCCCCCGCATGCGTGGCAGAGACCTGAAGATCAGCTGGCCGGCGGGAAGCACATGTGCATGCACAGCAGAGCTGAACTGGGGCGACAGCTCGCGTGCCAACACAGGGCGCTGCGTGCCACATCTGGTATGCGCGCCATAAGATTCACCATCACGGGCCTAGGATCTCCTATTTGAGCAGGGGGTTGGACTAGAAGACCTCCAAGGGCCCTTCCAACTCTATTCTGATTGAGTCATTGATTGAAATAGAGGCGGCCCTCGACAACAAAAATTTCACACCATAATGGGGACAGAGCTGTTTTTTTCCCCCCCTTCCTTGATAGTTGGTGGTAACTCAAGTTGTTGGTATTCAGTGCTGAATTTTGGGGTCACGATCCCCAATATTGGGGGGCTGCAGGAGAAGCGTTGAGTATGGACTGTACTTGCCAAGGGGATTCGGCTCCAGATTCAAGGAACGGGCCATGCAATTTAAAATGCGAAATAGTTGGGACTTTTGAGTCTTCCTGGCACATAACTTTCTGGGTTTGAATCAGAATTAAAATTAGAATCACAGAGTTGGAAGGGACCTTGGAGGTCTTCTAGTCCAACCCCCCTGCTCAGGCAGGATACCCTATACCAGGGGTCAGCAACCTGCGGCTCCGGAGCCGCATGCGGCTCTTTGGGCCCTCTACTGTAGCTTCCTGTCAGGTGATCCCACCACTGGCTGGCCCCGACCCTCGTCCTCCCTTCCCAGTCGCTCCTCGCCTGGCCTGAGAAGGTAAGGGTGACGGCGGAGGATGGAGAAGCGGCCAGGGCAGAGACAGAGATACAGAGTGGGGGGGGGGGAGAGAGAGGGAGACATAGAGAGATACAGAGAGGAGGGGAGAGAGAGGGAGACATAGGGAGATAGAGAGAGGGGGAGAGAGAGGGAGACATAGGGAGATACAGAGGGTGGGAGAGAGAGGGAGACATACGGAGATACAGAGAGGGAGAGAGAGGGAGACAGATACAGAGAGGGGGAAAGAGGGAGACATAGGGAGATACAGAGAGTGGGAGAGAGAGGGAGACATAGAGAGATACAGAGAGGGGGAGAGAGAGGGAGACATAGGGAGATACAGAGAATGGGAGAGAGAGAGGGAGACATAGAGATACAGAGAGGGAGACAGAGAGATACAGAGAGGGGGGAGAGAGAGACAGATACAGAGGGAGACATACAGAGAGGGGGAGAGGGAGAGATAGAGAGGGGGAGAGAGACAGATACAGAGAGGGGGAGAGAGAGATACAGAGAGGGAGGGAGGGAGGGGGGAGAGAGATGTCAAAAGGATTTTGTGGTTCCTGGTGTTTTTTAACGACTAGTTCTCTGCCCTAATGACCGGCTGGGTAGGCATGGCTAGGGAATCATGTGACTGGTAGAAGTGAGTGACATCGAGTTGGCCACACCCACCCACGTTTTATGGCTCCCGGTGTTTTCTTTTGTGTGGGAAACTGGTCCAAATAGCTCTTTGAGTATTTAAGGGTTGCAGACCCCTGCCCTATACCATTTCAGACAAATAGTTGTCCAATCTCTTCCAGTGATTGAAGAACCCACAACCTCTGGTGGCAGGCTGTTCCACTGGTGAATTGTCCTCACTGTTAGAAAGTTTCTCCTCAATTCCAGGTTGCTTCTCTCCTTGATTCGTTTCCATCCGTTGCGTTTTTTCCTGCCTTCAGGGGCTTTGGAGAATAGCTTGACTCCTTCTTCTTTGGGGCAGCCCCTCAAATATTGGAAGTCTACTATCATGTCACCCGAGTCCTTCTCTTCATACCCGGTTCCAAGAACCGTTCTTTATATGGGTGTTAAGATCTGTTGTAAATTCTCCTTTATGCTCAGTTGATAAGAGTACAGATGAGATGGGATCCTTCTTATTTTGTGCTGATTACGGGAGGCCTCCCTCGGAAATTAACGTGGGACTTTGCTTCGTCGTTTAGATTCTAGATCGGGGTTTCCAAACTTGGCCGACTTAAAAACTTGTGGACTTGCAACTCCCAGAATTCCTCGGCCAGCATGGGGGAATCCTGGGAGTTGAAGTCCACAAGTCTTTTAAAAGTTGCCAAGTTTGGAAACCCCTATTCTAAATTAAGACTTGTGTGGTAATTTTACATGAGATATATAAATAGTCCTCCAGGAGTGGTGCGGTGGCCCAGAGGTGGAGCTCTCGCCTCACAATCGGGAGGCCGTGAGTTCGATCCTAGGTAGAGGCAGATATTTCTCTCTCTGGGCACAATGAATAAATTATCTGCTACGAACTCTGCATTGGCGTCAGGAAGGGCATCCGGCCAGTAAATACTCGGCTCCATTCAGTTGCCCAAAACTCCACCCCGCAAGGGATTATGGGGTTGGTAAAAGAAGATGATTGTCAGCACTTCAAGCTGCATTTACTCTAGTGCTGACATAAGAAGGAGAAGCGGAGGCGTCTGGAAAGGGATGTTTGACTTTTCACCTACTTATTTTCCCTGGAGATAATATCCCCTAGGAGATGGGATGGGAGGGGGGAAATTCCTTTGAGCTGGAGCAGTAGATTAGGGGTAGAGTGACTTGGAAGATGGCCAATGAGTGCAGAGGAGTGGGGAAAGGAAAGGGAGGGTTTTGGGTCAGGAAGTCAGTGTTGGCTACGATGGAGTCGGAGTTAGAATGTCGTGCTTAATAAGTGGGAGTTTTTCATCAAAGACTTTGTTTGAAATGCAATTTATTTGAGACGACCTCGAAACCTGACAGTGATGATATAAATAGTCCTCAACTTATGACTGGTTGTTTAATGAACGTTTGGGATTATGGCTCAGAAAGGAGGTTTTTAGGCTTGTACGACGTTTCTCATCCTTAAAATGACCCCCTTCCCCTCCGCCAATGTGACCCCATGTTTGTTGCTTGGCAACCGGTTTCCCATTTATGACTTTTGCAGTATCCCATATCCGCGTCAACCGCCATTTGTGATGCTCTTTGCCAGCTTCCGACATTTCGGAGAATGGCTTCTTTCGCACTTACGACCGCGTGAGTCACTTAACAACTGTGTGATTCGGATTTACGACTTCTTGATTTCTCTTAATGACCTCTGTAAAAAAAAAAAAAAGAGTCTGGTCCTATGACTGCCTCAACTTAAACTCCTTTGCCATATGACGGCTTACGGCAGGACCTCCGGTCCCAACGGCGGTCGTAAGTCAAAGACTACCCGTAGAAAGAATACCGGCTGACGTGCAATGGAGATGAGCGGTTGTATTTCTCCTGTATATAACGTCATATTCCCCGCAGGCGGTGAATTAGCACATCGGAGCTTAGTCGTAATTTATCCTGCGTTCCAGTTTAACGCGGGAGATATGCGGGAATGCGATCAGCCACTTAAGAGTCTGAAAAGCCTTTCCCTTGCTTTAAATCATTTAGGTAAATTAAATACAGCCGGATGCAGCGTTTCTCAACCTTGGCAGCTGGACGATGGGTCGAGTTCAACTCCCGGAATTCCCCAGCCGGGTTTCAAAACTCACTTAACGACTGTCTCGCTTAGCGAATGGAAATTTTGGGCTCGGTTGTGGGTCCTAAGCCAAGGTTGTCCCAAATGTGCTTCCCCCCCGCTTCCCCAAAAGAGGCAACTGGACTTTCTGGGATTTTCTTTGAAGACGTTTTGCTTCTCATCCAAGAAGCTTTTTCAGCTCGTGTCATAAATCAAGGACTACCTGTGCACGTCTATGGAGATTTGGTGTAGGGTTTCCTGCCTAAGCAGGAGGTTGGACTAGAAGACCTCCAAGGTCCCTTCCAACTCTGTTATTCTATTCTATTCTATTCTATTCTATTCTATTCTATTCTATTCTATTCTATTCTATTCTATTCTATTCACTATTCTATTCTATTATATTTTCTATTCTATTCATTATTGTATTGTATTGTATTGTATTCTATTTTCTATTCTATTCTATTCTATTCATTATTCTATTCTATTCTATTTTCTATTCTATTCATTATTGTATTGTATTGTTTTCTATTCTATTCTATTCACTATTCTATTCACTATTCTATTCTATTCTATTTTCTATTCTATTCATTATTGTATTGTATTGTATTGTATTGTATTGTATTGTATTGTATTGTATTTTCTATTCTATTCTATTCTATTCTATTCTATTCTATTCTATTCTATTCTATTCTATTCTATTCTATTCCATTCCATTCCATTCCATTCCATTCCATTCCATTCCATTCCATTCCATTCCATTCCATTCCATATTTTCTATTCTATTCTATTCCATTCCATTCCATTCCATTCCATTCCATTCCATTCCATTCCATTCCATATTTTCTATTCTATTCTATTCCATTCCATTCCATTCCATTCCATTCCATTCCATATCATATTCTATTCCAGTGATGGTGAACCTTTTCGGTACCAAGTGCCGAAAAGGGAGCGCGCACGCACGCTTCGCGCCAGGGGTGAAATCCAGCAGGCTCTGACGGGTTCCGGAGAAACTGTAGCGGGAATTGTGAGTAGTTCAGAGAATGCCGCCTCTGGCTGGCCCCAGAGTGGGGTGGGAATGGAGATTTTGCAATATCCTTCCCCTGCCACGCCCACCAAGGCACACCAACGCCCACAGAACCGGTAGTAAAAAAAAAAATTGGATTTCACCACTGCTTCGCACGCACGAGTCTAGACCGCAACACCGGAAGAGGAGCTGCCCAGGGCGCATGCGCACCCCCGAAAATGAACTTCCGGTTTCAGCCAGCTACTCTTCTGGGTTTCCGGCACGCATGTTCACACGACAGTCAGCTGGCCGGCGCGCATGCTCACGCAGGAAAACGGAAGACCAGCTCTTCCAGTTTCGGGCACTGCCGCATGCAAAAACGCCAGCTAATCATTGCGCGTCAGAAACCCGGAAGAGGAACATGGCTCCATGTGCTACTTCGGGCACGCGTGCCATAGGTTCTATGCTATTCTATATTCCATGTTCTATATTCTATTCTAAATTCGAAGGACTGCTCTGTGTTTCCAACGGATCGAAGCAGCGCCTGCGTCGTGCCCGGTGATGGCGTGCTCAGCCCTCGGCTTTTAAGAGCGCCACCTAGCGGTGCTGCCTTTGAACCTTGCCTCGAGCCCTGTCATGGGAATCGACTCTGAAAGCCCCATCACGCAGACCCCTAAGACAAGTTTATCTTTTTCATGATTTTTCATGAAAAGTCAAGACATTCAGCCAAGGCAGCTTGGGTGGTTTTCAGGGGTCTTGTCCGGATGGGTGAGTAGACAGAAACATGGAATGAAGGCTTAAAGGTTTCGGAGAGAGCTGCAAAATAGCACTTTAATAAGTCTAGCAATAGAGCCTTGGTAGTACAGTGGTTTAATGCACCCTGTTATTAACACAGCTGCCTGCAATTTCTGCAGGTTCAAATCTCGCCAGGCTCAAGGTTGACTCAGCCTTCCATCCTTTCTAAGGCAGGTAAATTGAGGACCCAGTTTGTGGGGGCAATAAGCTGACTTTGTATAAATATACAAAAGGATGAAGGCTATTGCTTAACGCATTGTAAGCCGCCCTGAGTCTCTGGAGAAGGGCGGCATATAAATCAAATTAAAAAAAAAAAAAATCCCTCGTCTAAAACAGATGTGCCCCCAAATGCTCATCAACTACCCTATAAGGATGATGGTTGAATAGGCTGTTGAACCCGAATGGGAAAAGGGGCCCTGTTGGTCTCCCAGGAATTTGAAACATAGAATCCTAGGACGGGAAGGGCCCTCAGAGGCCCTCTAGTCCAACCCCGTGCAACAAGCAGGAGAGATCCTATACAGGTATTCCTTGATTTACGACCACGGTTCTGCCCCAATTTTCTGTTGCTAAGGGAGCTAGTGGTTCCGGGAATTTCACCTCCGTTTTACGACCTTGCTTGCCAAAGTTGTGAAATGAATCCCTGCAATTGTCAAGTTAGTAAGAAGTTAGCAACCGACTCGTATTTATGACGGTTGTAGCATCCCGGGATCCTGCGATTAAGTGAATCTGGCTTCCTTTTTTTTTTTTTTTGCCAAACGGGATCACAGGATCCTGGGATGCTACGACTGTCATAAATCTGAGTCGGTTGCCAAGTGTCCGAATTTTGATCACGGGGACGCCGCAACGGTCGTAAGTGTGAAAAACAGCCCTAAGTCACTGTTTTTCAGTCCCGTTGTAACTTTGAACTGTCAATATCTATGGAGATTCTCAGTCAGCCAGGTCATAGTTGTCCCAAAGATGCTTTTTCAAGAGGCAACTCAAGAGGAAGAGCCTGTAGTACAGTGGACTAAAGCACTGTTATTAACAGATTAACATCTGCTGCTTGCAATTACTGCAAGTTCAAATCTCACCAGGCTCAAGGTTGACTCAGCCTTCCATCCTTTCTAAGGTAGGTGAAATGAGGACCCAGTTGTGGGGGCAATAAGCTGACTTTGTATAAATATACAAAAGTATGAAGGCTATTGCTTAACGCATTGTAAGCCGCCCTGAGTCTCCGGAGAAGGGCGGCATATAAATCAAATCAAATTAACAAAAAAAACCCCTGGGCTTTCAAATCTTTTTGAATGGTCTCTAAATGAACTGTTGTAAGTCGAGGACTACCTGTACCATTTCAGACCCATGGCTGTCCGATCTCTACACCCATCGTACAACATCTGGTGGCAAGTTGTTCCACTGGTTAACCGTTCTCACTGTCGGATGGGCTTGGATGCCATTTCAAGGCAACTGGACTTTCTTCTTTGAAGACATTTCGCTTCTCCTCCGAGGAGCTTCTTCAGCTGACTGGATGGTGGGGAACGGAAGGATTGATACACCTTGCAGACAGCGGGTCATTTGCATCCTTTTAGAGGGTCGTTGAGGCCACTGGGAGGTTTATCTGTGTCCTCAGGGATACCTGAGTGGTGCAAATGGATGTGGAGCCTCCTTGGAACTGCTGAAAGGACACAGATAAACCTCCAAGTGGCCTCACCATCTAGTCAGAGCCGAAGAAGCTTCTCGGATGAGAAGCAAAACCTCCTCAGAACCCCACCCCCCAGAAAGTCCAGTTGCCTCTTAAAAAAAAACACCTTTTGGGACTCCAAGTGGCCTCAACGATCCTCTGAAAAGAAATGCAAATAACCAGCTTGCCTGCAAGGAGCATCAGTCCTTCCCTTCCCCACCATTCAGTCAGAGCCGAAGAAGCTTCTCGGATGAGAAGCGAAACATCCTCAAAAGAAAAAAACCCAGAGAGTCCAATTGCCTCTTGAAAAAAAAAAAAACCTTTTGGGACTCTCAAGTGGCCTCAATGACCCTCTAAAAAGGATGCAAATGACCAGCTGTCTGCAAGGATTTTATATATATATAAATCCTTCCCTTCCCCACCATCATCCAGTCAGAGCCGAAGAAGCTTCTCGGATGAGAAGTGAAACCTCCTCAAAGAAAAAAACTACAAAGTCCAGTTATCTCTTGAAAAAAAAGAGCACCTTTTGGGACTCCAAGTGGCCTCAACGACCCTCTAAAAAGGATGCAAATGACCAGCTGCCTGCAAAGAGCATCAATCCTTCCCTTCACCACCATTCAGTCAGAGCCGAAGAAGCTTCTCGGATGAGAAGCGAAACCTCCTCAAAAAAACCCGCAGAGAGTCCAGTTGCCTCTTGACAACCACAGAGTCTCCATTCGTTCGGTTTTGTTCACCGATGACAGCAGGTGATGGATGGGCCCTTCCGATTTGGGAAGAAACGTTGACACTCGGTTGGGGGAATGCCCCACATTAATCACAGCCGGGTTAACAGCCAGCCGAGGCTCCCTTGCCTATCTTGTCTTGGCCAGGCGACGAGAAATCGCTCGAGGGGAGCCGAGACTCTCTGGAGCATCTAATTACCGCCGAGGGTAGCTGTCCGACGATATTAATATCGAGTCAGTTCGGCCGCCATCGATACAAACCGTCGCTCTCGACACGGAGGGGAAGAGCAGGAGGTTACAAAGCTGTCGGAGGAAACCCCCCCCGGGGAGGAGGGGGGGATTAATGGCCTCTCCTCCGTCTTTAATACGGCGAAGTCATTCCTGTGGCTGTTGAGGTGGAGTTGCTTCTGATTTACAACAACGGGGAATGAGAGGGGAGTTGGCCCCGGTGACTCCTATTAAGGAGTTATGTCGTGTTGCCGCACCTGCCGCATGAAAGGAGCAGCGCCCGCTCGTGACTCTCGCACTTCGGCCAGGCCTTGGGAAATTTGAAGCCTGACCCCCTTTCTTAGGGATCGTTGTGTTGCTAACTACATTTTTACTTTCAACCCCCCCTGTACTTCTGGAAGGGGGGGGGGTTTCTAGCAGACTCTGGCCCTAATAAGCCTGGGTGTTGTGGACCGCCGGATCGTGGCTGATCTTGATGACAAGGCAGCTGGTGTAGTGTTGCGCCAGCAGCCAGCGCAGCCGGCGCTCGCATCGGACAGCGAGGAGGCCGAAGGGGATGTGGTGCCAGAGGCAGAGACTCCTCAGCCAGGGCCTTCAGAATCTCCAGAGGCTCCTTCAAGTGGAGAGAGCGAAGTGGAGGAGCCTCTCCTCGATACTCGAGCACGCAAGAGCTGCCAAAAGGCAGGAGTGGCTACTCAGGAGGAGGAGGTCTTCTCGAGAGTAAGGTTTGAGGATAATTGGCCACTCCCTTAGCCTATTTAAGTCGCACGCCGTTAGTAATTTCTTGCTGGAAACAACGTGTAATTATTACAGAGCATTTTGGAGAGTGAGTGTCTTTATCGTATCTTGTTTTCTGGGCTGGTTGCCAACCTTTGCCGGACTTTGTTTATTCTTGGTACGTTATAACTTTGATAAGGACCGTTGGTGTGTGTCACAATCCTTGGGAATCCGGAGCAGGGAGACATAGGGGAAGGAGCTTGGGGACTCCTTCAAGTCCTACAGAGGAGCGTTGAGAGTAAAAGACACACAGTGAAAAAGCGGAAATAGGAATTGAACTTGTCTGGATTAGTCTGACAATACGGGGTTGGAATAGATGCTCAGGGTTGAATGGTGGGGTTCTTGGCTCTCTCGAGCTGGGTTGTTTCCTTGCATGGCCCAATTCGGGAACATCATGGGTGGTAGAAGGATTTGTGGCATGGAGGAAGAGGAGAACTATGGGGTCCTTGGTGCTGTGTGAAGTTGGTGGTTTCCTTGCAGACGTTTCGTGACCCAACTAGGGAACATCATCAGTCCTCGAAGGGAGTGGGGCGGAGAGGAAGAGGAGGAGGACTGCGGGGTCCTTGGTGCTCTCTGAGCTTGGTGGTTTTTCTCGCAGATGTTTCATGGCCCAACTAGGGAACATCATCAGTGTTAGAAGGGAGAGGGGTTTGTGGAGAAGAGGAGGAGGAGGAGGAGGAGGAGGAGGAGAAAAAGGACTGTGGGGGTCCCTTGGTGCTTTCTGAGCTTTGTGGTTTTCTCGCAGATGTTTAATGGCCCAACTAGGGAACATCATCAGTGCTACGAGGGATTGGGGTTTGTGAGGAGGAAGAGGAGAAGGAGAAGGAGAAAGGAGAAAAGGAGGAGGACTATGGTGGTCCTTGGTGTTCTCTGAGCTTTGTGGTTTTCTCGCAGATGTTTAATGGCCCAACTAGGGAACATCATCAGTGCTATGAGGGATTGGGGTTTGTGAGGAGGAAGAGGAGGAGAACTGTGGGGTCCTTGCAGACATTTCATGACCTGTCTAGGGAATGTCATCAGTGCCAGAAGGGAAGAGGAGGAGGAGGAGGAGGAGAATGGCTGTGGGGTCCCTGATGCTCTCTGAGCTTGGTGGTTCGGCACGAAGGCACATCATGAGTGCTAGAAGGGAGTGGGGTTAATCAGCACTGATGGTATTCCCTTGTCGGGTCACGAAACGTCTGTAGGAAACCCCCAAACTCAAGAGACCACCAAGGACCCCCCCTCAGCGGAAGTTTCGACGTTTCCTTGCTGATCTTCCCTGCCTGGCCCCTTCCACCCTGTGGTGTGTCTTGCCGGGGGATACTGTAGCCGGAGGGTTGGCGGCACGGCTCAAAGAGAGGGAGCCGCTCTCGTCCCTCGCCATTGAGCTCGGAAGTGGCGCTGAAGCAGTCTCAAAGCAGACGAGGGAATTCTTTCTCCTTCTGTCGTCTTTTTCTTTTTTTACTTTCTTTTGACGCCTGGGGATCCTCTCCCCCTGTTTTGTATTCCAGACGACGAAGAGGAGGATTTGTGCAGCTTAGAGAGTCCCCTCGTCGTCAAGAAGAAGAAACGAGGGCCCAGAAAGCAGAAGGAGAACAAGCCGGGGAAACCCAGGAAGCGCAAAAAATTAGTAAGTCGCCCCAACCGAGCCTTTGCTCGTTCGTCGAGGCGGGACCCGTCTCTCGTATCGTTGGGGCTCGCCCGCTGTCGCGAGAAATCAGTTGCGTAAAGTCCCAATTCGCCAGCAGAATTAGCTGCGTCCTTTCCTGACCTTAGAGGTCGAGGAGAACCGGTTTAGGGGAGGAATTGGGGGGGGGGGGAAATGGAAGCTTGGCTTGGCCCCCGTGGCAGGATTTCTGGCCTGTCTTTTCACCCTCACGGGGAGTTGGACCTCATGTAGTGCTACCGATGCTTCAATTGGTTTAAAAATAGTGTCGGCCTAGATTTGAACCCTTGCCACCTCTCTTGTGGGAGCTGCATCAGCCAGGCCCCCATTCAAGATACGTAGAGCCTGGGACCAGATACGTAGAGCCTGGGATCGCCCTGAGTCCTTCGGGAGAAGGGCGGTATAAAAATTAGATTAAATAAATAAATAAATATTGGAAGAACCCCCTTTTCCCAGTGATATGTGGCCCGGGGATGTTAGGGGGTCCCCTCTCTTGAGGAGGTCCATCTGGTGGGACCCAGAAGAAGGGCCTTCTCTGTCGTGGTTCCTTCCCTGTTATTTGAAGGATCCCCTTTTCCCAGTTCTATCTATTTCCCAGAGCAGGGGATGTTGGGGGGGGGGTCCCCTCTCTTGAGGAGGTCCATCTGGTGGGACCCAGGAGGAGGAACGTTTCCGTGGTGGCTCTCCCTCCCTGCAGAGATAAGATTGCCCCCCACCCCCACTTCGATGCTCTCTTCTTCCAAGGCCTGGGGACCCCAGAATTATACCATCAAGAAGTGGTTGGTATGATTGCCGTTTGCCAGGAGGATTTTTTGTTTTTTGTACCGGGGTTTTAATATTTGCAAGCTTCCTCCTGGAGTCACCAAGAGTGAGTTGGGCAGCTATATAAACGTTCTTGATAAATAATAAATAATGTTGCTCTTGCGAAAGGTTCTGGCTGGGTCAGATTCGTGGCGAAGGGATGAAATAGCAAAAAAAAAAAAGAGCTCGCACGTTCACTTCGAATGACACAACGGGGCCCGAAGTAAAATCTGTTCTTTCGCGCTTAGAACTCTGCTGTTTTTATTAAGCTGCATTTAAAAAAAATATTTTTTTTTATTTCATTGTAATGCATCTTTTCTGAATTGTGAGCTACCCAGAGTCGGCGGCTATAGAAATCAATCGAACAAATAAATAATGATCTTTGTAAAACAGGAACGGGGAAAGATGGGCCCTTTACGACCTGTGGACTTCGATTCCCAGAATTCCCCAAGCACGGCTGACTCGGGAATTCTGGGAGTCGAAGTCCGCAGCTTGTAACGGGCCCGTCTTTCCCCACCCCTGGCGTAGAGTGATGGAAACCTTCGGTGTTTCTTACCTTCAGCCAAAACCCGCCCAAGAACTCCTCTTTGCCACATAGAAGCTTTTCCGCATCTCTCTCTTATTGGTTTGCCAAGTCGTTATGTCACAATGAAACGAGGGGGGGGGGTGACTATAGTCCTGGCACCGGGGGGGGGGGCTTCTCCTGTGCTCAGCAGGGACGCTCGTCCTTAATTAATGCTAACGATCTCATTTGCTTTGGGGCTCTGGGTTTTTTTTTTTTTTTTTTTTTTGCCTCTTGGCAGGTCAGCGAGGATGAGTTTGAGTCCGACCGAGAGGAGTATCGGGCCAAGTCAGAGAGCGGGGGCAGCGACTATGGAGGCGTGGGGAAGAAGAAGCGGCGCAAACACCGGGAGAAGAAAGAGAAGAAGACCAAGCGGCGGAAAAAGTCGGAAGAAGACGGAATGCAAAAGCCAAAGGTAAGAAGGTCTCCGAGCCTTGGCCTCCTCCTTCGTGGCTGATTGACGGGGTGGAGATGGTGCCCGATGGTGAAAGGTCCAGCTCTCAACGGCTTTATTGTGTGCTGCTTGTAGTACGAGTGTCTTCCCAGGCCACTCGCCTTCCCCTGGGAACAGACAGATAGGATTTCATGGGGCTTAGGCGTGGAGGGGGGGTGTCGGTCAGGCTAATGCCTCTGGCCACTATGCAAGGATTCAAGGCTAGTTCCCCACTTGACTCCGCCTTGCCTTGCCTTGCTGGGCATTTCCCAACATGGACAAGAGCCATTAGCTTCAGGCTGAAGGGGAGTTGACAGGACTCCCCCACTGCTGATCCCCAACTTTTCTCCTCTGCTGCAGAATAAAGAGTCCGAAGCCCTTTCTCTCTCTCTCTCTCTCTCTCTCTTTCTTTCTCTTTCTTTCTTTTTTCTATCTGTCTTCTTCCTTCCTTCCCTCCGTCCCTCCCTCTTTCTTTCTTTTTTTCTTTCTCTCTTCATTCCTTCCTGTCTTTTTCCTATCTGTCTTCTTCCTTCCTTCCTTCCTTCCTTCCTTCCTTCCTTCCTTCCTTTCTTTCCTATTTGTCTTTCTGTTTCCTTCCTTCCCTCCCTTTCTTTCTTTTTCTTTCTTTCTTTCTTTCAATCTATCAATCTTTCTTTCTTTCTTTCTTTCTTTCTTTCTTTCTTTCTTTCTTTCTTTCTTTCTTTCTCTACTTTTCTTTCCTTCCTTCCTTCCATCTTTCTTCCTC
Source organism: Pituophis catenifer annectens (assembly GCF_029215685.1). Classification (NCBI taxonomy): domain Eukaryota; kingdom Metazoa; phylum Chordata; class Lepidosauria; order Squamata; family Colubridae; genus Pituophis; species Pituophis catenifer. The sequence continues at coordinate 2,513,133 of NW_027256895.1, forward strand.
TTTCTTTCTTTCTATCTATCAATCTATCTATCTATCTTTCTACTTTTCTTTCCTTCCTTCCATCTTTCTTTCTTTCTTTCTTTCTTTCTTTCTTTCTTTCTTTCTTTCTTTCTTTCTTTCTTTCTATCAATCTATCTATCTTTCTACTTTTCTTTCCTTCCTTCCTTCCATCTATCTTTCTTTCTTTCTTTCTTTCTTTCTTTCTTTCTTTCTTTCTTTCTTTCTTTTTTTTTTTTAAAATTTGATTTATATGCCGCCCTTCTCCGGAGACTCAGGGCGGCTTACAATGCGTTAAGCAATAGCCTTCATACTATTGTATATTTATACAAAGTCAGCTTATTGCCCCCACAATCTGGGTCCTCATTTTACCTACCTTTGAAAGGATGGAAGACTGAGTCAACCTTGAGCCTGGTGAGATTTGAACTCGCAGTAATTGCAGGCATCTGATGTTAATAACAGTGCTTTAGTCTGCTGCGCCACCAGGGCTCTTTTTTTTCTTCTTTCTTTCCTATCTTTCTGTCTCCTTCCTTCCTTCCTTCCTTCCTTCCTTCCTTCCTTCCTTCCTTCCTATCTTTCTGTCTCCTCCCTCCCTTCTTCCTTCCTTCCCTCTCCCTCTCTCTCCCCTTTGCTCTTGGGAGGATACCCTGAGCATTTCTGTCCTCTTCCTTCGAAGGTGGAGCAGAAGTCCTCGGCCCAGCTGCTCATGACTTGGGGCCTGGAAGATGTCGACCATGTTTTCACCGAGGAAGACTACCACACCTTGACAAACTACAAAGCCTTCAGCCAGTTTATGAGGTGGGTTCTTGGATATCAGCCGGGACAGGCTGGGTGGGCGAGCGAAACGCGACCCAGCAGATTTTAAAGTTGACTCCCTCCCCCACCTCCCCCCCCCCGGAATAAAACTCCATTCTAGGTCACGCTTGGAAATAACAGGTAGTCCTTTGCCGCCATTCATTTAGTGGCCACTGGCAGTTACAAAGGCACTTTGAAGTTAACAAAGCCACTGAAAAAAGCGACTTATGACCGGTTTTCACACTTAATGACCGTGGCAGGCTCCTCGGGGTCTCAAGAAAAAGAGTCATGATAAAATTGTGCTTTTATAAGGATCGTCAGGTAAAAAAACGTATGTATCCATCCACGCTCACACCTACCTCTTACAACACCAGGTCCACCAAACGGTATTCCCTGTTAGATGAGACACAGCCTATTTCTGTAGGGGGACCTATTTGTCTTTCTGTTTGTCCATTATCTCTCTCTCTCTCTCTCTCTCTCTCTCTCTCTCTCTCTCTCTCTCTCTCTCTCTCTCTCTCTCTCTCTCTCTCTCTCTCCCTCTCCCTCCCTCTCTCTCATCTGTGTCCATCCATCGATCAATCATCTATCAACTATCTATCATTGTCTATCATCTACCATTATTTTTGTATCTATCTATCTATCTCTATCTGTCTGTCTGTCTGTCTGTCTATCTATCATCTGTGTCTGCCTGTCTGTACATCCATCCATCCATTATCTACCATCTATCATTGTCTATCTTCTACCATTATTTTTGTATCTATCTATCTATCATCTAACTTTATCTATCTATCTATCTATCTATCTATCTATCTATCTATCTATCTATCTATCTATCATCTGTGTCTGTCTCTCCGTCCATCTATCCATCCATCCATTATCTATCATCTATCTATCATTGTCTATCTTCTTCCATTATTTCTCTCCCTCTCCCTCCCTCCCTCCCTCCCTCCCTCCCTCCCTCTCTCTCTCTCTCTCTCTCTCTCTCTCATCTGTCCATCCATCCATCCATCATCTATCACGGGTGAAATGCTATTGGTATCTATCTATCTGTCCGTCCATCCTACCTACCTACCTACCTACCTACCTACCTACCTACCTACCTACCTACCTTTCATATTGTCGTTTTCTTCCGTGGAGTTTTAATCCGATGAGTCCTTGAGACGGGCAGCCAGATAAACGAAGGCGAATCGATAAAGATTTGCGGAGGTCCCAGAACATGTCTCCCGGCCCACTGAGCCCGCAATGCACAATTCTCTGTGAAAAAGGTGATGCTCAAAGAAACCCCAGGTTCTCTTTTCTCCCCCTTCCCCCATCCCTTTCTAATATGATCCTACTCATGGGGGCGGGGGCTTAAGAACCCAACAAGCATTTTGAGAGGAGAGGGGTTCCTTCTGCCGAGATCTTGTTGTCTTCTCTCTTGGGAGACGTCTGCCGGAGTTAGTCAGCATGTTTGTCGGGATTGAAATTCCCCGTCTTGCGCCAAGGGAGCTTCTCATCCCTGTGTCTGCCTCCCAGAGCGGCAAAAGACCGCCGGGAGGGGTGATTGGTGGCGGTGAGGCGAGACGAGACACCTCTCCTGGAGAACAAGAAGGATATTTCCGCTCTCTCCTAAGCCGGCTGTGGCCTCGTTGGATGCAAATCCTCCAACCTCCCGGCGCTTCTCTCCCTCCGCGTGTCCCGAGACTTTCCTCTGGCTGCCAGCCTGCAGTTCTAGCCAGGCGAGGCTGAGCTCATGTCAGCGACAGGGAAGCCGCCAGTGGCCTTGGCAGCCCCCGTGGTCTCTCCCCGGCTTCAGCTTGGCGGGCACAGACGCGCTCGGCTGCCAACCGACGCTCTGTGACCGACGGCAGGAATCTGGCACCGGGAATGAATCGCCAGGCCACCTGGGCCTCGATGGTTTTTTTTTTTTTTTTTTTTTTAATAAAGGCAGTGATTTATGCCAGGTTGCCCCAGGGGGGGACGGAGGACAGGCCTGCTGAAGTGGGATGGAAAGGATTTGTGGGGGGGGGAGGGGGAGCCTGACTCTAATTAGCTCTAAATTGTTGGGCACTTGCCTGGGCGGGAGGCAGGGAGGCAAATCCCTCTGCCCGCCTTCCCTGCGGCTGCCTGCCGTGGCAGGAATTGGCCGATAGCTCCCTTGATGGAGAGGGAATTCCTTCCTTCCTGGGAAAGCCCTGTGGAGCCCTTTGATGTCTGCTTTTTGGCTCTCGGAGGGGCTTCCGAGGTCTCTCGGCTGGGCTTTGGGGGAGGAGCTGAGCTCCTAAAAATACCTTAACAAGGCTCTGGGGGAGAGCTGTCTGCTAGCTCCCATGCCCTGGGCTGCGGGGGAAGCCAGGTGGCACCGTCTCTTGAGAGAGAGAGAGTGAGCAAGGGTTTTTGTTGTCCCTCCTAGCAACCCTGGAATCCGGGGGTCGGGGGGGGGGGGAGGAGGAATAAAATAGGTCTTGAACCTTGGGGGTTCTTTGAAGTTTGGAGAACTGCACCAAGTCGTTGGGTGCAAACCGGGAGGGGGGGGCTCCTCGTTGTGTCTCAGGCCCAAGTAGTTAGTATTAAATACAAACAGTTCGAAAGCAAACAGACTTTATTAGAACAGCTGAGAATGAAACTCATTCTCAGCGTAGGCCAAACTACATGAAAGCAAATTCTTCGAAACGCCATTCCTCAGTTTATCACCGACCTTGGGATAATTAGGCCAAGTGCCAAAGGCTTTTCTCGGCAAAAGAAGCAGAAGCAGAAGACGCCGACAAGAAATGAATACAGTGAAAACAAGAAGCAAATCTTCTCAACGGTTTGTTTTCCGCCAAAGAGGCCAAGAGCCGTTGCTGGTCTGTTTTAAGCCTTATGGGAGGAGCTAATCATCTCTTGGCCTTACTCCTGAGTTGTCCTCTTTGCTTTAGCTGCTCCTGCCTTCTGGCAGCTCTTCTCATGCGTGCACTAGGAACAGGCTCCTCCTGTTCCTCTGCCTCTCTACTGTCAGCCTCTGGAGGCTCCGGAGTCCGCACATCACTCCCTGATGGTCCTGGCTCCATCTCCGCCTCCGACGCAGAGCCCTCATCCGGGCCTCCCCCAGCCTCCAGGACTGGCCCCTGTTCTTCCTCAGCCTCCTCGCTGTCCGACTCTGCTGTCCGACTCCGCAGGCTGCGGGCGGACCACAACACTGCTCAGGCTTGTGAGAGTCCAGGGTCTCTGAAGAGCCTCTTGCCCCAATGCGATCGGGCGAGTTGGAAGGGACCTCGGAGATCTTCTAGTCCAACCCACTGCTCAGGCAGGAAACCCTCTCTTACCATTTCAGACAAATGGCCGTCCAATCTCTTCTGAAAAACCTCCAGTGATGAAGCACCCACAACTTCTGGTGGCAAGCAGTTCCACGGATTAATTGTCCTCGCTGTTTAGGAAGTTTCTCCTTAATTCCAGATTGTTTCTCTCCTTGGTTAGTTTCCCTCCGTTGCTTCCTGTCCTGCCTTCCGGTGCTTTGGACCCCCTCTTCTTTGGGGCAACCCCACAAATACTGGAAGACTGCTATAATTATTATTATTATTATTATTAATCAAATTTCTATACCGCCCTACTCCCGAAGGACTCAGGGCGGTGAACAGCCAAGATAAAATACAGATAATACAAATATTAAAAATCCCTTAAAATTATTAAATATTTTGGCCGAAACACAGATTAAAACACCCAATTTATAAAATCACGAATTAAAAAATTTAAAAGAGGAGAGTTAGGCCCCCCCCCTTCCTTCTTTAGACGAGCCAAACCCAAATCCTGCAACCATTCTTTATATATTCTTCAATAGCAGAGTTGGAAGGGACCTTGGAGATCTTCTAGTCCAACCCCCTGCTTAGGCAGGAAACCCTCCACCCCTTCAGACAAACGATTGTCCAGTCTCTTCTTAAAAACCTGACAACGACACTGGGGGTGGGGAAGGAAGGGTGATTTATGACCGTTTTTCATCCTTACGGCCGTTGAAAACATTCCCCGTGGTCAGAATTCAGATATCTGGCAGCGGGACTCGTACTTAACGATGGCCGCAGTATCCCGGGGGGCTCCGCGATGTTTCCGACAAGCAAAAGTCAAATGAGGAAGCCGGATTCACTGAACGACCGCGTTACTCCTTTAACGACTTGCAGCGATTCGCTTAACAAAGCGAAGGCCAAGAAGGGGGCTAAAATTCACCTTTTAACAAGGGTCTCGCTTAGCCACGGAGATTGGGGGAGGGGCCCTCGATGGTGGTCGTAAGTCGAGGACTGCCTGTATGACAGGGCTACGTTCCTCCTTCTCGGTGGGGAGGCGGGAAGGAAGCGTAGTTAACAACCTCCAGTCAGTTCATTGATTCTGTCCTCTTTTTGCCTGGGCCGCATTTCATCCCTCTTTCATCTTTCTACGGCTCCCTCATCCCTGCCTTCAGAAGAGTGGGAAGGGGGACCTCAGAGGTCTTCTAGTCCAGCAGCGTCCAAGCTTTGAGGCTTGGGGGCCTAGCTGGGGGTGAGTGGGTGGAGAAAGGGAGATGGGGCCATGCGAGTGGTGGGCCGGTGGATCTGCAGCGTGCGTCCGTGCCAGCTCGCCCCGGTTCCAAATTAGGCCTTGGCCCGGTAGTGGGTCACAGCCTAGGGGTGGGGGGGGACCCCTGTTGTAATCCAACCCCCTCCTCAGGCAGGAAGCCCTCTCCCATTTCCGACAAATGGTTGTCCAATCTCCTCTTGAAAATCTCCAGTGACAGAGATTTCCAACTTCTAGTGGCGAGCTGTTCCAAGGATTAATTGTTCTTCCTGTTTGGGAAAATTCCTCCTTAGTTCTAAGTTGCTTCTCTCCTTGGTGAGTTTCCACCCGTTGCTTCTCGTCCTGCCCTTCAGGGGCTTTGGAGAATAATTTGACCTCCCTCTTTTTTGGGGGGCAGCCCTTCAAATATCGGGAGACCTCGGTGCCTTCCGCCGTGCCATTTAAAACTTTCTTTTTTCAGCAAGCCGGGCTGGCTTAACACTTTTAAATGTTTTTAATTGGTTTGTCATTGTTTTTAATTACGGGGCCAAATTTATATATATCTTTTTAATAGTATTTTAATGTTTGTAATCTATGTTTTTATTTGGCTGGACGCCGCCCTGAGTCCTCAGGGAGAAGGGCGGTATATAAATTTGATATAAAATAAAAAATAAAATAACAAATCTCTTCCCCCCCACCCTCCATCCTTTTTTTCTCTCGACTGGCCAACCCCAAATCCAGCAACCGTTCTCCGCTACGTTTTATCCTCCAGTCCCCTGATCGTCCCCCACCTTCTATTTCCTCGATCTGTTTTTAATATTCTACCTCTGATTTTTTTTTTTCCCCTTTTCTTTTCTTTTCACTGCCTGGATGCAGAATGATTCCCAGCTGGCTACGGCAATCTCAAACAAGCAGAGCCATATCGGCTGGGCTTTTCTTTTATCTTGGGGTTATCCTTGCGTTTGCCTCCTTCCCCTCCCCTTCCTTTGCCACATTTTTTTTTCCCCTTCAATTCTTCACACACACACACACACAATCTACCCACTTTGCCTTTTTTGTTGTTGTTGTTATTCTTCAGGCCTGCCTTTGTTTCTGAGACACGCCTATTTCTGGAAACCATTTTGAAATTAAATAAATTCAGATCCCTCCCTCGGTTGAGCTGGCTGCATATTTTTTTTTTTTATTTCTCTCTCTCTCTCTCTCTCTCTCTCTCTCCCCTCCCTCCTTTTAAAAGCCCCGAGCTCGTATTTCTTTTAATGGCATCCCTTCTTTTCTTTAATCGCCCGTCTGCAGTGCATTGTGGGAGGTATCGACCATCAATAATTAAACGAGCCCAATCCACTCGTCAAAATGAGATCATATCGCGCCAGGCAGCAATAAAGCAAGTGGATTCTCGGCTTCGTCGGGATAATTTTTTATTTTTTTTGTGTGTGTGGAAGCAAAGCCCCTCCCGGCTGGAAATATGTGCCCCCCTAAAATTGAGGTTTTTTTTTTAAATGTAATAGAGAAAAAAATTATTATTGTATTCATTCTCCTATGATCTAGAGAAGGCTCGCATTAAATCGTATCAAATTTCATTTTTGTTCTGGCTTTGCCGTTGTCTTTGTGCTGGCCGTGCTTTTTGTATGTCCTTGACTTACAACAGCTCGTTTAGTGACCGTTTAAAGTTACAACGGTACTGGGAAAAAAAAAGTGACTGACAACCCTTTTCCTCAGTTAAGATCTTGGCAGCATCCTCAGGATTACGTGATCAAAATTCGGGCACTTGACAACTGGTTCATATTTATGACGGTCGTAGTGTCCCGGGGTCAGGTGATCATCAACTGCCGTGATTCACTGAATGACTGTGGCAAGAAAAGTTGTAAAAGGGGGCAAAACTGAACAAATGTCTCGCTTAACAACCGAAATGTTGGGGCTCAGTGGTGAACGTAAGTCGAGGACTACCTGCAGAGCTCCCAAATATGACTTTTGGCCTGAAAAAGAAAACATTGGGCATTCCTGATTTAAGGAACGTGGGTATATATTTTTTCCCTCGCAAGTCACTTTCCCGATCTTCTATGCTAATTTTCCTGAATTGAAACGTGGCTTACGATTTCTACAATGCGGTTTATAAGTGCTCTTCCAAACCGTGGTTTGTAAAAGCATCTCAGTTTCTGTTCAGCTGTGATCAATTATTGTGTTTCCCCGAAAATAAGACCGGGTCTTAATATTAATTTTTGCTCCAAAAGACACATAAGGGCTTATTTTCCGGTTAGGTCTTATTTTCGGAGAACTACAGTACTAAATGTGTTTGTCTGGCTGACGATCTTAACGGGGGCTTATTTTTGGGGTAGGGCTTATATTACGAGCATCCTGAAAAATCATGCTGGGGCTTATTTTCCAGTCAACTCTTATTTTCAGGGAAACAGGGCAGGGGTGAAATCCAGCAGGTTCTGACAGGTTCGGGAGAACCGGTAGCGGAAATTTTGAACAATTCAGAGAACCGGCAAATTCCACCTCTGACTGGCCCCAGAGTGGGGAGGGAATGGGGATTTTACAATTTCCTTTCCCTGGAGTGGGGAGGGAATGGGGAATTTGCAGTATCCTTCCCCTGGAGTGGGGAGGGAATGGGGATTTTGCAGTATCCTTCCCCTGGAGTGGGGAGGTAATGGGGATTTTGCAGTATCCTTCCCCTGGAGTGAAGAGGAAATGGGGATTTTGCAGTATCCTTCCCCTGGAGTGAGGAGGGAATGGGGATTTTGCAGTATCCTTCCCCTGGAGTGAGTAGGGAATGGGGATTTTGCAGTATCCTTCCCCTGCCACGCCCACCGAGCCACACCCACAGAACCGGTAGTAAAAAAAATTCGAATTTCACCACTGATACAGGGTGCGTAACCCTAGTTGGTTATTTTACTCAAGCCACGTCTGAGTAAAATCCAAAGCGGTTCAAGGAAAGGAGAGACAGGGTCCTCGTAGAGCGGACATTCATCCAGGTAAAACAATCCCTGCCGTTATTAAGTGAATAACCCGGTCATTAAATGAATCCGGCTTCCCCATCGATTTTGCTTGTCGGGAGGTTGGCAAAAAAAAAAAAAAAGGGATCACGCCACCCCCAGGACGTTGCGACCGTCATAAATAAGAACCGGTTGCCAAGCATCCGCATCTTGGTCATATGATGCTGTAACCGTCGTAAGTGTGGAAAACGGTCCTAAGTCACTTTTTTCAGTGCCGAGCTGTTGTAATTCGAGGGCTAACTGCGCAGACCAAAGCCGTTGTGATTTTCTGCCAGCCCAAATCCCAGGGATCCATAAACCAAAGAATAACAGAGTTGGAAGGGACCTCGGAGGTCATCTAGTCCAGAAGTCACCAACCTTTCGGACCTCAAGGACCACTAAATTCATCATTTTTAATCCTGCGGACCACTAACACGATTTGCCTAATAACCAGCTGGGTAGGTGGGTGTGGCTAGGTGGTCATGTGACTGGGTGGGTGTGGTCAACTCGATGTCACTCACGTGTTTTTTTTTTGTTTAAAAGTTTTTATTTTATAAACAAACAAACAATACATAATCAATCCTTCACTATATCTTCTGAATACATCTTTTGTATCTTCTTTTTACTCCTCCAATGTTTATCGTATCTTAATATTATCATTTCCTTTATTATAACATTTCCCCCACATTTCTTAGTTCTTCTCTATTAATACATTTATCTGTCCTTTAATTTTATTAAAAATTAAACAACAATTTTATCCCCAACAACCTTCAACCCCTTCCCCCCTCCCCCACCCCCGACTTCCCAGAGCAAAAACAGGGTGTAACATTAAACAAGCATAAGCTAAAATATACTAACTTACTACAAGATTCAAAACTCCCTCAGATTCTTTAACTCCTCTTTTAAAAATTCTTCATCAGCCTCCCCTTTTAAAATTATAGTTGCGACAAACTGGACATGTATTGAAATGGATGTTTATATGTTTTTATGTTTTATACGTTTCATTGTTCTGTTTAGTTTATACATATATATATATATATATATATATATATATATATATATATATATATATATATAAATTCTAAATTAAACATTTTAAAACTTTCTTCAAAGCATATCCTTTTAAAAGAAAAGAAAAAAAAATATTATTTTAAGTTAAACCTTTTAACATCTCTTAATACCTTTAATAAGACATTCTTCAAGATATAAGTTTCAAAGCTTTTTTTTTCCTTCAAAAGGCTATCCGTATAATCTTAAAAATGCTAATAATCCATTAAGTTAAATTATTTCTAACTCTTAAGTTCATTCTTCAAACTGTCAGTTTCAAAGCTTTCAGAAAGTTATCGATTAAGTTTAAAGTTAAGCATTTTAATACCTCAATCATTTTTTTAAAAAAAGCTATCCGTTTTCTGTTAAACATTTTTACTTAAACTTAAAAAATACTAATTTCAGGAAACTTTTCAAATTTATTATTAAAATGTCACTCACGTTGAGGGGCACCTTGCTGGCCTCTACTCGCCCCTCCCCTCCCAGCCCCTCCTCACTTGCCCACTCGCGCTCCTTAGTGCCCCAACAGGAAGCTTTATTGGAGCTAAGCAGCCACCATGAGATAAGAGTTGGCCAAGCAGCTGGCTCAGTTCAAATTGGATCTGGCCAAGAAAGAGGCTTAGCAGAAGCACCTCACTGAGGACTAGGAGCATAGGCTTTCCAAGCAGAGCGAAGACCTGCGGGCGTTCAAGGCCAGGTACCGGCCCCTGGAGGCTCAGCGGGCAGAGATGGTCAGCCAGTTCCAGGCCATGAGGCAGCCCCACTGGAACGAGGCCCTCTGGCTCTTTGCCACCAGCGGCTCTTCCCTCCAGCCTTCGCCCAAAGCCCCACACCAGGAGGCCGAAGCAGACCCCGAGTCGGAATTTCTGCCCCCCTCTGACCCACAGAAAAAGACCCCGAAGGGGGAGACTCTCTTCAGCAACACAAACGTTCATTGCATATATCCGGCCCAGGGGCCGTAGTTTGAGGACCCCCGATTTAGTGCAATATAAAAAATGCAAATAATTTTTCTGAGGACCACCAAAATTTTCTCGCGGAGCACCAGTTGGTGACCGCTGTTCTAGTCCAACCCCCTGCTCAGGCAGGAGACCCTTGTTCTCCTCCAAAGAACAGTTGGAGGGGACCTCGGAGGTCTTCTAGTCCAACCCCTTACCCAGGCCCTATCCTGTGTTTGTCTGTGTGTGTGCAGGGAGCAAGATCCGAGACGCATCCCCCTTCGGCCGGCAGAACGATTGCAAATGATGGATGTCTTCTGCTTCGGGGTTCTTGGCTGCGGCGGTGGGTGGGTTTGAGTTGTGGGGAAGGGGGCAGATGAAGGCGGGTTGTATGTGTGTGTGTGTGGGGGGGGGGGGAGAGCATCAGGAAGCTTGTGCCTCCGGGCTCGCTCTGCCAAGATTTGAGCATCGTTCCTCCCCGCTCGCTCGCTCGCTCAACCGCCCCGTCGGCCCTCAGTTGGATTAAACAGGAGCGTTGGCCTGTTCCAGTTTGGCAGTTCTCGCCTTCCCTGGAGACTGATAAGAGCCCCTTTAATCCTACGCTTTGGTGTGTTTGTGTGTGTGTGTGATTCCTGGGGGAGGAGGGAGCAGAAGCGATTGCCGTGTGATGTTGCAGCTTTGCCGGAGGAGCAAACTCCAACTCTCATCTCGGCTAGCCTGTTTTTATTTTGCATTTTTTTCTCCCCCCCCACCCCCACCCCTCTTCCCGGAGCGTCTGATGTGACGCGTTTGGAGATTTCCAGCCTCTACTTGTTTTTAGAGCGTTTCTTGGACCCCCTCGGTGGTCTCCATTCTCACATTCCCTTTTAGAATCTGATCAGAAAATGTTTCTATTAGCCTTTTGTGATCCTGCAGGACGCACAACTCCACAACAACAACAACACCTCCTTTTCAGCAGTCCCAAGGAGGCTCCACACCAGAGGTGGGCCGCTGTAGGTTCGGGCCGGTTTGGACTGGTTCGGGCGTACCGATTGTTCCGACCACCAATTGGGCCCGCTCCGGCGCTATCCCATCCTATATAATTGTGTTTTGTGTGGAAGGCACGCACTCAAGTTTTTGGTTCTGGGCGAACCGGTTGTTAACATTATGTGATGCTCCACACCTATTTGCACCACTCAGGTGATCCCTGAGGACACAGACAAACCTCCAAGTCGACTCCAAGGCAAGCGTGTCGGCTTTCCCACGCGGAATTAAAGGACTTTTTTTGTTTTCCCTCTCTCCTCCCTCCCTCCCTCCAGGCCTCTCATTGCCAAAAAGAACCCCAAGATCCCCATGTCCAAAATGATGACCATTATGGGAGCCAAGTGGCGGGAATTCAGTGCCAACAACCCCTTCAAAGGATCGACGGCAGCTGTGGCCGCTGCAGCCGCGGCCGCCGCGGCCGCCGTAGCAGAACAAGTCTCAGCTGCCGTGTCGGCCGTGATCCCTTCACCTGAGCCCCAGCACCTGTTGCAGCCCCCGGCTCAGCCTCTTCCCATCCGCAAAGCCAAAACCAAAGAGGGCAAAGGTGAGTAGCGGCCTTTCTCCGGAGGAGGACGGGGCAAAGAACAGAGGGGGGGGGGACACGGGGAGGAGGGGTTTCTGGCTGGATCGGGTCAGCCGTTCGGTGGATAGAAGCCGATAGGAAAATTGCAATGCTAAGAAAGAAAAGCCGTGAAGAGAAGAGAATATTTGTGGCTCGGAGTTGAAATGAGGTGTCCTTGGTGCTCTTTGAGCTGGGTGGTTTCCTTGCAGGCGTTTCGTGGGCCAGCTAGGGAGCATCATCAGTGCTAGAACGGAGTGGAGTTTGCAGAGAAGAAGGGAGAAGGAGGAGGACTTTGGGGCTCTCTGAGCTTGGCGGTTTTCTTACAGACGTCTCATGACCCAACTAGGGAACATCATCAGTGCTAGAGGGGAGGAGGGTTTGCGGAGAGGAGGAGGAGGACTGTGAGATCCTTGGTGCTCTCTGAGCTTGGTGGATTTCTTGCAGACGTTTCACGGACTAACTAGGGAATGTCATCATGTGCTAGAAGTGGGGATTGGAGAGAGAAGGAGGAAAGAGAGGAGGAGAAGAACTTTGGGGGTCCTTGGGGGTCTCTGAGCTTGGTCGTTTTCTTGCAGACGTTTCATGACCCAGCTAGGGAACATTGTCATTATTAGAAGAGTGGGAGGATTGCAGAGAGGAGGGTGGAGAGGGATGAAGAGGCTGACAACTTTGGAGTCCTTGATGCTCCCTGAGCTTTCTTGTCTTCTTACAGATGTTACCTGACCCAACTAGGGAACATCATCCGTGCTAGAAGGGAGGGGTGTGTTTGGAGAGGAGAAGGAGGAGAATTGTGGGGTGCTCTCTGCACTTGGTGGTTTTCTGCGTAGACAGGGCTGACCTCACAATCCACCCATTCGATGTTTCATGACCCGCCTAGACCGTGTCACCAATGCTACAAAAAACCCAGAACACAGAACTCTCCAACAGCTCAGATAAGCAGGGATTAACCCCAGACAAACAACGAAGCAGAAAACAATACCCCAATCAAAGAACAAACCAAGAGGCTACTGCGCTCCCACCAACATAGGCAGGGCAAACTATTGTATCTAAATAGGAAGCAAACCCCACTCCCTTCTGGCACTGAGGATGTTCCCTAGTTGGGTCATGAAACGTCTGCAAGAAAACCACCAAGTTCCGAAAGCACCAAGGACTCCACAGTTCTCCTCCTCTTCTTCCTCCTCCTCCTCCTCCTTCTCCCCTCCAACTCTGCAAAGCCCATTCTCTTCTAGGACTGATGATGTTACCTAGTTGGGTCATGAAACCTCTGCAAGAAAACCACTAAGCTCAGAGACCACCAAGGACCCCACAGTCGTCCTCCCCCATCCTCCTCCTCCTGTCCACAAACCCCAATCTCTTCTAAAACTGATGATGTTCCCTAGTTGGGTCATGAAACGTTTGCAAGAAAGCCCCCAAGCTCAGAGGGCACCAAGGTCTCCTCCTCTCCCCTTCCTTCCTTCCTTCCTTCCTTCCTTCCTTCCTTCCTTCCTTCCTTCTTTCCTCCTTCCCTCCCTCCCTCCCTCCCTCCCTCCCTCCCCTCCACAAACCCTACTCCCTTCTGGCACTGAGGATGTTCCCTAGTTGAGTCACGAAACCTCTGCAAGAAAATCACCAAGCTCAGCAAGCACCAAGGACCCTACAGTTCTCCTCCTCCTCCCTCCTTTCCTTCCTTCCTTCCTTCCTTCCTTCCTTCCTTCCTTCCTTCCTTCCTCCCTCCCTCCCTCCCTCCCTCCCTCCCTCCTCTCCACAAACCCTACTCCCTTCTGGCACTGAGGATGTTCCCTAGTTGAGTCACGAAACCTCTGCAAGCAAACCAGCAAGCTCAGCAAGCACCAAGGACCCTACAGTTCTCCTCCTCCTCCCTCCTTTCCTTCCTTCCTTCCTTCCTTCCTTCCTTCCTTCCTTCCTTCCTTCCTTCCTCCCTCCCTCCCTCCCTCCCTCCCTCCCTCCCTCCTCTCCACAAACCCTACTCCCTTCTGGCACTGAGGATGTTCCCTAGTTGGGTCACAAAACTTCTGCAAGAAAACCACCAAGTTCAGAGAACTCCAAGGACCCTACAGTTTTCCTCCTCTTCCCCTTCCTTCCTTCCTTCCTTCCTTCCTTCCTTCCTTCCTTCCTTCCTCCCTCCCTCCCTCCCTCCCTCCCTCCTCTCCACAAACCCTACTCCCTTCTGGCACTGAGGATGTTCCCTAGTTGAGTCACGAAACCTCTGCAAGCAAACCAGCAAGCTCAGCAAGCACCAAGGACCCTACAGTTCTCCTCCTCCTCCCTCCTTTCCTTCCTTCCTTCCTTCCTTCCTTCCTTCCTTCCTTCCTTCCTTCCTCCCTCCCTCCCTCCCTCCCTCCCTCCCTCCCTCCTCTCCACAAACCCTACTCCCTTCTGGCACTGAGGATGTTCCCTAGTTGGGTCACAAAACTTCTGCAAGAAAACCACCAAGTTCAGAGAACTCCAAGGACCCTACAGTTTTCCTCCTCTTCCCCTTCCTTCCTTCCTTCCTTCCTTCCTTCCTTCCTTCCTTCCTTCCTCCCTCCCTCCCTCCCTCCCTCCCTCCTCTCCACAAACCCTACTCCCTTCTGGCACTGAGGATGTTCCCTAGTTGAGTCACGAAACCTCTGCAAGCAAACCAGCAAGCTCAGCAAGCACCAAGGACCCTACAGTTCTCCTCCTCCTCCCTCCTTTCCTTCCTTCCTTCCTTCCTTCCTTCCTTCCTTCCTTCCTTCCTTCCTTCCTTCCTCCCTCCCTCCCTCCCTCCCTCCCTCCCTCCCTCCCTCCTCTCCACAAACCCTACTCCCTTCTGGCACTGAGGATGTTCCCTAGTTGAGTGACGAAACCTCTGCAAGAAAACCACCAAGCTCAAGCGAGCACCAAGGACTCCACAAATAGGGAAGCGTGTCTCTATTTTAGGGTTGAGTTAGTTCTAGGATGAAGCTCCAGAGTCAGGGCCTTGCATCCTGGACTTCAAAGCAGAAGGCCTGAGTTTTAAACCAGACTCTCAAAAGTTGAGAGGTCAAGTATGGGATTGTTACCCATATAAAGGGGCCACTTGATTCCTCGGGCAAACATTGGCTTTCCACGCTTCCGTCGGGCAGGCTCCATCCTTCCCGGAGAACAGAAAAGGGCCAACTCTGAATGGTCTCTAACCCCCCCCCCCCCCATATCACGTTCCCCCCGCTGCCCAGGTTTGATTCTTTGCAGAGTGGAGAGGACAGCAGCCAAGATCCTTGCGTTTTTCTGCAAGCATCTGGCTGGCATGCGATTATGCCGGGCATCTCTTGCCAAGGTTTGCCATCTGCTTGCCGCTTTGGAGCATCCCCGGAAGAACTGGCGCGGCTTTTTCCAACCGGGGGGCAAATGTTGACTGTTTACCCGAGAGGTTTTTTTCTTTCCCTCCCTCTCCCCCTCTCCTCCCTCCCTCTCCAAGGACCAGGCCACAAGAAGAGGAGCAAAAGCCCTCGCATCCCCGAGATGAAGAGGAAGGGGAAGGGGAAGAAGATGGCGCCCCTGAAGATCAAGCTAGGCGTGATCGGCGGGAAGCGCAAAAAGAGCAGCTCAGTAAGGCGCGCTTCCAGTTGCGGTTGTGCGTGTGAATGTGCGCCCCCCCCCCCCCCGAGCTGAGCTTGGCATTTCTGCACAAAATTAGCCAGGAGGAAGAGCGCCAGTCCACCTCAAAGCGAGCTAATTCCTGTGACCGGTGGCTGTTCTGCAAATTAAGCTCTTTAATTTAAATTTTGCACGCCCTGCGGGTTACCACCAGCCACAGGAGGTGACTCTTAAGCCAGGGGTGACTCCCACCTTGGCAACTTTTAAGGCCAGTGCACTTCAACTCCCCACAGCTGGCGAGGGAATTTTGGCAGTTGGGAGTCTATAGACTTTTGAGTTCTGGGAATAGAAGATTTTGAGTTCAATTCTGGGAGTTGAAGATTTTTGAGTTCAATTCTGGGAGTTGTAGAGTTCAATTCTGGGAGTTGAAGATTTGAATTCAATTCTGGGAGTTGTAGATTTTGAGTTCAGTTTTGGGAGTTGACTTGAGTTCAGTTCTGGGAGTTGAAGACTTTTGAGTTCAATTCTGGGAGTTGTAGATTTTGAGTTCAATTCTGGGAGTTGACTTGAGTTCAGTTCTGGGAGTTGAAGACTTTTGAGTTCAATTCTGGGAGTTGTAGATTTTGAGTTCAATTTTGGGAGTTTTAGATTTTGAATTCAGTTCTGGGAGTTGAAGATTTTGAGTTCAATTCTGGGAGTTGAAGATTTTGAGTTCAATTCTGGGAGTTGAAGACATTTGAGTTCAAATCTGGAAGACTTTTGAGTTCAATTCTGGGAGTTCAAGACATTTTGCATTCAATTCTGGAAGACTTTTGCGTTCAATTCTGGCAGTTGAACGTTTTGCGTTCAATTCCTAAAGTTGAAGACTGTTGACTTCAATTCTGGGAATTGAAGTCCACAAATCTTAAAATTTACCAAGGTTGGACACCCTTGCTCTGAGCCCCGGCAGCGCCAGTGACCCTTTTGACAATATCATCGGCTTGAGATTCCTTTTAGACACTGGCGCGGCAAATTCAGGTTGCATGGTTGCGACTGCTTGCTTGTTTATCATTTCATCTCCCTGTCCTCCTTTCTCCCTGCTCTCCAACTTTTGCCGTTTGACATAGATCTGCACGCAGTTCCCCAGATCCAACCTCTTGTAGCTGAATCGGGTCGGTCAATTCCGTAGTTGGTCGAACCTCCCGTAGTTGGTCGGGGTTCGGGTGGAAAGCCTCCTCCTTGCTTCTTTCTGCTGGCTTTTTTGGGGCGCAGCTCCGAAGTTGGGGTACTCCCGCCGCCTTTTCCTTTCCCTTCCCACCGTTCCTCTTCATCTCGGCCTCTTTGTTGCTTTGTTTCCTAATGGAGGGCCGCTCCGGTTATGTACAGCATCTGTTTCAGAGCGACGAGGTAGCAGAACTGGAAGAAGAATCCGACCTGGATAACTCCAGCGTTCACAGTTCTTCCGTGCGTTCGGACAGTTCAGGAAGGGTCAAGAAAGTCAAGCGAGGCCGGCCTGGACGAAAGAAGAAAAAAGGTGAGATGAATGTTATAACAAGAGGGACGCGGTGGCTCAGTGGCTAAGGCGCTGAGCTTGTCGATCGAAAGGTCGGCAGTTCGGCGGTTCGAATCCCTAGCGCCGCGTCACAGGGTGAGCTCCCGTGACTTGTCCCAGCTTCTGCCAACCTAGCAGTTCGAAAGCACGTTAAAAAAAATGCAAGTAGAAAAAATAGGGACCACCTTTGGTGGGAAGGGAACAGCGTTCCGTGCGCCTTTGGCGTTGAGTCATGCCGGCCACATGACCATGGAGACGTCTTTGGACAGCGCTGGCTCTTTGGCTTTGAAACGGAGATGAGCACCGCCCCCTAGAGTCGGGAACGACTAGCACATATGTGCAAGGGGAACCTTTACCTTTAAGGTTATCACCCGGGGCAGTAGATGTAGGAAAGCCTTCTCTGTAGCTAAGGAGAAGGGTACCTTATTAACTTCTCAGTTTGTAGAGATTCTCAGTCATCTAGGTCAGGGGTCCCCAACCTTTCGGACCTCAGGGACCACTAAATTCATAATTTTAAATCCCGTGGACCATTAATATGATCTACTTAATGAATGGGTGTGGCTAGGTGGTCATGTGACTGGGTGGGCATGGCCAACTTGATGACACTCACGTCGAGGGGTGCTTTGCTGGCCTCTACTTGCCCCTCCCCTCCTAGCCACTCCTCCCCTGCCTGCCCGGGCTCCTTAGGGCCCCAACAGGAAGCAGTTGTTGGCGCTAAGCAGCCACCACGAGAAAGAGTTGGCCAAACAGCTCAGTTCAAATTGGATCTGACCGAGAAGGAGGCTCAGCAGAAGCACCTCACTGAGGACTAGGAGCATACATAGGCTTTCCAAGCAGAGGGAAGACCTGCGGGAGTGCAAGGCCAGGTACCGGCCCCTGGAGGCTCAGCGGGCTGAGATGGTCAGCCAGTTCCAGGCCATGAGGCAGCCCCACTGGAACGAGGCCCTCCGGCTCTTTGCCGCCAGTGGTGCTTCCCTCCAGCCTTTGCCCAAAGCCCCACACCAGGAGGCTGAAGCAGACCCCGAGTCGGAATTCCTGCTCCCCCTCCAACCTGCACAATAAGACCCCAAAGGGGGAGACTCTCCGCATAACACAAGTGTTCATTGCACGTATCCAGCCCAGGAGCCATAGTTTGTTTGTTTGTTTGTTTGTTTGTTTGTTTGTTTATTCATTCATTCATTCATTCATTCATTCATTCATTCATTCATTCAGCTTATATGCCGCCCTCTCTCCGGAAAGGACTCAGGGCGGCTCACAGCAATAAAAACAGATAAAATCAATATTAAGTGTTTAAAAAAACCATTAAAACTCCCCTTAAAAAAAACCCTTCAGTCCAATCCGGCCTGGTGAAATAACCATGTCTTAAGGTCACGGCGGAAAGAGTGCAGGTCAAGGGCCACCTGGAGCTCCAGGGGGAGTTGATTCCATCAGGTAGGTGCGCCCACAGAGAAAGCCCGTTCCCTAGGAGTCGCCAGACGACATTGCCTGGCTGACGGTGCTCCAAGGAGGCCCTCCCTGTGGGAACGCACCGGGTGATGGGGAGGTGTCTCTGGCCGCAGATGGTCCATCAAGTACCCCGGGCCTAAGCCATGTAGGGCTTTATAGGTAGTAACCAGCACCTTGAATCTCACCCGGAGGGCAACTGGTAGCCAGTGCAGGTCATGCAGGAGGGGTGTAACATGAGAGTGTCAGGACACTCCCATCACTACCCACGCGGCCGCATTCTGCACCAGCTGAAGCCTCCGAGCGGTCTTCACAGGCAGCCCCATGTAGAGAGCGTTGCAGTAGTCAATCCGGGAGGATTAACTATTTACGGGACCGTCTACTACCACAAGCAGCCTCCCACCGGCCGGTACGCTCTCATAGAGAGGGGCTCCTCCAGGTGCCGTCAGCCAAACAATGTCAACTGGCGGCCCCCAGGGGGAGGGCCTTCTCTGTGGGGGCACCCACTATCTGGAACGAGCTCCCCCCGGAGATACGGAGGATCCCAGATCTACGCACTTTCCGCCGTGCTCTTAAGACCTTCCTATTCCAGCAACCCGGCCTGGCCTAATTTTTCTCCCCTTTCTTTTAAATTTTTTAAACTGAAATTTTAATTTGTTTTTAAATTATTGGGAATTTTAATTGTCTCGGGCGAAATTATTCAATTTGGTTTTAATTATGTTTTTTCACTTTTGTATTTATGTGTTTTATTTTGTGCCTGTTCACCGCGCTGAGTCCTTCGGGAGTAGGGCAGTATACAAATCTAATAAGAATAAGAAGAATAAGAATAAGAATAAGAATAAGGAGCCCTGATTTAGTGCTATATAAAAAATGCAAATAATTTTTCTGCGGACCACCAAAATTTTCTCATGGACCACCAGTGGTCCACAGACTACCAGTTGCTGACTGCTGATCTCGGTCATGGTTGTCCCAAATGTGCTTTTTTTTCCAGGAGGCAACTGGATTTTCTGGTTTTTTTCTTGGCTGAGAAGCGAAACGTCTTCAAAGAAAAAAAAACAAAGTCCAGTTGCCTCCTGAAAAAAAAACACATTTGGGACAACCATGACCTGGGTGGCTGAGAATCTCGGCTCTTATCTTTCATCCGGTCCGACGGGCGACAATAAGAACCCAAAACGAGCCGGGGCTCGACGAGAGAATCTCTACAGACTTTTTAGCGATATAATTTGGGACGAAGCAAAGGATGCTCATCCCAAAAGGAAGGTGTGGAATGGGTTTCCAGAGGGGGGAAAAAAATTGTAGACTACAGGAACCAATTTGCACCGCTCAGGTGACCCTGAGGACACAGGTAAACCTCCAAGTGCTTCAAGGACCCTCTGAAAGGATGCAAATGACTAAGGGAGCACCATCGACCGATGGAACAGAAGTTGCCTTCGGAAGTTGCGGGAGCTTCATCCCTGGAGGCTTTCAAGAAGAGACTGGACTGCCGTCTGTCAGAAATGGTGTGGGGACGTGATGGCAAGCCTGTGATTGTGCGAGCGTTGCCCTAGCTCAGGCTCCAGTGCTCATGTGCGCGCCGGCCAGCTGATTTTTGGGCCTTCCGGGCCCACTGGAAGTCGGGAAACGAGCCGTTTCTGGCCTCCGGAGGGTGATGGGGGAGGCCATTTTCGCCCTCAGGCTCCTACAAAGCCTCTGGGGCCTGGGGAGGGCAAAAAACGAGATTTCCAGTCCCACCGGAAGTCGGGAAATGGGCTGTTTCTGGCCTCCGGAGGGCCTCCAGGGGGATAGGGAAGGCTGTTTTTGTCCTCCCTAGGCTCCAAAAAAAACCTATGGGGCCTGGAGAGGGTGAAAAACGGGATTTCCAGTCCCACCGGAAGTCGGAAAATGTGTTCCAGCCTCCGGAGGGCCTCCAGGGGGGTGGGGAAGGCTGTTTTTGCCCTCCCCAGGCTCCAAGAAAGACTCTGGAGTCTGGGGAGGGCGAAAAAACGGGCCTACAGGGCCCACCATGCCATCGTGTGCCAAAAACGGGGGGAATGGTACATTGAATTATGGGTGTGGGCAGGCGCGCGTACCCCCCCCTCTCACTCCCCCCGTTTTTGGCACGCGACAGCAAAGAGGTTAGCCATCCCTGGTGTAGGATCTCCTGCTTGGACAGGGAAGGGTTGGACAAGATCCCTTCCAACTCTGTTATTCTGTTACTTCATTGCTAAAAGCCTACTCACAGGAATCGTCTCCACTTCGCACCCGCCAGGCGCTAGATAAAGATCCAAGGGAATTCTTACTTCCCTTGTGGCCGCGTAGGGATTCGGGGCTGAACCCTCTTTTGACTCCGTCCTCAGCGTCTGCCACTCCTGCTCCTACATCACGGGGGTCCGGTTAGGTTCAGCAGTTCAAGCCGACGACTTTATTACGTTCCGCCAATAATACAGGAATCGGACCTGCAGCCTGAGGGTGAACCAAACCCCCATTATGGCTTAGCGCTGGGAACGTAACGCCATTCGGAGCCCTTGGCCCTTTCCCCCCATTTCTATGCGACGACCAGTTGGGTGCGCACGGCTGCGGGACGTTCAGCCCTCGGCACGGTCCTGAGCGGCTACACGACGTGGGAAGGCTGCGAGGGTGTCAAACTCGATTTCATTGAGGGCCGCATCAGGGTTGTGTTTGACCTTGGAGGGCCGGGGTGGGTGTGGCCGGGGCGTGGGCGTGGCAGCTGTGGCACAGGACTCATGTCGGGGGCACCTGTGGTGGCCAAGTGCTAATGTAGGACTTCTCTGAGACACTCCCTCACTCTCATTATAATCATCCTCGTTTCCTTGTTCGTTTCCTTCCTCCCTTCCTTCCTTTCAGTCCTCCCTCCCTCCCTCTCAGTCCTTCCTTCCTTTCAGTCCTTCCTTCTTTTCAGTCCTTCCTCCCTCTTTCCTCCCTCCCTTCCTTCCTTCCTCTCAGTCCTTCCTTCCTTCCTTCCTTCCTTCCTTCCTTCCTTCCTTCCTTCCTTCCTTCCTTTCAGTCTGTCCTTCCTTTCAGTCCTTCCTCCCTCCTCCCTCCCTCCCTCCCTTCCTCTCAGTCCTTCCTTCCTTCCTTTCAGTCTTTCCTCCCTCTCTTCCTTCCTCTCAGTCCTCCCTTCCTCTCGGTCCTTCCTTCCTTCCTTCCTTCCTTCCTTCCTTCCTTCCTTCCTTCCAGTCCTTCCTTCCTTTCAGTCCTTCCTCCCTCTTTCCTCCCTCCCTCCCTTCGTCTCAGTCCTTCCTTCCTTCCTTCCTTCCTTTCAGTCTTTCCTCCCTCCCTCCTTCCTCTCAGTCCTTCCTTCCTCCCTCGCTTCCTCTCAGTCCTTCCTTCCTTCCTTCCTTCTTTCCTTCCTTCCTTCCTTCCTTCCTTCCTTCCTTCCTTCCTTCCTTCCTTCCTTCCTTCCTTCCTTCCTTCCCATCCATCCATCTTTTTCTTTGTCTTTCTTTCTCTTTCCCTTTCTCCTTTCCTGTCCCTTCTTGCATGGTCAAATGCAAAAGGGGAAACCTTTGTTTTTTTGTAGTTTGTTTTGCTAGCCCTCTGCCAGTGAAAACAGATCCCGGGGGGGCATGCACGCCTCCGCCCCAGCTCCATTTTCACTGGCAGAGGCCCCACGGGCCGGTCCTTCGCTGTTTCCAGGCTGTCCCCACGGGCCTTGAGTTTGACACCCCTGGTCTACGTGTCTCAGGACGCCGGGGAGACCCTCACCCTTTTTCCTTTCTCTCTCTCTCTCTCCTCCCCGGGTTGGCAGTTGCCGGTGAAGAAGAGGCAGACGGCTACGAGACCGACCACCAAGACTATTGTGAGGTGTGTCAGCAGGGCGGGGAGATCATCCTGTGCGACTCCTGTCCCAGAGCTTATCACCTGGTGTGCCTGGATCCGGAGCTAGACAAGGCCCCCCAGGGCAAATGGAGCTGCCCTCACTGCGTAAGCCACTCACCTTTCTTCCTTGCCTCTCTGCTGCACACCGGCAACCTTCCCGGTAGGCCCCCCCCCCTCTCGCCACCCCCGGTTGAACGTGGGGCATCCAGCCGTCCTTCCCTGCTTTGCCGAGATGATGCATCCACCAACCCTCTGGGAAATTCGGATTTCTTCCCCCCTCCCCCCCACAATGAACCTAATGAATTCGCTCAGGGTGATTCCCGTGGGTCTGGCTGCAAAGCATACGTGGGGCAGGTCCCTTTGGAAAGATGGGGGTGGGTGGGTCAGAGAGAGTGGGGTGGGGTGGGGGCAGGGGTGAAATCTAAAATTTTGTTACTACCGGTTCTGTGGGCGTGGCTTGGTGGGGGTAATGTGACTGGGTGGTAATGACCAATTTTTTTTTTTCTACAACCTCTTCGGCAGAAAAAATGCTTTTAAAAGTAAAAAAAAAAAAAAAGCCTCTGATGATCGCGCAGCTCAGCTGGGATCCTCAAAGGCTTTTAAAATCATTATTTCTACAACCTTTTCGGCGAAGAGGTTGTAAAAAAAATGCTTTCAAAAGGCTCTGGCGATCCTGATCGGCAGAGACTTTTTTTTTCTTTTAAGTGCCTCTGACGATCAGGCAACTCTGCTTGGATAGTCAGAGCCTTTTAAAAGAAAAAAAAAAGGGTTTTTTTTTTTTTCCTTTTAAAAGCCTCTGACGATCCAAGCGGAGTTGCCTGATCGTCAGAGGCACTTAAAAGAAAAAAAAAAGCCTCTGATGATCGCGCGGCTCAGCTGGGATCTTCAGAGGCTTTTAAAAGCATTTTTTTTTCTACAACCTCTGAAGAGGTTGCTTTTAAAAGCCTTTGAGGATCCCAGCTGAGCCGCGCGCGATCATCAGAGGCTTTTTTTTTTTTTTTTACTTTTAAAAGCATTTTTTTCTGCCGAAGAGGTTGTAGAAAAAAAAATGCTTTTAAAAGTAAAAAAAAAAAAAAGCCTCTGATGATTGTGTGGCTCAGCTGGACAATTGGGGTGGAGGGCAGGGATTTTTGCTACCGGTTCTCCGAACCACCCGTCTCCATCGCTACCGGATCGGGCGATCCGGTCCGAACCGGGAGCATTTCACTCCTGGGTGGGGAGACTGCTGTGTGCACAGGGACAAGGAGACGGGCTGGGGTTTAAGGAAGGACTCGGGCTGCTCAGGTGCCTCGCCTCACCTTTGGGTTGGCCCTCCTAGCAAGGGGTTGGACTAGAAGACCTCCAAGGTCCCTTCCAACTCTGTTATTCTGGTTATTCTATAATCCCAGATCAATTAACCGGTGGAACAGCTTGCCACCAGAATTTGTGGGTGCTCCATCACTGGAGGTTTTTAAGAAAAGACTGGACATCCATTTGTCTGACATGTTATAGGGTCTCCTGCCTGAGCAAGGGGCTGGACTAGAAGACCTCCGAGGTCCCTTCCAGCGGTGTTGTTCTGTTTTATTTCTGCACTCCAAAGGCTAAGAATCAGCTCTCTAGAACAGCACGGGTAGTCCTTGACTTACAACAGCTCATTTAGTGACCGTTCGAGGTTACGACGCCGCTGAGAAAAAGTGACTCCCGGCTGTTTTTCCACACTCCCGGCCGTTGCGGCATCCCCGCTGTCCCGTGATCCAAAAAAACCCCGGACGCTTGGTAAACCGATTTGTGTTTACGACCGTCATGTGTGTGTGTGTGACGTGATTCCCCTTTTGGCGACCTTCTGACCGGCGAAGTCAGAAGGGAGAAAGCCAGCGATTCGCTTAACAACCGTGGCCAGAAAGGTCGTAAAACTTGGGACGAAGCTCCCTTCACCTTCGCTGCCTTGCTTTGCTTTGCGGGCGATGGAAATTACAGGCTGGGATGGAGGTCGTCAGTCGAGGACTACCTGTAAACACAGAGAGTCGTCATGCTGGGGAATCTGCGAAGATCCGCAACCGGATCTCTTCACCAAATCCTAAATTCTAGCAAGTGATTCTAGACACACACCCCAATGCTTAAACCCCCACATCCCAACTCCTTTCTGCATCAGCAGGGGGCTGGACTAGATGACCTCCAAAGTCCCTTCCAACTCTTGTGTTACTGTGACTGCCTGTGGTTACCGGGAGACGTTCTGGCTTTGCTTCCTTTTTCGGACTCCCCAGCCGTGCTCTGTGCTGACCCCTCCTTCATAATCCAGATCTCCTTTTTTTTCTTTTCTTTTTTTCTTTTCTTTTTCTTTTGTGTGTGTGTGTGGGTGTCGTATCCCTGGTTTACAGGAGAAAGAAGGGGTGCAGTGGGAGCCAAAGGAGGAGGAGGACGAATACGAAGGCGAGCTGGACGAGAAGGAAGAGGAGGACGACCACATGGAATACTGCCGCGTCTGTAAGGACGGCGGGGAGCTCCTGTGCTGTGACGCCTGCATCTCCTCCTATCACATCCACTGCCTCAACCCGCCTCTCCCGGAGATCCCCAACGGGGAGTGGCTTTGTCCCCGCTGCACGGTGAGGGCGCTGGGGAAGGACTGTGGGTGAGTGGGATGACCAGGGAGAGTGGGGGGTTCCTCACCCGCTATCTTGAAATACATATACGTCGAGTGGGACGCAGAAGGAGGGCCTACTCCGTGGTGGCTCCCTCTCTGTTATTTGAAGAGTCATTTTTCCCTACTTAACATCCACCCAACCTAGCAGAGCAGGGAGGCAGGGGATGTTGGGGGGGTCCCCTCTCTTGAGGAGGTCCCTCAAGGGTGAAATGTAAAAATTTGTTACTGCCAGTTCTGCGGGCGGGGCTTGGTGGGGGTGGGTGGGGGGTGTAATGTGACTGGGTGGGCGTGGCCAACTTTTTTTTTTTTTTACTTTTAAAAGCATTTTTTCTAAAATTCTTTTAAAAGCCTCTGACGATCCCAGCTGAGTTGCCGGATCGTCAGAGGCTTTTTTTTTTTTTACTTTTAAAAGCATTTTTTTTTTTTTTTTTTGCTTTTAAAAGAAAAAACAGTCTCTGACGATCCGGCAACTCAGCTGGGATCGTCAGAGGCTTTTAAAAGCATCTTTTTTTTCCTACAGCCTCTTCGGCCGAAGAGCTTGTAAAAAAAAAATGCTTTTTAAAAGCCTCTGATGATCCCAGCCGAGCCGCGCGATCATCAGAGGCTTTTTTTTTTTTTTTAACTTTTAAAAGCATTTTTTCGGCCAAAGAGCTTGTAAAAAAAATGCTTTTAAAAGCCTCTGACGATCCCAGCCGAGCCGCACGATCATCAGAGGCTTTTTTTTAAAAAAAAACTTTTAAAAGCATTTTTTCTTTGGCCGAAGAAAAAATGCTTTTAAAAGTAAAAAAAAAAAAAAAAGCCTCTGATGATTGCGCGGCTCAGCTGGGCATGGGGGTGTGGGCAGCGATTTTTGCTACCGGTTCTCTGAACCACCCGCCATCATCACTACTGGATCAGGCGATCTGGTCCGTACCGGGAGCATTTCACCCCTGGGTGGGACCCAGGAGAAGGGCCTTCTCTGTTGTGGCTCCTTCCCTTTTATTTGAAGGACCCCCTTTTTTCCAGTGACATCTACGTGACCCACCAGAGCGGGAGGCAGGGGGTCTTAGGGGTCCCCTCTCTTGAGGAGGTCCATCTGGTGGGACCCAGGAGGAGGGCCTTCTCCGTGGTGGCTCTCCCTCCCTGTTACAGATAGTCCTCGACTTACAAAAGTCCATTTAGTGACCGTTCGAAGTTACAACTGCATCAAAAAAAAATGAACTTAGGACCGTTTTTGACCCCTTACGACCGCTGCCGCATCCCGCGATGACGTGATTTACATTCGGATGCTTGATAACTGATTCACATGCGTGACGGTTGCAGCGTCTTGGAGTCACGCGATTCCACTTTGGCGACCTTCCGAAGCTGGTAGGGGCGGAGCCAGATTCACCGAACAACCCCCCCGTGACTCATTTAAGGGCGATGGTCGTCAGTGTGAAAACGGGTCCCCAAAAAAATCCCTTTTCTTTCCCCCCCCCCCCAGTGCCGTTGTCACTTTGGCTCACTAAATGAACTTTCGTAAGTGAAGGATTATCTCCGAGAGATAAGCGTCCCGATTTCTGACCGTCCCTTCTCCCTCTTCGCAGTGCCCCATGCTAAAAGGCCGGGTCCAGAAGATTCTCCACTGGCGATGGGGCGAGCCCCCGACGCCGGTTGCGATCCCCCTGCCCTCCGACGGCAACCCGGACGACCCGCCCCCAAAGTTGCTCCAGGGACGTTCGGAGCGGGAATTCTTCGTCAAGTGGGTCGGCCTCTCTTACTGGCATTGCTCCTGGATCAAGGAATTGCAGGTAGTACCCCTCTGGCATGCCGGGCAAAGGGCAGGGAGGAAGGGAGATGGGGGGTGAATGTGGGGTTTCTGAGGCCAGCCCTGTCTCCGCGGAGCTCGGAGGCTTTGAACTGGGAGCTTTGCGTTGTATTTGTTTTCTCAATGGGCCTTTTGGGGATATACGACGGTCTTTATCGCCGAACACACATTTGATTGACCGCTGGACGAAAAATGAAAGGGAGAATTTGTAGGTCAGGGTTTAAAAAGTGGGAATTGGAGGAGGAGGAGGAGGAGGACTGGGGCGTCCTCGGTGGTCTCTGAGCTTGGGGTGGGGGGGGGTTCTCGCAGACGTTTCATGACCCAACTAGGGAACATCATCCGTGCTGGGAGGGAGTGGGGGTTTGCTCTCTGTTTCCATACGGTGGCATGCCCTGTCTGTGTTGGTGGGGCTGTCGTTTTCTTCCCGGTAATTCCTTAATTAGGCCGTTGTGACTGTTTGTTTGTCTGTGTTGGTCGCTCTTTGATTGGGAAATTGTTTACTTCTTGATTGTTGGTCTAATATTAATCTTGGGGTTAATCATTGCTTCTCTGGGTGTTGATTGCTGGCAAGGAGGCATTTTGGTCTGTTTGTTTCCTAAAGCTACCAACTCAGACAAATTATCAGACAGTGGTGAGAGCAAACCCCGCTCCCTTCTAGCACTGATGATGTTCCCTAGTTGGGTCATGAAACGTCTGCAAGAAAACTATCCGGCTCAGAGAGCACCAAGGACCCCACAGTCCTTCCTACTCCTCCTCCTCCTCCTCCTTCTGGCACTGATGGTATTCCCTAGCTGGGTCATGAAACATCTGCAAGAAAACCCAGAGAGCACCCAGAACTCCAGTCTTCCTCTTCCCCCTCTTCCTTCTCCTCTTCCTGCTCCTCCTTTTCACAAATCCCCCTTCCTTCTAGCACTGATGATGTTCCTTAGTTGGGTCATGAAACGTCTTCAAGAAAACAACGCAGCTCAGAGAGCACCAAGGACCCCACAGTTCCCCTCCTCCTCCTCCTCTTCTCCTCCTCCTCCTCCTCCTCCTCCTCCTCCTCCTCCTCCTCCTCCTCCTCTCCTCCTCCTCCTCCTCCTCCTCTTCTTCTCCTCCTCCTCCTCTTCTTCTTCTCCTCTTCCTCCTCTTCTTCTCCTCTTCTTCTTCTCCTCCTCCTCCTCTTCTCCTCCTCCTCCTCCTCTTCTTCTTCTTCTTTTTCTTCTCCTCCTCCTCCTCCTCCTCCTCCTCCTCCTCCTCCTCTTCCTCCTCCTCCTCTTCTTCTTCTCCTCCTCCTCCTCCTCCTCCTCTCCTCCTCTTCTTCTCCTCCTCCTCCTCCTCTTCCTCTTCCTCTTCTTTTTCTTCTTCTTCTTCTTCTTCTCCTCCTCCTTCTCCTTCTCCTTCTCTTCCTCCTCCTCCCCTCCCCCCCCATCACTCCCTTCTAGCAGTGATCATGTCCCCTAGTTAGGGGACGTCCTAACTTGAAACGTTAGGAACATCTTGAAACGTCCGCAAGGAAATCCACCAATCACAGAGGGCACCAAGGGCCCCACCACGAGTATACCTGATAAAGTGAAGCGTTGCCCATGAAGGTTTGTTGCTAAATCCAGACATTCCTCCATCAGCTGAAATTGGCGCTTTGCAACAAGTGATGAGCGGGGCTTGTCATCTCCATCGTAGACCCTGTTGGCAGTCCCAGCCTCTTGCCTCTCCCTCTTTTTTTTACAAATGAGTTACTAAAGGGAAGCCACAGTGCCCGCGGATCAGATGACCTCATTTCCTCCCCTCCTTGTCCCAAGGCAGCTACCGTTTATGGGGCTGCCAGAATGCTGGTTCACAGCAGTTAGATTCATATAATATCCCTTTAAGGACAGACCCTGGCAGCCCCGGCCAACAAAAAGCAGAAATATGGGTCTGATCTCATGTCAGAGATGCAGGAACTAGAAAGGGGGAAGTTATTAATTTCACTTTTAAAAAGATTAAAAACATCAATTACAAAAACATAAAATTGATACAGTTCTAGCCCAATGCTGGGCCACATTGTCACCTTTAACCTGGTCTGAGGCCAGGTTACTTGAAGGACTGTCTTTTCCCAGTGATATATCTGCCCGAGCCCCCAGATCAGGGAAGCAGGGGATGTTAGGGTTCCCCCTCTTTTAAGGAAGTCCCTTCTGGCGGGGACCAAGAAGAAGGGCCTTCTCCGTGGTGGCTCCCTCCCTTGGGAATATCATCCCTGCAGAGATAATTTTACCCTCTTTCAAAGGGCCCCGAAGATGGGGGTTTTGCCAGTGGGCCTGGGGACTCCAGAATGAGATTGTAAGCCACTCAGAGTTATCTTGTGGTAGGATGGGTGGACATCCTACACATTCTCTTGCTCTCTCATTCTCTTGCTCTCTCATTCTCTTGCTCTCTCGCAATCATCTTTCTATAATCTCTCTCACTCACTCTCCCTCTCTCTCTCTCTCTCTCTCTCTCTCTCTCTTATATCTGTCTAGCAGTCTAGTTGTCTATCAACCTCTATCTAGCTATCATCTATCTATAATCTCTCTCATAACTCTCTTTTATCTATCTATCTATCTATCTATCTATCTATCTATCTATCTATCTATCTATCTATCATCTCTCTCTCCTGTCTTTCTGTCTGTCTGTCTGTCTGTCTGTCTGTCTAGCCATCCATCTATCTATCTATCTATCTATCTATCTATCTATCTATCTATCTTATCTCTTTCACTAATCTCTCTCGCTTTCTCTCTCTCTCATCTCTCTCTCTCTTTAGCTATCATCTATCTGTCTATATTCTCTCCTTCCTATCTGTCTGCCTATCTCTCTCTCTCTCTCTTTATCTAGCTATCTATCTAGCTATCATCTACATATCATCTCGCTCCTGTGTCTGTCTGTCTGTCTGTCTGTGTCTGTCTGTCTGTCTGTCTGTCTATCTGTCTATCTATCTATCCATCCATCTATCTTATCTATCTATCTATCTATCTATCTATCTATCTATCTATCTATCTATCTATCATCTATCTATCTATCTATCTATCTATCTATCTATCATCATTTCTTTCTTTCTTTCTTCCTTCCTACCTACCTACCTACCTATCATCTATCATAGTTTTTGTATTTGGGCTTTGATTTCTGTAAGCTGGCTGGAGTCACCCCGAGTGAGTTGGGTGGACATGTACATTTTCTTAATTAAAAAAAAAATGAATAGTAATATCGAAAACAAGGTTTTTAAAACAGAAGAGAAAAACGGGCTTTTCAAACGTGGAGAAAACAGCCTCTCAATGATCGACTGGCGGCGATAGCCGAAACCCCCTCAGTCTTTGCATCTGCAGCGTGGGTATCCTTGCTCGGATACCCCAGGACTTAAAACTGCTTTTGATTCACGGCCCCAATTCTTCGGGCTGACGCTCCCTTCTCCTCTCCCTTCCAATCCCAGCTGGAGATTTTCCACTTAGTGATGTACAGAAATTACCAGCGGAAGAACGACATGGACGAGCCTCCCCCGTTTGACTACGGCTCCGGCGACGATGACGGGAAAAGCGAGAAAAGGAAGAACAAGGATCCTCTCTATGCGGAGATGGAAGAGAACTACTACCGTTACGGCATCAAGCCGGACTGGATGACTATTCATCGGGTGATAAACCACAGGTCACTTTCCATTGGGCTGGAAGCCTCGGCATATTTTTATTTTACATATATTTTTAATCCCACCTTTATTACTTTATAATTAATTCAAGGTGGAGGATATACATCATATTCCTTTCTCCTCCTATTTTCCTCACAACAACAACAACCCTGTGAGGTCAGTTCAGTTGAGAGAGAACGACTAGCCCCACATCACCCAATCGGTTTTCATGCCTAAAGCGGGACTAGAACTCACTGTCGTTTGGTCCTCGGCCCAAAGACACTCAGGTGTCATTCCTGCCTAAGGCAGGACTGGAACTCACCGTCTCCTGGTGATTGCCCAAAGTCACTCAGCTGGTCTCATACTTAAGGTGGAACTAGAACTCACTGTCTCCTGGTGATTGGCCCAAAGTCACCCAGCTGGTCTCATACTTGAGGTGGGACTAGAACTCTCCGTCTCCTGGTGATTGGCTCAAAGTCACCCAGCTGGTCTCATACTTAAGGTGGGACTAGAACTCACTGTCTCCTGGTGATTGGCCCAAAGTCACCCAGCTGGTCTCATACTTAAGGTGGGACTAGAACTCTCCGTCTCCTGGTGATTGGCCCAAAGTCATCCAGCTGGTTTCATACTTAAGGTGGGACTAGAACTCCCAGTCTCCTGGTGATTGGCCCAAAGTCACCCATCTGGTTTCATACTTAAGGTGGGACTAGAACTCACCGTCTCCTGGTGATTGGCCCAAAGTCACCCAGCTGCTTTCATGCTTAAGGTGGGACTAGAACTCTCCGTCTCCTGGTGATTGGCCCAAAGTCACCCAGCTGGTCTCATACTTAAGGTGGGACTAGAACTCTCCGTCTCCTGGTGATTGGCCCAAAGTCACCCAGCTGGTCTCATACTTAAGGTGGGACTAGAACTCTCCGTCTCCTGGTGATTGGCCCAAAGTCACCCAGCTGGTTTCATACTTAAGGTGGGACTAGAACTCTCGGTCTCCTGGTGACTTCAAAGTCATCCAGCCAGCTTTCAGGCCTAAAGCGGAACTAGAACTCACTGTCTCCTGGTGATTCACTCACTTAACCATCTTTCATGGTTAAGGTGAGACTAGAACTCACTGTCTCCTAGTGATTGGCTCAAAGTCACCCAGCCATCTTTCTTGCCTTAAGGCAGGACTAGAATTCACTCTTCTGATTTCTACCCTGGTGCCTTTCCCTACTGTCTGAATTCTTAGATTCTTATACAGTGGTATTTTTTGTTTGTTTGTTTGTTGCATTCAGACTCACAATGAGAAGCTATGTGCGTGTTAATTTCCTGATTCCATCAGCTGGCTTTGCAATCTTAACAACCGTTAACTAATACGGAGCACAGTCAATAAACCCCTGATACGTTTGCTCGCGTTCTGCTCTTCTCCCTCCCTGACCACCTCCTGTATTGACCTTACGCAGCATTGACAAAAAGGGCATCTATCACTACCTGGTGAAGTGGCGGGACCTCTCCTACGACCAGTCTACCTGGGAAGAGGACGAAATGGCCATCCCTGAATACGAGTACCACAAGCAGGCCTACTGGTCACACAGGTAAGGGGGCCGTCATAGGGGAGAACGTAAGGCCTGGAGACTAAAAAACGTAGGAAGGACGGTTGCAGGAATTGGGTATGGCCAGTCTAGAGAAAAGAAGGACTGTTGTGGCCGGCCCCTCTCAGCAGCCGAATTAGGAGGAGGAGGAGGAGGAGGTGTGGGAGTCAGGGCCAGCATCAAGGCAACCTGGGGGAAGAGGGAATGGAGCTGGCAGAGAGAGAGAGAGGTGGAGCCTGGGCCGTCCATCAACCCTCAGATGGAGAGTCAACAGCCGCCAGGTCTGGAGCAGTGGTGGGTTCCTCCCGGTTCGGTCCGGTTCGGCCGAGCCGGTAGAGGTGACGATATGACGTCACGGAACCGGTTCTCCCACCCATCCCGCCCTCCCACCCCCCACCTTATTCTTACCTTTTATTTGGTCCCACCCCCCAATCTATTGCTGCCTCCTGAGTCCCAGCTGATGACTAGAGGGAAAAAAAACTGTTTAAACTCTTGCCGCGGGGCTTCAAAGGGCCGCCCTACAGCTGATCAGTGTTAAAAGCAAACAAATGAGTCGGGTCGTAAGTGCGAGGACTGTTCGTAAGTGCGAGGACCTTCCAGAAATGACTCCGACCAGCTAGCCACGCCCACCTAGTCACATGACTTCCAAGCCACACCCACAAAATAAGCCACGCCCACAGAACCGGTAGTAAAAAAAAATTAGAACCCACCCCTGGTCTGGAGGTAGCTGATGAGGAAGAGGAGGAACAGCTGGGTCCAGTGCCTGACGCGTGGATGCGAAGGAGGCAGAGGAGAGGAGAACAATGGAAATCTATGGGCCGGTCCTCGGGACGGAAGAGCCACCGCTGCTAGGGAAGCCCCACCCTAGCTCTGGGGATAAAAGGCAGGGGGCGGAGATGAATAGATGTAACAGACAACTATTCATCTCCCGGACGGACTGACTTGATAGCCTGCGGTGAGAGAGAGAGAGAAACTTTTTGCCGGGGCTGCCGGCGCTCCTAATTAAAGGAATCTTTGACTTCACTTCAGAGGGTTTGTCGTGTTTGGGGAGCCGGGTGAGAACGAGGACTAGGGGGGACATGATAGCAGGATTCCAGCATTTGAGGGGCTGCCCCAAAGAAGAGGAAGGGATCAGATTATTCTCCGAAGCTCCTGAAGGCAGGAGAAGAAGCAACGCATGGAAACTCATCAAGGAGAGAAGCAACCTAGGAGGAATTTCTTAACAATGAGAACAATTAATCAGTGGAACAGCTTGCCACCAGAAGTTGCGGGTGCTCCATCACTGGAGCCTTTTAAGAAGAGATTGAACAAGCATTTCTCTGGAACGGTATAGGTCAGCATCTCCTGCTTGAGCGGGGGGGTTGGACTAGAAGGCCTCCAAGGTCCCTTCCAGCTCAATTCTGATTGTGGCAGGCAGTGGCTGCTCCAGATCTTCAGGGATCAGGGAAGGGAAGAGGAGAGGAGAGAAAAGAGAAGAGAAGAGAAGAGAAGAGAAGAGAAGAGAAGAGAAGAGAAGAGAAGAGAAGAGAAGAGAAGAGAAGAGAAGAGAAGAGAAGAGAAGAAGAATTGATTAGGATAGGATAGGATAGGATAGGATAGGATAGGATAGGATAAGAGAAGCATTTGTCTGAAATGGTAGAAGGTCTCCTACTTGAGCAAGGGGTTGGACTAGAACGGTGATGGCGAACCTATGGCACGTAGCCATATCAGTGGGCATGCGACCGCAGCTCCGGTGCGCATGTGCACGCCGTCCAGCTGATTTTCGGGTCTTCTGGGCCCACCAGAAGTAGGGAAACAGGCTGTTTCCTGCATCCGGAGGGCCTGAGGGGGTGGGAAGGCCTGTTTTTCTTTCTCACCTGGCTCCAGGGCCTCTCTAGAGTCTGGGGAGGCCGAAAATGGCCTTCCTCACCCCTCCCGGAGGTCTTCCGGAGGCCGAAAACGGCCCGTTTGACAACTTCGGCCTCCGGGGGCGTGGGGAAGGTTGTTTTCGCCCTCCCCAGACTCCTAGAGAGGCCCTGGAGGCTGGAGACAGCAAAAAATGGGCCTTGCAGACCCACCGGAAGTTGTCAAATGGGCCATTTTTTCGGCCTCCGGAGGACCTCTGGGCAGGTGGGGAAGGCTGTTTTCGCCCTCCCCAGACTCCTAGGGAGGCTCCAGAGACAGGTGAGAAAGAAAAACGGGCCTACCGGACCATCGTGTGCTGGGAGCGTGTGGTGGTGGTGTCGCATGCACGGGGGTGGGGCACATAGAATTATGGGTGTGGGCACATGCAACACCCCCCCCCCGCCCCCCCCCTTCCTGGCACGCGATGGCAAAAAGGTTACAGCCTAGATTACAGCCGTGTCAGCTCAGGCGTGTGGGCCTTAGTAGCAGCCTCCGGAGGGGACCTAAAATTGTCTTTTTTCTCTCTTCCTTAACCAGAGAACTAATTATGGGGGAAGATCCTGCCCAGCCTAGGAAGTACAAGAAAAAAAAGAAGGAATTGGCCTCGGACGACCCGCCGACTTCCCCCACCAACGATGTGAGTGATTCCTGTGCTATACCTCAGGGCGTACGGCTAGTCCTCGCCTTACGACCACGATTGAGCCCAACATTCCTGCTGTTAAAACGAGATTTTGCGAAGTGGCTTTTGCCCCCTTTTTTTAACGACCTTCCTTGCCAGTGCTGTTTAAGCGAATCCCTGCAGTTGTTAAGTGAGTCGCACGGTCGTTAAAGTGAATCCCACGGTCGTTAAAGTGAATCCAGCTCCCCCTCCCCTTGACTTTCCTCATCCGAAGGTCGCCAAAGGGGATCCACGTGATCCTGGTCATAAATGGGAGTGCTTTGCCAAGTGTCTGAATTTGGATTGCGCGACCGCGGGGAGGAGGAAGAGGCAACGGTCGTTAAGTGTGAAAGTCATTTTTTTCCCCTCAGGGCCGTTGTATCTTTGAACAGTCACTAAACAAACGGCTGTACGTCGAGGACTGTCTGTCGTTGGCAAATAAGGGAATGGAGCACGGCTCTCTGGGTTCAGGTTTTTAAGTGGGCTCACCTGGTGGTACCCTTTTCCTCTCCATAGCCCACGGTGAAGTACGAAAGCCAGCCGCGCTTCGTCACGTCGACCGGGGGAACGCTGCACATGTATCAGCTGGAAGGCCTGAACTGGCTGCGCTTCTCCTGGGCGCAAAGTACGGACACCATCCTGGCCGACGAGATGGGCCTCGGGAAGACCATCCAGACCATCGTCTTCCTCTACTCGCTCTACCGGGAGGTAAGGTGGGAGAGACACCCCCCACACACACACACACGTTCCATGGCCTCGGGCGCCCTGGGCCTCGCTTAACGGCAGGAGGACAATTGGCTTGACATAGAAAGGGGCTTGGCTTCTCTCTCTCCCCCTTTCTTTTTCTCACTCTTTCTCTCTCTTTCTCGCTCATCTCTCTTTCATCTCTTTCTTTTTTTTTTTAATTTTGATTTATATGCCGCCCTTCTCCAGAGACTCAGGGCGGCTTACAATGCGTGAAGCATCTTTCTTGTCACTTTCTCATCTCTTTTTCATCTTTCGCTCATCTCTTTCTTTTGCTCATCTCTTTATCTTATCTCTTTCTCACTCTTTCTCTTGTCTCTTTCTCTCACATCTCTTTTTCATCTCGTCTCTTTCTCTCATTCGCTCATCTCTTTCTCTTATCTCTTTCTCTGTTTCTCTCTCATTCCCTTAGTTTTTCTCTCTCTCTTTCTCCACTTCTCTCTCTCTCTCTTTCATTCTCTTAGTCTCTTTCTCTTGTCTCTTTCTCGCTCATCTCTTTTTCATCTCTGTCTCTCATCTTTTTCTCTTGTTCACTCAGCTCTCTCATCTCTTGCCTCTTTCTCGTCTCTCTCACTCATCTCTTTTTCATTTTTCTCTCGTCTCTTTCTCTCATCTCTTTCTCTTATCTCTTTCTCATTCCTTTAGTTTCTCTCTCTTTCTTTCTCCCCTTCTCTCTCTCTCATTCTCTCATTCTCTTTCTTTCTCGTCACTTTCTCACTCATCTCTCTTTTCATCTTTCTCTCATCTTTCTCATCTCTTTCTCACTCTCTCTTGTCTCTTTCTCGCTCATCTCTTTTTCATCTCTGTTTCTCGTCTCTTTCTCTCGTTCACTCATCTCTCTTTCATCTCTGTCCCTTTCTCGTCTCTTTCTTTCACTCATCTCTTTTTCATTTTTCTCTCGTCTCTTTCTCTCTTTCGCTCATCTCTTTCTCTTATCTCTCTCCCTCTCTGTTTCTTTCTCTCTCATTCTCTCTCTGTCTCTCTCTCTCTTTCTCACACACACACACACACACTCTGAGACGCCCTTTTGTGGAGTTCATTGGGAGCCCAGCTTGTGCCCCTTCCTGCCCTTCCCTCTTTCATTCCCCCTCTTCTTTTTTCCTACGCTTGTGTTGGAAGAAATATACATTTGGGTTCAGTTCCAAGTAGGGAGAAGGAAGACTGGAAACATGGAGGCCGCTTGGAAAGACAGTTTTTAATGGGGAAACAGAAAACCACCAAGGACCTGTGATTCTGGGCCGCTGACCACACGGTTTGATTAAGTCCGTGAATTTTTATACAGTTCGTTCTACAGCATTTTGTAATTTAGAGGTGTCTTTTGTTATTTGATTTTACAGTCGTGGCCAAAATCGTGGAAACCCTTTTGGGGAAAGTGTATTTTTGAGGTTTGATGGATAATAACATCACTTTTTTTTTGGAGTTTCAAGATAATCCTATTCCACTGCTGGAATGGCCTGGGAATAGCCCAGACCTTGGTAACCCAATGGAAAATCTATGGAGCCGACTCAAGAAACCGGTTAGTCAGAAGCGACCCAGTGATAAAACCCAGTTAATAGAAGCCATCATTCAATCTTGGTTTCACATGATAACAGCTGCAAAACTCAAAAGACTGGGTTCACTCCATGGGAAGACGTTGTAAGGCCGTCATTCATGCTAAAGGATACCTAACAAAGTATTAACTGACATGGGGATCATTTTTGTATATCTTGTTTTTTTCTATGGTGATCATTTGTGTATCTCATTTTTTCTACGTGTTTCACTTTTCTTCTTTATACCGTAACTGCTATTCTAATAGCAAATGCTTCATAAGAGTTACTGCATTACATTCTTGATTAAATTCTCTTTCCATTCATATTGTCAGCACTTCAAGCTGCATTTACTCTAGTGCTGACATAAAAAGGAGAAGCGGAAGCGTCTGGAAAGGGACGTTTGACTTTTCACCTGCTTATTTTCCCTGGAGATAATATCCCCTAGGAGATGGGATGGGAAGGGGGAAATTCCTTTGAGCTGGAGCAGTAGATTAGGGGTAGAGTGACTTGGAAGATGGCCAATGAGTGCAGGGGAGTGGGGAACGGAAAGGGAGGGTTTGGGGTCTGGAAGTCAGTGTTGGCTTCGATGGAGTCGGATTTTAGAATGTCGTGCTTAATAAATAGGAGTTTTCCTTCAAAGACTTTGTTTGAAATGCAATTTATTTGAGACGACCTCGAAACCTGACACATATATAATTTTATGCTACTACTCCCCCAAAAAAGTGGTTGTCAGACTTCGATGCTATCTCAAAATAAATGAATTTCCAAACTGCCAATCTTTAAGGAAATCTTTTCTTTAATTGAGCACAGCCACCGGATCATGACTCGATGCGGACAAGACTGACCTTTTCCCCCCCAATCCCTCCCTTTCCGATCCCCAAATATCTGCTTCTCATTGGCTATCTTCCAAGTCATTCTTCAGACTTCTTGTCTCGTCATTTCCCAGGAATATCCCCCCCTCCTCATTTCCACGACAACCCGACTTCAAAGGGATTTAGCAGGCAAA
The DNA here is from genome assembly GCF_029215685.1 of Pituophis catenifer annectens. Lineage (NCBI taxonomy): Eukaryota > Metazoa > Chordata > Lepidosauria > Squamata > Colubridae > Pituophis > Pituophis catenifer. Next base: position 2,550,672 of record NW_027256895.1, read on the forward strand.
AGTTCAGAGCTTATCTCTCTCTCTCTCCTCTGCTCTCTATGCCAGCGTTGAAGCGCTGACAGCTCGTTTTAAGAAAATACACTTTTCCCAAAAGGTTTCCACAATTTCGGCCACTACTCTAATTAGTTTGTCTCGCAATGAGTCGGGAGTTTTTTAAAATCTTGTTTAACAAATGTCATTAATCCTAGATGCTGGCTTTTAATCCTGTCTCTGAATGGATTTACCGAATCTGCATTTCTTAAAAAAAAGTTGGCCTCTTCGTTCTTACTTGGAGCAGGGAGCTTGAGTTCTCTGGAGTTTCTGTCTTTTAGAATAGATGTGTCTCCTTTAGGGAAAATATAATATTCTGCCTTTTTTTTAAAAAAAAAAAAAATTTCCTAGAAATATTTCTATTCTTCTAGGAGAGGGGCGGGTGCTAACTTTCTTCACTTGATTAATGCCCAGTTCCCCCTGGTTAGCCCCTGCCGTTTTTTGGCCCCCTCCGAGTGGCATCTGAGTTGTTCAGATTCTTCCTGCCTGCCTGAACCAGATCTGGAGAGGCCTTTGAACGCCTCCTTTGCCCCCCCCCCCCTCCCCCTTGGTTTCTCTGGCCAGAACAGCCATGGGGGTGTGTGTATGTGTGAGTGTGTTTGTCAGCACACTTGGCTGAAGCCCTTGAGCTGCAGGCTCTTTTTACAAAGATGAAAAGGGGGTGGATGGGAGATTTCTCTCTCTCTCTCTCTCTCTCTCTCTCTCTTTCTCTCTCTCTCTCTCTCTCTCTCTCTCTCTCTCCCTCCCTCCCTCCCTCTCTCTCTCTCTCTTTCTCTCTGCTGGAGCCCAGCAGCTGATAACTTCTAACAGCTCCAGCTGCTGTTTTCTTTAGCCCGAGATCAACGGGCTTTGCCACTCCTCCTTCCTCTCTAGAGAGAAAAGGACCAGACTTTCAAGGAAAAGACCCCCCAAAAAAAAAAAATCACATTTGCCCGAAAGAAGTATTGGCTCCCCCCCACCTCTCCCTTAGCCAGCTCACGGCCGCCTGGGGGGGGGGGCGGGGAACAAAAACCAGCTTTGCGGGCCTCCAGGAACCGTCTTTTCTCAGAGGGGGATGCGCCTGGCTGCACCACGCGCCCGTGTCTCCGTTGCCGTGCGGCGCGGGGGTTTCCTTCCCCCCCCCCTTCCCGTCTCCGTCGTGATCGCTAACATCTGTGCGATGTCGATTTGGAAGTCTTTGCCCCCCCCTCCCAGCGGTGGTGTACTTGTCCCCGTGTTTTCGGCTGAACAAGACCCGAATCCTGGGTAGGGAGCGCGTGCAAGTGTCAGCTGCAGGCCAAAGGGTCCTTTTGCGAACAGCTGTTCTTTCCGTGTGAACAGCTGGCGCGGCTGGCGGTGTGTCAGTGATCCCAGTGGAGCCACAGGGGGAAACCTGGCTCCTTCTGGCTTTTTTTTTTTTTTTCAATTTTTATTTTTATGAATGGAGCTCTCTTGGCGTAACCAGGCTCCCGGGAGCCAAAAAAGCGAACAGGCTGAGAATGGCTGCGTGGAGCTGAGTCAGGGAAGAGAGGAGTGGGGGGGGGGCGGGACACGTGGTCACGTTACCCATATAAATCGGCAAGTTTATTCCTTTATATATGTCAATCTTTTGAACCGCCCGTTTCTCTCAACAGAGGGGCTCTGGGTGATGCCCAGTTGAATCCATACGATCATCGTTCATCATTCTAGACCATGGTCTTAACGTTAGTTTACTTTATTGTCATTGCACCTCGTACAACGAAATTAAGCCTTGGTAGTACAGTGGTCTAAAGCACCCTGTTATTAAGACCAGCTGCCTGCAATTACTGCAGGTTCGAATCTCCCTAGGCTCAAGGTTGACTCAGCCTTCCATCCTTTCTAAGATAGGTGAAATGAGGACCCAGTTTGTGGGGGCAATAAGCTGACTTTGTATAAATATACAAAAGGATGAAGGCTATTGCTTAGCACATTGTAAGCCGCCCTGAGTCTCCGGAGAAGGGCGGCATATAAATCAAATTAAATAAATAAATAAAAAATAAATAAATAAATAAAATGCCATCTTCAGTCTACATCATACATAAGGTAAAGGTAAAAGTTCCCCTCGCACATACGTGCTAGTCGTTCCCGACTCTAGGGGGCGGTGCTCATCTCCGTTTCAAAGCCGAAGAGCCAGTGCTGTTCAAAGACGTCTCCGTGGTCATGTGGCCGGCGTGACTCAACGCCAAAGGCGCACGGAACGCTGTTCCCTTCCCACCAAAGGGGGTCCCTATTTTTTCTACTTGCATTTTTTTTTTACGTGCTTTCGAACTGCTAGGTTGGCAGAAGCTGGGACAAGTCACAGGAGCTCCCCCCGTTACGCGGCACAAGGGATTCGAACCGCTGAACTGCCGACCTTTCGATCGAGAAGCTCGGCGTCTTAGCCACTGAGCCACCGCGTCCCCTCGCTTTTCCCCCTTGATGTACATCATACCTTAAGAAAACTGTAAAAAATAAAACACAAACACACCTCCTTCTCATTCTGTGCAACTGAATTGAAAAACCCCTGATATTGCATTAGTATTGGACTATACAGTAGAATTCAATATAGGGGTTAAAGCTGTTTTTCAGCCTATTTGTCCTTGTTTTAATTGTCCTGTACCGTCTGCCAGATGGTAATAGTTCAAAAAAAAAAGATGAGATGGATCTTTAAGATCTTGAACTTTCTTAAGGCAGCAGGAGCTATAAAGCTCTTCCCAAGAGGGGAGGGGGGGCAACCGATCCGTCTCTCAGGTTTCGCATGTTTCCAACCCATACGGTCCGGAGCTTCCTTTGGCCAATGGGGTCCCGCCCCACTTGCCGATGGCGTCGATCCATCTGGTTTGAGGTCTCTTTTTGTGGGATGCTTTTGATCAAGTGGGATCCGTCCGTTCAGTACAATAAAGCCCAGGGCCGCCGTGGTGGCGCGGTGGTTAGAATGCGGTCTTGCAGGCTAATTCTGCCCGACTGCTTGCAGTTCGATCCTGACCAGCTCAAGGTTGACTCAGCTTTCCGTCCTTCCTTCCGAGGTCGGTACAATGAGGAGTCAGATTGTTGGGAGGCGGGGGCTGACTCTGCAAACTGCTTAGAGAGGGCTGTAAAAGTACTGTGAAGTGACATTGCTTGTGATAGGGAGGGAGGGAGGAAGGAAAAGAAGGAAGGAAAGAAGGAGGGAAGGAAGGAAGGAAGAAAAGGAAAGGACGGTAAGGGGAAGGAAGGAAGTCATCTTGGTGCAGTGGTTAGAGTGCAGTACTGCAGGCTAATTCTTCCCGCTGCCAGGAGTTCAATCCTGACCGGCTGAAGGTTGACTCATCCTTCCATCCTTCCGAGGTCAGTAAAATGAGGACCCAGATTGTTGGGGGGCAATATGCTGATTCTGTAAACCGCTTAGAGAGGGCTGGAAAGCACTGTGAAGTGGTATACAATACTAAGTGCTATTGCTGTGAAAACTGGAATAATACAACACATTGTTACAATTGTAATATTGTAATACTGGTAGTCCTCGACTTACGGCCACAATTGAACCCCACGTTTCTGCTGTTAAATGAGAACTTTGTGAAGTGAGTTTTGCCCCATTTTACGACCTTCCTTGCCACAGTTGTTGTATGAATCACATCCATGGTTAAGTGGATCTGGCTTCCCCAAGGGCTTTGCTTATCAGACGGTCGCAAAAAAGGGGGGATCGCGTGACCCCATGGGGGTGCTGCAACCGTCATAAATATGAGTCATTTGGCGACCATCTAAAATTTGATCTGGTGATAACGGAATTGCCACAATGATTGTAAGTGTGGAAAACGGTAATCGCTCACTTTTCCCCCCCCCCCAATCCCGTTGTCCCTCCGAACGGTCACTAAACGAAGTGTTGTACGTCGAGGACTGTTTGTAGTTCATCCCTGATCTGCTGCCCTCCCTTTTTTTTTGTCCCCACCCCTATCCAGGGCCACACCAAGGGGCCCTTCCTGGTCAGCGCCCCTCTCTCCACCATCATCAACTGGGAACGGGAGTTTCAGATGTGGGCGCCGAATTTCTACGTGGTGACCTACACGGGAGACAAAGACAGCCGTTCGATCATCCGGGAGAACGAGTTTTCCTTCGAGGACAACGCCATCAAAGGCGGGAAGAAAGCCTTCAAAATGAAGGCAAGTGAAGGAGAATATATATCTATATATACTAGCTGGTAACCTAATCCTAACCCCACAGAAGCCTCCCCTATCCTATCCCCTTCTCTCCCTCAGCCTTGCCCCACAGAAGCCTCCACTATCCTATCGCCTTCTCTCCCTCAGCCTTGCCCCACAGAAGCCCCCCCATCCTATCCCCTTCTCTCCCTCAGCCTTGCCCCACAGAAGCCTCCCCTATCCTATCCCCTTCTCTCCCTCAGCCTTCCCCCCACAGAAGCCTCCACTGTCCTATCGCCTTCTCTCCCTCAGCCTTGCCCCACAGAAGCCTCCCCTATCCTATCCCCTGCTTGCTGCTGTGAAAGTAAAACTGAAAGTGAAACTCCTCTCCTCTGCTTGTGTTTTTGCATTTGGAACAGATTTCTTTTCAGGTGGGGAGGGGGAGTAGAACTCCTCAGGATCAGAGCGTGTTAATCATAATATAGGGAACACTATTGCTCTGATGGTCATTTCGAAAAATCCTTTCTTAGTGAGCACCTAGAAGCCAAGAGGAACATACGTGGGAAATTTCAAGTTTGTAGGCTTTACGGTTCCGGAGATTTTGTGATGATGTGTGAGTAGTATTTTGCTTTTAGATAGATAGATAGATAGATAGATAGATAGATAGATAGATAGATAGATAGATAGATAGATAGATAGATAGATATTTTCCTGATCTACTCTGGTGCCTGCTGGGGGAATTTGATTGACTGTCGCCTTGATCTGAGGCTTGAAAGGCTCCCGTGTTGAGCCCTTCACCCGGGGGGGGATTCCTATTGGGCCCCCTTGACGGCTTTCCTTAAAACAGGTAACAGGTGTCAACTTAGAAACGACAACAGGACTCGGCACTTTCGCCCAAGAAATAGGCCTCTGTTCAACCGTGACAGACCTGAATTATCGACAGTCCTAGGCAACCTGGGTCAATGGAAATAAGCCCTTAATTGAGGTCCCATCTATTTCTTCTTCCCCTCCCCTCCTCTTATTGAGAGGAGCATGAAACATTTTAAGTTTATTCTGGGTTTATTTATTTAGTTTCAAGCTTATTTATTTATGTGGATCCCGCCTTCGTTAGTTCTGACATGGAAGTCCTTCCTCCTACTTTCCCCACAACGGTGAGGTGTGTTAGGCTGAGAGAGGGGGACCGGCCCAAAGTCACCCAGCTGGGTTTCATGCTTAAGACTGGACTAGAACTCACCGTCTCCTGGTGATTGGCCCAAAGTCATCCAGCCGGCTTTCATGCTTAAGGCAGAACTAGAACTCACCATCTCCTGATGATTGGCCCAAAGTCACCCAACTGCTTTCATGCCTAAGGCAGAACTAGAACTCACCGTCTCCTGGTGATTGGCCCAAAGTCACCCAACTGCTTTCATGCCTAAGGCAGAACTAGAACTCACCGTCTCCTGGTGATTGGCCCAAAGTCACCCAGCGGCTTTCATGCTTAAGGCGGGACTAGAACTCACCATCCCAACGATGCCTTGGAAGTGATGTCCCAGTGCCTGGAGGCCGTGCGGGTCTGGATGGGGAGAAACAGGCTTCGACTCAACCCTTCCAAGACCGAGTGGCTGTGGCTGCCGGCGTCCCGGTATAGCCAGCTGACGCCATCGCTGGTTATTGGGGGCGAATCATTGGCCCCCACAGAGAGGGCCCGCAACTTGGGTGTCCTCCTGGATGCGCGGCTGTCCTTAGAAGGGCATATGACAGCCGTGGCCAGGGGGGCTTTTTGTCAGGTTCGCCTGATACGCCAGTTGCGCCCCTTTCTGGACCGGGACTCCCTACGCACGGTCACTCAAGCACTCGTCACTTCTCGTCTGGACTATTGTAACGCTCTCTACATGGGGCTCCCCTTGGGGTGCACCCGGCGGCTCCAACTGGTGCAGAATGCGGCTGCGCGGGGGATTATGGGAGCGACGGGGCGCTCCCATGTGACTCCTCTCCTGCGCGAGCTGCATTGGCTTCCGGTGGACTTCCGGGTGCGCTTCAAGGTGCTGGTGATCACCTTTAAAGCGCTCCATGGCTTAGGGCTGGGGTACTTACGGGACCGCCTTCTGCCACCAATAGCCTCCCACCGGCCGGTTCGCTCCCACAGAGTGGGCCTCCTCAGGGTGCCGTCGGCCAGACAATGCCGGCTGACGACCCCCAGGAGGAGAGCCTTCTCTGTGGTGGCACCTACCCTATGGAACAATCTACCCCCAGAGATACGAGTGATCTCTGACCTCCGGATTTTTCGTCGGGCCCTAAAAACTCATTTTTTTCAGCTAGCCGGTCTGTCCTGATTTTAGGGTTAGTTTTAAAATTTTTTAAAATTTTAAATATTTATTTTAATTGACAAGTTTTAATATTATGAGCCAAATTTATAAATTATTTTAACTTTATTTTAACTGTGATGTTTGTATAGATGTTTTTTATCTGGCTGTTCACCGCCCTGAGTCCGAAAGGAGAAGGGCGGTATAGAAATTCGAATAAATGAAATGAAATGAAATCTCCTGGTGATCGGCTCAAAGTCGCCCAGCTGGCTTTCATGCTTAAGGCAGAACTAGAACTCTCGGTCTCCTGGTGATCGGCCCAAAGTCACCCAGCGGCTTTCATGCTTAAGGCGGGACTAGAACTCACCGTCTCCTGGTGATTGGCTCAAAGTCACCCAGCGGCTTTCATGCTTAAGGCAGAACTAGAACTCACCGTCTCCTGGTGATTGGCCCAAAGTCACCCAGCGGCTTTCATGCTTAAGGCGGGACTAGAACTCACCGTCTCCTGGTGATCGGCTCAAAGTCGCCCAGCTGGCTTTCATGCTTAAGGCAGAACTAGAACTCACCGTCTCCTGGTGATTGGCTCAAAGTCACCCAGCGGCTTTCATGCTTAAGGCAGAACTAGAACTCACTGTCTCCTGGTGATCGGCCCAAAGTCACCCAGCCGGCTTTCATGCTTAAGGCAGAACTTGAACTCACCATTTCCTGGTGATTGGCCCAAAGTCACCCAGCTGCTTTCATGCTTAAGGCGGGACTAGAACTCACCGTCTCCTGGTGATTGGCTCAAAGTCACCCAGCTGGCTTTCATGACTAGAACTCCCAGTCTCCCACACTTTCTAGTCTGGTGTCTTAACCGGTAGACCCGTGATGGCGAACCTATGGCACGCGTGCCACAGGTGGCATGCAGAGCCATGTTGCCTGGCACGCCAGCTCAGCTCTGGCACGCCTGTGCGCGCTGGCCAGCTGATTTTCGGGTCTTCTGAGCCCACCAGAAGTAGGGAAACAGGCTGTTTCTTGCCTCCGGAGGGCCTGGGTGGGGTGGGGTGGGGAAGACCCATTTTTCTTTCGCACCTGGCTCCAGATCCTCTCTATGCATCTGGGGAGGGCGCAAACAGCCTTCCCCACCCGCTCGGAGGCCCGAAATCGCCCGTTTCCCAACTTCCGGTTGTATAGGAAGTGACATTTTTTGATGTCCCCAGCCTCCAGAGACTCCTAGCCAGTGCCAGGAGTGGGGGAAGGGGTTGCATGCGCGGTGTGGGGCACATAGAATTATGGGTGTGGGAACACGCGCACGTGTGAACCTCCCATGCCCCCACTCCTGGCACCCGACGGCAAAAAGGTTAGCCATCACTGCCCTAGATCAAACTGGCTCTCCGAGGAAGGTTTGTGAAACGTATATTAAATACTTGAGTTTGACCTCGTGCTGAGGGGAGGGACGGTCACCACCTCCGTACATCCTAAACAGGAACGTGGAACGCATTGTAATTTAACTCCAGCTGTGTGCAATTAGTAAGTTCGAATCTTGCCAGGCTCAAGGTTGACTCAGCCTTCCATCCTTTCTAAGGTAGGTAAATTGAGGACCCAGATTGTGGGGGCAATAAGCTGACTTTGTATAAAATATACAAAAGTATGAAGGCTATTGCTTAACGCACTGTAAGCCGCCCTGAGTCTCCGGAGAAGGGCGGCATATAAATCAAATTAAAAAACAAAACAAAACTGGTGACAGCGTCCTTCTTCTCTCTCTTTCTCCCCCTCAGAGAGAAGCTCAGGTCAAGTTTCACGTCCTCCTGACTTCCTACGAGCTGGTCACTATTGACCAGGCTGCCTTGGCCTCCATCCGGTGGGCCTGCCTCGTGGTCGATGAAGCTCACCGGCTCAAAAATAACCAGTCCAAGGTGAGAAGGACGGCAGGGGTGGGTTTGCTGTGGGCCTGGAGCTGGGGAAGGAACAGGAGGGGAAAATCAGCTGCGGGCCCGTTTGATCGCTCTCCGCTCTCGATTTCAGTTTTTCAGGGTGCTCAACGGTTACAAGATCGACCACAAGCTGCTTCTGACGGGGACGCCATTACAAAACAACCTGGAGGAGCTCTTCCATCTGCTGAACTTCCTCACACCGGAGAGATTCAAGTACGTTCCCACCCTTTGCTTTCGAACTCGGGATAGACCCGGAAGCATTCCAGTCTTGGGGGGGGGGGGGTCTTTCGATGGGCCCGTTTTTGCTCATCCTGGCTCTCCCATTTCCTTTAAATCTTTTTTTTTTTTCAAAAAAGTTTTTATTTTTATTTCTCATAAACACATTTACATGTACAGTCATTTATCCATCATTTGTCATTCATCTTATCTTTTAACTTTCATTTTTCGTTTTTACTTTTTTGGGGCTGCTCTTTTACCCTTTACCTTTACTCCAACCTTTCTTCTTCTCCTCCCCTTCTCTTCCTTCCTCTTTCTCCTACTTTATTCGTTCTTCCTCTCCTTCTCTTTCCTACTTCCCCTTCCCTTCTCCCACTCCTCTCTTCTTCCCCCCTTCTAACCTTCTCTTCTACTCCTCTTTTCCCTCCCTTTTTTTCCTCTCCTTTTCCCTTTCTTCTTTCTCCTCTTCTCTCCTTTCCTCTCCTTTCCCTTCCTCTCTCTCTACTCCTTCCCCTCTCTCCTGTTGTTTCCCTTTTCAGTTTAATCTAGAGTGGTATTCGAGCAGCCCAGATTTTCTATTTATCTCTATTCTCATTTCAGTTTCTCATTTGATTAATATTTATTTCTGTTTCATCATTTGTGTACATTTTTATAATAATCTCACTTTTCCCCTTTTACCTCCCCCCCTCCCCTTTCTCCTTTTACTAGGCATCATCTGGATTTCTATTTTTCTGATTATTTTCTCCCATCTTTTCCCTATCTATTTTATCTCTGTACCCTCATTCATATTTCCTTTCTAACCAGTCGTAAAATTTATTCCATATCCTTTAAATCTAACATCAAGGATCGTGTGGCTTTCCTTCTTGGGATCCAGCAGTCAAATCAACTTGGAAGCAGTGAGATTTCTCTGCCTTCACCTCGCCTCTCTTAGAGATGGCCCGTTACTTCCCCGCTCTTAATTACCGGACAATCCTCGGGGTTAGATCACGGGTGTCCAAACTTGGCAACTTTTACGACTTGTGGACTTCCACTCCCAGAATTCCCTAGGAAAAACGATGCCATTTCAGACAAAACAGTTGTCCAATCTCTTCTTCAAAACCTCCAGTGATGATCGAGGACCCACAACTTCTGGTGGCAAGTTGTTCCACTGGTTAATTGTTCTCGCTGTAGGGAAATTTCTCCTGAATTCCACGTTGCTTCTTTTCTCGATGAGTTTCCATCCGTTGCTTCTTGTCCTGCCTTCGGGTGCTTTGGAGAATTAAGTTTTTTGGGGCAGCCCCTCAAATATTGGGACACTGCTATCAGGTAGTCCTTCCTTTCATTAGACTAGACATACCCAATTCCTGCAACTATATGTTAGAATAGAATAACAGAGTTGGAAGGGACCTTGGAGGTCTTCTAGTCCAACCCCCTGCTTAGGCAGGAAACTCTACACCACTTCAGACAAATGGTTATCCAACCTCTTCTTAAAAACTTCCAGTGTTGGAGAATTCACAATTTCTGGAGGCAAGTTGTTCCACTGTTAATTGTTAACAGTTAACAATTGTTCTCACTGTCAGGAAATTTCTCCTTAGTTCTAGAAGCAAATTGAATTCGATGCGGCATTGAGGTCAGGACGATGGGCTACCAGCTCCAAGGATGGTCTTCATATCTTTTATCCTCTGGGCCTCTAATCATCTTTGTTGCTCTTCTCTGCACTCTTTCCAGAGTCTTTTTTTTATATTGTGACGACTTGGGAGTTGAAGTCCACAAATCTTTAAAAAGTTGCCAAGGTTGGACATTCTTGCCTTCTAGAGGAAGCAGGGCTATTCTTGCTGACAAGATACCTTTGCAACACCTGAAGGTTGACCTACAAGAGCCCATCTCCTTGGTTGTATCACCTGGGTAAATGGCTCCCTCTCCTGGCCAGATTGGGTATTGCCAACATTCTGTTTATTTCCCCCATTCACTTGCCTTGCATGGTTGATTTATTTTTATTTATTTCATTTATTTATTTGAATTTATATACCTCCCTTCTCCCGAAGGACTCAGGGCGGTGTACAGCCAGAATAAGAACACACAAATAGAAAATTTAATAACCAATTTAAAATATATATTAAACAATACGGCCTGTAACTAATTAAAAACCCATTTTTAAACCTCAAGAATTAAAAATTAAAGATTAAAAGTTAAAAGAATTAGAATAGGGCCAGCCCGGCTTGTTGGAACAAAAGAGTCTTGAGGGCACGGCGGAAGGTGCGTAGGTCCGGGATCCTCCGAATTTCCTCTGATTCCATCCTCTCATGGTCCTTCAGATCCTTTTTTTTGTCTTAGAAGATTTAGGGATGACTCCTCCCATCCTACCAATGGAGGCATTGCAGCAACTTGCTTAACAACCAGGGCAAAAATGAAAAAAAAAAAGAAAGAAAGATGGATCTTGATAGATTCGAACTCTGGGCCCTATCTTAAGAAAATGAAATTCAACGTAGAGAAAAGTCAAGAGCCTGGTAGTACAGTGGTCTAAAGCACCCTGTTATTAAGACCAGCTGGCTGCAATTACTGCAGGTTCGAATCTCGCCAGGCTCAAGGTTGACTCAGCCTTCCATCCTTCTAAGGTAGGTAAATTGAGGACCCAGTTTGTGGGGGCAATAAGCTGACTTTGTATAAATATACAAAAGTATGAAGGCTATTGCTGAGCACATTGTAAGCCGCCCTGAGTCTCCGGAGAAGGGCGGCATGTAAATCAAATTAAAAAAAAAAAAAGCCAATGCAATCCTAAATTGCATCAACAGAGGGGTACAATCAGGTTCAAGGGAGGTACTAATACCACTCTACAAAGCCTTAGTAAGACCACACCTAGAATCCTGCATCCAGTTTTGGTCACCACACTATAAAAAAGAGGTTGAGACTCTGGAAAGAGTGCAGAGAAGAGCAACAAAGAGGATGAGGGGGCTGGAGGCTTAAACATACGAAGAACGGTTGCAGGAACTGGGCCTGGCTAGTCTAGTGAAGAGAAGGACCAGGGGAGACAGGATAGCCATCTTCCAATATTTGGGGGGCTTCCACAGAGAGGAGGGGGTCAAGCTATTTTCCAAAGCACCCGAAGGCCAGACAAGGAATAATGGATGGAAACTGATCAAGGAGAGATTCAACCTGGAAATAAGGAGAAATTTTCTGACAGTGAGAACCATCAACCCATGGAACAGAAGTTGCCTTCAGAAGTTGTGGGAGCTTCATCCCTGGAGGCTCTCAAGAAGAGACCGGACTGCCATCTTGTCAGAAATGGTGTAGGGTCTCCTGCTTGGGTGGGAGGGGGGCTGGACTAGATGACCTACAAGGTCCCTTCCCAACTCTGTTAATCTGTTAAAAAAGTAAAATTCAGGCATTCAGGCAAAATTCAACCAAAGGGAATTCTCATCCCTATTGGGGTCATAAATCAAGGGCTAACCGTACACAGGCCGTCCTCCAGTTAACGACCACGACGGAGCCCAAAATTCATGTTGCCCACTGAAACCATCAGAAAAAAAGTGAGCTTTGCCCCATTTCACGAACTTCCTTGCCACGGAAACTGGGAAGCGAATCCCTGCAGTCGTTCAGTGAGTAACACGGTTGTTAAGCGAATCTGGCTTTTCCCCCATGGACTTCGCTCGTCGGGAGGTCGCAAAAGGGGATCACGTGATCCCCGGTCATAACTACGAGTCAGTTACCAAGCATCTAAATTTTCATCCCGTGATTGCTACAACGGTCGTAAGCGTGAAAAACGATCCTACGTCGCTTTTTTCCCCCCCAGTGCCGTTGTAACTTTCAGCGGTCACTCAATGAACCGTTGTAAGTTGAGGATTTATCCATGTATGGCATTTGATTGTGTATGTGTCTCTCTCTCTCTCTCTCTCTCAGCAACCTGGAAGGATTCCTGGAGGAATTTGCGGACATCTCCAAGGAGGATCAAATTAAGAAACTCCACGACCTCCTGGGTCCTCACATGTTACGTCGCCTCAAAGCCGACGTCTTCAAGAACATGCCGGCCAAGACGGAGCTGATCGTTCGGGTGGAGCTCAGCCCCATGCAGAAGTACGGGGCAGCGTTTGGGGGGGTGGGGGGGGGGGCAAAGGAGCCTTGAGTCCATTCCGTGGGGGATTCAAGTGTCAGGGGTTCCAAGTAATTTAGTGTTGGAAAATGGCTACTTTGATTTTACTGGGTCTCTCTTTTTCTCTGTCTCTCTCTCTTTTTTCTCTCTCCCTTTTTCTCTTTTCATTCTTTCTCTTTTTTCTCTCTCCCTCTCTTTTTCTCTTTCTGTCTCTCTTTCTCTTTCTTTTTTATCTCTCTTTTTCTCTCTCCCTCTTTCTTTTTTCTCTCTCTCCCTCCCTCTCTTTTTCTCTCCTTTTTTCTCTCTCTGTCTTTCTCTTTCTCTCTTTTCTCTCTCTCTCTTTTCTCTCTCTTTTTCTCTTTTCTCTCTTTTTTCTCTCTCCCTCTCTTTTTCTCTCTTTCTGTCTCTCTCTCTTTTTTATCTCTCTTTTTCTCTCCCCCTCTTATTTTCTCTCTCCCTCCCTCTCTTTTTCTCTCCCTCTCTCTTTTTTCTCTCTCTTTCTCTTTCTCTCTCTCTTTCTGTCTCTCTTTTTCATCATCTCTTTCTTTCTCTCTTTCTCTCCCTCTCTCTCTTTCTGTCTCTTTTCTCTCTCTCTCCATCTCTCTTTCTTGCTCTTTCTTTTTTATCTCTTTTTTTCTCCCTCCCTGTCTCTTTTCTCTCTCTTTCTCTCTCTCTCTCTCTCTCTCTCTCTCTCTCTCTCTCTTTCTATCTATCACAAACACACACACACACAAAAGGCCTCTGCAGACTCTCCTCTAAACCCTCTAGAAATCGTGTGATGGGAACCTGGTTCTCACATGGACTCTGGAACCTCCGAAAACCGTGCGAGAATGCTCGTACGATTTTTGGAGGCCTCAGAGGCCCTGCGTGCCAGCGAAGGCGCCGTGGCGTGCCACCCGCAACATGCGTGTCATAGGTTTGCCACCAGAACTTCTGTGGTGAGTCAGGCTTGAAGTGCTAAGAACGCAATGTGTTCGCTTCTGGCAAAACCAATTATTTTGTGGAGTCGTATAGGAATTGCTCTCAGAGAAGGATTCGTTGGATATAACTCTTCATGCATTTGCGCAGTCTTGTTCAACCAAGCCAGCTAAAGACCTAGCAGCTATATTTATATATCCGTGATATCGTGGCTGGGGCTCAGAATATTGGAACGAACCCCCCAAAATGGATCAACTCATCAGTAACTGGATGAACAATGTCGCCATCTAGTTATGGGATTCTCCCCATCCTGTCCCCGTCCCCCCCACATATAGTTATTATATGTGCTACCCATGTGGGTATGTACAGTAGTGCCCAAAATTGTGGAAACCTTTTGGGAAAAGTGTTTTTTTTTTTTTTTTTTTTTGAAGTTTGATGGCTAATAACACCACTTTTTTTGTTGTTGTTGGAGTTTCAAGATAATCCTATTCCTATTTATTTATTTATTTATTTATTTATTATATTTCTATACCGCCTTTCTCCCGTAGGACTCAAGGCGGTGTACAGTCAAGAAAAATATAGACACACAAACATCATAAAATTGCTAATTAAAATTATTACTTAGTTTGGTCAATCAAATAAAACCCAGCATTAGATAACATTTAAAAAATCATTCACATGTTCGTATGTTTAGCCCCGCCTGTTGGAACATCAGGGTCTTGAGGGCACAGCGGAAAGCACGGAGATCAGGGATATTCCGTATCTCCGGGGGCAGTTCATTCCAAAGGGTTGGAGCCCTCACAGAGAAGGCCCTCTCCCTGGGAGTCGCCAGTCGGCATAAATTGACTGACGGTACCCTGAGTAGTCCCTCCCTGTGAGAACGAACTGGTCGGTGGGAGGCTATTGGTGGCAAAAGACGGTCTCATAGGTACCCAGGTCCTAAGCCATGGAGCGCTTTAAAGGTGATAACTAACACCTTGAATCGCACCCGGAAGAATAGCCCAGACCTTCACCCAAATTAAATTCTATGGAGCCGACTCAAGAAACTGGTTAGTCAGAAGCGACCCAGCAATAAAACCCAGTTAATAGAAGCCATCCTTCAATCTTGGTTTCACATGATAACAGCTGCAGAACTCAAAGACTGGGTTCGCTCCATGGGAAGACGGTGTAAGGCCCTCATTCATGCTAAAGGTGACCCAATGAAGTATTAACTGACATGGTGATAATTTTTGTATATCTCGTTTTTTCTGCGTGTTTCACTTTTCTTCTTTATCCTGTAACTGCTATTCTAATATGAGCCGAGGTGGCGCAGTGGTTAGAGTGCAGTACTGCAGCTACTTCAGCTGACTGCTAGTTCAGCAGATCAGCGGATCAAATCTCACCGGCTCAAGGTTGACTCAGCCTTCCATCCTTCCGAGGTGGGTAAAATGAGGACCCAGACTGTTGAGGGCAATATGCTATTTAGTATACTGTCTTTGGTGTAAGCCGCCCAGAGTCCTCGGAGAGTGGGCGGCATAGAAATATTAATGATAATAATATAATATTAATAAAATTAATAATAATTTTATCTATAAAATTATTTATAAATAAATAATTTTACAAATAAAAATTAATAAAATCAATAATAATTTGACTCTACAAAAAACCACCTTACTCGGAACAGCTTACATCCTCCGACGATACCTTAACAGTTCCTAGGTCCTTGGTTAGGACTTGAGCTGCTGAGCTATTAACCAGCCTCAAAGGCTGTGAATCTCACCAAAGATTAAATAATAATAATAATAATAATAATAATAATAATAATAATAATAATAATAATAATAATAATAATAATAATAGCAAACCCTTCATCAATGCAATTGCATTACATTCTTCATTAAATTATCTTTCCATTGATATAGAAGTTTATAATATTACTAAAACAAAAGTGGTGTTATTAGCTAGCTTAAGGAAATACAACTTTTCCCAAAAGGTTTCCACAATTTTGGGCCACTACTGTAGGTTATCGCATCTTTTCTTATGTTAGTCTCCTTCCCTTCTTAATTTTTCCCCCTCCTCTAACCTTCCTTTTTCCCAAATCAGGAAATATTATAAATACATCTTGACTCGCAACTTTGAAGCCCTGAACTCCCGCGGTGGCGGAAACCAAGTCTCCTTGCTCAACATCATGATGGACTTGAAGAAATGCTGCAATCACCCCTACCTCTTCCCCGTCGCTGCCATGGTAGGTGTGCCAGCCCAGTGGCTGCCAGAGGGTTGGTGACAGGAATGTCCTCTGGCGGCAGGAATTGTCGTCTTCAGCTTAGGGTTCCCTTCGGCTTATAACAAGAGGGACGTGGTGGCTCAGTGGCTAAGACATTGAGCTTGTCGATTGAAAGGTCGGCAGTTCAGTGGTTCGAATCCCTAGCGCCGCGTCACGGGGTGAGCTCCCGTGACTTGTCCCAGCTTCTGCCAACCTAGCCGTTCGAAACCCCGTAAAAAATGCAAGTAGAAAAACAGGGACCACCTTTGGTGGGAAGGAAACAGCGTTCCGTGCGCCTTCGGCGTTGAGTCATGCCGGCCACATGACCACGGAGACGTCTTCGGACAGCGCTGGCTCTTCGGCTTTGAAACGGAGATGAGCACCGCCCCCTAGAGTCAGGAACGACTAGCGCAGATATATATATATATCTTTGTATCATTATTCTCATTTATCATTTATTCAACAATGGCATTATCATTCCATAATAATAATAATAATAATAATAATAATAATAATAATAATATTTTCACATATTATTGTCCCGGCAGGAATCTCCCAAGCTGCCAAGCGGTGCCTACGAAGGGGGGGCTCTCATCAAGGCCTCTGGGAAACTGATGCTTCTGCAGAAGATGCTGAGGAAACTGAAGGAGCAGGGCCACCGAGTGCTGATCTTCTCCCAGGTAACGAAAATGGGCTCAGGTACGGATTGCCTAACAGGCTCACTGATGCAGTAGAATGCCGAGATCCTCGAAAGAAGGCAGAGAAGAAGGATCAGGGGCGACATGACATGATAGCAGGGTTCCCATATCTCAGGGCTTTGCCAACAATTAACCAGTGGAACTACTTGCCTCCAGAGGCTGTGGGTGTGTTTCATCAGTGGAGGGTTTTAAGAAGATGTTGGATAACCATTTGTCTGAAGTGGTGTAGGGTTTCATGCCTAAGCCGGGGGGGTTGGACTAGAAGACCTCCAAGGTCCCTTCCAACTCTGTTATTCTATTCTATTCTATTCTATTCTATTCTATTCTATTCTATTCCATTCCATTCCATTCCATTCCATTCCATATTTTTCTATTCTATTCTATTCTATTCTATTCTATTGTATTCTATTCTATTCTATTCTATTCTATTCTATTCCATTCCATTCCATTCCATTCCATTCCATTCCATTCCATTCCATTCCATATTTTCTATTCTATTCTATTCTATTCTATTCTATTCTATTCTATTCTATTCTATTCCATTCCATTCCATTCCATTCCATTCCATTCCATTCCATTCCATTCCACTCCATTCCATATTTTCCTATTCTATTCTATTCTATTCTATTCTATTCTATTCTATTCTATTCTATTCTATTCTATTCTATTCTATATTCTTTTCTATTCTATTGGTATTCCAGAACCTTTCTAGGAGCCTGGGGAGGGCGAAAACGGCCTTCCCTACCACCCCCGGAAACACTCTGGAGGCAGGAAACGGCTGGTTTTCTTATTCCCAGTCCCACGTGTGCCATAGGTTTGCCGTCACGGGTATTCCTGCTTGAACAGAGGGTTGGAATAGAAGACCTCTAGGGTCCCTTCCAGCACCTATGATTCTGTATGTTTTAGAGTCATTTAGATATCTCGGATTTTTTTTATTTTTAAAATGAGGCTAAAACATATACATTTTTCCCACTACTTAGTCCTTCAACTGATTTTTAATAAGGGGATCTAGATTTACTGGATCTTGGTGAGGTGGCCTTCCGAAGGGAGGGGCCCCTTTTCTTATTTCTCCACCAGTTGACATCTTTTGAACTGTTTTGCCTTTGTGCAAAGTGACAAATTGCTACAAAGGCCACGTTCATTTACATAGTTGGCGTAATGTCCTTATGTGGCCGATGTCTGCGTCTCATTCGTACGGGCATTGTTGTGGAAAGGATGCAAAGAGTCTCCAGTTGAAGGGACACTGATGAATGAGTCAGCCTTGTCCCAACTTGTTCTGTTCCCCTTCCCCACACAGGCAAACACACAACCAGGCACGCCTGCCAAGATTTTATTAAGCAATCAGACTAGAAACCCTTGCAGATAAGAGTTTTGGCAATAAACTGCGAAATGCCTACCAAGTCAGTTTTCACTCACAGTCAGCAAGAGAGAGTTTATCCTCAGTCCGGTTCAGTAGCAAAAAGTAATCCACGAAGCAAGAGTTAGCCAAGGCCCAATCCAAATATGCACAAGCCAGATTTCAGATAACGCGATGTGACTCTCAGGTTTTTAACTTTTACCGTCACAAAGCCTGAAGAGCAATCCCACCCACTTTTATTCCTTGTGGGGTGTGGCTCAGTGACTCAACTCAATCTCTGGCCCTCCCACGCCTCTTCCGTTGCTGCGCGCGCTTCTCCCTCCGACGCTGCCTGGGATCAAGCCAGGATTCATCATCCTCGCTCCCTATCTGTTGTTGTTCCGATATGCTTTCCCCCTGGCATATCCCAGGCTGTTCCTCTTGGCCTTCGGATGGAACCTGAGGCATTGCCAGAGAGGAGGGTCCTGGAGAGGGAGGCCTTATCAGTTCCTCCCCATCACCTTCTGAGTCCTCTTCCTCTGTTAGGACAGGCTCGGGAGTCGGGGTTACAACACAACTGGTCCATTAGAGCAGGATTACATTATACTAGTTCTGCTATTCTCCTGTACAATGTACATACACATTTTGTAATATACAAAGTCTATGTTCTGTCCCCATCCCACACGCACACACACACACCAACAGACGTTCAAGAGTTAAAGACCAAACCAGCCGGCAAAATCCTTTTCCTTATGATAACGGAACTTGGCAACAACCTAGTGGCTGCCTGCCAAGAGTTTATTATTTACAAAGAGGAGAGATAACTTCTCCCCACTTCTGATACATCAAAAGAAACAGCTCAATAATTACGGAGTTAATCAAGTCCAGAGATAATCCAGCA
Organism: Pituophis catenifer annectens; assembly: GCF_029215685.1. Lineage (NCBI taxonomy): Eukaryota > Metazoa > Chordata > Lepidosauria > Squamata > Colubridae > Pituophis > Pituophis catenifer. Next base: position 2,569,362 of record NW_027256895.1, read on the forward strand.
AAGTCTATAGCAAAAAGTCCGGCAATGCAGAATGGTGTGGAAGCTTTCAGCTTTGTTCGTCACAAGGTTTGACTGGCCACCACGCTCCCTTTTAATATCCTGTGGGGTGTGGTCCAGTGACTCAGCCTAATCTCGGGCACGCCTTTTCTTCTGTTGCGCGCGCTTATCTCTGCGACGCTGGCGTGGATCCAGCCAAGACTCATTACCCTCATCACTGTCCACCTGTGGCTGCGTGGACGTGCTTGGTCCCGGCCCTATCTCTTGCCCTTCGGCGGACACCGAAGGCATTGCCAGAGAGGAGGGTCCTGGAGAGGGAGGCCTTGCCAACTCCTCTCCTTCACTCTCGGAGTCCTCTCCTGCCGATGACACAGGCTCCGGTAACAGAGCCACAACAGGCTAAATAAGCACATGTCTGTCATTTCTCACTGGGCTCTCAGAGAGGAATTAGGGAGTCCTGTGTAATATCAACAGAAGAGAATATTTCAGCATTGAACTGTGGGGGTCCTTGGTGCCCTCTGAGCTGGGTGGTTTTCTTGCAGGCGTTTCATGACCCAACTAGGTAACATCATCAGTGCTAGAAGGGAGCAGGGTTTGCTCTCTCTGTTTATATACCAGGGGCTTGCTCTGCCAGTGTTGGTGTTAGTGGTGGGACGTTTGTCGTGGAACCACGAAGACCAGCACTCCTACCAACACTGTCTATTATAAACAGAGAGCAAATCCTGCTCCTCCTTCCTTCTTGCACCGATGACGTTCCCTAGTTGGGTCCCGAAACGTCTGCAAGAAAACCAAGCTCAGAGAGGAACTGAGAATTGCCTCTTAAAGGTACCGGGCCTTAACCCCATCTATAAACTGGCTTAGTTCTTTTTTTCTATGGTGGCTTATTTCCCCCCCCCCCCCTTTTCCACCACCTGCTGAATATTTTCCTATTGGTGGACAGTTTCTCCTTTCGGTTTCTCCATGGCAACTTGGGTCTAGGAGGTGATGGAACTCGTCTCGGAGTGAGGTTGTCAGGAGGAGACCAAGAGGGGCGACCCTGTCAAGTTCATTATCTCCGGAAACGGACTCTTTGTACCCTGTCAAGGGGCTGTCAGCCCGACTGACGGACGTTTCCTTCTGACCTGCCTTCCTGGGAGAACAGCAGGGAAACGTTCCTCTCGCTCCTTCCAGCATTTTGCAATTTATCCAGAAATACGTTTCGGTTTAGCCTGAAGTGGCCAGGTCGACTCTGAATTGCCCTCGAGCGTATTCATGCTCCGTTCCGATTAATCTTGGCTTTTTCGCCTCTCGCACCGGTTAAGTGGTTTTAAGTGGGTGCTTATTCTGGCATCTTTTGCATTGTTAACGGATGATGACAGCAGGTGGATTATGGGTTATAACGCCTTGGTAAGGCCACACTAGGGATGTGGTGGCTCAGTGGATAAGACGCTGAGCTTGTGGATTGGAAGGTCGGCAGTTCAGCGGTTCGAATCCCTAGCACCACGTCATGGGATGAGCTCCCGTCACTTGTCCCAGCTTCTGCCAACCTAGCCATTCGAAACCCCGTAAAAAATGCAAGTAGAAAAAATAGGGACCCCCTTCTTGATTTCTATTTACAATTCAATCTCGTAACAAAAACATTCCTTAAATTTTATGTTTACTCTCCAGCCAGGAATACCCTTTATTCTATATTAAATAGTACTCGGTGTCCTCCCTCTCCTTCATTTCCATAGATAATCTGTCCATCTCTGCACATTCGTATATTTGTTTTATTATGATTTGATCTGGAGGGGTGCCTGATAGTTTTCAATTTTGTGCTACCACAATTCTACTTGCCATTAGTACGTGTAATACAACATATTGTATACTTTTCTGCATTTTCCCTTCCAGAATACCCAGGAGAAACAATTCCAGCTTTCTTTCTATCTTCTGCCTTGTTATTTCATCCAGCCATTTTTTAATCTTGCCCCCAAATTTCCTAATCTTAGGACAGGTCCACCACATGTGGTAGAATGTCCCTTGTGTCCACACCTCCAACAATTCGGAGACCTATTCGAGAATATCGAGACCACCTTCTGCCACCAAGAGCCTCCCGCCGGCCAGTACGCTCCCACAGAGAGGGGCTCCTCGGGGTGTCGTCGGTCAAACAGTGTCAGCTGGTGGCCCCCAGGGGGAGAGCCTTCTCTGTGGAGGCACCTGCCCTATGGAACAAATTGCCCCCCGGAGATAAGGAGGATTCCAGATCTACGCACCTTCCGCCGCGCCTTCAAGACCTTTCTATTCCAACAAGCCGGGCTGGCCTAACTCTTTTAATTGAGTAATTTAGTTCTTAATTTGATTTTAAATTGGGGGTGTATTAATTGTCGTGGGCCAATACTATTTAATTTGTTTTAAACAATTTTTAAATTTTGTATTCTATGTATTTTTATTCTAAGGCTGTTCACCACCCTGAGTCCTTCGGGAGAAGGGTAGTATATAAATTTGAACAATAAATAAATAAATAAACATCCTGGCCAATAAAACAGTCCTTGCAACTTTGAACAGTCACTAAACGGGCTGTCGTCGGTGGAGCACCAACGGTGCTTTCGTTTTTCTTGAGGCGTTTCGACTTTTCGAGCAGCTAACGGGCCGTATTATCATGACCGTGAGGTTTCAACCTGCCTGTTTCCCCTTCTGACTTGAATCTTGCTGACGGTGTTTGTGTGTGTTTTTTTTCCCCAGATGACCAAAATGCTGGACCTGCTTGAAGACTTCCTTGACTACGAGGGCTACAAGTATGAACGGATAGATGGTGGCATTACCGGAGCTTTGCGCCAAGAAGCCATAGATAGATTTAATGGTGAGTACAAGGGCCGCGTGAGGTGATTACCTGTGTTTTCCCCCCAAAATAAGATCAGGTCTTATTTCCTTTTGGGCCCCAAAATAAGCACTAGGGCCATGATGGCGAACCTATGGCACACAGGTGGCACGCGTTGTTAAGGAATTTGCAGAGTAACCCTTGAATAGCAAGGGTGTGTACATGAAAGCGACTGAGAGTAGGTACGAATAAACACAGTCAACACACAGATACACTGAGTTGTGTTTATTTTCAGGAAATAGTAAGGCACAGTCCAATAAACAGTCCAGGTCATACACATATAAAGCAAGAGATAGCAAAACGACAGTCCAGGGATAATCCAGTTACAAAGTCTTCTTACCAGTTGTTGTAGTCATTCACAATAAACAGTTCTTCTGGATTTGCAAGTAGCCATATCGTTGGGCACGTGAGCTCAGCTCTGGCGCACATGCATGCACCGGCCAACACTAGGGCTTATTTTCAGGGGGTGTCTTATTCCCCCTCCCCCCCCCCGATGTACTGGAGGCCCACTTCTTCTGCTTGTTTACAGTGGGGCAGGAGGCCGTGCGGTGCGGGTGGGGGTAGAGCTGTCCATGCCCCCTCACTGTCTTACCTCAGGCAGGGTTGGGCTTCAAAAATTTTAGCAAGGGGTTCTCTGCCCGATTGCTGGGTGGGCGTGGCCATGGTGGGTGTGGCCTAGTCGGCCTCCTGCACTACAGTGGGAGGGGGGCATTTTTGTCCTCCCCAGGCTCCGGAGGCTTGTCTTGAGCCTCCGGGAGGGCAGAAACGGCCTCCCCAGGCTCCAGAGGCCCTCCTAACTTCCGGTAGACCTGTTTTTTGCCCTCCCCGAGCCTCCGCGTACGCCCTGCACTTACCTGCATCCAAAACGGGCCGAGTGGGAAGGGGCCAGCCAGGAGTGGGATTTGGGGGTTCTCCGAACTGCAAAGAATCTTAGCTAGAGGTTCTCCTGAACCCCTGTGAACCCCCAATAGCCCACCCTTGACCTCAGGGCCCCTGCAGCCAGGCCACTTATACTCTCATATCTGCCTCGTGGTAGCGGCTCCAATAGCCGTCAGCCCACTTCTGCTTGCTTGCAGCCTCAATAGAGCAGGAGGCCGAAGTGACGTGCCGCTGCCATGAGGTGAGGTGGGGGTGGTGGAGTTGCCTCACGCGCCCCGCATCAGCCTACCTCAGGGCCCCCGCAGCCAGGCCATCCACGTCCTGACACCTGCCTCGCCTCGTGGTCGTGGCACCACCACACCGTTCAACCTCCTGCTCCGTTGCGGCTGTGAGCAAGCAGAAGTGGGACTACCGCTGCACAGGTGTTGGGGCATGGATGGCCTGGCTGCAGGGCCCATAGGGCTGCTCCACCGCCCAGCGTCACCTCGTGGCAGTATCATCACGAGCAAAAAGACGGAATGGGCAGGTGGTATTGTGGCCCGCCGGTGGCCAGCAGAACTGGCAGCAGAGTCAGACAGTGAGGAGGTTGGGGAGGAACGTGGGCCAGTCCTGGGGGCTGTGGAAAGCTCGGACGAGGTCTCTGTGTCGGAGGCAGAGAGGGAGCTAGACAGCAGTGGGGCAGAGGAACAGCTGGAGCCTGTTCCCAGTGTGCGCACGCGCAGAGCTGCCAGAAGACAAGAACAACTCAGAAAACAGATGTTCTGTCCCCGTACCACGCACACACACCCACAGACGGCCCGGAGTTAATAAGCCTCACGACAAAACTCTTTGATGATAAAGCTGGCAGCAACCCAGTGGCTAGCTGCCAATTCAGACTTTACTCACACAAAACAAAGATTAGACTGCAAGCATTCCGATAAAGCAGGCAGAGTTTCAACAATACAAGGATTAATCCAAATGCAGTCCAATAAAGCAGGCAAAGTCCAGTAACGCAGAGATCATGGATTATTTCTAGTTTTTGCTCGTCACAAACTGAACCGGCCACCACACCCACATTTATACCCTGTGGGGTGTGGTCCAGTGACTCAGCTAATCTCTGGTACGTCTTCCCCTCTGCTGCGCACGCTTCTCCCTGCGCCTTTGGCGAGGGTCCAGCCAGCACTTATCTCCTTCGTCGCTGTCCACCTGTGGCTGCGGGGACGTTCTTGGCTCTGAGCCTATCTTTTGGCCTTCGGTGTCCTCCGGACGCATTGCCAGAGAGGAGGGTCCTGGAGATGGAGGCCTTGCCAACTCCTCTCCCTCACTCTCAGAGTCTGCATCTGTTGATAGCCCAGGCTCAGGCAATGGAGCCACAACAACAGGGTCGACTCGGGAGTAAAGCCACACCTTGGAGTCGATCGGCCCCTCCCATAGGAAACAAAAGAGGAGCGAATGGGGAGGGGGCTTTTGCAGGAAACCATTCGTTCGTTCGGTCGTTTCAAGGGTGAAAAGTTCTGTTTGTGACTCTGTGCCAAGTTTGGCCTTGTACTGCGTTTGGAAACAAGTTACGTGGCAGCTTGCCAAGCGAGATAAGGTCTGTGTCGATAAATAGTCCTCCGAAAGACTGTTTGGACAGGCCTTGCTGACCGTGAATGAAAGGAATTCACAGTCGTGTAAATAAAAGAGGTTTTGCCGGGACCAATTCCTGCTTCCTGATTTTTAAGGGAGCCTAGGTCAGAACAGGCGGCGGCGCATGTTCTTAAGTAGGGCTTATTTTGGGGGTACGGCTTAGGCGCACAAGTAAAAAAAAAAGGATGCTAGGACTTATTTTCAGGAAAACAGGGTTATATTTATTTATTTATTTAATTTTTTTATACCGCCCTTCTCCCGAAGGACTCAGGGCGGTGCACAGCCGAAAATAAAAACGAACAGTTATAAAATTTAAAACAGTTTAAAAGGAATTAAATAATTTGGCCCATTTCATTATAGGGAGACAGGAGCTGGGCTTTCTGTTTTGAAATTCCTCTCCCCTTCTTGGCTGCGGCAAGCAAGCAGTTGCCAGCCAGGATTTTCCAACAGCATTCCAAATATTCATTTCATTTCATTTCATTTCATTTCATTTCATTTCATTTTATTAAATTTGTATACCGCCCTACTCCCGAAGGACTCAGGGCGGTGAACAGCCATAAAATAAAACATATAAATACAAAATTTAAAATAGAGATAAAACAAATTAAATAAATTTGGCTGAACCATTTTAAAACCCAATAATTTAAAACCAAATTTAAAATTCCCATTTAAAAGAGGAAAATTATATCAATATTTCACTTTTTTTGCGGCGGGGCAGGGGGGTGTTTCTCGTGCCAATTATTCACCCAACCTTTCCTTTCCAGCCCCGGGAGCCCAGCAGTTCTGCTTCCTGCTCTCGACGCGAGCTGGCGGCTTAGGGATCAATTTGGCCACGGCAGACACGGTGATCATTTTTGATTCCGACTGGAATCCCCACAACGATATCCAGGTGAGTATCCTTCTGTCAGGAAGACACATCAAACAGAGGATGAGTGATCCTTTAGGGGATCAGCCCAAAGCTTCTTCCCTCTGGTCCGTCACAAGGAGCTCTGCTCATCCAAAGCAAGCCCTTCCATGCATTGCTTTTTATTTAGGATTAGGATTACGAGATGCGCGTAGGTGTCGTAAGCCTCGGTTGGACGCTCTCTCTGCCTTTCATCGATGTCTTTTGGCAGCCCAAGATATATTGGAAATCCCACACTCACTCACTCTCCCTCCAGACAGATGATAGACAGACAGATAGATACTATAAGATAGAGGGATAGATGATAGAGAGAGATGAGATATAGATACATATAGAGAGAGATAGTAGATCAGATAGGATAGAGAGAGAGAGATGGATGGATGGATGGATAGATACAGATGAGATAGATAGATACAGATGATATAGATAGATAGATGATAGACAGACAGACAGACAGACAGACAGATATGGATGGATGGATGGATGGATGGATGGATAGATAGATATGGATGGATAGATAGATAGATAGATAGATAGATAGATAGATAGATAGATAGATAGATATGGATGGATAGATAGACAGATAGATATAGATGATAGATGGATGGGTACATAGATATAGATGATAGATGATAGATAGATAGATGGATGGATGGATAGATAGATAGATAGATAGATAGATAGATAGATAGATATGGATGGATAGATAGACAGATAGATATAGATGATAGATGGATGGGTACATAGATATAGATGATAGATGATAGATAGATAGATGGATAGATGGATAGATATGGATGGATAGATAGATAGATATAGATGATAGATAGATAGATAGATAGAGATAGATGATAGATGATAGATAGATAGACAGATAGACAGATAGATAGATATAGATGATAGATAGATAGATAGAGATAGATGATAGATGATGGATAGATAGATATAGATGATAGATAGATAGATATAGATATGGATAGAGAGATATAATGGATAGATAGATAGATAGATGGATGGATAGATATGGATAGATATGGATAAATGGATAGATATGGATAGATAGAGAGATAGATATATAGATAGATGGATAGATAGAGAGAGATAGATGGATAGATAGATATAGATGATAGATAGATAGATAGATAGATAGATAGATAGATAGATGATAGATGGATATGGATAGAGATAGATAGATAGATAGATAAATAGATAGATAGATGATAGGTAGGTAGGTAGGTAGATAGATACTGTAGATCTGGAGTCTCAAACTCAATTTTGAGACTCACAGGATGCTTAGATCTGGCCCGAATGCCCAATGAAATTGAGTTTGACACCCCTGCTATGGATGAATGGATGGATGGATGGATTAATAAATATGAATAAAGCCAGCTTGGTCTAGTGGTTAAGGTACTGGCCTTGCGACTAGGTGATCATTAGTTCTAGTCCTGCCTTGGGCATGAAAGCCAGCTGGGAGCCTTTGGGTCAATCACTAGGAGACGGTGAGTTCTAGTCCCGCCTTAGGTATGGAAGCCGGCTGGGTGACTTTGGTCCAATCATTCCCTCAGTCCTGCTCACCTCACAGGGTTGTTGTGGGGAAAATAAGAGGAGGAAAGAATCCCTGGTATGTTCGCCCCCTTGAGTTATTTACAAACAACAATAAAGGTGGGCTAAAAACAAAAATCCAACACATAAATACCTAATTTTGGGTTGTTTTCCTCCCTGCCCACCCCCCCCCTCCCCATAGGCCTTCAGCAGAGCTCATCGGATCGGCCAGGCGAACAAGGTGATGATCTACCGCTTCGTCACACGGGCCTCCGTGGAGGAACGGATCACCCAGGTGGCCAAACGCAAAATGATGCTGACTCACCTGGTTGTCCGTCCGGGGCTGGGCTCCAAGTCCGGGAGCATGTCCAAGCAGGAGCTGGACGACATCCTCAAATTTGGCACGGAGGAACTCTTCAAAGACGAAAACGAGGGTGAGAGACCAGACCGGGGTGGGGGTGTGTGGTTGGCTACTGTGAAGGGGGATCCCTCTTAAGCAGGAGATTTAATTGCAGTCATCTAACTGTCAGGGTTTCAAGTAATACACCCATAGCAAGCAAAACTGCAAGGCAGGTCGATTCCTCAAAAGAATAGCTTTATTGGCTATATTGGCACAGATCTGGTGAAAACCGGCTCTGAAGGTTCCTGCAATTTTCACCTAATTAAAAGTAAAAGTTTTCTGCCCAGTGGCAAAGAAATTCAGCCAAGTGGCAAAGAAATGCTGGGCCAAAGTTAAAAAGCGGTTAGAGGAAATAACACAGAACTCAATAAAGGGAGAACCAGAGCAATTCCTACTAGGGATTCCCACAGAAAATTACACAAAGGAAATACAATATTTAACATTACACGTACTGACAGCAGCCCGCATAGTCTATGCCCAAAATTGGAAGAAGGAAAACCCACCAACAGAAGAAGATTTAATTTAAAAAAATTTTTAGAATGCGCAGAGATGGACAAATTAACAAAAGAACTCAAGGAGAAAGAGGATACAGAATATTACAAAGTGTGGTGTAGATGGTATGAATGGTTGGAGAATAGGAAAGATGAGAAAGAGGAATAAAGGAGAGAGGGGGGAAAATGTTGAAGATCGAGGTACAATGTAGACAAAATAAATGTGGAGTAAGATAAAGTTAAAATAATGTGGAGTAAGATAAAGTTAAAATATGCGTAAATATCTGTAAATAGTAAGAAAGGATCACTTCGAAGGAGCTGTAAAAAAAGGGATATGTATATAAATGTTGTATGTTTTGTGCCTTGTTTTAATGTGTTCACAATAAAAAACTTTTTAAAAATTTAAAAAAAATAAAATAAAAGTAAAAGTCCCCCCCCCTTTTCCCCAAACAATCAGTCACAGGGTCCAATCGAGGCTCCGTCCGGTTGCCGGGTATCTTCACTCCTCCTCTCTCCGACCAGGTGTTAGAATGACCTTGATTCTCAAGAGAAAGTATTTTGTTTTGGCTACAATACCCCAGCTATGGCAACAGTGAAGCGGTCAAAATGGCTTCGGTCAGGTCAGCTTCAGGGTTGACCCTAATCTTTTCGCCCTTTAGGAAACTTTGAAAGACCAAATTATTTTGAATACAGATCCAGTTCCCGTCATCCCGGTGTGTTTACTGACCAAATGTCATTAAATCCGCCGTGATGTTTTATCCTCCCCATCCTGTTCCAGGCGAGAACAAGGAAGAAGACAGCAGCGTCATCCACTACGATAATGAAGCCATCGCACGGCTCCTGGACCGTAACCAGGACGCCACTGATGACGCCGACGTCCAGAACATGAACGAATACCTCAGCTCCTTCAAGGTGGCGCAGTACGTGGTTCGGGAAGAGGATAAGGTCAGTTGTGGGGTCGTGGCTGTTTTGGGTCTTGGGCCACCAGCTGGTGCAAAGATGGCCATGCCTCTCTCGCCCTGGATCAGCGTTTCTCAACCCTGAGCCACTTTAAGATGGGTGGACTTCAACTCCCAGAATTCCCCAGCCAGCAAGGTTTTACCAGCATTCAGCATGGATAGGACAAGGACATAGAACATCAGAGTTGGAAGGGACCTTGGAGGTCTTCTAGTCCAATCCCCTGCAGACCCTACACCCATGATGGCGAACAGAGGCATATCGGTGGGCATGCGAGCTCAGCTCCACTGATTTTCAGGCCTTATGGGCCCACCGGAAGTCGGGAAACAGGCTGTTTCCTCCCTGGGGAGGGGTAGGGAAGGCCCACTTTTCACTCTCCCCAGGCTCCAGAGTCTTTTTAGGAACCTGTGGAGGGCGAAAACGGCCTTCCCCAACACCTCCAGAGGCTGGAAACAACTCGTTTGCTGATTTCCGGTGAAACCGGAAGGCCTGTTATTCACTCTCCCCAGGTTCCAGAGCCTTTCTAGGAACCTGGGGAGGGCGAAAACACCCACCCAGAGGCCTTCCAGATGCCAGAAATGGTCTGTTTGCTGACTTCCAGAAGTAGGCAAACGGGCTGTTTCCGGCCTCCGGGGAGGTGGGGAAGGCCATTTTCACCCTCCCCAGGCTCTTAGAAAGGCTCTGGAGCCTGGGGAGGGTGAAAAACGGGCCCACTGTGCCATCGTGTGCCAAAAGTGGGGAAAGCGTGGTGGGGTCGCTCGTGCATGTGCAGGGGGGGGCAGGATGCATAGAATTATGGGTGTGGGCACAGACCCCCCCCCCCAGTGCTCTCCCCGCTTTTGGCACACGATGGCAAAAAGGTTAGCCACACTGCCCTACACAATTCTAGTCAATTCTAGTCAAATTGCTGTCCGATCTCTTCTTAAAAAGTAGTAGTATAATACTAGCAGGAGGAGGAGGAGTTGGAAGGCACCTTGGAGGTCTTCTAGTCCAACCCTCTACTCAAGCAGGAGACCCTGTCCCATTTCAGACAACGGTCGTCCAAGCTCTTCTTAAAAGCCTCCAGTGCTGGAGCACCCACAACTTCTGGTGGCAAGCCGTTCCACGGATTAATTGTTCTAATCGTCAAGAAATTTCTCTTTAGTTCCAGGTTGGTTCTCTCCTTGATTTGTTTCCATCCGTTGCTTCTTGTCCTACCCTCAGGTGCTTTGGAGAACAGGTGGACTCCCTCTTCTTCTTTGGGGCAGCCCCGCAAATATTGGAAGAGATGTGGATGGACTACCTTTCCCACATTTTTTGCAACTGTCTTAAAGGAACAGTTTCTTTCCTTGGTAGAAAGTTCTATTAAGAACTTTCTTAGTAGATGGTGGGTATGCAGTAAGCGTCATATATCTTGACTTCAGCAAAGTGGGGAAAAAAAGAGCTGGCTGGAGAATTCTGGGAGTTGAAGTCCACAAGTCTTAAATCAGGAGTCTTCAACCTTGGCAACTTTAAAGATTTGTGGACTTTAACTCCCAGAATTCCCCAGCCCAGCCACGTAGGGTAACTTTCTTAATAGATGGTGGGTATGCAGTAAGTGTCATATATCTTGACTTCGGCAAAGTGAAATAAAGAGCTGGCAGGGGAATTCTGGGAGTTGAGGTCCACCCATGTTTTTTTTTTAAAGTTTTTTATTTTTATTTCTCATAAACACATTTACATGTACAGTCATTTATCCATCATTTTTCATTCACCTTATCTTTTAACTTTCATTTTTCATTTTTACTTTTTCGGGGCTGCTTTTTTACCATTTATCTTTACCCCAGCCTTTCTTCTTCTCCTCCCCTTCTCTTCCTTCCTCTTTCTCCTCCTACTTTCTTCTTTCTTCCTCTCCTTCTCTTTCCTACTTCCCCTTACCTTCCCCCTGTCAGCACTCCAAACTACATTCGTTCCGGTGCTGACATAAGGAGGAGAAGAGGGGGCAGCTGGCAAGAGGACGCTTGACTTTTCACCTACTTATTTTCCCTGAAGATAATGTCCCCTAGGAGATGGGATGGGAGGGGGGACATTCCTGGGAGCTGAAGTAGTAGATATGGGGAGAGTGATTTGGAAGATGGCCAATGAGACGCAGAGGATTGGGGAACGGAAAGGGAAGGTTTGGGGGTCAGGAAGTCAGTGTTGGCTACGACATAATCGGGGACAGATTGTCGTGCTTAATAAATGAAAGATTTATTTATAAATGCAATTTATTTGAGATGACACCGAAACCTGACACCCCCACTCCTCTCTTCTTCCCCCCTTCTAACCTTCTCTTCTCCACCCATGTTAAAGTGGCCAAGGCTGAGAAATGTTGCTTTGTATATATTTGTGTGTTCCAATCTCTCTCTCTCTCTCTCTCTCCCTCTCCTTCTCTTCTCTCTTCCCCCACCCCAATAGATTGAAGAGATCGAACGGGAGATTATTAAGCAGGAAGAAAACGTCGACCCCGATTACTGGGAGAAGCTGCTGAGGCACCATTACGAGCAGCAGCAGGAGGACCTGGCTCGTAACCTGGGCAAAGGGAAGCGGGTGCGAAAGCAGGTTAACTACAATGACGCTGCCCAGGAGGACCAAGGTCAGTGCTTCAGAAACGAAAAACGGCACCCCTCTGGGCATCCCCTGAACATTACCTCAATTAAAACCCAAAGTGGCTTCAGGTTTTGAGTCCGACACTTAGTTTGCTCAAAAACTCATCCTCCTCCTCTTTTAACGACCCCATAATCCCTTAACGGGTGGGAGTCTGGGCAACTGAATGGAGCTGAGTCAGGGGTGGGTTCTAAATTTTTTTTACTACCGGTTCTGTGGGCGTGGCTTATTTTGTGGGCGTGGCTTGGAGGTCATGTGACTAGGTGGGCGTGGCTAGCTGGTCAGAGTCATTTCTGGAAGGTCCTCCCACTTACGACCAGTCCTCGCACTTACGACCCGACTCATTTGTTTGCTTTTAGCACTGATCAGCTGTAGGGCGGCCCTTTGAAGCCGCGCGGCAAGAGTTTAAACAGTTTTTTTCCCTCTAGTCATCAGCTGGGACTCAGGAGGCAGCAATATATAGAATATATTGTATGTATATATGTATAGAAATTTGAATAATAAATAAATAAATAAATAAAATAGATTGGGGGTGGGACCAAATAAAAGGTAAGAATAACATGGGGGGGTGGGAGGGCAGGGACGGGAGAATCGGTTCGGTGACGTCATATCGTCACTGCTACCGGCTCGGCCGAACCGGACCGGACCGGGAGGAACCCACCACTGAGCTGAGTGTTTACTGGCTGGATGCCCTTCCTGTTGCCAATGCGGAGTTTTATTCAACAGATATATTCCCGGTAATATTGAGAATACGGAGTTATATTCAGCAGATATATTCTCATTGTGCCCAGAGAGAAAAATATCTGCCTCTACCTAGGATCGAACACCCAACCTCCTGATTGTGAGGGGAGAGCTCCACCTCCAGGCCACCGCACCACTCTCCAACAGTTTGTTTAGTCATCATTTCCCATAATCCCTTGCAGGGTGGTGTCTGGGCAACTGAATGGAGCTAAGAGTTTTACTGGCCGGATGCCCTTCCTGTCGCCAATGAGGAGTTATATTCAGCAGATATATATATTCTCATGGTGCCCAGAGAGAGAAATATCTGCCTCTACCTAGGATCGAACTCACAGCCTCCTCATTGGGAGGCGAGAGCTCCACCTCTAGGCCACATCACTTTTTTTGGGGGGGGGGGTAGTTTTTTTTGTAGTTTGCTCATAAACTACAGAGCTAAAAACCGGTAATTCGTGAATAAGGGAGCAAAAGTCAGGTTTTTCAAGATCCGGGAGAAGATGCATCTCAGCTCTTGTTTAAGGGGGCTTTTGGGGCAGGGTATAGAAACAGAGAAATGGGCAGAAGGTATTATTTCTCTTAGGTATAGTACCAGGAAAGTATGATAAAAGGGAATGTATATTTCAGTGATGACTAACCTTTTTTCCCTCGGCTACCAAAAATGCACGTGCCCACACCCATAATGCAATCCCCCGGCTCGCGCCACGGCCCCCTGAGCATGTGCGTGTAACCCCCCACGCTGACCTGAGCATTCATGCACAAGCCCCCCCACGGTCCCGTTCCCCCCACCGCCGCACATGCGTGCACAACCCCCAGCACACCTGTTTTGGATCTAGCAGGCCTCCCTGAAGCCTCTGGAGGCCGGAAACGGCCCATTTCTGGATTTCCAGTAGGCCTGTTTTTCACCCTCCCCAGGCTCCGGAGGATTTCCTTGCGCCTCCAGGAGGACGGAAACTGCCTCCCCTGGCCTTCTGGAGGCTGGAAATGGCTCCTAGCCTTCCGGTAATTCCGGGAGGCCTGTTATTCGCCCTCCCGAGGCTCCGGAGGCTTTCCTTGCGCCTCCAGGAGGGTGAAAACTGCCTCCCCTGGCCTTCTGGAGGCTGGAAATGGCTCCTAGACTTCCGGTAATTCCGGGAGGCCTGTTATTCGCCCTCCCGAGGCTCCGGAGGCTTTCCTTGCGCTTCCAGGAGGGTGAAAACTGCCTCCCCTGGCCTTCTGGAGGCTGGAAATGGCTTCTAGACTTCCGGTAATTCTGGGAGGCCTGTTATTCGCCCTCCCGAGGCTCCGGAGGCTTTCCTTGCGCCTCCAGGAGGGTGAAAACTGCCTCCCCTGGCCTTCTGGAGGCTGGAAATGGCTCCTAGCCTTCCGGTAATTCCGGGAGGCCTGTTATTCGCCCTCCCCAGGCTCCAGAGGCTTTCCTCGCGCCTCCAGGAGGGTGAAAACTGCCTCCCCTGGCCTTCTGGAGGCTGGAAATGGCCGGTTTCTAGACTTCCAGTACTTCCGGGAGGCCTGTTTTTCCCCGTCCCCAGGCTCCGGAGGCTTTCCTTGTGCCTACAGGAGGTCAAAAACCGCCTCCCCTGGCCTTCCAGAGGCTGGAAATGGCCCGTTTCTAGACTTCCGGTACTTCCGGTAGGCCTGTTTTTCGCCCTCCCAGAGCCTCCGCGCGAGCCCTGTACTTCCCTGGCATCCAAAACAGACCGCGTGGAGACTCATGGGAGGGGAGGGGGAGCATGGGCATGCGCGCATGAGTCCCACATCCGCGGCAGAGACCCGAAAATCAGCTGGCTGGTGGGAGGTGGAGCTGACATAGGGCGATGGCTCTCATGCCTGCAGAAATGGCTCCAGGTGGCACGCCTGCCATAGATTTGCCATCACAGATATATTTAACATTACACGTCTTAACAGCAGCAAGAATTGTATTTGCTCAGCACTGGAAAAATGAGGAAACACCTACCGAAGAAGATGTAAATAAAAAAAAAATTACTAGATTATGCAGAAATAGATAGATTGACGTTAAAGGTAAAAGAAAAAGAATGTACAGAATATTTTCGAATATGGGACTTGTTCCACAAATGGTCGGATAATAGGAGGAGAAATGAGGAGCTGGGAAAGTTTTCTGATGTAACCAAATGGATCCAGACAATACGCTGTTCCCAAAACACTTCATGTATGTAAACGGAAAATGTATAAATAAACGGTTAAAAAAGAAACAGAGAAATTGGCAAAAGGTGCCATTTTTTTACGGCTGCCCCTCTGAAGACGTAATGGCAGTTTGATCACAGATCGGTAATGAAGTTTCATTTTGAAATGAAAAGGAAAAGTCAACCAGTAGAGAGAAATATCTGCCTCTACCACTCTCCAACAGTTTGTTTAGTCATCATCATCCTCTTTTAACGACCCTTTTAATCCCTTGCGGGGGTGGAGTCTGGGCAACTGAATGGAGCTGAGTGTTTTACTGGCCGGATGCCTTTCCCGTCGCCAGTGCAGAGTTTTGTTCAGCAGATAAATTCTCATTGAGCCGAGGTGGCGCAGTGGTTAGAGCGCAGTACTGCAGGCTACTTTCTGCCTGCCTGCAGTTTGGCAGTTCGACTCTCACCAGGCTCAAGGTTTGACTCAGCCTTCCCATCCATCCTTCCGAGCTCGGTAAAATGAGGATTCAAATTGTAGGGGGCAAGAGGCTGACTCTGTAAGCCGCTTAAAGCACTGTAAAGCGGTATATAAGTCTATTGCTATTGCTATTGAGGGCCCAGAATTTCCTAACCTTGGCCACTTAGAGACGGGTGGAATTCTCCAGCCAGCATGGCTGGCTGGAGAATTCTGGGAGTTGAAGTCCACCCATCTTAAAGTGGACAAACTTGATACATAAAGGACTTGCTTTATTCTTCTCGACTTTCAATTTTTGGAGCTATTCCAAAAAAAAAAAATCCCCGTCTTGTATCGCTTGCAAACCGGCGTTCTCGGTTTTTTTTTTTTTTTCCTTCTTTATGTTTTCAGACAATCAGTCTGAATACTCTGTCGGCTCCGAAGAGGAAGATGAAGATTTTGACGAGAGGCCAGAAGGTATGAGGGCTGGGGTGTGGGGTCTTTTGTGCTGTAGGTCTCTGGAAAGGCCTTCTTAAAAAGAATCCAGTCGTCCGATCTCGAATCCCCTCCCTTCCTTCCTTTTTACGGCCCCCTCGGTCCGAACGGAATGAAATCTCCTGCCAAGGAGAAATCGAACTGGATGTCTTGAGGGTGCTTTGATCTGGTGGGTGGCTTGCAGCTGCGGAGGGTGGGGGTGGGGGGTGGGGTCAAATCCGGGAACCGTGGCGCTCGGTGGTACGGGAAAAAACGTGGCCCGCGTTGTGTTCTAACGCACTTCGCAAATGTGGCGTGATCGGTTCTTTCTTAGTACGGTGTGTAGGGTGAGAGGTTGTTCCCTGGGGGTCTTTAAGGCTCCCTGAGCTTGGTTGCAAGACATTTCATGACCCCACTGGGTAACCTCATCAGTGCTAGCAGGGAGTAGGGTGTACGGTGTGGAGGAGAAGAGGAGGAGAACAGGAGAAAGAGAAGGAAAGCTTGGTGCTCTCTGAGCTCAGACGTTTCATGACCCAACGAGGTAACCTCATCAGTGCTAGCAGGGAGTAGGGCAGGGATGGCTAACCTTTTTGCCGTCGCGTGCCAAAAGTGGGGAGAGCGCGGGGGGGGGGTGTCGTGCACACGCATGCCCCACACCCATAATTCAATGCGCCCCGCATCCCCACGCATTTGCGTGCAAGCCCTCCGTGCTCCCCCTCCCTCCGCTTTTGGCACGTGATGGCACAGTAGGCCCAGTAGGCCCGTTTTTCACTCTCCCCAGGCTCCAGAGCCTTTCTAGGAGCCTGGGGAGGGCGAAAACGGCCTTCTACACACACCCACACCTTGTTGTCCCTGTGGACTAGACTCCCAGCTATTACCTAGGCCAATGCCTATGGCGGGACCCTTTTCATAGTCCCTGGGCCCATAATATCCATACAAAACTTTTGAAGATCGGGATTTCCCCCATTGAAGCTTTTATTTTAGGCCCGGATGCTGCCAAATCGTTGATTTTTCAACAGCTGGACGACATTTTTTTTTTTTTTTTGGAAAAAAAAAGTTTTTATTTTATTTTATAATCAAACAAATATACAATATAAGCAACCATTCAATCTATCATCAACCTTCAACCCCCCCTCCCCCACCCCCCCACCCCCGACTTCCCAGAACAAAAACAGGGCATAGACTTCAACAAACATTCGCTAACATATGCTAACTTACTGCAAGATTTAAAACTCCCTGGACCCCTTAACTCCCCTTCTACAAAGTCATCAACCTCCCCTTTCATTAACGCTAAGGGTTTTAAAAACATTAACAAACATTGATCATTCAAACCCTAAAAACTCTCTTAGTATATCTGTAAAGTATTCTTAATTCATTTACTTAAACATTTTACTCTCCCTCCACTTCTCAAAATTCAGATATTTTAGAAAATCTTATAACAAAGAGTAAACCTTAATTAGTCAATAATTGAATTTCTGCATTTTCCCCTCAATCTTCCTCCCTCCCTCTATCATTTAAATTTTAAAACATAATCATTTTAATTAACCATTAATACATCAACTGCAAAACCAAAAAAAAAAAAAAGTTAATCTTACTTTCATGCTTTCAGATATTTTAAAAGTCTTATAACAAAAAGTCTTCCTCCCTCCAACTTTTAAATCTTAAAACATAATCCTTTTAATTAGCCATTCGGGGGGGGGGGGGGTAAAATCCATCCATTGTACATGTGATGGCCGATCCCCGGAATCTCTGTTCCACATTACATTCGTATGTCCCTACTACCGAGACATAAGATCAAGATTCATTTCTCCTATTTCCCAGAGATTCCCTGGTTCACCCGATCTGTTCAGCCTTTATTTCCTACTCCAGGACGCAGACCCCAATATAACTCCAAAGGTGGCAAAATTTTTTGCTGTAGTCGTGGCTGAAAAAAAAACAGGGGAAGAGACGGGTAACCCCTACGGCAGAGGATCCACTAGTACTGACAGTACGGATTGTATCTGAGGCAGTAGATGGTGTGCTGTCACATGATCTATTCATATTTGTAAAATATACTCCCCTTCTATGTGTATTTTAATTTGGTCTCTGACTGCAATAGAAACTTACTTACTTACACACCCACACCCTGAGGCCCTCCAGAGGCCAGAAACAGCCTGTTTCCCGACTTCCGGTGGGCCCGGAAGGCCTGAAAATCGGAGCTGAGTTAGGGCAACGCTCACGTGCCCACCGATATGGCTCCGCGTGCCACAGGTTAGCCATCACGGGAGTAGGGTATGCGGAGTGGAGCAGGAGAAGAGAAAGAGGAGGAAGGCTGAGGGTCCTTGGTGCTTTCTGAGCTCAGTGGTTTTCTGGCCGACGTTTCCTGACCCAACGAGGGAGCATCATCAGTGCTGGAAGGTAGTGGAGCATGTGGAGTAGAGGAGGAGGAGGAAGGGAAGAGGAAGAAGAGGTTAGAACTGTGGGATTGTTGGTGCTCTCTGAGCTTAGTTTTTTTTCTGGCAGGCGTTTCATGACCCAACTAGGGAGCATCATCAGTGCTAGAAGGGAGAGTGGTTTGCTCTGTGTTTATATATACAGCTGGGATTGTTGTCTATCATGGCAGTCAGCTTTGCTTGTCTGCCTGGGGGAATTCAGCCTTTCTGGCCGTCCCTTTTGATGACTCTCCTTGCTGTTCCTGGTTCCAGGGTCTATCTGGCGTTGGGTAAACCAGCATGGGGAGACTTGGCCATCTCTGCAGGGTGAATCCTGGCAATTGGTTAGCTTGAGACTTAGCCGTCTCCTTTGTGAAGAGAAAGGGGGGGGGGGTTGGGGGGTTCCTGAGCATACCTCCCAAGTGACTGAAATATTTGCTTCTTCTTCTCCTCCCTCTGCAAATCCAGGTCGCCGGCAGTCCAGGAGGCAGCTTCGGAATGAGAAGGACAAACCTCTCCCCCCACTTCTGGCACGGGTTGGGGGGAACATTGAGGTGAGACTCAAACTCTGTGGGGATGCAGTGGGAATGGTGGGAGGAGAGAGGGGGTGGAGGAGAGAAGAGAAAGGGAGAGAGGAGAGAGACAGAGGAGAAGAGACAGAAGAGAGAAAAAAGGGAGAAAAGAGAGGGGGAGGCGAGAAGAGAGAAAGAGAAGGGGGAGGAGGAGAGAAGAGAAGGAGAGAGAGAAGAGAGGGAGGGAAAAAGAGAGAGGAGGGAGAGACGGGAGAAGAGACGAGAAAAGAAGGGAGAAAAGAGGGGGAGGAAAGAAGAGAGAAGGGGAGGAGGAGAGAAGAGAAGGAGAGAGATAGATAAATAGATAGATAGATAGATAGATAGATAGATAGATAGATAGATATGGATGGATGGATATATATGATA
This sequence comes from Pituophis catenifer annectens, assembly GCF_029215685.1. NCBI lineage: Eukaryota > Metazoa > Chordata > Lepidosauria > Squamata > Colubridae > Pituophis > Pituophis catenifer. Next base: position 2,588,718 of record NW_027256895.1, read on the forward strand.
GATATATGATAGATAGACAGATAGATGATAGATAGATAGATAGATAGATAGATAGATAGATAGATAGATACATACATACATACATACATACATACATACATACATACATGATAGGTAGGTAGGTAAGTAGGTAGGTAGATGGATAGATAGATAGAGATGGATGGATAGATATTGATAATAGATAGATAGATGGATGATAGATAAGTAGGTAGATGGATAGATAGATAGATTAGATACGATAGATAGATAGATAGATAGATAGATACATACATACATACATACATACATACATACATACATACATGATAGGTAGGTAGGTAAGTAGGTAGGTAGATGGATACTTAGAGATGGATGGATAGATATAATAGATAGATAGATGGATGATAGATAAGTAGGTAGATGGATAGATAGATAGATTAGATACGATAGATAGATAGATAGATAGATAGATAGATAGATAGATAGATAGATATGATAGATTAGATAATAGGTAAGTAGGTAGATGGATAGATTAGATACGATAGATAGATAGATAGATAGATGGATGGATGGATGGATGGATGGATGGATGGATGGATAGATGGATGGATAGACGGGAGAGAGGGGAGAAGAGATGAGAGAAAAGAAGGGAGAAAAGGGGGAGGAGAGAAGAGAGAAGGGGAGGAGGAGGAGGAGAGAAGGGAGAGGGGAGAAAGACAAGAGAGAAGGAGAGAAGAGGGGGAGGAGAGAAGAGAGGGAAGGAAGAAGAGAGAAGGGAGAGAGAGGAGAGGGAAGGAAGAAGAGAGAAGGGAGAGGGAGGAGAGAGGACAGGAGAGAGAAAAGGGGGAGGAGAGGAAAGAAGGGAGAGAGGAGAGAGAAAAGAGGGGAGGGGAAGAGAGGGGGAGAGAAGAGAGAAGGAGCGAGAGAAGAGAGGGGAGGAAGAAGAGAGAAGAGAAACAGGGAAACTATCAGAACTTGGAATCTCGGTTGTAAGAGACCCCAGGGAGCTCCGTCGGAGCTTTGGAAAGCCATTGCTAAAACGACCGGTCGTCATTGGAGGACTCCGCTGTGGACGTTGGCGGGGCTGACCCGGGCCTGCGCTTGCTGCCTCTCCCTCCAGGTGCTGGGCTTCAACACCCGTCAGCGCAAGGCCTTCCTGAACGCCGTCATGCGCTGGGGGATGCCTCCCCAGGACGCCTTCACCTCCCAGTGGCTGGTTCGAGACCTGCGAGGCAAGACGGAGAAGGAATTTAAGTAGGTACCTTCTCCGTTCGGGATTCGGATCTTACAGCCCCTCAGCGGTGGAAGGAGTGGGGGGGGGGAGGGAAACCCACCAAAACGAGCCGCAGAATTTGCCATTTTTTAAAAAAAAAATTATTTAAAAGAAGTTTTGAACATCTGTTGAGAAAAGTTTCCGATATCCAACCTCCGAAATCGACCTCCTTGTCAATTTAAGCCCGTTGTTCTTTTCCTGCCTTTTTGGAACGAGGTCGAACAATTCGGCCTCGTCTTCGTCGTGAGAGCCTTCCGGATATTCAGAAGCAGGCATCACGTCTCGGCACTGATGGCGTTACCTAGCTTGGTCGTGAAACGTCGGCAAGAAAGCCATAAGCTGAGAGAGCCCACAAGGAGCCCACAGTCCTCCTCCTCCTTCACCGCCTCCTCCTCTCTACAAACCCCACTCCCTTCTAGCACTGATAATGATACCTAGTAGGGTCATGAAATGTCTGCAAGAAAGCCACAAGCTGAGAGAGCCCACAAGGAGCCCACAGTCCTCCTCCTCCTTTCCTTCTCCTTCTCCTTCACCTCCTCCTTCTTCTCCTCCTCCTCTCCACAAACGTCACTCCCTTCTAGCACTGATAATGTTACCTAGTAGGGTCATGAAATGTTTGCAAGAAAGCCAGTCCTCCTCCTCCTCCTTTCCTTCTCCTTCTCCTCCTCCTCCTCCTCCTCTTTAGAAACCCCACTCCCTTCTAGCACTGATAATGTTAGCTAGTAGGGTCACGAAACGTCTGCAAGAAAGCCACAAGCTGACAGAGCACCAAGGAGTCCACAGGGGAATCGTCATGGAGCACTGGTACGCCAGAAACCGGTCCGGGCAAAACAGCAAAGGTGGGACTAGAACTCCCAGTCTCCTAGTGATTGGCCAAAATTCATCTGCCTTTCATGCCTAAAATGGAACTAGAACTCCCGGTCTCCTGGTCTATTTGTGTCAGAAGCATTGGCACAAAGCCACTCTGCTGCCTTTCAGGCCTAAAGTGGGACTAGAACTCCCAATCTCCTAGTGATTGACCCAAATTCACTCAGCTGCCTTTCATGCCTAAAGCGGAACTAGAACTCCCAGTCTCCTGGTGATTGGCCCATCCAGCTGGCTTTCACGCCTAAGGTGGAACTAGAACTCCCAGTCTCCTGGTCGGTATTTGGGTCAGAAGCATTGGCCCAAAGTCACCCAGTTGGCTTTCGTGCCCAAGGCGGTACTAGAACTCCCAGTCTCCTGGTGATTGGCCCACCCAGCTGGCTTTCGCGCCTAAGGTGAAACTAGAACTCCCGGTCTCCTGGTGATTGACCCAAATTCACCCAGCCACCTTTCATGCCTAAAATGGAACTAGAACTCCCGGTCTCCTGGTCTATCTTTCTGTCAGAAGCATTGGCCCAAAGTCACCCAACTGGCTTTCATGCCCAAGGTGGGACTAGAACTCCCAGTCTCCTGATGATTGACCCAAATTCACCCAGCCGCCTTTCATGCCTAAGGTGGGACTAGAACTCCTGGTCTCCTGGTCTGTCTTTGTGTCAGAAGCATTGGCCCAAAGCCACCCAGCTGCCTTTCATGCCTAAAGTGGAACTAGAACTCCCAGTCTCCTGGTGATTGGCCCACCCAGCTGGCTTTCGCGCCTAAGGTGAAACTAGAACTCCCGGTCTCCTGGTGATTGACCCAAATTCACCCAGCCACCTTTCATGCCTAAAATGGAACTAGAACTCCCGGTCTCCTGGTGATTGGCCCACCCAGCTGGCTTTCGCACCTAAGGTGAAACTAGAACTCCCGGTCTCCTGGTGATTGACCCAAATTCACCCAGCCACCTTTCATGCCTAAAATGGAACTAGAACTCCCGGTCTCCTGGTCTGTCTTTCTGTCAGAAGCATTGGCCCAAAGTCACCCAACTGGCTTTCATGCCCAAGGCGGGACTAGAACTCCCAGTCTCCTGATGATTTACCCAAATTCACCCAGCCTTTCATGCCTAAGGTGGGACTAGAACTCCTGGTCTCCTGGTCTGTCTTTGTGTCAGAAGCATTGGCCCAAAGCCACCCAGCTGCCTTTCATGCCTAAAGTGGAACTAGAACTCCCAGTCTCCTGGTGATTGGCCCACCCAGCTGGCTTTCGCGCCTAAGGTGAAACTAGAACTCCCGGTCTCCTGGTGATTGACCCAAATTCACCCAGCCACCTTTCATGCCTAAAATGGAACTAGAACTCCCGGTCTCCTGGTCTGTCTTTCTGTCAGAAGCATTGGCCCAAAGTCACCCAGTTGGCTTTCCTGCCCAAGGCGGGACTAGAACTCCCAGTCTCCGCCTTTCTAACCACCACAGGACCAAACCCAGTGCTTCGTTTGCCAAGTGATGATGGTTCTTACTCATCTGACACCCTCTCCAAACACATTTCTTGTCTGTGTTTTCCTGGAGAGCGAAGCGAAGGGATGGCCTCCTCTCCCTCAAGCAGACACAGAGCAAGGGAAGGCTGTGTCCAGGCGCATTGGCGAGTCTTAAGGCGTGACTCCTGCCAAGCTGGCCCACAGCTACAGAGCCCGCTGCTCTCTCGGTTGAAGATGTACGAAGAGAATCTGATGGCAAACGGGTGGAACGGAAAGTTCCAGAAGCACCGGGGGGGGGAGGAGAGTATTGGGTTTAGGATCCGTACCTAGACGTCTCCACTCACTCCCTGCTCCTAGGACGGTGTCTCTCGGCCTTAGCAACTGTAGGGTGTGTGGACTTCAGCTCCCAGAATTCCCCGACCATCATGGCAACCTTAAGATATGCGGACTTCAATTCCCAGAATTCCCCAGCCATCATGATGTGTAGACTTCAACTCCCAGAATTCCCCAGCCATCATGGCAACCTTAAGATATGCGGACTTCAACTCCCAGAATTCCCTGGCCATCATGGCAACCTTAAGATATGCGGACTTCAATTCCCAGAATTCCCCAGCCATCATGATGTGTAGACTTCAACTCCCAGAATTCCCCAGCCATCATGGCAACCTTAAGATATGCGGACTTCAACTCCCAGAATTCCCTGGCCATCATGGCAACCTTAAGATATGCGGACTTCAATTCCCAGAATTCCCCAGCCATCATGATGTGTAGACTTCAACTCCCAGAATTCCCCAGCCATCATGGCAACCTTAAGATATGCGGACTTCAACTCCCAGAATTCCCTGGCCATCATGGCAACCTTAAGATATGCGGACTTCAATTCCCAGAATTCCCTGGCCATCATGGCAACCTTAAGATATGCGGACTTCAATTCCCAGAATTCCCCAGCCATCATGATGTGTAGACTTCAACTCCCAGAATTCCCCAGCCATCATGGCAACCTTAAGATATGCGGACTTCAACTCCCAGAATTCCCTGGCCATCATGGCAACCTTTGACGCCCCTTCTCTGGAACATTCCTGCAATTCAACAAATCAAAACTACCTTAATCCAAAGATTTGAGGTTTGACTTCCTTCGCCTGGACCGGAGGGAGACACCATCGCATACCATCGCGCCCTCTTTCCCAATTTTTTTCCTTTTCTGTCTCCGCAGGGCCTACGTTTCTCTCTTCATGAGGCACCTCTGCGAACCCGGAGCGGACGGTTCGGAGACGTTTGCCGACGGGGTGCCGAGGGAAGGTCTGTCCAGACAGCAGGTCCTGACACGGATAGGAGTCATGTCTCTGGTTAAAAAAAAGGTATGGGACTCTTGGGCAGCAACGATGGAAGGCCCAACCATCATCCAGTGCCCTTCTAATTACTCGGCATTGGTTCCTCCCCAAGGAAGGAAAAATGAAGGACATACTGGTCTAAATCAGGGCTGTCAAGCACAAGAGCCGAGGGTCGGATCCGGCCCACGATGTGGTCAGATCCGGCCCGCGAGGCCATCCTGGAAAATGTTAACCCTCAGAGGTGGTATTGACTTACTTTCCCTACCGGTTCGCAAATGTGAGTGCGCACCTCGGTGCATGCGTGTGGCCTTCCACGCAGGCGCTTTGCTCGCATATGTGGCTTGCATGTGTGCGCACGGCTTCAAAATGTGCCTAAATAGGACGGCGTAGCACCCGGGTGATTACCGGTTTGTTTGAACAGGTGCGAACCGGCGCGAACCGGCTGAATACCACCTCTGGCTGGCCTGCATCGCTTCAGCACGGTCTACCCAATGCAAAGAGGAAACATGCCAGCAGTTTGGGGAGTGGCGTCAAACTGGCCGCACCCACCCAGTTGGCCACGCCCAATGGGTGACGTTAAGATGGCCACGCCCCACCTGGGGACAACCATAGCCCTCAATGAAATTGAGTTTGACACTCCTGGTTGAGTTGTTTCTGAGGTGGGGGTGGTGGAGCTCATTGACCCGGAGGCCTTCAATACAAGGGCACCTTCGTAAATCGGTACATTGGTAAACTATTTATTGATGTATTTATTTATCTCTTATTGCCATTATTATCTTTGTCAATAACTCAAGGCAGTGGACATAGCCAATATTCCTTCCTCCTTTTTCCTATTTGCCCCACAAACCACAATCCTGTTGAAAGAGGTTGGGTTGAAAGAGAGGGACTGGCCCCCCAAAGTCACCTATCTGGCTTTCATGGCTTAAGTGGAACTAGAACTCACCATCGCCTGGTGATTGGACCAAAGTCACCCAGCTGGCTTTCATGCCTAAAGTGAGACTAGAACTCGCCGTCTCCTAGTGATTGGCCCAAAGTCACCCAGCTGGCTTTCATTCCTATGGTGAGACTAGAATTCACTGTCTCCTGGTGGATTGGCCCAAAGTCACCCAGCTGGCATCCATGCCTAAGGCGGGACTAGAACTCCCGGTCTCCTGGTTTCTAAGCCAGCCCTTTTAACCATTACCCCAGAGTATCTCTCTAAACGATGTGCTTCTCAGTTTGGACGTTCTCTAAAATTCCCACCAATTTTTTTTTTTTTGCTAGGGTAGTAGACTTCTACTGCGGAATGGTTTTATTTTTGCGACCGTTGTCATTGCAGACTTAAAATTGCTCACGGGGGGGGGGGCGTGTGCGTGTGTTTGCATGACAGGTACAAGAGTTTGAACATATTAACGGCCGCTGGAGTATGCCTGAATTGATGCCCGACCCCAGCGCGGACTCCAAAAAGTCTTCCCGAGCCTCGTCCCCCACCATCAAAACCTCCACCACCACCCCAGAACCCAGCTGCACCAACACGCCCTGCACCTCCAAACCAGGTAGGCATCCACCAGGGACGGAGCAAAAGGACAGGACCTGTCACGAGGGCGGGGGGACGGTGGACGGTGGACCCTGAAGCTGTTTGAATCTACCCAACCCCGTTTTAAGGCAGGCGAAATGGACAAAGCTGAATCTTGTCTGCATGATTTCTGTTCAGGATTTCAATGTCTGCCTTTTTTAAGAGGCTGGTTCGTGTTGCTAGTATCATCGTCATCTTCATTTAACGACCCCATAATCCCTTGCGGGGTGGAGTCTTGGGCAACTGAATGGAGCTAGCAAGAGTGTTTTACCGGCCGGATGCCCTTCTTGTCGCCAGCGTGGAGTTTTGTTCGGCAGATATATTCTCAGTCTGCCCAGAGAGAAAAATATCTGCCTCTACCTAGGATCGAACTGAAAAATTGACTTTTTTTCCAGTGCCGTTGTAACTTTAAATGGTCACTAAATGAACTCTTGTAAGTGGAGGACTAGCTACTTGTTTGTGAAAATAAAATACAGAGACTGTTAAATTGATTTTGAAGTGACAGGAGCACGGCTAAGCTCTGAGTGAAGGCAGGCAGCTAGATCTTTGGGGGAAGGAAAAGTGGGTCTAGCATCATAGAATCCTTGTGTCAGGGTTCCGATGGATGCCCTAATTACATCATGAGCTTCATGTCTGCACGTTGCCAAGTGAAGCCAGCTCAGACCCTACGTAATTTATGCTCCAATTATGACCCTGTTTCCCCCCTCCTCCCAGGTTGTGTTATCGATCACATTCCAACAGAGCAGTTTCACAGTTGTAGAGGTCACTCCCCTCCGGTTGCTGTAGGTAACCCTGGGAAACAGCCTTGAGAGAGATAAGCATAGAATGTGCATCTGTCTTTGGCTGCTGTGCCATTTCGCTGTTTTCCCATCCCCTCTGGCCTATGGCAACTCGAGAGCAGGCCAGGGATGCTTTGCGAGTTGATACCTTGCGTTGGAAGGGACCTCGGAGGTCTTCTAGTCCAACCCCAAGGCAGGAGTCCTTCTTCTATCCCGGACAATTGGTTGTTGGGATGATCCATAAAATTGAAGGCAGATTATCGTATCTGTTGTGGCCTGCCAGCGGAGCTGGTGGCAGATTCGGACAATGAGGAGGTTGGGGAGGAACATGGGCCAGTCCTGGAGTCTGGGGAAGGCTCTGATGAGGGCTCTGCGTCGGAGGCAGAGAGGGGGCCAGGGCCGTCTAACAGTTATCAGCTGCCTTCGGAGTCGGACATCAGTGGGGCAGAAGAACAGCTGGAGCCTGTTCCCGATGTGCGCATGCACAGAGCTGCCAGGAGAAGGGAAAAATTAAGGAACAAGGGTCGACTCAGGAATAAAGCCACAGGTGGATGATGAGGGGAATAAAGAGGAGCGAAAGGGGAGTGGAGTTTGCAGGAGACAATTAGTTCAATTCATGGGGGTGAAGATCTGTTCCTGACTTCTTGCCAAGTAATTGCTGCTACTACAGCGTGCCGTTTGGAAGATATCGGCCTGGCAACTCTCCAAGGTCTGTAGTTGTGAAATCTCCTGAAAGACGGTTTGCCGGGACTTTGCTGGAGAGGAATTTCCCTTTAACCTAAATAAAAGAGGATTTATCGGGACGAGGAGTCGGCTTCCTGATCTCAGGGGAGGCCTAGGTCAGAGCAGTGTCCTCTGTTCCTCCAGCTACTCCAGCCCCCAGTGACAAAGGAGACGGGGCCACCGCGGCCGAAAAGGAGGAGTTGGAGACCAAGGAGGAGAAGTTGGAGAAGGAGACGAAAGGCGGCGAGAAAATGGAGACCGAGGTTTGTAACTTGGCTCCAGTGCCCGTTACTTGGGGAGAATCTTTTTTTTTGGAAAGTGAGATTTTTAGGGAAATCGCCTTGTTGGGAATACTTCGTAGGTACCTGGCTGTCATTCTTTCTCCTGCTTCCCGTCTTAATAATACTTCTTGTGTCCGTTTTTCTTACACCCGAACGCCTGAATTAGGTTTGAAAGAATGATTTCACCCGTAGGATAACTTGGGAATGTTAAGGTTCTAAGTAACATCCCCAACCAAAGAAAACTCCGAGGCTTGAAGTTCCTCAAAGTTCCATTTTATTAGAGAGGTCATATTGGCGCATCTGGGAAAACCCGAATCTGAAAGCTTCCGGGTTTTCCCCACCCAAAAGAAAGTTCAAGTCCCTGCCCAAAACCCACATGGTCCAATCAAGCACCGTCCCAATTGGAGATGCCTCCCAGTTCCGGTTGTCCAGGTGCAGGGCAAGATGTCCTTGACTCCCTGAGAAAGGAATGTTATTATGACTACATATCACCCATGCTCCGTACAATCCCCCCTCCCAGTTTCCCACAGTAGTAAACGTGGCAGCCCTGAAGATCCCACGAAAAAAATGACAGGGACATCCTTCGAGTAGCATTTGAACAAGCCTGAATGGCTTGATTTTTATTTTATTTTTTATTGATACGTATGTACTTATTATTTACAAAATGTATATTAAACCTATCCTATTTATATTACAGCTGTTCTCTCCAAAGCAGCTGAAGGCAGGAGGAGAAGCAACAACAACAGATGGAAACTCATCAAGGAGAGAAGCAACCTGGAATTGAGGAGAAAGTTCCTGACGGGGAAGACAATTAACCAGGGGAACAGCTTGCCACCTGAAGTTGTGGGTGGCTCCATCACTGCAGGTTTTGAAGAAGAGACCAGACAGCCATTTGTCTGAAATGGGAGAGGGTCTCCTTGCTTGAGCAGGGGGTTGGACTAGACCCGAATAACAGAGATGGAAGGGACCTTGGAGGTCTTCTAGTCCAACCCCCTGCCGAAGCAGGAAACCCTAAACCATTTCAGACAATTGGTTATCCAACATCTTCTTAAAAACGTCCAGTGATGGAGCATTTACAACTTCTGGTGGCAAGCAGTTCCACTGATTCATTGTCCTCACTGTCAGGAAATTTCTCCTTAGTTCCAGGTTGCTTCTCTCCTTGGTTTCCATCCATCGCTTCGGTGCCTTGGAGAATAATTTTGACACCTCCCCCCCCTCTTCTTTGTGGCGAGTACATAAGACTCGGTGGTCTTATGTAGAGTTCTCTGCCTTGCATTTCCCAGCCTTCCGCGCCCGAACAGCCCCTTTCTGCCACCTTCGCAGGGGATAAAATGGAGCTGGAGCCTTCGAAGAAGCCGGAGGACGAGGGCCCGATGGTGGCCAGGGAAAAGGAGTCGGAAGCTGAGCCGGCGGTCAAGGACGAAAAGGAGAAATTGGGTAAGCCAAGGTTGATCGGGAAGGTTCCTTCGAAAAGAAGGAGAGAAGGCTCACATCGGAGCATTAAAATTGTATTTAAAAGTCTGTAGAGATTCTCCGTCATCCAGGTTAAGGTGCTTTTTCAGGACTTTTCTGGTTTTTTTTTCTTTTGAAGAGGTTTCGCTTCTCATCCAAGAAGCTTCTTCCGTTCTGAAGAACTGATCTCCTTTGCTCTCAAGAACTGAAGAAGCTTCTTGGATTGAGAAGCGAAACCTCTTCAAGGAAAAACAAAAAAAACCAGAAAGTCCAGTTGACTCCTGAAAAAAAAGCACCTTTGGGACAAAATTGTATTTAGTTTTTTTCTTTTTTTAAAAAACAATTTTTATTTTATTCAGAGACAAACCAAAACGAGACAAAGAACATTTTAAATCAACGTTTTAAAATAAAAAGGTGTTAGGAAAAAAAACAGAGCAGGACCTCCAGACCTGTAAAAATCACCATGGCCATTTGCAAAGTGGGTATTTTTTTTTCTTTCTTCCCCACCCGTCATTGGTTCCTCCTCTTCTTTCCAGATGCTGATTTGGAGAAGCTGGTGGTGGCGGAGGAAAAATCCGCGGAGAGTGATGACAGCAAGGAAAAGACGGAGGGAGAAACTCAGGACCCCAAGAAAGGTAACGTAGGCTGGAGGAAGGATCTGCAGACGTGCAAGGCGAGGAATGCCTGCGATGGCAGGATTTGCACCAGGGGCCGTTGTAGCTTTCAGGCGAGCAATCCTGCATCCTGGCTGGGAAGAGGTTGTGAGACAAGTGTCTAGGTTAGGCGTCCAATCTTGGGGATTTTAAGACCTGTGGACTTCAACTCCCAGAATTCCCCAGCCAGCTTTTTTTTTTTCCACTTTGCTGAAGTCAAGATATATTACGTCGACCGCATTCCCACTGTCTATTAAGAATTTTTTTCAAGCCATTCATGCCATTTGTTCTAAATTATGTAATAATCTGTCTTGAGACAGAATGGCTTGAGACTAGAACAATAAATACAGGGGAGAATCTAAAAATGTAAAATATGTATATAACAAATATATAGAAATGTATAAAATTAAGATTATTAGTGTTAGAAAATACAGTGTACCCAAAGAAAAAGGGACAATGAAGAAAATGAAACGGTAAGAGAGAGATGATGGGAAAGGTACAAAACGGAAAGAAGACCACTAAGAAACATTGGTTAAAAAAGAGGATATATTTAAATGTTGTATGTTATGTGTTTGTCATATTGTGTTATAATAAAATATTAAATTTAGAATTCTTTATTCTCATTCTAATCCTATCCTATTAAAAAAATGCAAGAAAGGTAATAATTTCTTCTCGTCCTATCCATGCTGAATTCTGGGAAACCCTTGCTGGCTGGGGAATAATGTATTTTAAAATATGGGTATTTTAAATTATGGGTATTAATTCAGCCAAATTTATTTAATTCATTTTATTTGATTTTAAATTTTGTATATGTATGTGTTTTATTTTATGGCTGTTCACCGGTCTGAGTCCTTCGGGAGTAGGGCGGTATAGAAATTCAATCAATCAATCAATCAATCAATCAATAAATAAATAAATAAAATTCTGGGAGTTGAAGTCTACAAGGTGGCCAAGATTTGGACATCCCCGATCTAGATTTGGTTGCTCTTGGCTGCTGGGATGCCCCAACGCTGGGCAGGGGTAGTAACAACGGTTTTGATAGGTAGGGCAAGACAACCAATCGTGTATTGGCATTCACTTCGCTACCGGTTGGCAAATGTGAGCGCCCGCGGCACCTCCACGCATGCACAGGACCTTCCACGCATGCGCTGAGCGTCGAAAACGAGACGTGATTACATCCGGGTGGGTGGGCGGAGCTTTCACTGCTACCGGTTCGCCGAACCGGATAGAACCAGCTGAATACCACAACTGAATAGCGCCATCCAGCCTCATCCTTTCCCCCTCTCGCCATTGGCTTCCTTCTGCAGGGGGATCCCATGTAGTTTACACTCCAGGCAGACCCACGGATTGTGGGTGGGAGAATTTGGCCGGGGCTTCCTCAGCAGGCGACCCTGAAAAAGAGACGGGAACCGAGGAATGGAAAAGTAGATCCGTTCTGAAGTCCAATATATATATATATATATTGTCTTAAAAGGAGATGTGAAATCAGAGCGAGAGACGGCCAAGGAATCGAAAACTGGCAGCCTCCGGGACGAGAACCGGAACAACGGGAAGAGGGAAGACCGGATGGAGAAACCCCGGTTTATGTTCAACATTGCGGATGGTGGCTTCACAGGTAGGATGTTGGGCTGGGTGGGCGCTGGAGAGATCGGATTCGTGGTTTTCTTTCTTTTTTTTTTTTCCCATTGTTTATTCCATCGTTCCGTCACTTTTGCTACTTGTTACCTTTAGACTTTTCATTCTTTTTTCGTTTGTCATCCTTCTCCTTTTCTCCGGTTTTTATTGCTTTTAGCAGCCTTAAGGGTACAGCCAGCCCTGCCATGGGATTGATGGCAAATACATTTAATTAATAAATGAATGAATTTTAAAAATTCTTTTCATTACTCCATTTTTATTGCTATAAGCAAGCTAGAGTGTAGCCCTGAAGTGAAATTCATAGCAAATAAAATAATAAAATTAAATTAAATTAAATTAAATAATAAAATAATAAAATAAAATAAAATAATAAATATTCTTTTCGTTACTCCGTTTTTATTGCTGTAAGCAGGCTAGAGTATAGCCCTGAGGTGAAATTCATGGCAAATAACATAAAATAAAATAAAACAAAAAAATAAATATTCTCTTCATTCCTCCATTTTTATTGTTGTAAGCAGGCTAGAGTGTAGCCCTGAGGTGAGATTGATGGCAAATTAAATTAATAAATAAATTAAAATAAAATAAATTATTTTCATTTCTGTTTTTATTGCTGTAAGCAGGCTAGAGTATAGCCCTGAGGTGAGATTGATGGCAATTAAATTAAAGTATAAATAAATAAATAAATAAATAAATAAATAAATACATACATACATACATACATACATACATACATACATACATAAATATAAAATAAAATAATAAAATAAAATAAAATAAAATAAAATAAAATAAAATACCGGTAAATAAATTCCTTTCATTACTCCGCTTTTATTGTTGTGAACAGGCGAGGTGAGGTGAGATTGATGGCAAATAAATTTAAGAAACAAATACATACATTCTTTTTATTTCTTGTTTTTATTGCTGTAAACAGCCCAGAGTATTTGCCTCATCGCGAGATGAGCGGCAAATAAATTTTACAAGCCAACCAACCAACAAATAAATTCCATTCCAAATTTGGACCCGAAGCCGGGTACAGTTAAAACCAATATCTTTAAATAAAATTTTAAAAAAAGCAGAATAAAAACCCAATACCATATAAAATTGAATATAATGGGAGAGCATCACACCCCACGGCCAAAGAGCCAAGTTTGCAAGGTTTGGGGTTGCAAGTACACATAGTCCTTGACTTACAACTGTTAGTTTAGCAACTGTTCCAAGTTAGGATAACGCAGGAAAAAGGGGACTTAGGACCGGGTCCTCCCACTTATGACCATTGTAGCATTCCCCACGGTCATGGGATCAAACTTCGGACGCTTCGCAACTGGCGTGCATTTATGACAGTTGCAGTATCCCGGGATCCTGCAATCCCCTTTTGTGATGGATTCGCTCAACGACCTTGTGATTGATTCAATGAACAGCTGCAGTGTTTTGTTTAACAACGGTGGCAAGAAAGGTCATACAATGGGCCAAAAGCTCCATTAACAACTGTCTCGCTTGGCAACGGAAATTTTGAGCTCAATAGTGGCCGGAAGTCAAGGACTAGCCGTATAGAGAAGTCTACAGAACCGGTGCCACCTCCTTGTAGTCATGTTTACAGATAGTCCTTGACTTATGACCATTCGTTTAGTGACCATTTGAAGTTACACTGGAAAAAAAAGTGACGTAGGGCAGTTTTTCGCATTTATGACCGTTGCAGCCTCCCCATGGTCAGGTGATCAAAATTCAGGCGACCTCATATTTATGACGGTCGCAGTCTCCCGGGGTCACGTGATCCCCTTCTGCGACCTTCTGACAGGCAAAATCAATGGGGGAAAGTCAGATTCACTTAACGATTGTTAATGTGAACGGCAGCGATTCGCTTAACAACGGCAGCAAGAAAGGTGGTAAAACAGGCCCAAGCTCGCTTAACGATTGTCTCGCTTAGCCACGGAAACCGAGGGCTCAACTGGGGCCGTACGTCGAGAACTAGCTGTCACGTGGGTAAATTCAGTCTTGGCGGGGAAAGAATTTCTGATTCTTGGACATGTCACCTGTCCGTAAACCACCTTGGGGAGAAACTGAGGCTTGAGCGGGTTTCCCAAACCGACCGGTGACGATTTTTCTCCCATCTCTCCGGCTAGAACTTCACACCCTCTGGCAGAACGAAGAGCGAGCCGCCATCTCCTCCAGCAAGCTGAACGAAATTTGGCACCGACGGCATGACTACTGGCTGCTGGCGGGCATCGTCCTGTATCCTTTGGCTTGGGGGGGGGGGAAAGGGGGGGTATGTGTGTGCCCGCGACTCGGGGTAAAGACAGAGAACAGGCCCCGACCAACGTGGGGAAGCGAGAAAGGGACACCGTCTTGAGAGAGAACTGGGCTTGCAAACACATCATATGAAGGACGGGGAGGCTTAAGCGTTTTCAAGGGACAGCCAAGTGGCACAGCTGCGTGGTGGCTGGTCTGCTTATTTATAAGCAGAGCTCCTGGGAGAATGTCTGGGAAAAGCGGGAGTGGGCTGCAGCCCCCGGGTCTCAGGCAGGGGTGAAATGCTACCCATCGAATGGCTTCCTTCCGGTGTGGCCGCGGTGAGATCGTCCCAGGTGCCTTGACATTTCCTCGAGGGACATTCTCAAACTTATATATGTGCGATCCCAAAGGTCCTTTTTCCAAAGGCAGATGGCAAACGTCCCGTGGTCTTTGGAAAAAGCACCTTTTGGGACTACCGTGACCTGGATGAATCTCCATAAACACGTATGAGTTATAGTTTGTTTCCGGTGCATCGCAATCGCGCTGTGGATTGTCAGCTGTTCCTCGCTTTAAGACAGTAAAGGGAAGAGGAGATATCCTTGAGGATGCTCAGATGAGCCTCGGATCCCCCTTCTCTGATTTCCTCGGGTCTCTCCTCCTTGCCGCAAGTGGACCACTCCTTAACCCACCCACCCACCCCCGTCCGGCAGACATGGCTACGCTCGCTGGCAGGACATCCAGAACGACAACCAGTTTGCCATCATCAATGAGCCTTTTAAAAGCGAAGCCAACAAGGGGAACTTTTTGGAGATGAAGAACAAGTTCCTGGCCAGAAGGTTCAAGGTGCGAACAAATCTCTTAGGGGTAGCAGAGGAGAAAAGCTGGACCTCGTCCTCAAGGTTTAGAAGGAGGAATGATTCTTCTGTCTTCTCCCCGTTTCCTCCCTCGTTTCTGCGAATAGAACGGAATAGAATAGGAAAGAAAACGTGGAATGGAATGGAAATAGAAATTAATAGAGTAGAATAGAAATAGAATTAGAATAGAATTAATAGAATAGAAATAGAAAATAGAATAGAAATAGAATAAGAATAGAATTGAATTAATATAGAATAAGAATAGAATAGAATGTAGAAATAGAATTGAATAGATAATAAAATATAGAATTAGAAAAGAATAAAATATAGAATTTAGAATAGAATAGAGAATAGAATAAAATAAAATTAAGAGAATAGAATAAAAAAGAGAATAAAATAGAAATAGAATAACTTTATTCTCACTTTGAATGTACAGTGTGTCAGCACTTCAACCTGCATTTACTCTAGTGCTGACATAAGGAGGAGAAGAGGGGGCAGCTGGCAAGAGGACGCTTGACTTCTCACCTACTTATTTTCCCTGAAGATAATGTCCCCTAGGAGATGGGATGGGAGGGGGGACATTCCTGGGAGCTGAAGTAGTAGATATGGGGAGAGTGATTTGGAAGATGGCCAATGAGACGCAGAGAATTGGGGAACGGAAAGGGAAGGTTTGGGGTCAGGAAGTCAGTGTTGGCTACGCCACAATCGGGGACAGATTGTCGTACTTAATAAAACGAAAGATTTCTTCAAAGATTACTTGTTTGGAAATGCCATTTATTTTAATTAAGACGACATCGAAACCTGACACAGTCGATCTGCATACATTAAAACAAAACGTCCCAATGTGAAAACCATTAAAGTGAAAATTAAAATGATTCCAGCTCCTGGAACAGGCCTTGGTGATCGAAGAGCAGCTCCGCCGGGCCGCCTACCTGAACATGACGCAGGATCCCAGCCACCCGGCCATGGCTCTCAACACCCGCTTTGCCGAGGTGGAGTGTCTGGCCGAGAGCCACCAGCACTTGTCCAAGGAGTCTCTGGCCGGCAACAAGCCCGCCAACGCCGTCCTGCACAAGGGTAAGAGGCGGGCGGGTAGGCGGGCGCGGCGAGGACGGTCCACGTGACTCCCCCACTCCCCACCACCACCACACCCCGCACCCCCCGGCCTCTGTGCGTGATCCTTCTGTACCCCCCTCTCTGAATCCATTAAAGTGCGGTTGTGCTGAGCAAAGCCACGGTGTGTGGGTCGTCTCCTTGGTCCTGCTCTGTGTATCTCTGCTTCCGTCTGTCCCACCGAGTATCCCACTAGTATCTCCGGAGAATTCTCCCATCCTCTCTCTTTGGAAGGGCCCTCAAAATTTTTCTCTCCTCCCTCGCTTGCTGAACATCACTCTTCCCCCCCAACACCCAACACCTCCCAAAATAACTCTGGAATGAGCATCTCAGGGTAGAAAAAAAACCCATACATTTGGGTTTTTACATCAAATGTATCAAATTTGACACATTTACAGTTTTTACTATCAAATGTAAAACGGCCAGTAAATATTGTTGGGTTAGAAACCAGGTGCTTCTGGGATATCTAGCTTGGCGCCCTTCCAGTCTGCCTGGCATCCGTTCACCGAGTATTGTGAGTTGTCCTGATTTTACCGTTGTGCCCATCAAAATGTCACGTCTCTATATGTATATGTATCATCATCATTTAACAACCCCATAATCCCTTGAAGGGTGGCATCTGGGCTGCTGAATGGAGCTGAGTGTTTTACTGGCCGGATGCCTTTCCTGTCTCCAATGCGGAGTTTTGTTCGGCAGATATATTCTCATTGTGCCCAGAGAGAGAAATATCTGCCTCTACCTAGGATCGAACTCCTGATTGTGAGGCGAGAGCTCCACCTCTAGGCCACTGCACGACTCTATATGTATGTATGTGTGTATATATATATATATATATATGTATACAAACAGGCACACAAACACAACATATACACACGTATCTATCTGAATATATAGATACATATCAGCGGCTGCATAAAATTCTAGTGCATTTCTCTCGTCAATTTCACCAGTTATCACGTGAGTATCGCCCGAGTTTTAGCTTTTGAGGCCTTGAATTCTCTTCGAATAAAATTACAGGTAGTCCTTGACTTACAACAGTCCATTTAGTGACGGTTCGAAGCTACGACGTCACTGAGAAAAGGGACTGTTTTTCACGCTTAACGACCGTTGCGGCGTTTCCCCAGGCTCACGCGATCAAAATTCAAGACGCTTGCCAACCGACTCACATTTATGACGGTTGCAGCGTCCCGGCCTCACGCGACGAGCAAAGTCAAATCGGGGAAGCCGGATTCGGCTTAACGACCGCGTTCCCTAATTGAACAACTGCAGTGATTCACTTAACAACCGTTGTCAAGGAAGGTGGTACAATGGGGCAAAACATGCTCAACAGGTGTCTCACTGAGCAAATGGAAATTTTTAGCGGTCGTTAAGTCGAGGACTGCCTGTATCTCCTGCTTTTTGGGGCATTCCATACCTTGGTGGACGATGGGCTTTTGGGTTCAGCCAGAACAGCTGGCAGGAAAAAAAATTAGCCAGGGACTTAGAGGCCCTTGAGAAGAGACTGGACGGTCATTTGTCTGGAACGGGATAGGATCTCCTTCCTGAGAGTAAGGGGCTGGACTAGAAGACCTCCAAGGTCCCTTCTATAGAATATAGAACTTGCTAACTTGAGATTTAATCAGTGGAACTGCCTGCCTCTAGAAGTTGTGGGAGCTCCAACACTGGAAGAGACACTATAGACAACCGTTTGTCTGAAATGGGATGGGAGGGGGTTGGACTAGAGGACCTCCGAGATCCCCTCTTCCAGCTCTATTCTGATTTGAAATTGGGAAGGCTGTTCTCCAGGGAGCGTAGCCAGCCAGGAAAAGTCATCTGATGGATTTTGCTTTCTCTTCTATCTCTTCTTCTTCTTCTTCTCCTGCTTCTTCTTTTGGGCGGCTGGGCCAGTGCTGAACCAGCTGGAGGAGCTGCTCAGCGACATGAAGGCCGACGTGACTCGCCTGCCGGCTACGCTTTCCCGCATCCCTCCGATCGCTGCCCGGCTCCAGATGTCCGAGCGCAGCATCCTGAGCCGCTTAGCAAGCAAGGGGAACGAAACTCAGACCGTTCCGGTAAAATGCCAACCTTCCTGCTCTCTCTCTCTCTCTCTCTCTCTCTCCACCCCTCCTCTCCCCACCCCCCAACCTCCGTTCCCCCCTGAAATTAGCAGACGGCGTGTCCACATCGTGATATCTCCTCGTTTTGTGGGGTCCTTGGTGGTCTCTGAGCTTGGCGGTTTTCTTGCAACTAGGTAACCTCATCAGTGCTCAAAGGGGTTTTGCACAGTGGTGAAATCTCAAATTTGTTACTACTGGTTTTGTGGGCGTGGCTTGGTGGGGAAGGGGTAATGTGATTGGGTGGGCGTGGCCTTTCTTTTAAAACCATTTTTTCTACAAACTCTTCAGCGAAGAGGTTGTAAAAAAAATGCTTTCAAAAGGTTCTGACGATTCCAGCTGAGTTGCCTGATCGTCAGAGGCTTTTTTTTTCTTTTAAAAGCCTCTGCCGATCAGGCAACTCAGCTGGGATCGTCAGAGGCTTTTAAAAGCATTTTTTCTACAATCTCTGAAGTGGTTGTAGAAAAAATGCTTTTAAAAGCCTTTGACGATCCCAGCTGAGCCATGCGATCATGAGGCTTTTTTTTTTTAACGTTTAAAAGCATTTTTTCGGCCGAAGAGGTTGTAGAAAAAATGCTTTTAAATTTTTTTTTTAAAAAGCCTCTGATGATTGCGCAGCTCAGCTGGGTATGGTGGGGGCGGGCAGGGATTTTTGCTACCGGTTCTCCGAACCACCCGCCTCCATCGCTACTGGATCGGGCGATCCGGTCCGAACCAGGAGCATTTCACCCCTGGTTTTGCACTTCTGATGTTCCCTAGTTGGGTCATGAAATGTCTGCAAGAAAACAACCCGCTCAGAGATCACCAAGGACCCCACGGTCCTCCTCCTTTTCACAAACCCCACTTCTCTCTAGCAGAACTTAAATTCTGTTGAATTTAAGCAGAACTGATGATGTTCCCTAGTTGGGCCATGAGAGGTCTTCAAAGGAAAGCACCCGGCTCAGAGACCACCAAGGATTCCCCCTCCCCGAGTTCAACCATGACCTATCCCCTTTTGTGAATGCTCCAACGCTGGAAGTTTTTAAGAAGAGGTTGGATAACTATTTGTCGGAAGTGGTGTAGGGTTTCCTGCCCAGGCAGGGGGGTTGGACTAGAAGACCTCCAAGGACCCTTCCAACTCTGCTATTCTGTATTTTGTATGTAACAATTTTATATTGGTGCATCTGTTTTTCTGCCTCTGCAGCTGGTGGACCGGGGAGGATGGTTGGGGGCGGGGGGGGGGGGGAGTCCCTTTTTCTGGTTTTGAACTCCGGTCCCTTTCCGCTGGTTTTTCACCCCCAGGGCGATCGGAACTTAAAATTCATTGTATTATTTTATTTTACTTTATTTTTTAAACGTGTTTGCCGCTCATTTCGTAAGACAGAGACTTTGGATAGCTAAGGAGTTTTCTCCCTTCCTTCCTTTTTTTTTCTTTCTTTCCCAGGCCTTCCCTCCGGGACCCTACGCCACCCCACCTAGTTTTGGGGTCTCCTTCGGCGCCACCCCTGGCGGGGGCCTGCCCACCTTGGGGGCCAACTACAGCCAAATGCCAACCGGCTCCTTCATAACAGGTCAGTTGGGGGTAGGGGTGAAGGGGCAGGCTTGGGAGTCGGGGGGGGGGGGTTGCACAAAAAACCCGAGAGTTATAAAAACACCCAAATATCGTATGCTGGAAGGAAATCCTTGATTTATGGCCACCAGGGAGTCCAAAATTTCCATTTCCTAAGCAAGACAGTCGTTAAGTGAGTTCTGCCCCATTTTACCAGCTTCCTGATCAGAGGTGTTACGTAACATCACTGCAATTAAGTTAGAGACACGGTCGTTAAATGAATCTGGCTTCCCCATTGACATTGCTTGTCCAAAGGGGACCTGGTGACCCTGCGACTGTCATAAATACGAGTCAGTTGTCAAATGGTCTGAATTGCGGTCCTAGGACCGTGGGGATGGCTGTACAGTCCTAGGTGTGAGAAACGATCGTAAGTCATTTTTTTTTCCCAGTGCTGTTGTAACTTGGAACGGTCACTAAACAAACGGTTGTAAGTCGAGGACTATCTGTAATAAAGGCAGGATAAAAATGTAATCAATACTGGTAGTCCTCGACTTACGACCACCATTGAGCCCAACATTTCTGTTGCTAAAGCAAAACATTTAAGTGAATTTTGCCCTATTTTATGACTGATATTTGTTAAGTGAATCTGTGAACTTTAGTTGTCAGGTCACAAAAGGGGATCAAGTGATCCTGGGATGTTGCAACCATCGTTGCCAAGCATCCAAATTTTGATCACGTAACCCAGGGAATGGCTGCAACGGTCGTAAGTCTGAGAAACGGTCCCAAGTCCCTTTTTACAGTGCCGTTGTAACTTCCAACGGTCACTAAATGAAAGATTGTAAGTCGAGGACTACCGGTAATAAAGGCAGGATATAAAATCTAATATATATATATGTATAAATAAATGTCTTGGGGCAGACCGATCTGAATTACCAAGCTCCCGATTCCAAACCAGTAGCGAAGGCAAGAGTGGCTTCCACTACTGGATAGAACCTCTGCCTTTGCTCTTTCTCCCTTTGCCCCCTTCTCTTTCTTTTTCCTTCTTTCTCCCTTTCTTTTCTCTTTCTCTCTCTCTCTCTAACCCACCCCACAACTCTCATTGCAGCCAATGGGCCCCCCGTGATTGTGAAGAAGGAGAAGGAAGGCGAAGGCTTGGAGAAGAAAGAAGCCAAAAGCGGGGAGGTGATTTGCATAGATGACTGAGGGGGGGGGGGGCGGATGGGCACACCTGCCCGCTGGGCCCCCCTTGCCTGCGCCAGCCCGGCCTCTGCCCCAGGGGCCCTCCAAGCCTCTCCTTTTTGATTTCCGGATTATGTGACTGGCTTTGGGGCCTGCCCTGCCTCGGATTTGAATTCCTCCTCCTGAGCCCCTCCCCTTCTTGCTGTTGGGGGGGAGCAGCGGCTGGCCACACCTGGAAAGCCATCCCCGGCGGACTTAAGACTGACCAAGAGGTACTCAGGACCGAGCTGGTTTGTATCCCCGGCTCGTGGTTCCGGGACGGGGACCAACTTAAAAAGAGCTAGGATCCAGGCCGCGTGGGGCTTGGACAAGGGAGGGGGGCAGCCTGCTATTAGGGGGGGGGTCTCTGCTGTCCCCCTACCCGGTGTCGAAACTTTCGAGAAGCACTGCAAAGGGACTCTTATAAATATGAATATATATATAATGTATACACACTCATGCTGTATGTTTAATCCCCTTCCCCCCCCCCTTTTGGGCCTGTCTCCCCGTGGGACGGGGAGAACGCAGAGACCCTCCTCCCCAACCACGGTCTGTTTGGGGAGCCCCCCTCCCCTACCTCTCCAGCCAGAACTTTGGGGGAGTCTGCCCAGATATGCCCCCGCTTTGGGAGGGCAGGCCCGTTTCTCCCCTTCGCCCACCCTCCCCCTGTGAAAGCAAGCCGGTTTTTTTGGGGGGGGAGGAAATGGGGGGGGGAGAGGCCAACCTGCACTCCACGACGGGTTGCCGAATTTCGAGTCACTTCTTGTTTAAATCTTGCAGAATAAAGGCACTGTTTCCTTGGCTACATAAAAGCCCAGTCGCGCCGGCCTCTTCTGTCTAGGGTGAACACACACAGACACACAAACGAATGCACACCACGCAGAGGCATTTTAGTTCTGTCCCAATCTTTTTTTTTTCCGGCCCCAAAATTGGGAGGGGTGCAAATAAAGATGCAGTTGGTTATGGGGGGCGAAGGAACAAGCTTGTTCAGGTCTAGCCGTTGGGGTCCCTGGCGGCGTTTCTCAAAGATCGGCGACTTTTTAAGACAGATGGACTTCAAGAGTTCCCATAGGATACTGCAAATGTACTTATTGGAAGGACCCCCTTTTCCCAGGGACATTTGTGATCCAGCAGAGCAGGGAGGCGGGGGATGTTAGGGGATTCCCTCTCTTGAGGAGGTCCATCTGGTGGGACCGAGAAGGAGGGCCTAAACTCCATGGTGGCTCCCTCCCTGTTACTTGAAGAACTGTCATGCCCCCATCAGCCTGAATCTGCTGGGGAGGGGAGTGGGGAGACGAGCTGGAACCTGAGGAAAATGGGGAAGGGCAGGGCCAGTCAGGCCAAGACATTTCAGGATTAGGACAGTTTGTAGACAGGGAGGAACACGAGGCAGAGCTCAGGCGATGAGGAAGGACCACCTCTTTCCTGATCCTCGAGCAAGGAGAGTGGAGAGAAGCCGAGAACAGCGCAGACTGAGCAGGCTACACAGGAGGAGAGTGCCCCAACCCTCTTCACAAGGCACACCTGGGGAACGAGGCTTAACGAGGCACACCTGGGGAATGAGACGTTGTGGGGGA
This sequence comes from Pituophis catenifer annectens, assembly GCF_029215685.1. Taxonomy (NCBI): domain Eukaryota; kingdom Metazoa; phylum Chordata; class Lepidosauria; order Squamata; family Colubridae; genus Pituophis; species Pituophis catenifer. The sequence goes on from NW_027256895.1 coordinate 2,611,302, forward strand.
AGGGGCATTTGTCAAGAACAAACACCGAGTCCCTGAAGCGTTGAGTGCCGACGTTTGAACTTTCCAAGAGTCCTTGCGCGTTCTTTCTGGACTAATTAACTGGATCCTTTGCTTTCCCCTGAACGCCTTGATTTGCCCTGCTGGATTTCTTGCTGTGCAGCCTTGGTTGTACACAGTGCTGGGCTGGACTATTTGCAGCCAGAGGCTGCTGGAGGTTTGTGTGTGTGCCTGTCATCACTTTGTTCTGGGGACTGGCCAGAAACGTGGGAGTATTGGGGAAATTTGGAGCAATAAAGGGACAGTTTGAACTGCCAGCTGCTTGTGTTATCTCTGTGCTGTGCCCAGGGTCATCACAATCTACCAGGCCTATCAGAGTGGGGAGATGTTATGGGTCCCGTCTCTTAAGGAGACCCATCTGGTGGGACCAAGAAGAAGGGCTATCTCTGTGGTAGCTCCCTCCCTGTTATTTGAAGGACCATCTTTTCCCGGTTCCATCTATTTCCCAGAGCAGGGAGACAGGGGATTGTTAGCGGTCCCCTCTCTTGAGGGCCATCTGGTGGGACCCAGGAGGAGGAACTTCTCCGTGGTGGCGCCCTCCCTGTGGAACATCCTCTCCCTGCAAGGCCTGGAGACTCCAGAGTGGGATGGCGCCATCGTTGCTTTTTAAGGTTTTTATATTGGGTTTCTCTTCCAGCATCACCGAGAGCAAGTTAGGTGACGATATAAATTTCCTTAAACGGTTACCGTCACATGACTTGGGGAGGCTTTAAAAAAACTTCAAAAAAAGTCACAAGTACTTTTTTTGGTCTCTTGTAACAATAAGCAAGCAACCAGTCGTAAGTCAAGAACTGCCTATTATGTAGCACATTATGGGCCAGCCTATTGTGGCAATTAAAAAAACCAATTAGCAGGGAAAACTGGTTGAACGTGGTGAAGTGTGACCTACGGCCACAGCCCAGATTAATCGCTGTAAAAGTTTCCATCTGAACGAGATGTACAACTAATTGCAAGCACAGGAAATAGGAATAGCTGCTCTTACGACATGTTCCTCGGCCCCTATTTCTACCCAAATTGTCAATTTCCATGACTCTTCTTCAGAAATCTGGAAGCTTCCGGGTTCCCCCTCCCCCTCGACGAAAACTGGGGGCTGACTGTCCAATTAGCTTCCTCCCACCCCCCCAAGGCGTTTTCCCCAATTGGCAGTTTGGAAACGAGAGGCTCTTTTTTTGGCCTCCAAACGCTTGAGTCACACATCCCGCCGTGCAAAAAGTGGCCCGTCGCAAAGCCCCAGGGCCAGGGTGTCGTCTTCGCGTCGAGTGATTCAGTGACCTCCCACACACGTCCATCCAAAGCAGCATCTTTGTTGCAGGTAAGGTCACGCGAGGCTGGGGAAGATTATAGGTCCAGAGCGGTGAACAAACAGGATATGATCGGAGGAAGCTTGGAGCAATCTTTTCTATGGAGAAATCAGGGACCGAATTCCAGCTGAATCAAAACTCGAAGCTGCAGGAAGACGGCATTCCAAAATTCTTCCAGTTCCTTTCTTCACCCGTCGTTAAAAAATAGAGGAGGGACCCATCGTGGCACGTGGCCTGGGGGAATTTTATCGATGCCAACTATGGAAACCACAACGCCGGCTGGCGGTGTGTTTCTACCTGCGGAGGGAATCCCTCGCCAATCATGTCACCAGCAAAGCTTTAAAATCCTACGTCTTTTATTTTAACATCAAATAACTTAACAGCTGCCAAACGACGAAAGCAAGAATATAAATATGAAGTTAGGAAGGCCTTCAAACACATTTCACAGAAATGGATTCCTTTTTTAAAAAAAAAATGATATATAGATACAAGCATTTGAAACTCAACAAGGTCACAAGATCTCACACGATCTCTCTGTCTCCAGAGGCAAACTCTTAACGTAGGGGGGCAATAAAAGGACCGTTTTCCAGCCGTGCAACCAAAGAAAAAGATTATCCTGACAAAAGACACAACCCGGAGTGACCTTGTCGAAAACAATCACAAGGGTACATTTGTCTTCGAAAATGAAGTTATTTTCGCGGGAGCTGTTCTTACTTCAGGCCTATTTCATTTCAATTCCTCATCTAAGAAACTAAACAAGCTCAAAAAGGTCAAGTTTCCTCCTTCTATGGACCAGAGATGCTCCTAAGTCAGATTTGATGGCTTCTCATTTTTTTTTTCCATTCCAGGTCTATGGATGCGAAGAAGGTTCCAATCCAACCAGAGAAATAAATAAAATTAACTAACAAAAACGTCCATTCTACTTCAGGGGCAAAAGGCCCATTGTACCATCGTTCCAGAGGCAACAATTAATATGTTTTAAACGTACTTCGTGTTCTCTGCAGGTTGGAAAGATGCCGTGCAAAATATTTCAAGCCTCTCAGATTGGAAGAAAAAGAACAAAAAACACCGTAAACAAGGATGGTAACCGATCGCCCAAGTACTCCTTTCTTCTACTTCTCCAAGGAATCAATGACCCGTATCAAGTCGTATAAAAATTAATATATTATTATTTTTTTAGTCACGTGGATTGTTATCATTTTGCCAGGGTATCCGAGGGAGAAGCACTTCCACAGAATCGTGTCCAGGAACACATTTAATATCTTTGAAGAATAATTTTTTTTAAAAAAATCAGCTCTTTTAAGACGATTTCCTTGAAGGAAATACCTTCTCACAAAACGTGGCTGGTTATAGAATTCTTTCCCTTTGCTGCAACTTCTGCATTTCCCAGTGAGAAGGGGCAAAATTATTTCGGTCCATGCTTCTTGTCAACACTGCCCCCATTGGGAACGCAAAAAGACAACAGACTGCCGTATCTATGTGAAATGGAGAGGGCACTGCTACCTTCCCCAGGTAGCCGGTCCCCTCGATGCAACTGACCACAAAGTAGTTCCTCCGTGCATAGTGACCGTTGCCTTTTCAGATGACGTAGCAAGTCACGAGGGCCAAGTCCTTCGTCTCAGGACCGTAGGCTGTGGGAGACAAGAGAGAACGACTGATATTAGCAGAGAAGTAGTAGTAGTAAGCCTGCTTTGCATTCGAAAGCTAGGCGTTTAAATTCTGAATTTTGCAGAAAACATGTATATACTTTTTTTAAACGATTCAGTCAAAACCCTCATCTTGGTCCACCTCCATCAAATGCTCAATTCCTGGCACTGAATGCCTTTCTAAACTCCGGAGATGCCAGGTTTCCAGCTCCAAAACGGATGCTTAACCGCGCTTCCCTGATTTAACCTGTTAAACCAAATCTCTCTCAAATAAATATACATGGAAAATCTCTTTAGCTCCCAAAGAATTGCTTGCATAGGAACAGCCTTTCTTTATCTCCAGGCCCCTTTCATTGTCAAGTTAATTTCCCCATTAAAAAAACACCCACCAAATGCAGAAATCAAAACAAAGGATAACAATTACAAATTGGACAAATGGAGTGATTGTTCTGGCACTTAAAGAGGAGGAGATGGGCAGTTTCTGACTGGGAAGAAGTGGATTTTGGGCCCAGTTGTAAAGTTAAAGACAGACACTTGTGTCTTTATACAACACAAAGCACTGAATTGTCTAATGGGACTGACAGGTTTTCATAAAACAGTTGCAACTAACTGGCCAAGAGAGAGAGTAGTTGACTCTGGCCTGGGAGAACGAGAGTTGCTTTCCTTTTGGAAAAGTTTTTTGTGGTGTTCTCTCTGAGCTTGGTTGTTTTCTTGCCGCGCACTGATGATGTTGCCTAGTTTGGTTGTGAAATGTCTGCAAGAAAAGAACCAAGCTCAGAGAGCACCCAGGACCCCTCATTTCAACCCTGAGCTACACATATTTTCCCTTATTGGACAAATGTTTGCTGTCAAACTGAAAGCAGAAGGGAGCCTCCATTCCTTGCCTTTTCACCGCAGTCTTGTTTAGAATAAGAACGGAATGGGAATAGGAATAGAATAACAGAGTTGGAAGGGACCTTTGGAGGTCTTCTAGTCCAACCCCCTGCACAGGCAGGAAACTCTATCATTTCAGACAAATCTTTTCTTTAAAAACTGGAACGTTCACAACTTCTGGAGGCAAGTTGTTCCACCGAGTAGCTTTTTATCACTTTACCCCTGACATCAGTCACGGTTACCGAGATGGGATAAAAGAGCAGCAAAAAGCTTTATGGCTTTTATCTTATTTGTTATTTATTTTATTTGTTCCTATTTCTATACCGCCCTTCTCCAAATAGGACTCAGGGCGGTGAACAGCCAAAGTAAAAAACAGTACATACAAAATTTAAAAGCAGTTTAAAATAATTAAATATTTTGGCCGTAAATTAAAACAACCCAATTTAAAATCAATTTAAAATTTAACTCAAGCCAGCCCAGCTAGTTGAAATAAATGGGTTTTCAGGGCCCGACGAAAAATCCGGAGGTCTGTTATTGTATGTATCTCTGGGGGGAGGTTGTTCCAGAGGGTGGGCGCCGCCACAGAGAAGGCTCTCCCCCTGGGAGTCGTCAGCCGACATTGTCTGGCGGACGGCACCCTGAGGAGGCCCACTCTGTGCGAGCGTACTGGCCGGTGGGAGGCTATTGGTGGCAGAAGGCAGTCTCATAAGTACCCCGGCCCTAAGCCACATCAGTCACAAAACTAAGCAACTCTCATATTTGATCACTACAAATTCACTAAAATGTGTCCACCTAATCCATAATTACATTTCAGGCCGACTACCTCTCATTACAGCTGAGACCACCACTCCAGATGTGTTGTTTTTTTTGGGGGGGGGACAGCCCAATTTTCAACAGCTTGCTTAAAAGTCAGGAATGCTTGTTTTGATGTTGTAACTCAAAGGGTTTTTTTTTTTTTTTAAGGAGAGGCATCCTGCTTAAGGCATTCTGCTTAAGAGATGCAGGCCGCTTCCAAAGCGTGCAGCTCATTGCGAGTTTGTGAATCACCCCTGACGATTAAAAAGCAGGACACGGATCTAAATACCCAGCACCCTAGAATACTTTAATTAAAACCCAAGCATTGCATGTGTTAAATAAAAGTACTTATTTAGAATTGGTGACTCAAGAATTAAAAAATACACGGAAAAGCTAACTGAATCATCTTCATCTCCTGCTTGATGCTGCTAAGGTGGAGGCTTGATACATTCAGGACCATTTATAAAACATGTGAAACTCCGAGAGGGAAACATGGATGTATAGTCAGAAGGGAAGAATAGACAGAAGAAATGCAATGACAAGAGTTTGGATGGTGGCTTGAGAGAATTGGAATAAACCTGGAGGGGAAAATTTCAACAGGTGGGTCTCTGGTAGGATGAGAACCATCTCTGCTACTTCTCCCCCCCCTACCAAAACTTTGTGGAATGTCCTGCCCCACAAATGAGGAAAGGCCCATCTCTTGGCCTTCCACAAAGGGGTCAAAAATTATGACCTTGTGTGTGGGGGCAGAGGACCAAGTAACCGTTGTAATGGCTGCTCCCTTCCGCACCTGTAATAATCCCAACATTAAATGGCCATCTTAGAATTTCTCTCCCCCTTATGTCTCGTCATTCTATCGTTTCAAAATTTTTATCCCTAATTTTTTAAATTTTAATGTACATTTTATTTATCGATTATATTTTACAGAGCCCCCCTTTGACAGGGATTGCCAGTTTAGAAATACACTCACTATATATATTCACGACAAACTATTTTGTATCAAATTTATATTTGCTGATATTTCTTTATCAGCAAATACAAATTTGATTTATAGACTATATATATATATATACACAGAGAGAGAGAAAAGATTAGATAAAGCAGGTTTTAATGATGCTCGCCAACACAAACTAAATTTAAATTTACAGGCCTCCGCCTCATTTCAAGGAACTGTGGGCAGCTTACAATCCTCAATTATAATTGACATGCTCAGCACTGAAATGTCGAGACCGGCGGCATATAAAGTTAATAAACCTTAACTGAATTCATGCACTTGTCACAATGGAGGGTCTCCCACCGCCTTGAGGCATTTCATCCCACCCGTTCGTTCCAGGGTGGCTACCCAGGATCCCCTCTGCCTTCAACTGTTTTGAATGTGATGAAAACCCCACCCTCCCCAAACCTGCCTAGGGACCCCAAGGAGCCTTTTTCCCAATCCTGAGCTTCCTTAACACCCGAGTTAAGGTGTTTTCATGAACGAAAGCAGATCTACACATCTCCCACCTATCCGACTAGGTGGCTCAGCAGCTAAGACACTGAGCTTGTCAATCGGAAAGGTCGGCAGTTCGAATCCCTAGTACAGGTCTCTTCCTGTACTAGGGATTCAAGGGGTTGGACTAGATGACCTCCAAGGTCCCTTCCAACTCTGTTACTGTGCGAAGGATAATGTTTCAACATCCAATCTGGGTCGGGCCCTGGGGACCAGAGGTTTTGCCTTCCGACTCGTGCTGGAGCCCATCCACAGCGAACTTCTCTCGAGCCTCAAGGGCTTCTCTCTGCATGGCCCACAACAGCTGAACTTTCAGCCCCCATCGCTTTTCAGGCAGGAATCTCCAAAACTTGGCCACTTTTTTTTTTTTTTAAGACCAGTGGACTTTAACTCCCAGAATTCCCCAGCCGGCAAAGGTTTCCCAGAATTCAGCATGGATAATAGGACAAGGACAAATATGGCCAGAGTACCTTGGATAACTTTATAATAGACGGTGGGAATGCGGTTGACATAATATATCTTTGACTTCAGCAAAGTGGGTAGAAAAAAAAAAAGCTGGCTGGGGAATTCTGGGAGTCGAAGTCCACCGGTCTTAAAGTGACCAAGGTTATAGACCCCTGATTTAAGACTTCAACTCCCAGAATTCCCCAGCCAGCTCTTCCCCCCCCCTTTTACTGAAGTCAAGATATATTACGCTTACTGCATACCCTCCATCTATTAAGGAAGTTACCCCATGTGGCTGCCAGGGGAATTCTGGGAGTTGAAGTCCACAGGTCTTAAAGTGGTTTGTTGGCTGGGTAAACCTGGTAGCTGCACACAATCCTGGTTAACATGGAGCCAAATTCAGCAGAGTTGGGGGGGGCAAGCCAGGTTGGAGGGCTTAAAACAAGTGGGAGGGAGAGGGGTGGGCTATTGAGGTCACGACCCTCCCCAAAACACGCGTCCTCCCCCCATCCCAACCTGTCAATCAATTCCTATTCCCCCCTCCCTCCCAATAAAGCAGGAATAGGCTGGAGTCTGTCTCTGGGACTTCAATCCCCATCATGCCTCGCGGGAAGGACACTCACGGTTGATTGGTTGCCGCCTCCGCCACCTGGAGCCGGAGCCGCCGCGGCTCCGCCCTCTCCCGTTCCGCGCATGCGCTTGGCCGCCTCCCTTGAGGAGTTTCTTCAGCGTCCGCCAGGGGCGCCATTGCACGTCCTCGCCGCTCTCTTGCTCCTCCTCCTCTTCTTCGAGGTCTTCTTCGTCGTCGTCGCCGGCTAAGCGCTCCACGCGGCCGGCCTGCTCCCGTTCCCTCTCCCGGAGCACGACCCGCTGCCAGAGCTCGGCGTCGATAGGCGGCAGGACCAGGCGGCGCCTCCAGCCGCCGCTGCTTCGCCTCACGCCGGCCGCCAGCGGGTTCCCCCGCTCGCGGAGGGAGGTGACGGCCCGGCAGTAGGGGCACGTGACCTCCTCCCACCAGCCCTCGCGCGCCAGCTGGCAGACGCAGGCGCTGCAGATGACGTGCCGGCAGCGCGAGGGCTTCCAGGAGCCGCGCGCGCCGCCCAGCCGCCGGGGCGCGCGCCCGCAGCGGTCGTAAGGCATGCAGCAGATGCCGCACTCCAGCTCCGACGCCCCTTCGCTCTCGACCTCCTCCGCCATCTTCCCCCCTCTTTCTCCTTCTCCCGCCGACGCTGGCCGAACGCGCTCGCCCGCTGCCCCTACTTATATAGTCGCGTGGAGCCCTCCCGAGCCACGCCTCTGAACGCTCCATCCAATGAGGAGAGGCGCGCGCGGAGACCGAGCCGCGCCCCCCCACCTCTTGTTATCCAATCAGGAGCGGGGCGCGCGGAGACGAGGACACGCCCTCCGCTGCTCCCTTGCTCGCGCGCTCTCTTTAGGCGGGAAAAGCGGTTTGCTGCCGTTATGGGCGGTGAAAGCGAAAAAACAAAACAAACAAAGGGGGCGGGGCTTGAGCTGAGGCGAATGGAGGTTGGTTTGGTCAGGCCGAAGTCGGTCTGGTGAAGCTCCCTGATGGAGAAAGTTCGATTTTTGCCTGCTTAGCTTAATGACTCCTTGCAAGAAGGCAGAGCCATTTTTAGGTCTGCCTCTAATTTAGCATTGGACACAACTAAGATAAATTAATGCAGGTCTCCTCTATGTATTGTGGAAAGCCTAGAAGAATGAAATATTTTGGGAAATATTACTTAAAAAAGGCGGCAGGATATTATATTTCCCTAAAGGAGAAATGGAGAAACATGTTTTTTTTTTTAGAGGCAGGCACAGCAGATACAGGGGATAAAGAGCTTATTTGAAAGAGGAAGCCAACTATCTAGATGGCTCTATCCATAAGCAAAGCAAAATACTGCCAGGAGAAATCCATTCAAGACCGGATATTTCCCAACCGCTTGCAGCAAAGTTTGACAGCTAACAAAAAGCAGAGTTGATAGGATTAGAAGCAGCTCCTCACCCAAGATCCAAGAGTTTATTGAAAGAGGAAGCAAACTGTTTAGATGGCTCTATCCATAAGCAAAGCAAATGCTGCCGGCAGAAATCCATACAAGAGAGGATATTTCCCAACTGCTTTGCAGCAAAGTTCAACAGCTAAACAAAAAGCAGAGTTGATAGGATTAGAAGCAGCTCCTCACCTAAGATCCTATTGAAAGAGGAAGCCAACTGTCTAGATGGCTCTATCCATAAGCAAAGGAAAATACTGCAGGCAGAAATCCATTCAAGACCGGATATTTCCCAACTGCATGCAGCAAAGTTTGTCAGCTAACAAAAAGCAGAGTGATAGGATTAGAAGCTGCTCCTCATCCAAGAGTTGATTGAAAGAGGAAGCCAACTGTCTAGATGGCTCTATCCATAAGCAAAGCAAATACTGCAGGCAGAAATCCATTCAAGACCAGATATTTCTCAACTGCTTGCAGCAAAGTTCGACAGCTAACAAAAAGCAGACTGATAGGATTAGAAGCAGCTTCTCACCCAAGATCCAAGAGCTTATTGAAAGAGGAAGCCAACTGTCTAGATGGCTCTATCCATAAGCAAACTATAAAGATCCATTCACTCGCTCAACCATTTGTTTAGCTGACCCAGAACCGTCTTTGTTGATTCTGTTGAATAAACCATCTTTCCACTCAGCCTCCATGTTTCCAGTGCCTTTCTCCCGGCTTGGAATGGAACCAGATGGATTTTCCTTCCAACAGTATATAACCATTCATTAAAGTTACAAAAGCCCTGCAAGAAATGATTTTTATGACCGGTCCTCACACTTACGACCGTCAGAGCATTTCCCCATGATCATCATGTGATCAAAATTCAAGCAACTGGCACATATTGATGACAGTTTCAGCATCTTGATTACCATTCGCAACCGTCCCAGCCAGTGTCCGACAAGCAAAGTCAATGAGGGGGAAGCTGGACTCGCTTAATGACCACGGGATTCACTTTATCAACCCCAGTGATTTATTTAACAATAAATAAATAAATTTATTTAACAAGTGTGGCCCCCCCAAAAAAAGAGGTTATAAAATTGGGCAGGACTCACTTAACAACTGCCTTGAATTCAGCTTTCCTGGCACTCCGAACTAAGTCAGTAGAGAATTTGCTTAATGATTTCGAGATTCACTAACAGCTTGAGTGACTTGCTTAACAAAATTGGCACAAAAAGGTTGCAAACTTCGTTGCAACTCACTTAACAACTGTCTTGCTTAGCAATGCAGGTTCTGGTCCCAACTGTGGTCATAAGTCAAGGACTCCCTATATACTGTTCAACATAACCAGTATAAATAACCATTTATGGTTATTACACTTAACCATAAATGTAACCAGTTACGTTACATTTGCAGAACATAATGCAAAAATCCAAACAGCATTTCTTACTGCAATATGCTGTACCAGGTTCCCTCCGGGCTGAGATGACTATACTTCCCAGTATTCCCAGTCAACCCAGGCTGGGGATAATGGGAGATGGTGTTGCCCAGCTACATGTGGCTACTGCCGCCCCCCCCCCCCCCCAATGCTCTGTGGCTCTGCTTCTACTTTTTATTTAAAATTAACTTAGACTGGGGTTTTCTCCACTACTACTGATTAAATTAATGCAGCCAAGATAGGAATTTTAAATAGTTTCTAATTATTGCAATTGGGAATAGTCGCTGGCTGGAATCTCACTGGTCAAGTATCCTGTAATACACACACACACACACACAGTGTCTTCCTATCATCATCATCATCATCTTTTAAGGACCCCCAAATTCCTTGCAGGATGGAGTCTGGGCAACTGAATGGAGCTAGCAGAGTGTTTTAATGGCCGGATGCTCTTCCTCTTGCCAACACGGAATTTTGTTCAGACACACAGTGTCTTCCTATGTATCTTTTAATTGTCTTGTCTATCTACAGGTAGTCCTCGACTTATGACTATAAGTGAGCCCAAAATGTATATTGCTAAGCGAGACGTTTCTTAAGTGAGTTTTGCCCCATTTTACGACTTTTCTTGCCACGTTTGTTAAGTGAACCGCTGCAGTTATTAAATTAGTAACCCGGTTGTTAAATGAATCTGGCTTCCCCATCGACTTTGCTTGTCAGAAGGGCATCACATGACCCCAGGACACCGCAACTATTATAAATACATGTCAGTTGCCATCCAAAATCCATTCAATTTTTAAAAATTTCTTGAAATCAGTTCGGAACATAAATTTGCAATTCTGGCTAATTTTGTAGCTCAGAAACTCTTACGTTGCTCCAGAAAGTTGCTGTTGGAGACTATACTATTTAACATTGGCAGAAAAGGTAGAAGGATCCCATCGGTAGGAAATAAAAATATTTAATGCATTGTTTCTCAACCTTGGCCACCTAAAGATGCATGGACTTCAACTCTCAGAATTAACTATGCTGGCTGGGGCATTCTGGAAGTTGAAAGACGACTAGACTAGACTAGACTAGACTAGACTAGACTAGACTAGACTAGACTAGACTAGACTAGACTAGACTAGACTAGACTAGACTAGACTAGACTTGACTTGACTTCAGAATTGGAATAGAATAGAATAGAATGGAATGGGATGGGATGGGATGGAATGGAATGGAATGGAATGGAATGGAATGGAATGGAATAGAATAGAATAGAATAGAATAGAATAGAATAGAATAGAATTCAGAATTAGAATAGAATTCAGAATTAGAATAGAATTCAGAATTAAAATAGAATAAAATAGAATTCAGAATTAGAATAGAATTCAGAATTAGAATAGAATTCAGAATTAAAATAGAATAAAATAGAATTCAGAATTAGAATAGAATTCAGAATTAAAATAGAATAAAATAGAATTCAGAATTAGAATAGAATAGAATTCAGAATTAGAATAGAATTCAGAATTAAAATAAAATAAAATAGAATTCAGAATTAGAATAGAATAGAATTCAGAATTAGAATAGAATAGAATTCAGAATTAGAATAGAATTCAGAATTAAAATAAAATAGAATAGAATTCAGAATTAGAATAGAATAGAATAGAATTCAGAATTAGAATAGAATTCAGAATTAAAATAAAATAAAATAGAATTCAGAATTAGAATAGAATAGAATTCAGAATTAGAATAGAATAGAATTCAGAATTAGAATAGAATTCAGAATTAAAATAAAATAGAATAGAATTCAGAATTAGAATAGAATCAGAATTAAAATAGAATAAAAGAATTCAGAATTAAAATAGAATTCAGAATTAAAATAGAATTCAGAATCAGAATAGAATAAAATAGAATTCAGAATTAGAATAGAATTCAGAATTAGAATAGAATTCAGAATTAAAATAGAATAAAATAGAATTCAGAATTAGAATATAATTCAGAATTAGCATAGCATAGCATAGCATGTTATGTTATGTTATAGCAAGAGTTGGAAGGGACCTTGTTGCTGGAGACCTTATCCATCATGGAAGACAGACACGGATTTAGCGAATTAAAGCATATCCACTTGGTGCTGGCTCTGCCCAGGATGAAATTGTGACTCTGGCAAGCTGGGAAAACATGATTTTCTGCCCTGCTACTTGAGTTCTGCTTTCGCAGGGCCGGAGCCAGGTACCTTCAGCAGTCCCCGTCAGTCAGGTAAACAGGAAGCCATCAAACCGGTTCAGCACAGAAGCTGCTGCCAATTCCATTCCTGGAAGCTGGAATGATCTCTGACAAAGGAGTTAAACACCCAGCATTATCACGAGGGCTTTTGAAATAGCGGGGAACGGCTGCAAGGTGAGGTCTCTTTCTGGCGTGTGCATGTGTGATGAACAATTGCATATTTTGTTCTGGGGGGGGAGTGTTGTGAAATCTGCAAACGTACCTACTCATAACCCATCTTGTGATGTAAAACGGTGTTTCTGAACCTTGGGCATTTGAAGATGGGTGACTTCAACTCCCAGGATTCCCCAGCCAGGATGCTTTAAGATGTGTCCCCAGCTAGGCTGGCTGGGGAATTCTGGGAATTGAAATCCATCCCAGTTTAAAGTGGCCCTGGTTGAAAAAAAATATTGCGCTGGTGTAAATCCACTGGTGGGATTCAGCCGGTTCGCACCACTTCGGGAGAACCGGTTGTTAACTTTCTGAGCAAACTGGTTGTTGGAAGAAATCATTTGGGCAGAGAACCGTTTGTTAAATTGCTTGAATCCCACCACTGTGTAAATCTCTAGATGATTAGATTGGATTAGATTAGATTAACAGGGGTCCTCGTAGGTCATCTAGTCCAACCCCCCGCCCAAGCCGGAGACCCTACACCATTTCTGACAAATAGATGTCCAATCTCTTCTTTAAAAACCTCCAGGGATGAAGCAGCCGCAACTTCTGGAGGCAAACCGTTCCGTTGATTAATTGTTCTCGCCGTCAGGAAATTCCTCCTCAATTCTAGATTGGATCTCCCTTTATTTATTTATTTATTTATTTATTATATTTCTATACCGCCTTTCTCCCGTTGGACTCAAGGCGGTGTAAAGTCAAGAAAAATATAGACACACAAACATCATAAAATTGCTAATTAAAATTATTACTTAGTTTGGTCAATTAAATAAAACCCAGAATTAGATAACATTTAAAAAATCATTCACATGTTTATATGTTTAGCCCTGCCTGTTGGAACATCAGGGTCTTGAGGGCACGGCGGAAAGCACGGAGATCAGGGATATTCCGTATCTCCGGGGGCAGTTCTCCTTTGTTAAAGCTTCCATCCGTTACTTCTTCTCCTGCCCTCGGGTGCTTTGGAGAATAGGGTAAACCCCTCTTCTTTGGGGCAGCCCCTCAAATATTGGATCATGTCACCCCTGGTCCTTTTTTTTTTGCATTAAACTGGACATGCCCAATTCTTGCAACCGTTCTTCGTATGTTTTATCCTCCCGTCATCCCCTAATCATCTTCGTTGCTCTTCTCCGCACTCTTTCTAGAGGCTCGACATCTTTTTTACCCTACCTAGACAGGGACGCCCTTCACACAGTCACTTAGGCTCTCGTTATCTCTCGTCTGGACTACCGCAATGCCCTCTACATGGGGCTACCCTTGGGGTGCACCCGGAAGCTCCAACTGGTCCAGAATGCAGCCGCGCGGGTTATTATGGGAGCTTCCCGATACTCCCGGATTTACACCTCTCCTGCGCGAGCGGCACTGGTTGCCGGTGGTCCTTCGGATCCGCTTCAAGGTTTTGGTTTTGATCTATAAAGCCATGGCATAGGCCTGGGATATTTGCAGGACCACCTCCTACCGGCCTCCCACCGCCTAGTGCGCTCACATAGAGCTGTCCTCCTCCGGGTGCCGTCGTCCAGACAATGTCGGCTGACGGCGCCCAGGATGAGGGCGTTCCCTGTGGCTGCACCGACCCTCTGGAATGAGTTACCCACCGAGCTCCGGACGGCCCCCGATCTCCGTTCCGTTCCGCAAGGACCTGAAGACATAACTCTTTAAGCAAACTGGCTGAGTCTGTTCTGGGAGTTTTAATTCATTGTGGGTTTTAAACTGAATTTTAAGTGTTAATTTTAATCGTATTTATTATTGTGGTTTTTATTGTGATTTTATTGCTGTGAGCCGCCCCGAGTCCTTCGGGAGAAGGGCGGCATATAAATTTTAATAAACTTACATCGTGGCGACCAAAACTAGATGCGGTATCCCACGTGTGGCCTTATCAAGGCATTATAACGTGGTCTTAACTAAAGTGGTACTTTACATTTATTTACTAAAGTGGATTACATTGCCTTTTCTGACACTGATGTCTCGTATTTAAGTGACTGTCATTCGTTCTCCTACGTCCCTTTCACAGTCACTGCTGTTGAGCCAGGTACCACCTGTCCTATACTACACCTGTGCATTTATTTTATTTTAGTTTTTTTCTTTCCTTGCCATCCTCCTCATTCTGTTCCCCTTTCGTTTGTAGGATCAGCTGCTTTCATGGAAAAAGAGGCCAAAATAGGAAGGGAAAAAATTGAGCAAACGAATGAAAGAAAGCCCAATTTTGCAAGGCGGTTAAGCAGGACAAGGTTGGGTGAGTCAACATCTTTCTAAAGAAGAAGAGAAGCTTTACGAAACCTAGATTTGCCAATCAGCACATGCCAGTCCCATGACTTATTTCGTTATTAAATGTACATATTGATAATTAGGTACATATTGAGTCCCTCGGGAGAAGGTGCGGTATATAAATTTGAAATAAAATAAAAAAATAAATAAATGAAATAATTTATATGTCAAATTACCGACAATGCATTTTAAAGCTTGCCTGCGCTTCTTATTACTAATCTTAGACAACGTTCGTGTCATGGATTCCGCACTGCAAATTTTGCCACCACAATCTGAGTTGTGATTCCTTGGGAGGAGGGGTGGGGGGACCGAAATTCTGATGGGGGGGGGTGAATTCTGGCCTAGATAACCCGTGTTAAAGTGGTCTTGTTCCCCCGCTGTAGAAGGGGAGCTATCTTAGTCTGTGGGTTTGCCAGAATTCAAATACAGGTAGTCCTTGCCTTATGACCGCAATTGAGCCCAGAATTTATGTTGCTAAGTGAGAAATTTGTTAAGCGGGTTGTGCCCCATTTTACGACTTTTCTTGCCGCAAAGGTTCAAGCGAATCACTGCAGAACGTTCAACAAGTAGCGTGGTTGTTAAGCGAATCTAGATTTCCCATTGTCTGTGCTTGTCAGAAGGTCGCAAAGCGGGACACTGCAACTGTCATAAATGTGAGTCAGTTGTCCAGCATCCAAATATCAATCACGTGACCCTGGGGGGGGGATGCTGCAACGGTCGTAAGTTTGAAAAATGGTCCTAAGTCACTTTTTTTTTCCTGGGCCGTTGTAACTTTGTGAATGGTCACTAAGCGAACCTGTTGTAAGTCGAGAACGACCTGTGGCACCTTTCTGACAACTCCTTTTACGAACAGCAGCAGCTGTTAAAAACCTCCGGCTTTAAATAAAATGGGGAAAAGATGCTACCAGGTTTGTTTTCTGTAAATATCAGAACATCAAAGTTATTCTCTTTAATGAGCATCCAATGTGAGTTGGACGGTTTTATATCTATCTATCTATCTATCTATCTATCTATCTATCTATCTATCTATCATCTATCTACCTATCTATCTATCTATATATCCCCCTGCTACTCAGACTAACCTGAGCACAACCAAGCCCCCACCTAAAC
Source organism: Pituophis catenifer annectens (assembly GCF_029215685.1). NCBI lineage: Eukaryota > Metazoa > Chordata > Lepidosauria > Squamata > Colubridae > Pituophis > Pituophis catenifer. Next base: position 2,627,093 of record NW_027256895.1, read on the forward strand.
AGAACACACACCTAGCCAATCAGAGCACAGCCAACCCCCCATCCAATCAGAGCACAGCCAAACCCCCAACCAATCAGAACACACCTCCGCCCAATCAGAACACAGCCAAGCTCCCACCCAATCAGTTCACACCCCCACTGGCAGTTAAAAGGAAGAAACAGCTGCGATCACACACATTGCTCCTAGAAGCACGAAGCCGAGAACACCAGCCTGAAGATGACGAATGAGACTTTGTCGAAACGTTGCCAAGACACCTCCAATTTTACACGGGAGAAAACCCGAATAACCAAAGACCTACATACAAACACCCGCGAAAACCTCAGAAAACATATATATATATATATATGAATATAGGTAGTCCTCATCTTACAACCGTTTGTTTAGTGACCATTCAAGGTTACAACAGCACTGAAAAAAAATGACTTACGACCATTTTTCACACTTACGACCGTTGCAGCCTCCCTGTGGCCATGCGATCAAAATTTGCACACTTGGCAACTGGCACGTATTTAACAGTATATAACAAAATTTGAATGGGACCTTGTAGGATCTTCTAGTCCGACTCTACGCTCAGACAGGAGGCCCCATGCCCTTGCAGCCGAAATCAAGCGGGGAAGCCAGATTCGCTTAATGACTGGGTCATTCACTTAACAACGGTGGCAAAGGTTGTGCAATTGGACCAACCGCCTGGCGTAGCAATGGAAATCGTGGGCTCTACAGCCGTCGTTAAGTCAAGCAAGGACTAAGAGCAATCCATATTGTGATCGTGAAATAATGACGAAAAAAAATCGATGTATTATTATTATTATTATCATACCAAGAGCCTTGGTAGTACAGTGGTCTAAGGCACCCTGTTATTAAGCTGGTTATTAAGACCAGCTGCCTGCAATTACTGCAGGTTCGAATCTCGCCAAGGCTCAAGGTTGACTCAGCCTTCCATCCTTTCTAAGGTAGGTAAATTGAGGACCCAGTTTGTGGGGGCAATAAGCTGACTTTGTATAAATATACAAAAGGATGAAGGCTACTGCTTAGCGCACTGTAAGCCGCCCTGAGTCTCCGGAGAAGGGCGGCATATAAATCAAATTAAAAAAAAAAATTATTAGTTCAATTTTATATGCCACCTTTCTCCGGAGACTCAGCCCAAGTGCAGAAACGAAGTTAGTTTGATGCCTCTTCAATAAGAAGCTGGGCACCGCAAAGGATCGACATTTCAGAATGAATAAACTCAGGATATGCCAGCTAGCCAGATTAAAACCTCAGAACCGAGCCTGGCTGGCAGCAAGGAAAATGAAGTGGTTTTATTGTCCAGGAGTGGTTTAACCAGTTAAAGAAAGACCATTCAGCTGGGTTAGTCATCCGTTATTCAGACTGCACACTTGAGTGAAAACAAGCACCCAACGCGCGCTGGCTTTGCTTATTTTCTGCTCAGATGCGTCGGATTAAAAAACCCGAAATCCTGTCATAAGTAGTTTACGGTTATGGGTGTTGATCGGCACGCTTCCTGCCTGGCGTTCATTTCCCTTCTCCTCTGTCGGTTTTGAGACACGCGTCCTCTGGTTTCTTCCGATAAACTACCTAAGCAACTCGGTGCCTCTTTGTGACTTTCTCTGCTTGGATCCAGCCGACCGTTTTTGGATTGCCAGTTTGGAATAGTGATGAAAGCAGCAGGCTAGAAACTAGGAGACGGGGAGTTCCAGTCCTGCCTTAGGCATGGAAGCCGGCTGGGTGACTTCAGATCAATCATCAGGAGACGGTAAATTCTAATTCCGCCTTAGGCATGAAAGGCAGTTGGGTGTCTTTGAGCCAATCACCAGGAGATGGTGAATTCTAGTCCTGCCTTAGACATGAAGTCGGCTGGGTGACTTTGGATCAATCACCAGGAGATGGTGAGTTCTAGTCTTGCCTTAGCATGAAGTCAGCTGGGTGACTTTGGCCAATCACCAGGAGATGGTGAATTCTAGTCCCACTTTAGGCATGAAAGCCAGCTGGGTGACTTTGGATCAATCACCAGGAGATGGTGAGTTCTAGTCCTTCCTTAGCATGAAGTCGGCTGGGTGACTTTGGCCAATCACCAGGAGATTGTGAGTTCTAGTCCTGCCTTAGGCATGAAAGCCAGCAGGGTGACTTCGGATCTATCATCAGGAGACAGTAAATTCTAGTTCCCCCTTAGGCATGAAAGGCAGTTGGGTGTCTCTGAGCCAATCACCAGGAGAGGATGAATTCTAGACTTTCCTTAGCATGAAGTCGGCTGGGTGACTTTGGTCAATCACCAGGAGATTGTGAGTTCTAGTCCCACTTTAGGCATGAAAGCTAGTTGAGTGTCTTTGAGCCAATCACCAGGAGATTGTGAGTTCTAGTATTTCCTTAGCATGAAGTCAGCTGGGTGACTTTGGCCAATCACCAGGAGATTGTGAGTTCTAGTACTTCCTTAGCATGAAGTCAGCTGGGTGACTTTGGCCAATCACCAGGAGATTGTGAGTTCTAGTCCTTCCTTAGCATGAAAGTCGTCTGGGTGACTTTGGATCAATCACCAGGAGACGGTAAATTCTAGTTCCGCCTTAGCCATGAAAACTGGCTGGGTGACCTTGAGCCAATCTCTCTCTCTCTCTCTCTCAGACCAACCTATCTTACAGGGTTGTTGTGGGGAAAATAGAAGAAAAAATATCAGTGGGATAATGATTTCTCCTGTCCAGTCGTGTCTTAACTCTCGGGGGTGGTGCTCATCTCCATTTCTTAGCCGAGGGAGCCAGTGTTGCCCATTAACATTTCTGTGCTCATGTGGCCAGCATGACTATATGCCGAGGCCCACAGGATGCTGTTAACTTCCCACCGAAGTGGTACCTATTTATCTACTCACACTTGCATGCTTTTGAACTGTTAGGAGGAACAGGAGCTCACCCCATTGTCTCGATTTCCAGCTGACAAGCTCAGCGTTTTTAACTACCGAGGAGGCATCACACCGCCTACAAAGGTGGGATAAAAGGGAGGGAGGGAGGGAGGGAGGGAGGGAGGGAAGGAAGGAAGGAAGGAAGGAAGGAAGGAAGGAAGGAAGGAAGGAAGGAAGGAAGGAAGGATGGAAGAGAAAAGACAAGAGGGAGGGAAGGAAAGGAAAGGAAAGGAAAGGAAAGGAAAGGAAAGGAAAGGAAAGGAAAGGAAAGGAAAGGAAAGGAAAGGAAAGGAAAGGAAAGGAAAGGAAGAAAGGAAGGAGGGAGGTTGTTTGGATTACACGTTCTGCTATCCTGGCTGGCGACCTAACACCCATCATCCCCAGCTTATAGGCTGCCAAGCAGTTCCTCTCTCTCTCTCAAGCCCAATCCACCTCACAAGGTTGTTGTGGGGAAAATAAAAGGAGGAAGGAGCCTGCGTTTGCCACCTTGAGTTATTTATACGATTTGAAGCAAACGAGGAAGTTGGAATACAGTTTGCTGGGCTTTAGTCAGACTCGACTTTCTCTACCAGGCTGTGGCGGACGCCATGTGGCTACTCCAAACTCCCCGTTTCCTTCCCACGGGCCGCTAACGCAAGCCACTCTTTTCTCTTAAGAGTCAGCAGAACTAGCCTCCTCCTCCTCCTCCTCCTCCTCCTCCTCTTTACGCTCCAGGTGAGACAGACAGCTGCTTCCACCATGCCTGCAGGTATGTCCCCAAAAACGAGCCAATAGCAAAACCTCTTCTGCCGAAAGGCATCCAGTTCGTGCCCGAGAAGCCTGCGGTTACTTCCTTTTGAATAACGTTAATTGCAGGGCGGGTGGAGAGGAAGTGCCAGCTGCCCTTACTTAGAGGATACTCGGCACGTGCTCTGCTTCTCCAGCCCGGGAGGAAGATCCTCATCACATGAAGAAGATGCTTTTGTTACAACACGATCCATGAAACGCCTCCGGGAACCTGAGCTCCATTAGGGCTGCGTAACCGAGTATAAATCCCTGAAGCAGGTAGCCAAAAATTCAGCTTCACACACATTTATTTTGTTTTTAAATTCACTTGCTAAGCAGGGCAGGGGGTGAGTTTTCACGCCAGCTTAGAGATCCCAGGCAGTCCTCGTCTTAACGCCCGCAACGGAGCCCCGACGTTTCTGCGGCTAAGCCCGACCTTTGCCCAGCGAGTTACCATACGTCCCGTTTTATGACCTTCCCCTTGCTGCATTCGTTAAGTGAATCTGGCTTTCCCCGCTGACTTGGCTGATCGGACCGTCGCAAAAGGGGATGGCGTGACACCGCAACCGTCATAAATACGACTCCCGCTGCCAAAATTTCGATCTGAATTTTGATCGCGTGGCCACGGAGATGCGGCAAAGGTCGTCAAGGGTGAAAAACGACCGCTTTTCACACTTAACGACCGTTGCCGCATCCCCGTGATCACGGGATCAAAGTCCGGCCACTAAAAGGATGGTTGTAAGTCAAGGACTCCCTGTATTCATCTGGTTAGTGACAGTGAATGCAGACAGTGGGGGTGGGGGTGGGGGTGGGGGGGTTCACCCGCCCTATGAAAAAGGCAGAAATAATTTGGTACAGTCAGCATCACCTGGACAGGCTAAATTTGTCCCGATGCTCCTAAGCGCTTTGGCTTCGCTCATTTTTCAGGGCAGACTTGGAGGCCTTCCAAGGAATTTGCCAGCCTGCAGTTCCCCATCCTTTTTATTTTCATTTTTGGCATCCCTTCTCTATGCACGGCTTGCAAGCTTCCTGCTTTAAGGACCACGTTGGAAGCTGGTAATTTGCACTTTGTCCGGTATTTCCTTTCCTCCTTCCCTTCCCTTCCCTTCCCTTCCCTTCCATCTTCCTTTCCTTTCCTTTCTCCTTTTCTTCTTTCCTTTCCTTTTCCTTTCCCATCTCCTTTTCTTCTTTCCTTTCCCTTTCTTTTCCTTTCCCTTCTCCTTTCCTTTCACTTTCCCTTTCCTTTCTCCTTTCCTTTCCTTTCTCCTTTCCTTTCCTTTTCCTTTCCTGTCTCCTTTTCTTCTTTCCTTTCCTTTTCCTTTCCTGTCTCCTTTTCTTCTTTCCTTTCTCCTTTCCTTTCCTTTCTCCTTTCCTTCTTTCCTTTCTCCTTTCCTTTCCTTTTCCTTTCCTGTCTCCTTTTCTTCTTTCCTTTCTCCTTTCCTTTCCTGTCTCCTTTCCTTTCCCTTTCCTTTCCTTTCCCGTCTCCTTTCCTTTCCTTTCCCTTTCCTTTCCCTTTCTTTTCCTTTCCCTTCTCCTTTCCTTTCACTTTCCCTTTCCTTTCTCCTTTCCTTTCCTTTCTCCTTTCCTTTCCTGTCTCCTTTTCTTCTTTCCTTTCTCCTTTCCTTTCCTTTTCCTTTCCTGTCTCCTTTTCTTCTTTCCTTTCTCCTTTCCTTTCCTTTCTCCTTTCCTTTCCTTTTCCTTTCCTGTCTCCTTTTCTTCTTTCCTTTCTCCTTTCCTTTCCTTTTCCTTTCCTGTCTCCTTTTCTTCTTTCCTTTCTCTCCTTTCCCTTTCCCTTTCCTTTCCTTTCCTTTCCCGTCTCCTTTCCTTTCCTTTCCCTTCCCTTTCCTTTCCCATCTCCTTTTCTTCTTTCCTTTCCTTTCTCCTTTCCTTTCCTGTCTCCTTTCCTTTCCCTTTCCTTTCCTTTCCCGTCTCCTTTTCTTCTTTCCTTTCCTTTCTCCTTTCCTTTCCTGTCTCCTTTCCTTTCCCTTTCCCTTTCCCTTTCCTTTCCCCTTCCCTTCCCTTCCCTTTCCATTCTGTCTCCTTTGCCTTCTCTTCTCTTTTCTTCTCCTTTCCTTTTCTTTCCCTTCCCTTTCTTTTCCTTTCCTTCCCGTTCTGTCTTCTTCTCTTCTCTTCTCTTCTCTTCTCTTCTCTTCTCTCTTCTCTTCTCTTCTCTTCTCTTCTCTTCTCTTCTCTTCTCTTCTCTTCTCTTCCCTTTCCGTTCTGTCTCCTTTTCTTTCTCTTCTCCTCTCCTCCCTTCTTTCCTTTCCCTCCCCTCTTTTTTCTTTTCTGATTATTTTCGTCTGCTCAGCTGTGTCTGATACTTAAGAGATTGCCTGGACAAAACTGGTCCTTGCAGATTTGCTGGCAAGGTTTTTTTCCCCCCCAAAAAAAGTGGCTTGCCATTGCCTACTTCCTAGGGTTGATAGCAAATGACTGGCTGATGGTCACCCAGCCATCTTCCATGCCTAAATTAGGACTAGAATTCCCAGTCTGCAGATGATTGGCCCAGAGTCACCCAGCCGCCTTCCATGCCTACAGTGGGACTAGAACTCCCAGTCTCCTGGCGATTGATCCAAAGTCACCCAGCCGTCTTCCATGCCTAAAACAGGACTAGAACTCCCAGTCTCCTGGCGATTGGTCCAAAGTCACCCAACCTCCTTTCGTGCCTAACTCTCTCATTGTATTCATCCCAAGAATTTGAGAACAGCCCCAGGCTAAATCAGCTTCCCCGCCTCTTCAGAAGGGACGCCAGAACGAGGAATATCAAACACACAGGCCAGCTGCATTTGGTTTCGTCGTCTGCTGTTTATTTCAACAGTTCAGATCTTCCCACCCACCCACCCACCCCGACAATCCAGAAGAAGAAGAAGAAGAAGAAGAAGAAGAAGAAGAAGAAGAAGAAGAAGAAGAAGAAGAACCCTAGAAGTTAGCTAGATGGGCCCATTCTATTGATATCAAGCATGTCTTCCCTCAAAAGCGGTCTCTGCGGATGGCGGCGGAGCCATCCCTAACTCAGCTCCTGGACTACGGTGCCCATCACCCACCCACCCCCAAGCTTCAGCCCAGACAGGTAGAGTTGGCCAGGTTGCAGAAGCAGCTGGAATGAGAAGGCGGCTGTTTGGCTTGAGGGAAGAAGAAGAAGAAGAGGAGGAGGAAGAGGAAGAAGATGAATGACTGACTTCTCTTTTATTCCCCCCCCCCTCCTCCCATCGTCATACTTTTCACTCATTACAAGCTTGGTTACTTCCTTGGCTAACTTTTAACTTTTGGGAAGAGGTCCCAAAAGTTTTTTTTCCAAAGGGGGCAACTGGACTATGTTTTTCCTTGAAGACATTTCGCTTCTCCCCCGAGAAGCTTCCTCGGTTCTGACTGAATGGCGGAGGACGGAAGGATTTATAGTCCTCACAGTCCTCTGGTCCTTGAGGACTCTTATTGAGGGTTGTTGAGGCCGCTTGGAGGTTTATCTGTGTCCTCAGGGTCCCCTGAGTAGTGCAAATGGTTGGGTATGTCTAGTTTAATGAAAAGAAGGACCAGGGGAGACATGATAGCAGTCTTCCAATATTTGAGGGGCTGCCCCAAAGAAGAGAGGGGGCTCAATTTATTCTCCAAAGCCCCTGAAGGCAGGAGAAGAAGGAACGGTTGGAAAGCAATCATGGAGAGAAGCAACCTGGAATTAAGGAGAAAGTTCCTAACAGGGAGGACAATTAACCAGTGGAACAGCTTGCCACCAGAAGTCGTGGGTGCTTCATCACTGGAAGTTTTTAAGAAGAGACTAGACAGTCAGTTATCTGAAATAGTATAGGGGGCTGGACTAGAAGACCTCCAAGGTCCCTTCCAGCTCTATTCTAGTCAACCTTCTTGGAACTGCTGTGCTGTAAACAGGAGATGGGGGTGTGTGTGTCATATCCCTCCCCCCCCAACTGAAAATGGAAGAGGGCGACCCTGAAGGCTGAGATACTATAAACCTCCAAGTGGCCTCAACAACTCCCAGAGGGAGTACTAACAACCAGAGGACTGCAAGGAATATAAATCCTTCCATCCTCCGTTATTGAACCAGAACCGAAGAAGCTTCTTGGATGAGAAGCGAAAAGTCTTCAAGGAAAAAAACAACAACAAAGGAAGTCCAAAAAGCATCTTTGGGCCACCGCGATAGACAGCCGGGAGAGATATTCACACACCCCTTTTTTCTTCGCCCGAGCCTCAAAATTCTTCATTTCCTTCTCACCGGAGCCCCATTACGTGCTTCCGTTTTTATCGGGCTTCGGTTGGTTGGTTCTATAAGTGAATTTATGTCCCCTGAAAACATAATATATTCCCTTTTATTCCCTTCTCCTCTGTCGTTATGCTCAATAAATCCAATAAATCCCCTCTCCTCAAAACAGTTTAAAAAAATGCATTGTCCTGGCTTTTCAGCAGGTACAAATCTGGATCAGATTCTTTTAAAAGTTCTTTTAAAACTTTTTTTTTTTTTTTGTAAAAACATACATTTCTCCCCCGCCCCCCAAAACAAAGCCAGCCACATTTTTCAGGTAAGGGTCTGTCTGTGTTTTATAGGTAGAAAGAAATGCTACTGGTGCTGGTCTCCGTCCCACCCCCCCTACCCCCAGTTTTAATAGCTCTATGCCGAGCTACCTCCTGAAACTCTTCCTAGGTTATCAAAAAGTCGAACGCTCCAGAAAACGGGGAGCAGTCTTGCTAAGGGCGGCCAGCCACCACAATCTGGGGGTGGGGGGGTGGGGGCGAGGAGCAGAAGTGGCTCGGGAAGCAGGTGTGATGGGACTCACCTGGAAAAGGTTTGGGGATTGCATGCAAATTAGACTGAAGATTTCGGAGACTAAGAATGAAGGTTTCTCTGCAGACCAAGTTGAATCCCAGGATTTTTCGAACCTTGGTGGCTTTTAAGACCCGTGGACTTCAACTCCCAGAATTCCCCAGCCAGCTCTTTTTTTTCTCCCCCCACTTTGCTGAAGTCAAGATATATTACATTTACTGCATACCCACCATCTATGAAGAAAGTTACCCTATGTGGCTGGCCTGGGGAATTCTGGGAGTTGAAGTCCACAAATCTTAAAGTGACTTGAGGTGGGAGACTCCTGATTTAAGACCTGTGGACTTCAACTCCCAGAATTCCCCAGCCAGTTCTCCTCCCCCCCCCTTTGCTGAAGTCAAGATATATTACGCTTAAGAGAGGAGGAAAATATTCTTTGTTAAGATTATGGAAATTAGTTGTCATTTAAAAGAGGTACAAACTCGATGTAATGGGTCTTAGAAATGAGGAATATATATGAAATATTGATTGTTAAAATGACAAAGATTTGGAATGATGTCTATTTGGAAATAATTGTTTAGAATTTAGGGTGACATAGTAGAATGTTTAAAATCTAAATGTTTAGAATAAGATTGTTTTTCTTTTCTTTTTCTTTCTTTCTTTTTTTTTTAAAGAGGTAAATGGATAAAAATTTGGAACAAAATTGGTTGAGGGAATGTGAGTAATTGTATTTACTTTATACCGGATCAAATCCTTGCTCTAAAAAGATGTATTTTATGTTTCAGGTTTTAAAAAATAAAAAAAACTTTTCAAAAAAAAAAAGATATATTACGCTTACTGCATACCCACCATCTATGAAGAAAGTTACTCTATGTGGCTGACTGGTGAATTTTGGGAGTTGAAGTCCACAAGTCTTAAAGTAACCAAGGTGGGAGACCCCTGATTTAAGACTTGTGGACTTCAACTCCCAGAATTCCCCAGCCAGCTCTTTCTTTTTTTCCCCCCACTTTACTAAAGTCAAGATATATTACGTTTATATTACGTCTATAATGTTATAGTATAATGTCTTTTTTTTTTTTCTTTTCTGAAATGTATGGATAAAGGGGGATGTTATAATATTAATAATATTTTTAGCAAGTGAAGGTCAATATTTAGAGGAGGGAGTAAGTAATCTATTATGAATTAGGTTTTTTTTTTCTTGTTATGAAGAAGTCATAGGGGGGATGGGTGGGGAGGGGGGGTTAGGGAGGGGGAGGGAGAGGGGGGAAAAAAAAAAGGGGGGGGGAAATTTGTATTTGAAAAAAGATGTATTTAGAAGATATACTGAATTATTGATTATGTATTGTTTGTTTGTTTGTTTATAAAATAAAAAACAAAGAACAAAAAAAAACATGAAAAATTAAAAAAAGATATATTACGTTTACTGCATACCCACCATCTATGAAGAAAGTTACTCTATGTGGCTGACTGGTGAATTCTGGGAGTTGAAGTCCACAAGTCTTAAAGTAACCAAGGTGGGAGACCCCTGATTTAAGACTTGTGGACTTCAACTCCCAGAATTCCCCAGCCAGCTCTTTTCCCCCCCCCACTTTGCTGAAGTCAAGATATATTACGTTTACTGCATAGCCACCATCTATGAAGAAAGTTACCCTACGTAGCTGGCCAGGGGAATTCTGGGAGTTGAAGTCCCCGTCTTAAAGTGACCAAGGTTAAGGAAAAAAATCTGCTTTTTAAAAAATTTCTGGTGCAATATGGCTGTGCCAGAGTCACGCCCCGGACAGAAAACCTACCCAAATGCAAGACTCCACATGAAATTTTAACCAAGCAGCATCTTTTGTCAGTTCAAAACCGGGAAACCCTGAAGTTATTGTCATTTCCAAGATGGAAATAAATGGAGCCTCTAGTTTGCATGCAAAAGGGGATTGGGGGGGGGGCGTGTTTTTTTTTTTGTGAGAAAGCCCACCGTTGCCTCCATTCTGACCAGCAGATGCCCAACTCCGTTGCTGCCCTCCGCAGAGACCCAGGGAAGAGGCTACTCTAGAGTAAATTTCACAGCCAGCGCAAGGCATTTGGACCCAAAGCAATGAGAAGTGCGAAAAGGAGGGAGGGGTTCCCCAAGCGAAGCAGTGGGGCAGGGTGGGGAACTGCGGTAGCTGTCCTTCCTTTCGCCCCACGTGACCCTTGACCCCGAGGGGCACTTTTATTATTGCTTTTAAAAGAGATGGCTCATTCCTTAGGAATAGATTGGAGGTGGGTGGAAAAGGGAGAGGAAGAAAGGGAGGGAAGAGAGAGAGAGATAAGAGGAAGGAAGGAAGGAAAGAAAGATGGATGGGAGGGATGGATGGATGGATGGGAGGGGAGGGAGGGATGAAGGAAGGGAGGGAAGAGAAATAGATAAGAGGAAGGAAGGAAGGAAGGAAAAAAAATGAAAGGGACAGGAAATGCCAATAATGGAGGGAGGGAGGAGAAATAGACAAGAGGAAGGAAAGAAGGAAGGAAGGAAGGAAGGAAGGAAGGAAGGAAGGAAGGAAGGAAAGGAAGGAAAGAAGGAAGGAAGGAAGGAAGGAAGGAAAGAAAGATGGATGGGATGGATGGAAGGGAGGGAGGGATGAAGGAAGGGAGGGAAGAGAAATAGATAAGAGGAAGGAAGGAAGGAAGGAAGGAAGGAAGGAAGGAAGGAAGGAAGGAAGGAAGGAAGGAAGAAAAAAAATGAAAGGGACAGGAAATACCAATAATGGAGGGAGGGAGGAGAAATAGACAAGAGGAAGGAAAGGAAGGAAAGAAGGCAGGAAAGATGAATGGGATGGATGGAAGGGAGGGAGGGAGGGAGGGAATGAAGGAAGGGAGGGGAAGAGAAATAGATAAAAGGAAGGAAGGAAGGAAAAAAATGAAAGGGACAGGAAATACCAATAATGGAGGGAGGGAGGAGAAATAGACAAGGAGAAGGGAAGGAAGGAAGGAAGGAAGGAAGGAAGGAAGGAAGGAAGGAAGGAAGGAAGGAAGGAAGGAAGGAAGGAAAGGATAAGGGGAAGGAAGGGGCAGGAAATACCAATAAAGGAGTATATTTGTAGCTCAGAGTTGAAATGAGGAATCCTTGGTGCTCTCTGAGCTTGGTTGTTTTCTTGTACACATTTCATGACCAAAAGTAGGTATCATCATCAGTGCTAGTGCTGATAAACTGAGGATGTTTCCTAGTTTGGGTAATGAAACATCTGGAAGGAAGGAAGGAAGGAAGGATGGAAGGAAGGAAGGAAGGAAGGAAGGAAGGAAGGAAGGAAGGAAGGAAGGAGAGAGGAACAGAAAGGACAAGAGGGGTTAAAAGAAATAGGATGGAAGGAAGGAAGGAAGAAAGGAATGAGTAAGGGAGGGAGGGAAAGAAATAGGAAGGAAGGACAGGAGTAAGGGAATGGAGGGAGGGAGGGAGGGAAGGAAGGAAGGAAGGAAGAAAGAAAGAAGAGAGGAACAGAAAGGACAAGAGGGGTTAAAAGAAATAGGATGGAAGGAAGGAAGAAAGAAAGGAATGAGTAAGGGAGGGAGGGAAAGAAATAGGAAGGAAGGAAAGGAGTAAGGGAATGGAGGGAAGGAGGGAAGGAAGGAAGGAAGAAAGAAAGAAGAGAGGAACAGAAAGGACAAGAGGGGTTAAAAGAAATAGGATGGAAGGAAGGAAGAAAGAAGGAATGAGTAAGGGAGGGAGGGAAAGAAATAGGAAGGAAGGAAAGGAGTAAGGGAATGGAGGGAAGGAGGGAAGGAAGGAAGGAAGGAAGGAAGGAGAGAGGAACAGAAAGGACAAAAGGGGTTAAAAGAAATAGGATGGAAGGAAGGAAGAAAGAAAGGAATGAGTAAGGGAGGAGGGAAAGAAATAGGAAGGAAGGAAAGGAGTAAGGGAATGGAGGGAGGAAGGGAAGGAAGGAAGACTGAGGAGCTGAGAACCAGAACTCGTTTCCCCACCCTTAGGAGTCCTCCTGACCCACAGGAGCCCTTGGGGGGGAGACGTGCGTCCCAGGAGGAAGGGAGAAACTCTCTTCCCTCCCAACCGATCCCTGCCGCAGGGGAGCCAATTTTCCTTTCCTGCCGATGCCGGCAGAGGGAATCCCAATCCCTCCGTCACGAACCAGCTCAGTTTCCCAAGCTGGCCGCTTTCCGACGGGTGAAACCTCAACTCCCAGAACCCGGAGACGGGGACGTCCTTCACGTCCTGACAACCAGACAAGAAGTCCCTTGTCCCTTTTCTTCTGGGGGACGGCTTTCCCCTTCCTTATCGAGTCCCCTGCCTTGACATACCTGGTGGTCTCCCATCCCCAAACCTTTCTCAAGCCCGGAACCCTTTGGCTTCTGAGATCGGGCCGCAAGCCAGCAGGTCGTGACTGACCAAGAACCAGGAAGACACCCCCCCCCCCAAAAAAAAATACTGATCAGAAAAAAATTAAATTGGGAGTTTAAGGGGAGGGGGTGTCTGTTTTTCTTCCACCGTGTGCGGGATTTTTCGTCCTGATTTAGGCCAATCTAACCCTGGGGCAATGCCTCTCTTACGACAATGCTGGTGTTCACCCCGGATTTGTATTGCAAAATTGGGACGGTTTTGTGGTGCCTTGAGCTGGCTCCTTTCAGACACGCATTGGGACTACGACCTCCGGGATCCGTTCCCCCCCTCTCCCCTCCGGCATATCCCAAAAGGAGACCCCCGATCGGGGAAAGCAGCTCGCCGCGTCCCACAAAGCCACGGAAACGAGAGAAATGGGGCGTAGGGGATCCCACGCGAGGGACAGTGGGGTTGCAGGTCAATCGAGATTATCTTACATCCCAGACGGATCGAGGTCCTCTTAGACCAAAATTGTGCTTATTTCTCTAGCTTGTTCCCCCCTCACTTCCGACAACCCCTTTGGAGGAAGCCAGGCCCTCCCCCGTACAGAAAGGGGTCGCAGTACCCCCCAGGCACCAGCCCAGCCAGGCCAAGGCGGTTGGGGGTGGATGGGTAGGTGGTCAGCCCTACCAAAGCGCGAGATTGCTCATAGCCGTAGATTTGAACTCGAGACTGTAAGCAGGCCTCCGCGGAGAGCCAGGATGAAGCTTTCCGCTTCACCTGTCTTGGAAGAATACGGATATTTGGTTCATGACGCCAAAGCGGCTCCTCTCGGCCCACTCCCGCCTTTGTCGAAGGCAGCAGCTGGTGGGTGGCGGGCAGGCGGGGCGGGCGCGGGACGACACACACGGGACACGGGGGTCCACGGAGGAGCAGGAAGGAGGCAAGTCCGGTGGGGGGGGTGTCCCACGGCAACCCGTACTACGCCCGGGACTCCTTCTTGGCGTTGGGTTTGTTCCCCAGGACTGCGTCGATTTCCTGGGTGACTTGAGGAGTCAGCTGGGTGAGGACCTGTCGGAGGAGGAAAGAGGGGGGGGTCAGCATTAAAAATTTGGTGCATGCCCCCCCATTTGTCACATCTGTATTGTTGCGGCTGCAACTTCTCGGTTGTTCTCATAAAATTTCATGGGTGCAAAATGACAAGCCGTCTTAAAAATAGCTTTGGAGGAAGGGCAGTGTGGGCAGCCCCCTTATGCTTGAATTTCTCTGTGGTTTGGGGAGGCTTGGGGAGGGGGCTCCATGGATGGTTGGAAGCTGGGGGGGGGCGGTTTCTCCAGCTTTTTTACCTGTCTTCATTCGAACCACCTTGCTTGGTGGGGAAAAAAAGCTTCAGGTGAATTTATAACATAGATAGCGGAGGAGTGCGGGGAGAGAGAAAGACGGCCCTCACCCATAGCCTCCACCTTTACGGGGTTAAACGCAGCCCCCCTCTCCCACTGAGGGATTGATCGCCAGATCCCTGGCCTCCTCCTCTTCCCCTTCCCATCTCCACAAACTCCACTCCCTCCTAGCACTGATAGTGTTACCTAGCTGGGTCAGGAAACGTCTGCAAAAAAAAGCTAGCAAGCTCAGAGAGCACCAAGGACCCCACAGTTCTCCTCCTCCTCCTCCTCCTCCTCCTCCTCCTCCTCCTCCTCCTCCTCCTCCTCCTCCTCCTCTCCTCCTCCTCCTCCTCTTCCTCCTTCTCCTCCTCCTCCTCCTCCTTTTGACAAACCCCACTCCCTTCTAACACTGATGACGTACCCTACTTGGGTCATGAAACGCCTGCAAGAAAACAGCTCAGAGAGCACCAAGGACCCCACAGTTCTCCTCCTCCTCCTCCTCCTCCTCCTCCTCCTCCTCCTCCTCCTCCTCCTCCTCTTCCTCCTTCTCCTCCTCCTCCTCCTTTTGACAAACCCCACTCCCTTCTAACACTGATGACGTACCCTACTTGGGTCAGGAAACATCTGCAAAAAAAAGCTAGCAAGCTCAGAGAGCACCAAGGACCCCACAGTTCTCCTCCTCCTCCTCCTCCTCCTCTTCCTCCTCCTCCTCATCTCCACAACCCCCCATCCCTTCTAGCACTGATTATGTTCCCTAGTTGGGTCATGAAAGGTCTTCAAAAATAAAAAACCTACCAAGCTCAGAGAGCACTAAGGATCCCACAGTTCTCCTCTTCCTCACCTGAATGGATCCCAGGTTCTCGATGAGCTGCTCGGCGCTAGAGACCCCCAGAAGCACGGAGCTGACCCCTTCCGAGCGAAGACACCAGGCTGTTGGGAAAAGAGGATTCCCCCGAAATAGGTCAGAAAGGAACAAGTTTAGCATCTTCTAAAATTGGTGCCTTGTGTGTAGGTGTGAGTGTGATCATCTCTGGTGCATTCGGAGACCGTTTTCTGCAGGTCCCTCCTTGCTGTGAATCTGCTCCGGGGGGGGCCTGCGCTGATTTCTCAACCCCAAAAAAGGTCACAGCTAAAGCTTCAGAAGCCAAAAATAATTATATATATTTCGTGATATAATCGCATCTGTTCACACCTTCACTCGTCTCTGATGTTCTTTCCAGTGACGGAGCATCTCCACAACTTCGGGAGGCAGGCAGTTCCACTGGTTAATTGTTCTCCCTGTCAGGAAATTTCTCCTTAGCTTTTCAAGAACAGCCAAAATCATTAGGGAACGACATGGACGTGGGGCTCGCTAGGTAACAGCATGGAGGTAGCTTGCTACTACCAGTTTTGGGATTCCCTCAGAGGTGGTATTCAGCCGGTTCGCACCGGTTCATGCAAACCGTTGACAGAAATTTGGCCAAGGTCGCCGAACTGGTAGTGATGGTCGGCTGGCCATGTCCCCAAACTGGTTTCCCGTTCACCGCTCACTTGCCCCGGCCGCCATGTTCATCGCCGCCATGTTCTTCGCACACACGCATCCCATTGCCTTGCAATGGGATGCACATGCGCGAAGAACATGGCTGTGACGGCAGCAGCTTTTTCCGCCGATACTTTTCGGCAGCCCGCAGCCAGCCACCGCAGTTGCAAAGCTTTCCAGCAGCAGCGGCTGGCTGGCTGGGGGCTGCCGAAAACTCCGGTCAGCTTGCCTTCCAGACTCTGGACCAGCCGCCACGGAAGGTAAGCAGCCCGAACAAAGAGGCAGTGGTGGGGAAGGAAGCGGAGTAGGGCCGGGGCCGCTAAAGGAGGGGAAACGGGGGTTACTGGGAAAGGGAAGGTGGGGGCAGATAGGTGGAAATTCCAAAAAAATTCCTACCTTTTCCTGTGGGCGTGGCTAGGTGGGGTGGGTGGGTCATGTGACTGAGTGGGTGTCAAATTGGCCACACCCACTCAGTCACATGGCCCTTCTGTCAGCACTTCAACCTGCATTTACTCTAGTGCTGACATAAGAAGGAGAAGAGGGGGGCAGCTGGCAAGAGGACGCTTGACTTCTCACCTACTTATTTTCCCTGAAGATAATATCCCCTAGGAGATGAGATGGGAGGGGGGGACATTCCTGGGAGCTGAAATAGTAGATATGGGGAGAGTGATTTGGAAGATGGCCAATGAGACGCAGAGAATTGGGGAACGGAAAGGGAAGGTTTGGGGTCAGGAAGTCAGTGTTGGCTACGCCACAATCGGGGACAGATTGTCGTGCTTAATAAATGAAAGATTTCATCAAAGACTATTGGTTTGGAAATGCAATTTATTTTATTTGAGACGACATCGAAACCTGACACCTACTATCTAGCCACGCCCACCAAACCGGTAGCAAAAATTTTTGAAACCCACCACTGGATTTCCCCCCCCCCCCAAATTTCTGGTTTAGGCCATCACCCTGAGATTTCCTAATGGTCCCCCATCCCAATACTCCACCAGCTGCCACCAACCCAGCAATTTAGAAACATCATCCCAACTTCTATCTGATAAGCTGTTGATTCTTCTCTCCTTGAACCATCTGTCTCCCTTTCACTCTCTTAGGTTTATTATTATTTCTGTAGTTGTGACTATTTTACACCAGAGCTGTGCAACACCTTCAGTTTCAAGGGAAAAGATCTTCGGAGCACGCCAAGCCCTAAATACACCCCCTGGCACAATTCCCCCCCCCAAAAGAGACCTGTGATTTAAGGAGCTGCAAAGAGCTGCTCATTCACCTCTGGGACTGGGTTTTTCATTCTGCTGTCCAAAAAAAATGGGAAACTGGAAGCGTCGCGGTGACACAGGCTGGGAAATAGCAAAGCTCCGCTGAGCTTTGCGAAAACCCGGGCAGACAAACCACTGTCGGGGGGAGAGGTCTTCGGACCAGAACCGTCTTGTAGGGATGGGGGAGACAACATTCTTAAAATCCTCTGGTGTTCGAGCGCCCACAACTCCGTGCAAAAGAATCCCTTTGCAACCAACACCCGCTGCGAAACACGATAAAAATGGCCGCGCAAGATAACCGATTGGGTAGCCTGCAGTTGTGCACCCCTTCGAAACTGTTTTGAAAGATATTAACACGTTGCTTGGAGAACGTTTCGCCTGGGGGCCATGTGGCTACCCTGAAAAAGCTGGGTCTGAGCCCCGTTCCCAATAGGTGGGAGCCCCACGGAGAAGGCCTTGCCTGAATTCCCCGACAGAGAGGGATGACGCCTGCCTTGGGGTGTCGTTATGAAAGGACACAGTGCCACGACTCAATCTAACCTTTGCTATTGGCTCCTGTTAAGAGCTGCTCGTGCTATTTTGCTACTGATGGGCTGTATGCTAAAATAAAGCCAGGTCATGATACACACTTGAAAGTAAATCAGGAAGCCTGTAATTGCGGTGTGTATCTGGCAAGAACAAAGAATGTTTATCTACAGGAAATGTGCACGTGTAAATCTTGTAACAATTCTGGGTAGTTAGAAAGCTGATAAAAGTAACAAGAGTTAGACAACCTGCAGGCCTCAGCTAAAAATTAGGAATACAGATGGCCTGCAGCCAATTAAATGTGTATTAGATAACTCCTGAGGCATTCATTAGCCAAGGTTTAGGAACAGGGACAGCTACCCCCAATCAAAAGCAATCAGAAAACCTGCATCTCGTGTCTGGCGTCCATCATTGGCTTCGGCACCAGGCTCAGACCCGAATTGGGGACAACACCGCAGTTAGGAATTATTTATTAGGAATTAATTCTGCCACCCTCGCTTGTTAAGAATGGTATCTTTTGCTATCTGGTTTCTCGCTTCTGTTATTTGCTTCAGAGCTAGGAACATCCTTGGCGGTAGAGCAAAACAGTTACCTGGGAACATCCTGCTCCATAGATAAATGGGGCCAGAGAAGGGGACTGCCTAGGAGCACGAGAACAAATAAGGGCTGTTACTTTTTCACACCTCTTCATGAGCCTCGCTATCTTTGGCACCTCGGTGACTCAGGTAAACTATGGGATCTTACTGTTGCCTGAGCCTGGGCTATCGACAGATGCGGACTCTGAGAGTGAGGGAGAGGAGTTGGCAAGGCCTCCCTCTCCAGGACCCTCCTCTCTGGCAATGCCTCCGGAGGACACTGAAGGCCAAAAGATAGGCCCAGAGCCAAGCACGTCCCCGCAGCCACAGGTGGACAGCGACAAAGGAGATAAGTGCTGGCTGGACCCTCGGCAGAGGAAGGCGTGCCAGGGATTAGCTGAGTCACTGGACCACACCCCACAGGGTATAAATGTGGTTGTGGTGGCCGGTTCAGTTTGTGACGAGCAAAAACTAGAAATAATCCATGATCTCTGCGTTACTGGACTTTGCCTGCTTTATCGGACTGCATTTGGATTAATCCTTGTATTGTTGAAACTCTGCCTGCTTTATCGGAATGCTTGCAGTCTAATCTTTGTTTTGTGTGAGTAAAGTCTGAATTGGCAGCTAGCCACTGGGTTGCTGCCAGCTTTATCTTCAAAGAGTTTTGTCGTGTGGCTTATTAACTCCGGGCCGTCTGTGGGGGTGCGTGAGTGGGACGGGGACAGAACACTTACAGTTACAAAAAGACAGGTGCGCAGAGACATGCACACATGCACCCCCCCCTCCAGCGTCCTCACCAATGGCCAGCTGCGCCACGGTGCAGCTCAGGCGTTCGGCGATGGGCTGCAGCGCTTTCACCTTGCTTTGCTGCTTCTTCCCGTCTTCGCTCTGCAGCTTCTCCTTCAGCCACTGGTACCCCTGAAAGAGGAGGAGAGGGCCAAGATAACCATCACGGAGGGGGTCTTGTGGAACAGCAGGGCGTAAACCTCAGCCCAGCCACCGAGCATCCGTTTGGAGTAAAACCATCCCTCTATTCCCTTCTGATCAAAATAAATGTAACCGTAAGAGAAAACGTGGAATAATTGAACAATGACAGACTGCAACTTATTATAATGGTGTATCATTATTAGAAATATGTGAGTTGATTGAACGTAATAACTATGATCCATTTTACTAGTTTTATTTGTATTAGAATGTACGACACTCAGATGCCACGCATTGTTTGACATGTTTGTAAAAAAATAATAAAAAACAAAACTTTGGTTTTGCCGATTAGATATATGTTAGATATATTATATATATTGGTTGTTGTAGATAGATAGATAGATAGATAGATAGATAGATAGATAGATAGATAGATAATTTTATTTCTATACCGCCCCTCTCCCGAAGGACTCGGGGCGGTGCACAGCCAAGTAAAAAAACACAATACAAATCCCAATTAAATTTAAAAATTATTAAAATTCTTACATTTACGGCCGAGATTCGTGAAAAACCCCAAAAATTTAAAAACTCCGAATTTAAAACTCCTTTACAAAGATAGCTCTGCCTGTCGGAAGGGCAGGGTCTTGAGGGTACAGCGAAAAACTCGGAGGTCAGAGATTGTGCGTATTTCCGGGGGGCAGTTCGTTCCAAAGGGCAGGAAATTGTAGAAAAGGGCAGGAAATTGTAGAATTGTAGAATTTCTGGCAGGGCACTTGTAGAAATGGCTAGCGATACACTAATGTGTAAAATGTGTAAAAGTAAACGAATGTGTAAAAGTAAAAAGTTGAGGTTGTAATGTTGTCCTACTGTGCTAAAAAGAGTTGAAAATCAATGTTTTTTTTTTCTCTTTCCCCCTTTGTCACTCATATTTTCCTTCCCTCTCTCCGTTTCCTTCCCCTCGTTTCCTATGTTTTATTTTCCTTTGCATTTTATACTTCGACGAAACAATAAAAGTCCCGAGAGGAAGATGGGGAGAGACCTGACCCACAGAATCACCAAAAGCCGGACAAGACTGAATGGATATCACACCATCATCATCATCATCATTCGAAGGCAGAAGGACTCATTCTCAGCCAATTCCAGAGGTTATTATGGACTCACCTCCAGGATTCTCAGCTTTGGCCCTGCTGACCAGGAGAATCTGGGAGACCACCACACCTAACGGTAGAAGACCACCTTCAGTCCCCAAAAATTCTTAGCGAAGGAGACTCTGAGCTTTCAAGGAAGACTTGAGAAACCCAACTGGAAGAGATTGTGCTGTATTTTGGCGGTCAAGAATGATCAGGATCCTACCTTCATGGCTGCCCGGCAGTTCTCCGGCACGTGTTCTTCATATTTTCCCGTGATGAGTCCACACGCCAGTGGAGACCAAGTTATAGCTCCTACACCTGAAGAAGGTAAATGGGGCAGGTGGGGTCAGGATGGACCTGCTCTCACTAAATCTTCAGGTATCACTCACAGCCTTCCCTCAAAAGCTTACTATGACCCTACAGCAAGGGGCCTCCAGATCCTTCAAGCATCAGTCGGTCGGTCACTTGAAGGGGTTTAGCCCATTAACCTTGGGCTAAAATAAGCCACCTTCACTTCTGCAGTGTGCTGTGTTTAGGAATCATGGTTTGTCTCTTAGGTAGGAAAACCCATGAAAACACAACTGGACTCCGCTTGTGTTCATTGAGGTCAACGTTTCCCAACTCAACTTTAAGATGGTTGGACTTCAACTCCCAGAATTCCTCAATCAACATGGAGGTCATTAACCTCGGCAACTTTTAGGGTGGGGTGGGCTTCCATTCCCAGAATTCCTCAGCCAGCTCTTTTTCCCCCCACTTTGCTAAATGAAGTCAAGATATATTACGCTTACTGCATACCCACCATCTATTAAGAAAGTGGCTGGCTGGAGAATTCTGGGAGTTGAAGTCCACAAGTCTTCAAGTTGCCAAGGTTGGAGACTCCCTGATTTAAGACTTGTGGACTTCAATTCCCAGAATTCCCCAGCCAGCTTTTTCCCCCCACTTTGCTGAAGTCAAGATATATTACGCTTACTGCATACCCACCATCTATTAAGAAAGTTATCCTACATGATCAAATTATCTCCCCTGCCAGGTAAGTATTAAATTAAATTGAAAATGGATACAACAAAAGAAAGGGAAAGGAGAGAGGAATAGAGAGAGGGAAGCAGGGGAGAAGAGAGGAAAGGAGAGAGAGGGATAGAAGAGAGGGAAAAGGAGAGGCAGAAAAGAGAGGGGAAAGGAGTAGGAGAAAGGGTTAGAAAGGGAGGAAGAAGAGAGGAGTGGGGGAAGGGGACGGGAGGAGAGGAGGAATGAAGAAAGTAGAAAGGGACAGAAGAAGGAAGAGGAGGGAAGGAGAAGAGGAAAAGTTGCGGTAAAACGAAAGAAGAGGAAATGGTAAAAGAGCAGCCCCGAACAAATAGAAATGAAAATGAAAGGAAAAGATGAATGATGAATGGTTAATGATGGATAAGAGACTGTACACTTAAATATGCTTATGAGAAATAAAAATAAAAAATTTATTAAAAAAGAAAAAAGAAAAAAAAAGGAAGTTACCCTACGTGGCTGGCTGGGGAATTCTGGGAGTTGAAGTCCACAAGTCTTAAAGTTGCCGACTGATCTAGGTCAAAGCAGGGTTGCAATGAACAGATCAGTGTTTCTCAACCTTGGACGCTTGAAGATGGGTGGACTTCAACTCCCAGAATCCCCCAGCCAGCGCTGCTGGCTGGGGGATTCTGGGAGTTGAAGTCCACCCATCTTCAAGCGTCCAAGGTTGAGAAACACTGGAATAGATGGAGAGGAGGACAAGGAAGAACCTTATAATGCAGGAGGGGAAAATAGGGGGGGGAGAAGGGCTCTCTCCCTGAGACCCACTCCTCCCCTCCTCCTCCTCCTCTTCCCCAATCCCTTCTTTCTCCTTCCTTCATACCTATCTTGTGATACAACTCCGGAAGCTGAGTTTCCACCTTTTCTCTCTGGAACATATGATATTCCGCCTGTTCGCAGACGGGAGGGATGAGGTTGAACTGCCGAGCTACCGAGTAGGCTTCCTACGTTGCGGAAAAGAAAGAGGGGAAAGGAAGAAGAGATTGGGAAAATGAAAAAGAGAGGAACCACTCCCAACAAAAAAAAAACCCATCAGAATTTACCATAATCTCCATGGCGCTCCAGCGAGAAGTCCCCCAGTACATGGCCATGCCTTGGTTGATCACGTAAGTCATGGCTCGGACGATCTCTGGCGGGAAGAAGGAAAATATAAAGAGGGATCAGCACTAAAGTTATTTTTCCCCTCGCATTTCGAAGATGGGGAGTCTTTCGTACTCCAAAAAACAGGCCAGGGGAGGAAAAAAAGGGAACGAAGGCAAGCCGCTTGATGCGGACGTTCATCTGAACAGAATGTCATAGTTCTGGAGGCAGGCAGTTCCACCGGCAAATTGTTCTCCCTGTCAGGAAATGTCTCCTTAGTTCTAGGTTGGTTCTCTCTTTGGTTAGTTTCCATCCGTCGTTTCTTGTCCTGCTTTCTGGCGCTTTGGAAAAAAATAGGTTGAATGTCTTTTTAGAAGGTCCATCTTGTTCTGCTTCGGCTTCAGAACCTGGCGGGAATCCCATCCTGACACGCGGAGAGGAGTTTTAAGAGCTTTCCCCAACAAAGCCACTTCGAGATGACTGGACTCCAATTCCCAGGAGTCCCCCTGACGCTGAGCCTCTTGGGAGTTGTAGTCCCCCATCTCCTCCAATCCAGAAGTTGGAAAAGACAAGTGGTTTTTTTTTTTTTCCTTTCAAACTTGGTCACTTGAAGATGCGCGGACTTCAACTCCCAGGAACTTCCAAGTTGCTTTAAAAAGACCCCGATTTAAGCAGCTGCTTCGAAATCTACAGCCTGAATGTTAACATTCAGGGAGGGGATCCAAGTCAAGATAGCAATCGCAGTCACAAATCCATCTTGACGTTTCCGAGCAATTTCGCGGACATCTCTACTTTTAGCAAACTCTGGGAAATTGGGAAATCTTTGTCCAAGATTTTCTGTCAGAAAGTCCCTGCAGGCAACGTATTTATGCATCAACAGGATTTGTTTTGGTGAATGAACCCAAATGTTGGGGTTGATTCAACAAACCACAGTTTGGACAAAAAAAAAAACCACCTACACATACACACATTCCTGAGTTTAATGCATGAATGCACAAGTCCATTGCCACCTTATATTTTCAATTTAGCGCCACCTAATGAAAAATAGGCTGGAGGTGTTTGATTTTTTTTTAAAAAAATCACTTTTCATAAAGAAAATAATCCCCACTTTTTAAAAAATCATTTTTCCTTAAGGAAAATCAAGAAAGCGGAAGAGGAAGTGTGAAATACATTAAAGGAAATCTTTGCAAAGAACATTGCAAAATGTCAGTCCGCTATTAAAAAAAGCCTCTGACGATCCCAGCTGACTTGCCTGATCATCAGAGGCTTTTTTTTTTTTTACTTTTAAAAGCATTTTTTCGGCCAAAGAGGTTGTAGAAAAAATGCTTTTAAAATTTTTTAAAAAAGCCTCTGATGATCGCGCGGCTCAGCTGGGCAATGGGGGGGGGGCAGGGATTTTTGCTACCGGTTCTCCGAACCACCCGTCTCCATCGCTACCGGATCGGGCGATCCGGTCCGAACCGGGAGCATTTCACCCCTGAAAAACACCCTATAAAGCTGCCAACTCTTTCAACTCCTCATAGCTTGATTTTAACCCTAAAATACAACAGGGTATTTTACTTATTTTTGACTTATTTCAGGTAGTCCTCGATTTACGACCCACAAGTGGAACCCAATATTTTTCGTCGCTAAGTCAAACATTTCTTAAGCGAATTTTGCGACAGTTCTTTCCACAGCTGTTAATCACTATAGTTGTCACACACTTGTTAGGTGAATCTGGTTTCCCTATTGATGTTGGTCGCAAAAGGGGATTGCGTTACTCCGGGACACTGCGACCGTCATAAATATGAATCGGATGCCAAGCGTCTGAATTTTGATCACATCGTGGAGATGCTGGACAGGTCGTAAGTAACCGCGAAAAAGGCTCCTTTTTTCAGTGCAGTCATAACTTGGAACGGTCACTAAGTAACCTGTTGTAAGTGGAGGAGTAACTAAATTTATTTCACAACAAGATACTTTCCAGGCAGAACGACGTTTTTGTGATCAGGATTTCTGGATTAATTGAAACAGTGGCTGAAATGATTAAAAAGCAGCTAAACCGGAGTCTCAGGTTGTCATTGGAAACACAAGCCACACACAACTTCAGATGTGGGGGTGTGTGGGGAGCACAATGCTTGCAACTACACACTACGCACATCTGCTTCCTACATAGAAGGGTAAGGGAGGATTTGTCATTCTTGACCCGTTTAAGACGGGTGGACTTCAACTCCCAGAATTCCCCAGCCAGCTGTGTAGAGTAACTTTCTTAATAGATGGAGGGTATGCAGTAAATGTAATATATCTTGAGTTCAGCAAAGTGGGGGGAAAAAGAGCTGGCTGAGGAATTCTGGGAGTTGAAGTCCACAAGTCTTAAATCAGGGAGTCTCCAACCTTGGCAACTTTTAAGATTTGTGGACTTCAACTCCCAGAATTCCCCAGCCAGCCACATAGAGTAACTTTCTTAATAGATGGAGGGTATGCAGTAAGTGTCATATATCTTGACTTCAGTAAAGTGGGGGGGGCGGGCGGGCGGGGAAAGAGCTGGTTGGGGAATTCTGGGAGTTGAAGTCCACTGCTCTTAAAGTTGCCAAGGTTAGAGACCCCTGATTTAAGACTTCAACTCTCAGAATTCCCCAGCCAGCTCTTTTTCCCCCCCACTTTGCTGAAGTCAAGATATATTACATTTACTGCATACCCTCCGTCTATTAAGAAGGTTACCCTACGTGACTGACTGGGGAATTCTGGGAGTTGAAGTCCACCCGTCTTAAAGGGGCCAAGGCAGGAGACCCCTGATTTAAGACTTGTGGACTTCAACACCCAGAATTCCCCAGCCAGCTTTTTTTTTTTCACTTTGCTGAAGTCAAAGATATATTACGTTTAGTGCATACCCACCATCTATGAAGAAAGTTACCTTATATGGCTGACTGGGGAATTCTGGGAGTTGAAGTCCACCCGTCTTAAAGGGGCCAAGGTTGAGAAACAGTGAATTAAGGGGTTAGAAAATACAGCTGGCTACAGCTAGGAGGCTATTATGGACAGCAAAGAGAAGTCCTGGGTTCAAGACAAGAGGCAGGACAGACCTCTCAAGCCGGATCCCAGATTCTACGACAAGCAGTCCTCGATTTACAACAGTTCATTTAATGACCGTTACAACAGCACTGGAAAACGTGACATATGACCGTTTTTCACACTTATGACCATTGCCGCATCTCCATGGACATGTGATTTACATTCGGAGGCTTGACACCTGCTTCACATTTATGACGGTTGCAGTCTCCCAGAGTCACGTGACCTTCTGACCAGCAGTCATTTGGGAAAGGCCGAGTCATTTAACAACCGGGTTACTCACTTAACAACGGAAGAGATTCATTAACAAACGTGGCCAAAAAAAGGTCGTGAAATGGGGCAGAATTCACTTAACGAATTTCTCACTTAGCAACGTAAATTTTGGGCTCAATGGTGGTTGTACTTTTTCCCTTGTTTTTAAGCCCTTCTGATTTATTTTATATTTTATGATAAGTATCGCATCTTCACCTTTTGGTCCTTTTGGCTTTTTTTTTTTTCCTTTTTCTGTGATTGTTTTAAAAGCAACGCAAATTATTTCCAGTAGTCCTTAGAAAGTTTCACTGCTAGGTGTGAAGAGAGTGTTGCCCCCTTTTACGACCTTTTTTTTTGCCACCGTCGTTAGGCGAATCCCTGCAGTTGTTAAGTGAGTCACACGGTCGTTAAATGAATCTGGCTTTCCCCATTGGCTTTGCTTGTCAGAAGATCGCAAATTTTGATCACGTGACCACGGAGGGATGCTGCCACGGTCGTAAGTGTGAAAAACGGCCCTAAGTCGCTTTTTGTCAGTGCCGTTGTAACTTCCGACGGTCACTAAACAAACTGTTATTAAGTCGAGGACTACTTGTGGTTTTAAAAAAGCAGGCTTTGTACTACGGTCCCTGCCCCATCTTGGTCTAGGGAGAACCCCCCCACCCCACCCCACATTTCCCCGATTCGAAAGAGCCCTCCACCCCACAGCCTTTGTCTGGAAAGGGATGGTCGTAACAGCGAAGCCCGTGAAATGGGAACAGGTTTGGTCGCACTCACATCGGCCATTTTGACTTTTTTGACTGCACTCTAAAGCCCCTAATTACAGTATGAGAGACTTCCCCAAACACTGGAAGTTTTTAAGAAGAGATTGGATAACCGTTTGTCTGAAATGGTTCACGGGGTTGGACTAGAAGACCTCCAAGGCCCCTTCCAACTCTTGTTATTCTATTCTATTCTATTCTATTCTATTCTATTCTATTCTATTCTATTCTATTCTATTCTATTCTATTTCTATTCCAATTCTAATTGATTCTGTTTCTGTTTCTGTTGCTATTCTATTTTATTCTATTATTCTATTCTATTCTATTCTATTCTATTCTATTCTATTCTATTCTATTCTATTCTATTCTATTCTATTCTATATTTTATTCTTTTCTAATTCTATATTTTATTATCTATTCTATTCTAAATTCTATATTCTGTTCAATTCAGTTCAATTCTATTCTATTCCATTCTATTCTATTCGATATTTTATTCTTTTCTAATTCTATATTTTATTATCTATTCTATTCTAAATTCTATATTCTGTTCAATTCTATTCTATTCTATTCCATTCTATTCTATGTTTTATTCTTTTCTAATTCTATTTTATTATCTATTCTTTCTAAATTCTATATTCTGTTCAATTCAGTTCAATTCAATTCTATTCCATTCTATTCTATTCTATATTTTATTCTTTTCTAATTCTATATTTTATTATCTATTCTGTTCTAAATTCTATATTCTGTTCAATTCAATTCAATTCAATTATCTATTCTATTCTATTATTCCATTCTATTCTATTTTATTCTTTTCTCATGCTATATTTTCTATTCTATTCTATTCTATTCTATTCTATTCTATTCTATTCTATTCTATTCTATTCTAAATTCTATATTTTATTTTCTATTCTATTATTTATTCTATTCTATTCTATTCTCTCTTCTATTCTATTCTATTCTATTCTATATTTTATTCTTTTCTAATTCTATATTTTATTATCTATTCTATTCTATTTCTATATTTTATTATCTATTCTATTCTATTCTATTCTATTCTATTCTATTCTATTCTATTCTATTCTATTCTATTCTATTCTATTCCTTCCAGCTACCCTATAATCAGCATGAGTTCAGACAACAAACCAATAAATAATAATAATAAAAAAAAATAGAAATAGGGCACTTTTTAAAATTCCTGGCTGGAATGTAAAACAAATACATTTAAAACCGACCCATTGAACTTAACCGCTTTCTACTGAAAAGCTGTGGGGGGAAATCCCCATCGAGAGGCGACCCAAAAGACCCCACCTCCACCCAAAGAGCCCTTCCTAGAATTTGGGGGTCTCTCTCCCCACTGAAGTTGCGACGAGGACAATTGGGGACCCACAATGTTTCCCACCCCCAAAATGCCATTCGCTCTTGGGAAGAAAAAAAAAAAATGCAGATTTAAAAGCACCTGCAAATTTGTTGGTTCATTAGCCTCGGGCCCCTTTAAGACTTCAACTCCCAGAATTCCCCAGCCGGGCTATGAATTCTGGGAGCTGAAGTCCACCCGTCTTAAAGGGGCAGAGCGGTTGAGAAAGACTGATGTATTATACACCTGTTTTTTGTTCGTTCCCCCCTCCCCTTTTCTAAAGGCTTGAGAGGTTCGGGGTGCAAGAGACAAGTCACAAGAGGGGGAGCAGGAAATTGGGGGGGGGGGCTCACAAGGAGGGGATCTATATAGTACCTTCCAGCAAGAATATTCGGAAATTCAGGTCGCCCTCTGCAGCAAGGAGAGAACCAGTGAGACGGGCTGGAGTTTGCAAAGCCAAGCCTGGTTGACTGGATACCAAAATTTGGGGCTGGGGGTGTCACCCCCTCCCCTGCACCCCCTCCCTAGAAAAAAAAATGGGGGGGAACAGAGGCCGTCGGCTTCACCAAGGAGGGACGTCTCCGCGAGAGCAGAGGCAAACTGCGGTTGTTAAGAGAGTCGCGTCTGGTTTTACGACCATTTTCCTGATGGTCGTTAAGCGAGTCGGGGACGGTTGTTAAGCGAATCCAACATTTCCGCTCAGCAAATCTGGCCTCCAGCCAGAAGGTCATAATATAAGTGATGGTTGCATGACCTGTCGTAGAT
This sequence comes from Pituophis catenifer annectens, assembly GCF_029215685.1. Taxonomy (NCBI): domain Eukaryota; kingdom Metazoa; phylum Chordata; class Lepidosauria; order Squamata; family Colubridae; genus Pituophis; species Pituophis catenifer. Next base: position 2,655,425 of record NW_027256895.1, read on the forward strand.
ACCAGCTGGGTATCTATGAATTTTGACGACATGGCCACGGGGACCGTCGTAAGTGCGAGGACCGGTCATAAGTCCCCGATCTAGCCCCCTTTTCCCTTTCTTCTTCTTTCTTCCTGAGCAGTTCTTGGCTTTCCCTATTTCTTATTTCTTTTCCGCATGTTTTTTTTTTCCCCCTCCGGAACGAAAGCAGCGTCGTAGGGACAGAGCGACAGGGTCAGGTCAAAAAAGTCAAAATGGCTGCCACAATCTGCAAAATGTGGTTCTGGAATATGGGAGACAATAATTAAATGTGTTTTTTTTTTAAATTGTGGTGGGATTATCCTGGCAGGTGGTTAAAAAAAAAGGCATTTTGTCCAGGGTAAACGGAGGCAGAGCCCTGACTCAAAATGGGAAGGCTGGGAAAGTGGGGGTTCCTGAATCCTGACCCCCCCCCCTAAAGTTTGATGTGGGGAGGGGGAGAAGAGAAGGTTAGAAGCCACCCACCTTCCATGGGGCTGTTGGCATCCATCCGGTTGGCAAAGACGATGTCGACGTAGCCCAGCTGAAGCCTCTGCAGGGACCCTTTCAGCCCTGGGAAATGGAAGGAGGGAGGGAGGGAGGAGAAAGGTTGGAATTGCAAGCGCCAAAGTGGGAGGGCTGGGGATGATGGGAGCTGGGGGTCACCATCCGGGACTGCGGAGGTTGTAGGCCATCCTTCCATCTATCCATTGGCTCTTCCGTCCATCCATCCATCCATCCTCCCATTCTTCTGCCCCTTAATCCATCCTTCTATTCATCCTTCTTTCCTTCCATCCCTCCATCCTTTCATCTGTTCATCCATCCATCCCTTCCACCCATCCTTCCTTCCTTTCTCTCCTATTTCTTTTCTCTCTCCTTCCACTCTTCCTCTTATCTACTTTTCTCCTTCCTTCCTTCCTTCTTTCTTCTCCCTTCTATTTTTCTTCTCCTTCCCTCCCCCTTCCTCTTATCTATTTTTCTCTTTCCTTCCTTCCTTCCTTCTTTCTTCTCCCTTCTATTTCTCTTCTCCCTCCCTCCCCTTCCTCTTATCTATTTTTCTCCTTCCTTCCTTCTTTCCTTCCTTCCTCCTTCCTAACTTCCTTCCTCTCCCTTCTATTTCTCTTCTCCCTCCCTCCCCCTTCCTCTTATCTATTTTTCTCCTTCCTTCCTTCTTTCTTCTCCCTTCCATTTCTCTTCTCCCTCCCTCCCCCTTCCTCTTATCTATTTTTCTCCTTCCTTCCTTCCTCTCCTATTTCTCTTCTCTCTCCCTCCACTCTTCCTCTTATCTACTTTTCTCCTTCCTTCCTTCTTTCTTCTCCCTTCTATTTTTCTTCTCCTTCCCTGCCTCTTATCTGTTTTTCTCCTTCCTTCCTTCTTTCCTTCCTTCCTTCCTTCCTTTCTTCCTTCCTCTCCTATTTCTCTTCTCCCTCCACCTTTCCTCTTATCTATTTTTCTCCTTCCTTCCTTCCTTCCTTCTTTCTTCTCTTCTATTTTTCTTCTCCTTCCCTCCCTCATCTATTTTTCTTCTTCCTTCCTTCCTTCTTTCCTTCCTTCCTTCCTTCCTTCCTTCCTTCCTCCCTCCCTCCCTCCCTCCCTCCCTTCTATTTTGCTTCTCTCTCCCTCTCTTCTTCTTCTCTCTCTTCCTCCTTCCCTCCCTTTCCATGAATTGCCCCTCCCCCCTCCCTTGAGACTCATCTCCCATCCCATCCCATCCCCAGCCCCCTCCCTCCTTCTCACCCTCAATGATGTGTTTCCGTGATAAGCCCCTTTCCGTCTCAGCCCTTTGAAGAAAAGTGGGGAGAAAAAAAGAGGTTAAAGATTCACATCCAAGGCCCAGCTGCCCCCCCCCCCAAATCCCCAAGGGGCAGGTAGATGTTTTGAGGGGGTCCCCTAGAAAAATACCGCGGGGGTGGGGGGGCTCCGTTCCTGTTTTCCACAAGGCCACAATAAAAAAAACCAGCCCTATTCACATGCAGGGGCCTTCCTCCCACCCACCCACCCACCCACCCCCAGCTACCACTTGTCGGGGGAGGATGGGCCTTGTAGTCCAATGCCATCCGAAGACACCCTTTGGAAAAGACGGCACTGAAGGGGGGAAAATCTGATTTTTCTGCAGACGAGCAGGTCTGGGAGACGGGGGTGGGGGTGGGGGTGGGGTGGGGGTCCCTCCCTGTTTCCCACTGCCCAGCTGAGCCCCCCATTTCCTCCCAAGCTTCCCTCGGGGCACTTACTGGCCTCCCCAGTAAATTTTGGTGGTAACCACGTAACTGGAACGCCTGCAAAAGAAGTCAAAAGAGAAAAAAAAGTGAGCAGACGGAGGCCCTCAAAACCCTACGGCGAGAAATACAGGCAGTCCTCGACTTACGACGTTTCATTTAGCGACCGTCCGAAGTTCCGTCACTGAGAAAAGGGACGTATGACCGGGTTTTTTTTCACACTTACGACCGTCGCCGTATCCCCAGGGTGCTCAAATGCCCGTGATCAAAACTCAAGACGCTCGGCAACGGACTCACACTTATGACGGTGGCAGCGTCCCTGGGTCATCCCCTTTTGCGACCTTCCGCCAAGCCAAGTCCCCGGGGAAGCCGGGTTCACTTAACAACCGCGTGACTCACTTAACAACCACGGCGATTCGCTTAACCACAGTGGCGAGAAAGGTCGTGAAATGGAGTCGAACTGGAGTCCAGATCCAGATGCTGTGACTCCGCCCCCTTCGATGACCTCACAGCCCCACCCACTCTCACCCTCTCCGCCCTTCCAGGAAAGGACCCAGCTGCCAATCTGGGTTGGGGGCATCCTTGGTGCCACCTGCCAGCAGGGACCGAGTGGGGGCACCTTACCTCCATCCTTTGCTCTTCAAGATGTTTCCCAAGGTTTTTTCTGCTCTGGAAAAAAAAGAATGGAAGAGAAAAAAGGTGGATGGAAGGATATGGAAAAGAGGAAAGAAAGAAGGAAAGGAAATAGAAAAGGGAAGGAAGGAAAGAAAGAAAGAAAAACAGGCATAATCATGAGAAGGAGGGAAGGCGTGAGAGAGGGAAAAAGGATGGGAGGGAGGGGAGACAAGAGGGGAGGGGAAGGAGAGAGGGAGGGAGGAAGAAAGGAAGGAAAAACGGATGATAATGAGGGAGGGAGAGGAGGGAAAGGAAGGAAGGAATAAAACAGGGATGATCATGAGAAGGAGGGAAGGAGGGAGAGAAGGAAAAAGGAAGGAAGGAAGAAAGGAAGGGAAGGAAGGAAGAGAAAGAGAAAGAAAGAAAAGAGAAGGAGGGAGGGAGGGAGAGGAGGGAAAGGAAGGAAGGAATAAAACAGATGATCATGAGAAGGAGGGAAGGAGGGAGAGAAGGAAAAAGGAAGGAAGGGAGGGAGGGAGGGAAGGAAGAAAAAGGGAAAGAAAGAAAAGAGAAGGAGGGAAGGAGGGAGAGGAGGAAAAAGGAAGGAAGAAAGGAAGGGAGGGAAGGAAGAGAAAGGGAAAGAAAGAAAAGAGAAGGAGGAAGGAAGGGAAAGAGAAAGAAAGAAAAGAGAAGGAGGGAGGGAGGGAGAGGAGGGAAAGGAAGGAAGGAATAAAACAGATGATCATGAGAAGGAGGGAAGGAGGGAGAGAAGGAAAAAGGAAGGAAGGGAGGGAGGGAGGGAAGGAAGAAAAAGGGAAAGAAAGAAAAGAGAAAGAGAAGGAGGGAGAGGAGGAAAAAGGAAGGAAGAAAGGAAGGGAGGGAAGGAAGAGAAAGGGAAAGAAAGAAAAGAGAAGGAGGGAGGGAGAGGAGGGAAAGGAAGGAAGGAATAAAACGGATGATCATGAGAAGGAGGGAAGGAGGGAGAGAAGGAAAAAGGAAGGAAGGAAGAAAGGGAAAGAGAAAAGAGAAAGAGAAGGAGGGAAGGAGGGAGGGAGAAAGGAAGGAAGGAAGGAAGGAAGGAGAATCAGGAGTCTCTCCAATTAATAAATCTTATTAAAAGGCAGAATCTTGCATCAGCTCCCTCCCTCGTCCTCCTCCCCCTTTCCGTCCTCCCCTCTTTCCCCCCTTCCTCTGAGGAGGGCAGGGAGCTTCTCGGGGCTGTAAGAAAATCGCTTGGAGGCCTCCCTTCCTTGATCAGCCGCTGTGTTGGGAAACGGCGTGTGGTTTCCAGTGGGGTGAGAAAAAGGAGGAAGCTGTACAGAATTTCTCTCTTCTCACCCCCCCCCCAAGAATTACACACTCCGTAATAATGGCTCCCTTCCTAAGCAGGGGGCTGGACTAGATGACCTCCGAGGTCCCTTCCGACTCTTGCAATTCCCTTAGTCGGGAGGAGGAGGAACATGGAAGTTCCTTTGCTGACTACCAGGACAGAAGCCTTCGGGCAAAGCTGCTGCCGGGATCCTGATTTTTGTTGTTGTTGTTGTTGTTTGTTTGTTTGTTGTGTTAGCATTGCAAAGGAACACAACTCTCCTCTTACACCGTGGACAGTTTTGCAGCCATTGCTAAGCAGCTGAAATGGCAACCCCGTAAGAAGCCTTCCGGTTGACCGATCGCCCGTTCGTGAATTGGTGTGTGTGCGAGAGAGTATACAACTCTGTGTGTGTGTGTGTGTGTGTGTGTGTGTGTGTGTGTGTGTGTGTGTGCGCCCTGTGCGCTACGATTTGTGCAAAGGCCCCGTCGGTCTGGTTGTCGCTGACGGGATTGTGTGCGATTCAGCTCCACCTGAATCAACCTTTCTAAGTTTTCCATCATCCTTTGGGAGTGTATGTATGTATGTATGTATGTATGTATGTATGTATGTACGTACGTACATACATACATATATTATATATCTTTTCTTTCTTTTTCTTTCTTTCTCTTTCTTTTGTTCTCTCTCTTTCTTCCTCTTTTTCTCTCTTTTCTCTCTTTCTTTCTCTCTCTTTTTCTTTCTTTCTTTCTCTCCCTTTCTTTCTTTTTTCCTCTCTCCCTCCCTCTCTCCCTCTTTTTCGCTCTGTCATTTTCTTTCTCTCTCTCGCTTCCTCTTTCTCTCTCTCTTTCTCTCTTTTCTCTCTCTTTCTCTTTCTCTCTTTCCCTCTTTCCTTCCCTCTTCTATCTATCTTTTTCATTTTCTCCCTTTCTTTCTTTCTCTCTCTCACTTTCTCTTTTTTCCCCTCTCTCTTTCTTTCTCTCTCATTCTCTCTTTCTCTCTCTCGTTCTCTCTCTTTCTTCCTCTTTCTCTCTTTCTCTCTCACTTTCTCTTTTTTCCTCTCTTTCTTTTTCTCTCTTTCTCTCTCTTTCTCTCTCTCTCGTTCTCTCTTTCTTCCTCTTTCTCTCTTTCTCTCTCTTTTTCTTTCTCTTTTCTCCCTCTCCCTCTTTCTCTTTCCCTCTTTCTCTCTTCTTTCTCTCTCTCTTTCCTTTTCTCCCTTTCTCTTTCTCTCTCTCTTCTCTTTTTCTCTCTCTCTTCTCTTTTTCTCTCTCTCTTTCTCTTCCTCTCTTTCTTTCTCTCTCTCTCTCCCTCCCTCTTTCTCTCTCTCTCTTTTTCACCCACACTCACTCACTCACACACACACACACACACTTTGTTTGGACCGATCCCCAAATCCGGAATGACAGAATCGTGTCACCGACTCTGAAATTGGCCCCATTATAGAGGGAAACGCTCCCAGCCAATGCTCGGCTTACGAAGTGACATGCAAGGGGGAAAAAAAATAAAAATAAAAACGGAAGGCGGCTGGTCTCGTGGAAAGACGGAAGGCTCCAGCAGGGATTAAACCATCTGCATTAGAACAGAGTCCTTCAAGAGAAGGGGGCCTCTGAGCATGGGGTGAGTGGGAAAAAGCACCTTCAGGGCATGGAAAAAGCACCTTCTCTCCCTGCAAAGCGGCCAAGAGGGTTTCTGAGCATGGAAAAAGCGCTTTTTTTTTTCATGCACAGTGCACAAGAGGGCTCCTGAGCATAATAAAAGCATTCCCCCCCCCAATCCGTGCACGGTGGGACTATTTGATAGATCTCCCCCGAACGCAGAAAATAGCCACGGGGGAGTTGGAAGCTTTTTATCTTTTTATTTCGATTATTCGATTTATATGCTTGGGAGGAGCCAACAGGCCAGGCACAGAAGGAAGGGAGGGGTTGGCTCAGGGTTGGGGTGGCGCCCAGAACGCCTCGTGTGTGTGGGGGGGGCTGTGGTTGAGGTGCCCCCTTGGCCATGCCGACGAGAGTTAAGGGAACTTGGCAATGGCTAACCTTTTTGCCATCACGTGCCAGGAAGGGGGGAGGCGGGGGAGATTTCCGCAGGCGTGTGCCCACATCCATAATTCTATGTGCCCCGCCACGCACATGCAAGCGTGACCCTCCTTCCCCCCCCCCCACTCCTGGCACGCGATGGCCCGGTAGGCCCGTTTATCTTTCTCTATGCATCTGGGGAGGGCAAAAACAGCCTTCCCCATCCCCTCGGCGGCCGGAAGTTGGGAAACGGGCCGTTTCGGGCCTCCGAGCGGGTGGGGAAGGCTGTTTGCGCCCTCCCCAGATGCATAGAGAGGATCTGGAGCCAAGGAGAAAGAAAAACGGGCCTTCCACCACCACCCCCGGGCCCTCTTCTGGTGGGCCCAAAAGGGCCGAAAATCAGCTGACGGAGCTGAGCTGGCGTGCCAGGCAACATGGCTCTGCGTGCCATAGGTTGGCCATCACGGGCCGAGACAATTCAGTTCCTTTTGCAAGGGAGAAATATTCCTTTTCCCCCTCTGGATTAAGGAGAGAACACAGAATCCCAGGGCTGGAAGGGCTCTCTAGAGGTCCTCTAGTCCAACCCCCTAGTCCATCTTGCCGGGTGAGAAGCCACACCGTCTTACCGCCCTCGTACGCCATCCAATCGTCCCAATTCAAACCCCCGAAGGGAGAGAATCTACACCGGTTGAATTTCTTCCCCGGCCCAAGTGACGCAGCTGCAGCTCAGTCGGCAAACCCTCGGGATCCTGTCTGTTCCCCGTCCCCGCCCCCCATTTTCTTTCCCCCCCCTCCCCAACCCAAAGAAAGAACAAGGGAGCAGCAGCCCAACCTACTTGCCAGAAGCGTAGACTTCGGCCGTGTCGAAGAGGTTGACCCCGTTTTCGTAAGCGATGGTGAGCACGTTTTCAGCCACCTGGAAGCAGAAAAAAGGGGGGGAAGGGGGTTTCGAGAAAAGTGGAGGGGGGCTTTTTTTAATCTGAGAGGCTTCACTCTCCCCCCCTCCTTCTAGAAAAAGCTTCTCTTGCAGAGATAGAAAAATCTGTCACCAATCGGTTAACTCCTGCCTGGTAACAGTTCAGAAGGAGGGGAAAAAAAAGATTTAGGAACTTCTCTCTCTTTGGATTTTAGGGACACACAATTATGTGGGTGGGGGGGCTAGGGTGTTGGGTCTATTCAATTTTGAGACTTGGAGAGGAAGCCGAGGTCAATCTACACCTCTTTTTTTAAAAAAACAAAACAAAAAAACGAGCAACTTTAAGATGGGTGGACTTCAACTCCCAGAATTCCTCAACGGAGGTCAGTAACCATGGCAACTTTTAAGACGGGTGGGCTTCAGTTCCCAGAATTCCCCAGCCAGCTCTTTTTTTTTTTTTTTCACTTTGCCGAAGTCAGGATATATTACACTTACTGCATACCCACCGTCTATTAAGAAAGTTACTCTACATGGCTGGCTGGGGAATTCTGGGAATCGAAGTCCACAAGTCTTAAAGTTGCCAATGTTGGAGACCCCTGATTTAAGACTTGTGGACTTCAATTCCCAGAATTCCCCAGCCAGCTCTTTTTTTTTTTTCACTTTGTTGAAGTCAAGATATATTATGTTTACTGCATACCCACCATCTCTTAAGAAAGTTACACTATATGGGTGACTGGAGAATTCTGGGAGTTGAAGTCCACCTGTCTTAAAAGCTGCCAGCTTTGAGAAACACTGATCTGATATTGTGTCCAGTTCTGGCACCCCATTTTAGGAAAACCAGAAGAAATTCAGCAAAGGGCGAAGAGAAGACCTCAGGATGTTTATAGCCTACAAAACTTTAATTGTTCTTAATTCTGCCGAATCGAAATAGATTCTCTCTGATGGTTGTAGGGCAACGGGGCATCTCACTGCTGCAAGAGTCCAACAAGGTAGACCAGAGTAAAACACCCAATCCATATTTAAAAATGATCATAGCTAAAGACTCTTGCATGTCTGAATGTGCTTTGTGGTCGTCTGAAAGAGGGAAGGATTTAGCTGAGTTGTTTTCTCCTATTAGGGTCTCTTGCTTCTGTTCATCTGTAAATCTGCATGTTATGTTCTTGGCTGGGACTTGAGACCCTCTTCTCTGTCCTTGACAGTCAGATCTTCTTCCTGTCTTTTACTCTATTCCACCTTTCCACTGCAGTCATGAAATGGGTAGGCGGGCGGAAGTTTGAGACTCACCTCATCGGAGATCTGGGATCCAAACGTCACCCACGTACCTACAAGGCAAAACAGGCTTTTGAAATAGGATTATCGAGTGGGTCGCCCCCCTCCTGCTAATAAAAGATTTGCCAAGCTGCTCTTAAGCGGCCTAGAACCGAAAGCAACAGAATCACAAGAGTCGGAAGGGATCTTGGAGGTCCTCTAGTCCAACCCTCTGCTCAAAAGGAGACCCAATAGAATTCCAGACAAAGTGGCCAAGGTCAGAGAGCCCTGAATTAAGACTTTGGACTTCAACTCCCAGAATTCCCCAGCCAGCTCTTTTTTTCCACTTTGCCGAAGTCAAGATATATGACATTTACTGCATTCCCACCATCTGTGAAGAAAGTTACCCTATGTGGCTGGCTGGGGAATTCTGGGAGTTGAAGTCCACAAATCTTAAAAGTGGCTAAGGTCGGAGAACCCTGATTTAAGATTCGTGGACTTCAACTCCCAGAATTCCCCAGTCAGCTCTTTTTTTCCACTTTGCCGAAGTTAAGATATATGATGTTTACTGCATTCCCACCATCTGTGAAGAAAGTTACCCTATGTGGCTGACTGGGGAATTCTGGGAGTTGAAGTCCACAGACCTTACAGTCTCTTTGACACCTTATCTGTGGTGGAGCTGGAAGCTGGTTGGCGAAGGAGGAAGCGACAAGCACGCCCAAGACAGTTTCCCAAAAACTGAGGGAACCTCCCACCTTTCAGAAGGATTCTGCGCCACCGAGGCCCACCCAGTTCATTGTTTCTCAAGCTGCGGAACTCACCGAGGCCCAGACAGGAGACACGCAGACCAGACTTCCCGAGGTTCCTGCAATGGGAAGAAACGGGAAAGTGAAATTGAGGTGGGGGGTGGGCGCAACTTTCAGTTAAGCCTTTGGCACTGGGGATGGCAACGGTGGTCTGCCAGGGTCTGTGGAAATGGCCTTGGGAGGCAGGAAGAACAGGTGCGGAAGAAGCAAGATAAGAGGCAGCTGAGCCCTCAGAAGGAAAGTGACGGGAAAATGTCTATGGAGATTCTCAGTCCTCCAGGTCACAGTTGTCCCAAGAGGCAACTGGACTTTCTTAATAGCCCCAGAAAGACTGGGCCAGCTTATCTACAGGACAAAAGACTGGGCCAGCTTATCTACAGGACAAAAGACTGGGCCAGCTTATCTACAGGACAAAAGACTGGGCCAGCTTATCTACAGGACAAAAGACTGGGCCAGCTTATCTACAGGACAAAAGACTGGGCCATCCTATCTACAGGACAAAAGACTGGGCCAGCTTATCTACAGGACAAAAGACTGGGTCATCCTATCTACAGGACAAAAGACTGGGCCAGCTTATCTACAGGACAAAAGACTGGGCCATCCTATCTACAGGACAAAAGACTGGGCCAGCTTATCTACAGGACAAAAGACTGGGCCAGCTTATCTACAGGACAAAAGACTGGGTCATCCTATCTACAGGACAAAAGACTGGGCCAGCTTATCTACAGGACAAAAGACTGGGCCATCCTATCTACAGGACAAAAGACTGGGCCAGCTTATCTACAGGACAAAAGACTGGGCCAGCTTATCTACAGGACAAAAGACTGGGCCATCCTATCTACAGGACAAAAGACTGGGCCAGCTTATCTACAGGACAAAAGACTGGGCCATCCTATCTACAGGACAAAAGATTGGGCCAGCTTATCTACAGGACAAAAGACTGGGCCATCCTATCTACAGGACAAAAGATTGGGCCAGCTTATCTACAGGACAAAAGACTGGGCCAGCTTATCTACAGGACAAAAGATTGGGCCAGCTTATCTACAGGACAAAAGACTGGGCCATCCTATCTACAGGACAAAAGATTGGGCCAGCTTATCTACAGGACAAAAGACTGGGCCAGCTTATCTACAACACAAAGGACCTTCAACCTCAGGACATAATAGGATTAGCCCTCTACCCATCTCATCACACGGCACCTGGGAAGATTACATCACCCAGCGGGATTCAACCGAGCCTGGGACTCAAGACAACCTACAAAGTTGCCCCTTGCATGGCCCCCTGGGAGTCTGACAACCAATCAGGATACGTTTCTTTCACAGGAACAGGAAGCGAGTTCAAAGCCAAAGAGAGGGTATAAATCAGAGGTGGTATTCAGCCAGGTCGGACCGGTTCAGGCGAACTGGTACTGGCGACCTGCGGGTGGGGACGCAAATCCATCCTATATCGCTGTGTTTTGGGTGCTGCATGAATGTGTAAACAACTGCTGTTGTTTGACATCTCACTCGTGTGCAGACGGTACGCGCAAGTGAATTGCCGTATTGCATCCGTGAATTGCATCTCTCTCCCCCCCCTTTACAGTCCAAGAAACTAGGGAGAGTGTCTTCCGAGAAGCTTCTTCCAGAGGTGGGATTCACTTACATTCCCTACCGGTTCGGAAATGTTGAGAGCGCGTGTGTCCGCTCACTCGCTTCGCTCACACGCGCCATCTTCCGTGCATGATCAGCCTTGTGTGTATGCTCTTTGTTTGCGCAGGCGCCTTCCGCGGATATGCACAGCCTCCAAAATGTGGTGAAATAGGACGGCATTATGTCCAGGCGGGCGGGTGGGTCCTACTGGAGTCGCCGCTACCGATTCGCCCGAACCGGACAGAACCGGCTGAATCCCACACACTGGCTTCTTCCCATGTCCTCATTCTTTCCGTGGGCTCAATTGCCTCTCAGCTGCCTCTTGCCTTGTCTGCAGCTCTTCCTGTCCCCTCCAAGATCATTCGCACATGCCCTTACGGGTAGTTCTCGACTTACGACCACAATTGAACTCCCCCAAATTTCTGTTGCTAAGCGAGTCGTTTGTTCAGTGAATCCAGACCCCATTTTTTAACGGCCTTTCTTGGCCTTTCATTGGTTAAGTGAATCACGGCGGTTGTTACGTTAGTGACACGGTCGTTAAATGAATCCAGCGTCCCCATGGATGTTGCTCGTCAGAAGGTCGCAAAAGGGGCTCGCGTGACCCCCCCCAGGACGCTGCAACGATCATAAATACGAGTCAACGGCCAAGCGTCTGAATTTTGATCCACGTGACAATGGGGATGCCCCACAACCGTCCTAAGTGTGAAAAATAGTCACAAGTCCCTTTTTCCAGTGCCGCCGTAACTTTCAACGGTCACTAAACGAACGGTCGTACATCGAGGACTACCTGTACAAGGTCCCTGAGTGAGGTTTCCTCCACCAACACAACAATTGTGTTTCACATCCGCTTTCTTTTAAGGACAGAATGCCGCCCTCCATACAGCATGCAACGTTGTTCTGGTGCTGCCCAGCATGCTGGGAGTTGTAGTCCAACATATTTAGAGGAGAAATCCAGGCCGAACCCCCACAAGGGATGAGCAAGCTGCATTTCCATTCATTTGTTGCTTTGGGGGGGATGGACCAACCAGGAATATTACGGGTACCCAGAAACTTCTGACACTCGTCCCAAGTTCCCAGCGTACCCCGAAAGGCTGCAGCTGCTCCTTCTGGGTCGTGTTCCTCCCCTGCTTTAGTGCCCAGGGTGACTCTCGCCTGTTTTATTAGGGAGTCACCCTTCTGAGCAATAACAAAGTTAAAAATAGATGCCGGTTTGCGCCTGGCGCTTTCGAAACCGAGTCACTCCTGCTTCTAATTGCTGGGAGGAAAACAGGCCACGAACCATCCTGGTTTCATGTGGGCAGCTATTCTCATTTCTTTTTTAGTGACGTCGTGCTCCAATCCTTTATATATATATATATATATATCCTATTACCATAATACACAACGAATATTAATCCTCTGAAAAGCAGGGAGGAAAAAAAACCCAACATCAAGCCACAGATCACCGCTGGAGATTTAAATGTGGGCCACGCATCCCCGACATTAAATCCCAGGTTTTTTTTCCCCGTCCCTCCCTCCCTCTTCTGTCTTTAAGAGAAACGAGATGAGTGTTTGCAGGACGTTGAGCGAGTCTCAACCTCTCGGTCGGATCTCGCCGTTCCGTTAAGCGACCTTCATCTGCTGGATGTGGGTCCTGCCCTCCTCCCAACCCTCACCCAAATCCAGAGGCCAACGTGACCCACGTCAAAAGTTTGTCAACCCCGGCTTTTAATCTGCCCGCCTGGCCGTCTTCCCGGAACCGATGCACCTTAGCAGCGATGAGGATCAAATTGGGATGGTGGGTTTGGAAGCTAGCCAGATTCCCGACAACGGATCTGATTTGTGGGGGGGGGACGATGACACGAGGGAGTTGGATCTCCCAGCTGGGCCGGTGGCCAGCCCCACAGTCGGCCAGCCCCCCCCCCAACCCCAAGCCTGATTCCCGTTGGGACCTTTACCGTCTGTTCTCCTGGCACGATGCCACCTGCCTCTTAATCCTTTCAGAGGTGCCCATCACTACCCCTCCTCTTCCCCCCCACCTGCATGCCAAGCGCCTCTCCTCCTCTTCCTCCTCCTCTTCCTCACCTCATTTGCACCTCTTGCAAACACAACCCAACACCACAAGGACACAATCTCGCCACAAAGGCAGGAGTTTTGCAGCCCGCAAAGCTTCCGTTATAAAATATTCTTTGGGGCACGCAGTGGAAATCTGGGGGCCTGCTAGTGGAGCAAACTTGGACTCTTTTACACACACACATTTTGCTACCTCTTGCACAGGGCAGGGGAGAGCGGCAATCCAGCACATCTGGATTTCACACCTGAGCCAGGTGGGAGAAAGTGGGGTTTTTTTCCCACCGGCTGTCCAAGTCACATCTCTTTAGGGGAATGTGTAGGGTTTTTTTTTCCACCACTCACAGCCCCTTCTCTTTTTACAGGGGAACCCCAAAGACTTGGATCATTCTTCCCCCCACCCTCCCATGCCCCCCATCTGCAAGAACCCCAATTTTTTTTTTCCCCTTTGCCTTCTTGGAACGAGACAATTAACTTTCAGGTTCAAAAATTCCCCCCATCTAACTTTAATGAAAAAGGCACAAATGAAGCAGGAGGTCGGAATGGGGTTTTTGGAAACGGAAAGGTTGGGGGGCAATCGGGGAGGAATGTGGGGTTTTTTTTGGTGGTGGGGGGCTTGGCACGATTTTCCTTCCTCATCCCCCCCACCCTCTGGCAAGGAGGGGGACACACAACCCCCCCCCGCCTTTCCCTACTGTCAAAGTGTCCCAGAAATCCGGTGGCCTGGAACGCAACACACCGCAACTCATCTCCCTGCCTACCTCGGTCCCAGCAGCCAATGGGACCCCCCCCTCAAAAAAAAAACTTTAGACTGTAATCTTCAGACTGTGTGGCTGATGGGATTTGTAGTCGGGCATCCCTGGGGACTGGCACAACGCGGCTCCCTTCCCCTCCTTAAGAGGGTGATTGTAGACTGTCAGTTTGGCAGGCAGTCGGCGGCCGATGGGATCTGTAGTCCGGCATCCCCTTGGGGAGGGAGGGAGGGACCCTCCGGCACACTCCCATCCCCCCCCTCACGCTCACTTCTCTTCCCCCCATCCCACCCAGATCAATTTTCTCACCCGCAATCTGCTCCTGCCTCCCCCTGCAATGTTCAGCACCAACCGGCCAGCTCGGCTAGTCCTGTACGGCCAATGGGATATGTAGTCCGGCATCCCCTTGGGGAGGGGAGTGTTCCCCGCCAACCCTAATCAGCAACCCCCCCGTTCCTCCCCCCCCATCCCTCACAAGCACAGACTCCAACCTTCAGCATCACTGGCCGCTTGTCAAGTTGTTGCGGCCGATGGGCTTTGTAGTCTGGCATCCCCTTGGGGAGGGGTGTTCCCCAGGGCGATCCTTCCTTCCCGCCCCCCACCCGCCCTAAACAACCATCAGCCCCCCCCCCAAGCGCAGACGCCAAACCTTCAGCATCACTGGCTGCTGGTCAAATCCTGCACAGCCGATGGGCTTTGTAGTCCGGCATCCCTTGGGGAGGGGTGGGCTCATTACAGCTCGACCCTCCCCTCCACCGTAATGAGCCCCTCCCCCCAAGCACAGACTCCAAACCTTCAGCGTCACCGGCCGCTGGCCAAATCCTGCGCGGCCGATGGGCTTTGTAGTCCGGCAACCCCTTGGGAGAGATGATTCCTTCCCCCGCAGCCCGAGAAGCCCGCTTACCGATAGTTCATGCCGGTGGCTCGCCCGGTGGATTCCCGCAGGAGGAAGGCGAGCTGGTGGGGTAGGGTCTGCCCGGCCGTCCGGCCGACCCCCGCCAGCCGGGACCCCTTGGCCGGGGGCTGGAAAGCACCGTTGTTCCCCTGGCCGGGACCCCCGCCCCCCGCCGCCGCCGCCGCCCGCCCGCCGCCCCCGCAGAGTCGGTCATCGCTGCTGCGGCTCCGCAGGTTCTGCTCCGTGCAAGCGATGGAGATTTGCATGGCTGGCTCCGGGAAGGTCGCTCCGGAGCCGTGGAAGGAGCGTCCAGGCAGGGCAAGCTAACCCGGCTCGGGGCTCTGGCAGGCTGCCGGCGGGGCACCACGGGACGGAGCCCTGGCAGCCGCCGCGCTTCGGGATGCCGGGCGCCCCCCTCCCCGCCCGCGCTGCGCCTCCGACCAGCCTCATTTGCATCCCGGCTCCGCCCACAATGGGGGGGAGGGGGGAAAGACAAGACAAGCTGGGGGTGGGAGGTGGGGGGGGGGGAGAACGACCGGAGGGGGCTGATCCCGGCCAGCAGATGCTGCGAGGACTCAAGAGACCCCCGACCGATGGACCAAATCTCCATCGCTTGCACGGAGCAGAACCTGCGGAGCCGCAGCAGCGGCGACCGACACATCAAGACTTTCAAGGGCTTTGAATGGATGGATGGATGGATGGATGGAGGGGCAATCCCAGGACCTGGAGAAAGGAGGGTGGGGGGCGCAGGGGGAGAACAGCTGCGGGAACCCCCACCCCCCCAAAAAAAGAGGCGGGGGGGACACACACAGGCTCCTCCCCCTGGGAAAGGGAATTGATGGGAAAGAAAGGATTGCGAGTTACGCACATTGGGGAAGGGATGGGGAGGGGAAGAGAAGGGAGGAGTGGGGTGGGGGGGACAGGCGTTTCTTGGGGGTGGGGGAATAAGGATAATGAAGTGCGGGAGGGGGGAGGATGAAGGGGAGGGGGGCCGGCTCTAAGCGCAGGATTAGAATCGCGAGCCTGCGCTGCCCTCTGTTGGCGGCGGATGGGAAGGGCTGCACCGTCTCTGCTGCGCCCTGGGCTCAGTGAAAAAATTGGGGGGGGGTCTCCATCCAGGCCCCCCTCCTCCTCCTCCTCCCACCCCAAGGAAACGGGATTGATTCCCCCCACATCCCGAGTTCCTCCCTCTCTTCAAACTGCAGAGGGCGTCCTTGGCAGGGTGTTTTTGAGGGGGGGGTCCAGATTCTCCTCACCCCCCCCAAGATGGGCAGTTTGGCGGGGAAGGGGGTCAGACCCACCTGGTTGAGGGGGAAGTTAGGGGCTGCCCACCTGCAATACAGGTGAATAGGGAAAGCTTTATCTGTTCCATTTTCAGCCTGAAACTCGGTTGCTCGGAAATAGAATATAGAATAACAGGGTTGGAAGGGACCTTGGAGGTCTTCTAGTCCACCCCCTGCTGAATAGAATAGAATAAATAGAAGAGAAGAGAAGAGAAGAGAAGAGAATAGAATAGAAGAGTTGGAACTTTTTTTTTTTTACTTTTAAAACCATTTTTCTACAACCTCTTTGGCTGAAGAGGTTGTAAAAAAATGCTTTTAAAAGCCTCTGACGATCCCAGCTGACTTGCCTGATCTGCAGAGGCTTTTTTTTTTTTTTTTTACTTTTAAAAGCATTTTTTTCAGCCGAAGAGGTTGTAGAAAAAATGCTTTTAAAAATAATAAAAAAAAGCCTCTGATGATTGCACGGCTCAGCTGGGCATGGGGGTGGGGAGGGATTTTTGCTACCGGTTCTCCGAACCACCCGCCTCCATCGCTACCGGATCGTATTTATGACCGCTGCTGTGTCCCAAGATCCCGTGATCCGCTTTTGCGACTTTCCAACAAAGTCAAGGGGGGAGAGCCCGATTCACTTAACAACCGTGTGACTAACTTATCGACTGCGGTTATTCACTTAACGACGACGGCAGGAAAGTTTGTAAAATGGGGCAAAACTCACTTAAGAAATTTCTCTCTTAATCAGAGAAATGTTGGGCTCAATTGTGGTCATAAGTTGAGGACTACTGGTAATAATCCTTCAGGTCTATTACTTTTCTAGCCCGACAGCATCTGGTGCTGCCCAACATCTGGTGGGTCGGTATTGTAATGTAAGAGATTGGGAAGCCCCCCTCCCCCTCCCCCCTAGGTTGGGCCAAGTGAATTCTAGCATTCAAGAGCGAGTTTGGTCTAATGGTTAAGGCAGTATGCTACAAACTGGGAGACTGTGAGTTCTAGTCCCACTATAGGCACAAAAAATGGCTGGGTGATTTTGGGCCAATCACCAGGCGACAGTGAGTTCTAGTCCTGCCTGAGACATGAAAACCATCTGGGTGACTTTGGGCCAATCACCAGACGACAGTGAGTTCTAGTCCGACTATAGGCACAAAAAATGGCTGGGTGACTTTGGGTCAATCACCAGGTGACAGTGAGTTCTAGTCCCAAAATAGGCACAAAAAATGGCTGGGTGACTTTGGGCCAATCACCAGGCGACAGTGAGTTCTAGTCCCACTATAGACAGAAAAAATGCCTGGGTGACTTTGGGCCAATCACCAGGCGACAGTGAGTTCTAGTCCCAAAATAGGCACAAAAAATGCCTGGGTGACTTTGGGCCAATCACCAGGCGACAGTGAGTTCTAGTCCCAAAATAGGCACAATAAATGGCTGGGTGACTTTGGGCCAATCACCAGGCGACAGTGAGTTCTAGTCCCAAAATAGGCACAAAAAATGGCTGGGTGACTTTGGGCCAATCACCAGGCGACAGTGAGTTCTAGTCCCAAAATAGGCACAATAAATGGCTGGGTGACTTTTTTTTTTTTTTTTTTTTTTAATTTGATTTATATGCCGCCCTTCTCCGGAGACTCAGGGCGGCTTACAGTGCGTTAAGCAATAGCCTTCATACTTTTGTATATTTATACAAAGTCAGCTTATTGCCCCCACAAACTGGGTCCTCATTTAACCTACCTTAGAAAGGATGGAAGGCTGAGTCAACCTTGAGCCTTGGAGAGATTCGAACCAGCAGTAAATTGCAGGCAGCTGTGTTAATAACAGGGTGCTTTAAACCACTGTAGTACCAAGGCTCTTTGGGCCAATCACTAAGCGACAGTGAGTTCTAGTCCCGCCTGAGACATGCAAGCCATCTGGGTGACTTTGGGCCAGTCCCTCTCTCTCTCTCAGCCCAGCCCACCTCACCGGGTTGTCGTTATGGGGAAAATAGGAGGAGGAATTCCTGTCTTACGTCCGCCTGCCTTGATTCATTGGTGAAAAGTAATAAAAGTCGGGATGGAAATAAAATCCGAATAAATCCAATCTTGCGACTCCACCGGTGACATAGCGCCTGCTTAAAACCCAGACTCAACGGGGCCCTTTTCCTCGCTCCACGGCACCGCTTGTCTTGGCCCCAAAGGGAGCGCCGTTCCCCGGTCACAACTCAGCGGGAAAAAGGGAGAGTCGAAGAAGCTCCATTAGCCGCCTTGATTAAGCTTTGCAAACGGAGCAACGGCTCCTCGGGGACAGCTAAAGCGGGAATTAAACTTTTCTCCTCGTGAAAATAAATGACTCCGGTTAATCACTCGTCGGGAAATAATTCCGCTCCGTCTGAAGGCGTTCGGCTTTCGGAAACGAAAATGGCACACGGGGGGTCTCCGGGTGGCCTAATCAGCGCCTAATCCATTTCGGCTCTTCGGGAAAGCAAATCGGAAAAACAGGCCCTTAAGGAGGATGGGAAACGGCGCCTGCCAGAAGTCCCCGCATCCCGTTCCTTTTTTCCCCCCCACCTCAAAATGGCATGAAAAGAACAGAGGCCGGATCTGAAGAGAATGGAATGGAATGGAATGGAATAGAAAATAGAATAGAATAGAATAGAATAGAATAGAATAGAATAGAATAGAATAGAATAGAATAGAATAGAATAGAATAGAATAGAATAGAATAGAATAGAAGAATATAATATAATATAATATAATATAATATAATATAATATAATATAATATAATATAATATAATATAGAATAGAATAGAATAATAGAATAGAATAGAATAGAATAGAATAGAATAGAATAGAATAGAATAGAATAGAATCTCAGAGTTGGAAGGGGCCTTGGAGGTCTTCTAGTCCAGCCCCCTCCTCTGGCAGGAGAACCCATACAATCTCAGTCAAGTGACTGTCCAGCCTCTTCTTAAAAACCTCCAGTGATGCAACACGCACGATTTCTGGTGGCAAGCTGTTCCACTGGTTAATTGCCGTCCCTATTGGGAAGTCTTCTCCTTCATTCCAGGTTGCTTCTACTCCTTGATCCGTTTCCATCCGTTGCTTCTTGTCCTGCCTTCCGGTGCTTTGGAGAATAGGCTGACCCCCAACTCTTCTTTGGGGCAGCCCCTCAAATATTGGAACTCTGCTGTCATGTCCCCCCCTAGCCATTCTCTTTGTTAGACTAACAAAATAACAGAATGGGAAGGGACCTTAAAAGATCTTCTAGTCCAACCCTCTGCTCTGGCACGAAACCCTACACCGTTTCAGACAAATGGCTGTCCAATCTCTTCTTTCGAACGGTCTCGATTCTCCATCGATGGCCGTGTGAAATGGCCACCGAGGGCCGCTTGTGCCCCGGACACCCCGAATTTCAATCAACGACACCCCCCCCCCCACTTTGGGAACCGGTTCGACCCCGGCTCTCCCTGGTGTATTTCCCTCATCCCCTCAACCCCTCCCTCCCCGAAGCTTCCTTCCTTGCACATGAATGGGAATGAATGAATTTGAGGCCAAGCTGTCCGCGGGAGATTAATTCATTCCGGCTTTCCAAATGGGAGCCGGCCTTCCAGTTTTTTTTTAATCTGTCCGGTTTAAGCTTCTTTCCTGAGGTTTTGGGGATTCAACTGGAGAAGGACGACCGTGCGAATTCCTCCCACCCCCCACGGCCAGCCTGGACGGTGGCCTGCCTTTTCCCACTCCTCAAAAAGCGTGGCACTCGGATCGCAGGTTGACGGATGGACAAATCCGGATGATCGGGCGGACCGTTTGGGTGTCGCCAAGCCCGTTCGGATTGGGAGCACACACGGCTGTCAAGACACGTGTGTGAAGCAACAAAGCTGTTCGCAGGCGAGGCCTGTGTGGGTCAACCTTGCCAAGGGGCGGGGGGGACTTCAATTCCCAGAATTTCCCAGCCGGCGAATATATATAGTAGCACAGCCGTAGCCTGAATCTGGACAACGCAATCCTAAATTGCATTAACTGAGGGATACAATCAAGATCAAGGGAGGTACTAATATCACTCTACAAAGCCTTAGTAAGACCACACCTAGAGTACTGCATCCAGTTTTGGTCACCACACTATAAAAAAAGATGTGGAGACTCTAGAAAAAGTGCAGAGAAGAGTAAGAAAGAGGATGAGAGGACTGGAGGCTGAAACATACGATGGATGGTTGCAGGAACTGGGCCTGGCTAGTCTAGTGAAGAGAAGGACCAGGGGAGACAGGAGAGCAAGTCTTCCAATATTTGGGGGGCTGCCCCAGAGAGGAGGAAGGGGGTCAAGCTATTTTCCAAAGCTAGACAAGGAATAATGGATGGAAACTGATCAAGGAGAGATTCCACCTGGAAATAAGGAGGAATTTCCTGACAGTGAGAACCATCAACCCATGGAACAGAAGTTGCCTTCGGAAGTTGTGGGAGCTTCATCCCTGGAGGCTCTCAAGAAGAGACCGGACAGATCTGTCAGAAATGGTGGAGGGTCTCCTGCTTGGGTGGAGGTGGGATGGGGTTGGACTAGATGACCTACAAGGTCCCTTCCAACTTTGTTAATCTGTATCTCCAAGATTAGAGGATGCAATCTATCTTTAGTGGGCCTCCCCATCTTCCTAGCTCCTACGGATCGTCCACGACTTAACAACCATTCGTTTTAACCGAAAAAGGTGATTTGCAACCGGTTGTCCTCGTGCTTACGACCGTTGCCACATCCCGTCGTCCAATCACGCGCTTGGCAAATGGCACGTATCAAGGCCTCCTGAAGTCCCGGGATCGCCATTTGCGATTTTTTTCCCCCAAGCCGGATTCGGACAAGCAAACTCAACGGAGGGGGGGAAACATCGGTTTTGTTTAACGACTGCCCGCTTCGCTTAACGGCTGCAGGGATTTTGCATAACAACTTTTGGCCCAGAGGGTGGTAAAATCGGGCGTGACTCGCGTAACAAGTCCTTGCTTCGCGACGGAAATCCCGGCCCCCGTTTGCGGTCATTAAGCCGAGCGGTACCTGTATTATTTTCCCCGCCTGAAATCCTCCAGGGGTGGGCACGACCCCCCAATTTTCTTAGGCTTCAGGTTCTCCTCTCCAAATCTGTAGATTTTTTTTTTTTTATCAAGCTGGCCTATTTTGCAATGCAGGTTTTACAGATTAACACGGTTGGAAGGGACCTCAGAGGTCATCTAGCAGACCCTACACACCATTTCTGACCGAGGGCCGTCCGGTGTCTTCTCGAAAGCCTCCAGGGATGAACTTCTGAAGGCGACTTTGGTTCCTAGCCTAGCCAAGTCCTTTTTACAGACCCAACAGCATCGTGGCTTGAAAGGAAACTTGGTTTGGCTTTAGAGAATGTTGGATTGTAACTGGCAAACCCTTGAATGAATCTGAACTATTTAAAAAAAGGCCTTTGCGGTCCCCGTTGCTACTAAATTCACCCGGTCCTCTGATTCGTTGTGTGAATTGTCATGACTTATTTCTTCTAAGCTTCTTTTCTGAATAGTTTTCTAATCCGGCCCTCCTCTGCTTATGGATGTTTTAATTTCCTCCTGAGCTTTACTGCAATTTCTCCAATTGTTATCTTCAGACATAACTCTTCAAGGTTAAACGAATAACGGCATCCATTTTTTTCAATATGTGCCTGCTGCTACATTCGGTTGGAAATGTTATCCAAATTAATAGTTTCCAGGTGAATGCTGAGCTTTCCAAGGCTTCTTTGCCTTCTCAAAATATATTACGTGCTGATTCCTTTCCTTGTTTCTCTTCCCCTCTTCAAATTTCCCCCACTTCCCCCTTTTTTAATTTGAGATTTGAGTCCCTCTCAGTGTAGACTTTCATTGGGAAATGTCTTTGGAGATTCCCAGTCCTCCAAGTCACGGTGGTCCCAAAAGTTCTTTTTTTTTTTTTTTCAAGAGGTCTTTCTGGTTTTTTCTTCGAAGACATTTCGCTTCTCACCCAAGAAGCTTCTTCAGCTCTGACTGGAGCGGGCGGAACGGAAGGATTCATTGGGAAATGTGGTCAGCATTGCAAATAAATACCTACAATCATCTTTTTTTTTTAAATGAACATGTCATTCTTTTAGTTGCAAGAAAAAAAGAAAGAAAAAGAGAAAGAAAGAAAGAAAGAAAAAAGAAAGGGAGAGAGAGAAAAAAAGAAAAAAGAAAAAGAAAGAGAAAGAAAAAAGGAGAAAAAGAGAAAGAAAAGATAGATGGAAAGGAAGGAAGGAAGGAAAGAAGGAAGGAAGAAAGAAAGAGGGAAAGGAAGAAAAAAGAAAAAAGGACAAAGAAACAAAGAAAAAGCAAAAAGGAGAAAGAGAAAGAAAGAAAGGAGAAAGAAAAAGAAGAAGCAAAAAGAGAGAGAAAAAAGAAAGAAGAAAGAAAGAAAGAAAAAAGGAAGGGAAAGAGAAAAAGAAAAAAGGAAGAAAAAGAAAGAAAAAGAAAGAGAGAAAAAAGAAAAAAGCAGAAAGAGAGAAAGAAAAGATAGATGGAAAGGAAGGAAGGAAGAGAAAGGAAGAGAGAGAAAGAAAAAGAAAGAAAGAGGGAAAGAAGGAAGGAAAAAGGAGAAAGGAGAAACAAAGAAACAAAAAGCAAAAAAGGAGAAAGAGAAAGAAAGAAAGGAGGAAGAAAAAGAAAGAAAAAGCAGAGAGAGAGAGAGAGAGAGAGGGAGAGAGAGAGGCTGGGGAATTCTGGGAGTTGAAGTCCATCCATCTTCATTCAAGTGGCTAAAGTTGAGAGGACAGGGAAACCAGGAGGAGCTTCTGTAGCCAAGGATGGATTTAAACCTTCCCAACTTGAAGCTGGATGGGCTTCAACTCCCAGAATCCCCCAGCCAGCCATGCCTTGGCTGCATTGGCCCCTTAGAATCGGTGCATTCCCCAACATCAGATTTTTTTTGTTTTTTAGGAACTGATCCTTGGCAGCAAATCCCGTCACGCGTTCACCCAAACATCTGCCATCCTTGCACGAGATCCAAAACCAGCAGCCGGAACGGGTTCGTTCACGAAAGAGAAGCAACGCCAAAGTTGGGCACAAAATCCACAATGTTGGGATTTGGGTGGAAGGAAGGAAGGAATCGCACCTGGGGGGAAAAGGCCAACCACCTCCCTAGCCAACCGCCAGCCTAGATGGACGCCGGAATTATGTTCTGCTTGGAAACCGCTGATGGACTTTGTGCTCGAGACGGGGGGGGGGGGGGAACCACACACACGGAATCTTTGGGTTTTGCTGACTCCGTCGGTTGTTTTTATAGAAATGGCTAGTCGGAGTTGAGAGAGCAATTTCACTCTGCACTTCAGTGCACTCCAAGGGCAGTGAAGGGAGTGGGCAGCCAATCTTTTTCTTCTTCCTCTCTATCCCTTGCTTTTCTTTTCTCCCTCTCTCCTAATAATTCTGATTTCCATCTGTCTGTCTCTCTCTAATGTCTATCTATCTCTGCCTCTCTCTCTTTCTATCTCTATCTATCTCTGTCTCTCTCTCTTATGTCTATCTATCTCTGTCTCTGTCTCTCTATTTCTGTCTGTCTGTCTATCTATCTATCATCTATATCTATCTATCTATCTATCTATCTATCTATCTATCTATCTATCTATCTATCTATCTATCTATCTATCTCTCTCTCTCCAATATATCTATGTCTCTCTGTCCGTCTGTCCATCTCTCTCTCCATCCATCCATCATCCCTCCCTCCCCACACCCACCCATCCATCCACCTACCAGTATCTATCTATCTATCTATCTGTCTGTCTGTCTGTCTGTCTGTCTGTCTGTCTGTCTGTCTATATATCTATCTCTCTCTTTCTCTATTTGTCTATCTATCTATCTATCTATCTATCTATCTATCTATCTATCTATCTATCTGTCTCTCTGTGTGTCTCTCTCTCTTGTCTGTCTGTCTATCTATCTATCTGTCTGTCTATCTCTGTCTCTCTCTCTCTCTTATGTCTATCTATCTCTGTCTCTCTCTTTCTCTCTATCTCTGTCTATATATCTATCTATCTGTCTCTCTCTTTCTCTATTTGTCTGTCTGTCTGTCTATCTATCTATCTCTCTTTCTGTCTGTCTCTGTCTATCTATCTGTCTCTCTCTCTTATGTCTGTCTATCTATCTATCTATCTATCTATCTATCTATCTATCTATCTATCTGTCTCTCTATATCTATCTATCTATCTGTCTCTCTCTTTCTCTATTTCTGTCTGTCTGTCTGTCTATCTGTCTGTCTGTCTGTCTATCTCTACCTCTCTCTCTCCAATATATCTATCTGTCTGTCTGTCCATCTCTCCATCCATCATCCCTCCCTCCCTCCCCCCCACCCATCCATCTACCTACCAGTATCTATCTATCTATCTATCTATCTATCTATCTATCTATCTATCTATCTATCCATCCATCCATCCATCCATCCATCCATCCATCCATCCATCTATCCTTCTATTATCTACTAGTATCGATCTATCTCCCTCTCCCTCCCTCCCTCTCCCTTTCATCTATCTATCATGTCTCTCTCTCATCTCTATATACCATCTAACTATCATTTGTCCAGGATGCTATAAAGACTCCAGCTTTGGACCCCAAAGGGTTGGACTAGAAGACCTCCAAGGTGCTTTCCAGCCCTATGATTCGATGATCTCTCTCTCTTTCTCTCTCTCTGTCTCTGTAAGACCCTCGGCCAAAGAACCGTCATTTTGGGGGGGCTTCCTTAGATCTCCTTCGGTCTTTCTCCCGGTTGGCGTCTTCCAGTGAGTTGGACTGCAGTTCCCATCACTCCCAGCCAGTCAGGTCTGGGCTACCTTTTGATTTTCCATTCGAGTGACCTCCGCACCTCCCCATTCTGAGCAGGGGAAATCCACTGGCACCACAGCGGAAGGGTGAGGTCTCCGAGAGAGGGGACGGACTGGGAAATCTGGTCCCTACAGAGAACGAGCATCGCATGGACGGAAAAAGGGGGGGAAAAGAAGCAAAATTCCTTCTTTTCCCCATTTTTCCACGCTAACTTTCGTAGGGGGAATGCCATAAAGCCGGGGGGTTGGACTAGATGACCTCTAAGCTCCCTTCCAATTTTAGGATTCTGCGAAAAAAAAATCTAGGCCATTGCAACTCTCTCTCTGGGGTACCCCAACTCTAAATGACGCCCCCCCCACCCATCCTACCTGTGTCTCATGCTGCTCTGGCTCCTCTCGGCTTCCTCCACCGTCATCCCGGCCTCCATGAGGTAGCTCTCCATCCGCCGTTTCTCCAGGCAACACCTGGTGGCCTCCGCTCTCTGGAGAGAATTCAGGGCCTCCCCATCTGAGCCCAGAGGGACCCCCTGTCTCTTGGGGCTTCGCCGCTGGCCGCCGTCTCCCCCGCGCGTCTTGCTCTTCTTGTTCAGGCCATAGAGTTCCTCCAGGCTGAATTTGCCTCCCGCTCCGGTAGACCCCCGACTCATGGGGGCCGGACCCCCACGCGAGGAACTAGCAAACATGGGTGGGAGGCGGAAGGGGGGAAAAAAAACCGGCACCTGCGGAGGACAGTAGCCTGTGCGGAAAAATCACCGAATGGCTTTTCTGGGCTGTGTCGTCCCCCCCCCCAATCTGCAGGGTGGGGTGGGGGTGGGGGAACACGTGGGGGATTTGTAGGGCTAGCAGCTGTTGAGTGTGGTCTCTGTGCTGGTGTTTTCCATTGGGTCCTCGCCTTTCCCTCCCCCGGGCTCGCAGCCTTTTGATCGCCGGCTGGTGCCTAATCCCTTTTTCTTGGGGGGGTGAATAATTTCCGTGGATTTTTGGGGGGACACAGTCTTTTTTCACTCAGTCAGAAAAGGGGGTCCGATGACGCGATTGGAGCGCCCCGTTTTTTTCCACGGGAAAAGTGAGGAACGGGCCGGCCTTTGCTCTCCAAGCAAACTCTGCATGGGGGGGGGGGGTGGGATTCCCAGCCGGCTTTTGAAAGCAGCTATGTCCCAGGGGCAAAAGGATCTCGCCTTTTGGACACACCGGCTGCTCTTCTCGAAATTGCCTCGATTTAGAATGACGATGGAGCCCCACATTTTTTTTTTTTTTGAGGGGGGTTAAGTGAGACAGCGGCGAAGCGACTTTGGGCCCCGTTTTACGACCTTCCTTGCCACGGTGGGTTAAGTGAATTGCCGCACTTATTAAGTTAGTAACACAGTCAGTTGTGGGTTGCAGATTGTTACTACCAGTTCGCCACGTCTGTGCACGCTTACCCAGTTCACACACGTGCCTGCCTTCCGCGTGTAGCTTTGCTTGCGTGCGCGTCTTCAGCGCATGCACCCCGCCTCAAAAACATGCCTAAATAGGATGGCATAGAGCCACGGAAGGTGGCCGGGCCCACTTGCGATTTCCGCAATTGGTTCCGGCGAACCGTTCCGAACCGGCTGAATACCACCTCTGAACACGGTTCAATGAATTGGGCTTCCCGATGGACTTGGCTCGTCAGGAGGTCGCAAAAAGGGATCGCGTGACTCCCACCCCCGGGATGCTGCATGGTGTCATAAATATGAGTCAGTTGCCAGTTTGTTCACGCGACGCTGGGGAATGCTGCAACGGTCGTTAAGTGCGAAAAATGGTCCCAAGTCGCTTTTTTTTTCAGTGCCGGGGTAACTTCAGTCACTAAATGAACTGTTGTAAGTCGAGGACTACCAAGAGATTTGTGCAGGATCGCAGGAGATAAAGTGGCCTTCGCTTAAGCAACAGCAGGTAGTCCTTGCTTAAGGACTGATTGCTGAGCGACGGAAGTGGAAGACTGTCCCCGACATGATTTTGATGTTCTGACAACCACAATCCTCAGCCGCACAGTCACACAACGGCTGTTTGGATGCCTGGCAAGCTGTTTCTCTTTCTGGATGTCTTTGCAGCATCCCACAGTCATGTAATCACAATTTTGATCCTCCTCCTCTTTTAACGACCCGATAATTCCTTGTGGGGTAGAGTCTGGGCAACTGAATGGACCTAGCTGAGTGTTTACTGGCCAGATGCCTTTCCTGTTGCCAATGCGGAGTTTTGTTCAGCAGATATATTCTCATTGTGCCGAGAGAGAAATAGCTGCCTCTACCTGGGATTGAACTCACAACCTCCTGATTGTGAGGCAAAAGCTACACCTCTAGGCCACCACACCACTCTATTGTAACCACAATTTCGATGGGGTTTTTTGTGTGTGTGTGTGTGTGTGTGTATTTCCTTCTGCTTTCCAGCAAAAATGCCCATGGATTTGCTTAATGACACCTCGCATTCGCTTAATGCCACACACAATGCCGTAAAATCAGGCGGCACAGCTCCCCGGTCACCGGCTTAACGACCACAAAGATTTAGGACCATCATTCCAGGCTCAGTTATGGTTGTTAAGTTGAGGACTACTTGTATACAGATACAGGTAGTCCTCGACTTACAACAGTTCACTTAGTGACCTTTCAAAGTTACAACGGCACTGAACAAAGGGATTTATGACCGTTTTTCATACTTATGACCTTTGCAGCGTCCCGATGGCCATGTGACCAAAATTCAGAGGCTTGTGCAATCGCTTCATACTTATGACCGTTGCTGGGTCCCAAAGTCACGTGATCCCCCCTTTGGACAAGCAACATCAATGGGGGAAGCCAGATTCCTGTGACAAACATATCAACTGCAGGGGATTCACTTAACGACGGTGGCAAGAAATGGGGCAAAACTCACTCAAGCACAAGAAAGGGTGGGCTCAATTGTGGTCGTAAGTCGAGGAGTTACCCGTACTGTTCTGCAGATGCAAAGGGGCTTTGGGGGAAATCTCTTGTGCTATTTGACTCTATAAGTATAGATTTCAACTCAAAACTGTCGGCCGAATGTTCACAGATGTCGCTCTTCCCATTTGGAGCTTTTAAGAGGAATTAAAATGGGGGATTGTGGAAAACTTAACACTTCCCGGTGGGAGCAGAGACCCCCCCTTCCCCCGGATGCTCCCCCCCCCACCGGGTCCATTTGGGGGAGATCGGAGGGGGCGCAGCAGGGAGGAAGAGGAAAAGGGGGTGAGTAATAACGTGTAGAGAGGCTCAGATCCAAGAGGGGGAACGATGACAATATTCAATTAATCAGTGGAACAATTAAGTCAGTGGAACAGCTTGCCACCAGAAGTTGTGGGAGCTCCAACACTGGAGGTTTTTAAGAAGAGACTGGACCATCATTTGTCTGAAATGGTAGAGGGCTTCCTGCTTAAACATCGGGTTGGACTAGATGACCTCCAAGATCCCTTCCAGCTCTATTCTATTCTATTCTATTCTATTCTATTCTATTCTATTCTATTCTATTCTATTCTATTCTATATATTTTCTATTCTTTTCTATTCTATTCTATTTTCTATATTCTAATCTATTCTATTCTATTATGTTACAACGGCACTGAAAAAAGTGACTTATGACCATTTTTCACGCTTACGACCGTTGTGGCATCCCAATCAAAATTCAGACGCTGGGCAACTGACTCATACTTACGACGGGTCGCAGTGTCCCGTGATCCCCTTTTGCGACCTTCTGACAAAGCAAAGTCCATGGGGAAAGCCGGATTCACTTCGCCCAGCCGTGTTGCTAACTTATCAACTGCACTGATTCAAATTAACAAATGGCAAGTTTGTAAACCGGAGCAAAGGCAGGTCGTAAAACGGGGCAAAGCTCACGTCACAAACGTCTCGCTTAGCAACAAAAATTGGGGTGTGTGTGTCAATTGTGGTCGTAAATCATCGTGTATTTTTGAGGTTGGATGGCTAATAATACCATTTTTTGGGGGGCAGTTTCCAGATAATCCTATTCTGCGGCTGGAATGGCTTGGGAAGAGCCCAGACCTTCACCCAACTGAAAATCTATGGAGCTGATGAAAGAAACTGGTTAGTCAGAAGCGACCCAGCAATAAAACCCAGTTAATAGAAGCCATCATTCAATCTTGGTTTCACATAACAGCTGCAGAACTCAAAAACTGGGTTCCCTCCATGGGAAGACATTGTAAGGCCGTCATTCATGCTAAAGGTGACCCAACGAAGCATTAACTGACATGGGGATCATTTTTGTATATCTCATTTTTTTCCTACATGTTTCACTTTTCTTCTTTATGCATACCTGCTATTTTCATAGCAAATCCTTCATAAAAGTTATCATACTACGTTCTTGATTAAATTATCTTTCCATTGATGTATAATTTTAGGGTACTACTCCAAAAAGCAAAAAAGTGGTGTTACTAGCTAGTTTTAGAAAATACACTTTTCCCAAAAGGTTTCCACAATTTTGGCCACTACTGTAATCTTGCATAATCTCCTTTGCAAGAGGGGCCTGGCGTGTCGGACATTTCTGGCAAAATAAATACGGTAAATAGGCCGACGCGAGATCAATAGGCCCAGCTCCCATTACGCATCCTGCATTTATTTACTTAGCATATGGCTGGTCACACAATATTAAAACACTTCATTTTTACAGGTTAAAACAATTAAAACGATTCGAAAAAGAGCAGTAAGAAAACCTAAGAAGAAAACAGAAATAACATTTCAGAGTTTAATGTCGAGTTTGGAGATCCAGTCAGTAGCTGTCGTCGTTACGCAGAGGAAGTCCCTAAAGTGAAGTCTGCAATTTCCAAGGAAGAACGGAGAACAGATTAAGCCTTAATTTATGCACTGCCGGAACTCAAAAAGACATTTCTGGATGCATTTTTCTAAAAAAGGAAAGACGACTCTGGAAAGAGTGCAGAGAAGAGCAACCGAGAGGATTAGAAAAGGATCAAACAGGAGGAATTGGGGATGTCTCGTTTAATGAAAAGAAGGAATGGGGGGGAGACGACATGATGGCAATATTCCACTATTGGAGGGGCTGCCCCAAAGAGGAGGGAGTCAAGCTTTTCTCCAAAGCGCCAGAAGGCAGGACGAGAAGCAATGGATGGAAACTCATCAAGGAGAGAAGCCACTTGAAATGAAGGAGAAATTTCCCGACAGTGAGAACAATTAACCAGAGGAACTGCTTGCCACCAGAAGTTGTGGTGGAGGTTTTTAAGAAGAAACTGGACAGCCACTTGTTCAAAATGGTGTATGGCTGCGATGGCGAACCTGTGGGCACGTGCGCTGTTGCCCCAGCTCAGCCAACTTGTCTGGGGGGGTTGGATTAGAAGACCTCCAAGACTTCTCTTTCAACGGTATTATTATTATTCTAGGATTTATTCTACAACCTGCAGAGGCTCATCCAATGCACTCCAGGGAGAAAAACAACAGCCGGAAAACATAAAAGCAGAGATTTGAAGAACGTGGGCTATCGATCGGTACAGTATTTCGTTTCGGGACCTTCCTGGGGCATTGCCCCGTTCCCATCCTGCTGGCACTGCCCCACAAGTAACCTCTGAAGGCTGCCACCCGTTGTCTTTCAGATTGGCCAAGGGGACAGGGAGTCCTCGGCTTACGACCACAAACGAGCCCAACATTTCTGTGGTTAAGCGAGACAGCGAAGCGAGTTTTACGACCTTCCTCGCCACAGTGGCGAAGTCAAATCGCTGCGGCCGTTAAAAGTTACAAACACGGTCGTTACGTATGAAAAACGGTCATCAGAGTTTCACTCTTTTCGGTGCTGTTGTAACTTCGGTCACTAAATGAACTGTCATAAATCGAGGACCACGTGTATGCAAGAAACTGGGAATAATAAACCTGGCTCCGAATCCAGAGAGCAAAAAATACATGGAATAAAAAAAAATACACACAAAGGAGTCACCCAGCTATATATTTATTTTTCTGAGCGACGACGCGAGACTGCATTTCCTTCTGCTACTGAAACGCTTCTATTTTTCCTTTCCGTTTCGGGGCCTCGAAGCCCAAGAAAAATCAACAAGCAGGAGCAAAACAGCAGTGTAAAAACTTCCGACTTCCTTCGACGCAGGCTCACGGCCGTCCTGTTCAGTGACGGTTTAAAAGTCGAACGAAGGGACTGACAACCGGCTCCTCAAAGACAAACCCCAAAAGACAAGTCCCGAATGGGGAGAAAAAGAAAAACATGGTCCGAATATCCCGAAGTAACTGAGATCCGATTTATTAAAAAAAAAAGAAAAGAAAAATCAGAATATTCCGCTGTAAATAAGAGCGATATCCAGTGATGGAGCAACATCCGGATCCAGTTCTTCGGAGGGGAAATTCCTTGTTGAAAGGGTGCAAATGCCCAGCATCATGGGAAATGATGATGATGGCGTGCTATTTCTGGACTGTTCATGCTCCACGGAGTCCTTGGGGTGGGGGGAGTGTCCAAAAAAAAAAAGCGCGCGCGAGAGAGAGCTAGCCGGCACGAGCCGAAAAAAAGGGCAAAGCCCGGACGAAACTGTCCAATTTGTTCCGGAAAAGTTCACTCTGGATGCTCTCGTTTAAGCTGCAGAGGGGGTTTTTGACCACGTACTCCACGTAAATCTAAGGGAGAGGGGAGAAACAGAGGTGGGGTGGTAAGCGGGGATTCCTTACCCTTCTCCCCCCGAGCCCACCCAACGCCCCCCTCCCCCCGAGAGAGGAAAAATGGGGCAGGATTGTGGCCTTCGAAGGGTCCAATTCATCTTTTTATATTTTTTTTCCCCATGAAAAAGGCACTGATAGTGTTGAATCTTCCCAGCAGAAATGAAAAGGAACCTTTTAACTGCCGGACGTTTCATCACCTGACTAGATAACCTCATCAGTTTGCTCTGTAAGGGTGAGCAAATCCCGCTTTCTTCCAGCACTGATGTTGTTACCTGCTAGGGTAGCGAATTGTCGGCAAGAAAAACCAGCAAGCTTAGAGAGCACCAAGGAGCCCCCAAGTCCTCCCCCGTCCTCGCCTCTGCAAGCCCCGCTCCCTTCTAGCACTGATGATGTTGCCTAGCTGGGTCACAAAACGTCTGCAAGAAAATAACCAAGCTCAGAGAGCACCAAGTAGCCCGCAGTCCTCCTCTCCTCCTCCTCCTCCTCTCCACAAGAAAACGATCCTGCGCTACCAATATTTTTCTTCTATCGCCGGAACCTTTTTCATTCCGCTTATTAAGATTCCCCAGTCGTTTTAGATGACAGTGCAAAAAGATTTCTTAAACTTGCTGAGACTTCATTTAAAAAAAAAAAAAAAGGCCTTTTCCAATTTCCGCAGGAAAACTGGAAAGCGACCGCCGGCAAAAATGTTTCTTTTTGATTCCTTCAAGCTTTAAATAACTCAAGCCATTCCGTTGGGCACGACTCCATTTTAACAAGCGGCTGACAATTCGGGCCCCGGTTCCAAGTCGTAAGACGAGGACCACAACAACACACACATCCTCACATAGCTGTAGATCTGGTGCAGGATGTCCTGGATGTTGCCCACTCCCAGGTCTGTGTTCATCACCACCTTGAGTCCGCTGGGCGTTTCGTAGTAGTGCAGCTTGTACTTGCTGGTTTGGAAGGCGAGGAAGCCGTCCTTCCTGCGGAGCGGGACGTTAAGGGTAACAAACGCCCTCTTCGCCGTCCCGCCAGGCGTCAAGTCTTGCGAAGTGCGGTTTTAGGGGTAGGTATAGTAGGAAGAAAAATCCCCGAGGGGTCCTTCTCTCCCCCCCACTCCCACCCCGAGATTGTCCAGTGAGGGGGGGGAGAGAAAAAGGATACATATCCACAGGGCTCATTTTGCTAACGAAGGAGCGGATGGAGAATAGCATCCCGTACATCAGCTTGAATTCCTGGGATGGGGAGAAGAGAGAGAGAGAAGGAGAAAGAAAGAAAGAGAGAGAAGGGATGAGGGGCCGTTATGGGATACAGAAAACAGGTCGCTCCGGGTCATATAACACAGGTGGGCATATGCATAATTTTGTATTAATTCTTTCTTTCTCTTCCTTTCTCAGTTTATTTATTTATTTATTTATTTATTAAATTTATATACCGCCCTATTCCTAAGGGACTCAGGGCGGTGAACAGCGAACGATAAAAATACATGTAATACAAACGTTAATAATAAAAAAAAACCAATTAAAATTTTTTCTTTCTCTCTTCCTTCCTCCATTCCTCCCTCCCTCCTTTCTTTTCTTCTCTTCCTTCCTCCCTTCCTTCCCTCCCGCCTCTCTCCTTTCTCTTCCTCCTTCCCTCCATTACTCCCCTCCCTTTTTTCTTTCCCTTTCTCTTCCTTCACTCCCTTCATCCCTTCTTTCTTTCTTTCTTTCTTTCTTTCTTTCTTTCTTTCTTTCTTTCTTTCTTTCTTTCTTTCTTTCTTTCTTTTTCTCTTCCTTCCTTCCTTTCCTTTCCCCCTCCCTCCCTTCTTTTCCTTTTTTCTCTCTTTTTCTTTCTTTCTCTCATGGTTATGTAGTGCATATCCAAGGGGGTGACCCTTTGAGAGCTGCACGCAACAAAATTTCATTTTAATGTATGCTGATGAGTGTGCATTCAAAGCAACAATAAAGTTATTCTAAAAGCTCTAAGCCTTAATAAAGGTAGTCCCTGGTTTACGACAGTTTGTTTAGTGACTGTTCAAAGCTGCAATGGCATTGAAAAATGTGACTTAGGACCGTATTTCAGAGTCACGACCGTCGAGGCATCCCCAGGGTCTGGCAATCAAAATTCAGGGGCCTGGCCATTGGTTCCTACTTAGGACAGTCACGATGTCCCAAGGTCACGTGATGCGCTTTTGCGACCTTCTGACCAGCAAAGTCGGGGGGCGGGGGGAACCCAGATTCACTTAACAACCATGTTAGTAACTTATCAACCGCAGCGATGGCAAGGTCAAGTCGTAAAATGGGGGCAAGCAAAACTCACGGAAGAATTGTCTCGCAAGAGCCACGGAAATTTTGGAGCTCAACGGCGGTGGCGGCTTTTAAGTCCAGGACTGCCCTGCAATTATTCTCGCTGACAAGGATTTTCTCTTTAATTCTGGGTTAAATTCTAATTTTAAACTGCTAAGTCTCGGAAGGAGCGAGAGGCCAGGCTTTTTTTCAGTCGACTCGTAATGCTTTGGCACCACACTGCACCAAGTTTATGCAAATGGAGGCAATTCAACACAAGGGGACATTGTGCTGTTCTGTTTATCCAAGCTTTAAAGGCTTCCGACACAGCGGTTGGTCGGACAAAAAACCCCAAAACACAGCTTCAGGCTTCAGAGGCTGCAGGCAGGGCCCAGCGGGGCTCAGAAAGTCTTAGGAGGAGACGGTCTGTCAAGGTTAACCCTTCCCCTGCTGAACACCATGGGGCAACATTATTTTGGTCTCATGCTCCTTGTATTGTGGGGGAAAAAAAACCTTCCTGCATAGATATGGGTCTTGAATGGGGTGCAGGACCCAGAATTGTGAATTAAAATTACGGGACGGCAGATCCCACCCCTATGTTAGAAAAAAAATGTTCTGTTGTAGAGCTAGAATCCCAGATGGGAGTCAAGTGGGGAATTAGCCTTGGACTCACTATGTAAACACAAGAGGGTTAGGTCTAAATTCCCCTGAATGCCTTAGAGGGGGGGGGGGGGGGGTTCCCAACTTCGGCAACTTTTAAGACCTGTGGACTTCAACTCCCAGAATTCCTCAACCAGCACATTACTTTCCCCTTTAAATTGTCACACCATCTAGCCCACCTCTAATTCGTTCATTAATTTAATTTGTTATGGGTCATTTTTTTTCCATGTTGCTGAAATCAAGGTATAATACATCCACCACATTCCCATGATCTACTAAGAAAGTTTCCCAATTTAAAAAGAAAAAAAAGAAAAAGAAAAAAAGGTACATTTGTTCTAGTCCTATCCATGCTGCATTCTGGAAAACCCTCCTGGCTGGGGAATTCTGGGAGCTGAAGTCCACAAGTCTTTAAAAATTTCCAAGGTTGGACCACCCTCACCTTAGAGCCTTATCTGGCCGTCCCATTCGAATGCTGCCAGTCAGGGGAAAGATTCCTGTACTATAGGCAGAGAACAATAATGCCACCCTGAGTCTTCGGAGAGGGGCGGCATACAAATTGAATTAATAAAATAATAAAATAAAAATTAATAAGTAGTCGACTTGAACCTTCGATGGGTGGGTCTTGTTGTTCGCCCCTGATAAAAGGTAAAAGTTCCCCTCGCATCTACGTGCTAGTCGTTCCTGACTCTAGGGGGCGGTGCTCATCTCTGTTTCAAAGCCGAAGAGCCAGCGCTGTCCGAAGACGTTTTCCGTGGTCATGTGGCCGGCGTGACTCAATGCCAAAGGCGCACGGAACGCTGTTCCCTTCCCACCAAAGGGGGTCCCTATTTTTTCTACTTGCATTTTTCACGTGCTTTCAAACTGCTAAATTGGCAGAAGCTGGGGCTAGTCATGGGAGCTCACCCCGTGACACGGCGCTTGGGATTCGAACCACTGAACTGCCGAACTTTCGATCGACGAGCTCAGCATCTTAGCCACCGAGCCACCATGTCCCCTGATACTTCCTCACAATTCAAGGGTGAAACCAATGACCCATCCTCTTCACTGGAGGTGTCCAGCTGGGGTTGGCCAGCCATCCATGGGACGTTGGATTTGGTTTCCTGCACCGGGCAAGACGGTGGACTCCCGGGTCATCCAGTTCTGGATTTTTGATCCTACTCCCACCCGCTTTTCCTCTGCCCCTCTACCCACAGGATAAAGAGCAGTAGTTAAAGAAGCTCTGATACCTGGCTAAAAGCAGCAGTACAAAGCTAAGCCCCACCGTTCCTTTCGTCTCTCTGCGGCCAGCGGCAGCTGCCAAAGCACATGTAAGCATGGCATTCAATCAGCTTAAAGGGTTTTTTTTTTTTTTAATCCATGAACAGCTAAGCCCTGCTCCCTTGGAGCCCCACCAAATTTTTTGAAAGATTCATATCGGGCGAGATGAGCAGCGCGTTTTTTTTTTAAACCCCGGTCAAACTGAAATAACACTT
Organism: Pituophis catenifer annectens; assembly: GCF_029215685.1. NCBI lineage: Eukaryota > Metazoa > Chordata > Lepidosauria > Squamata > Colubridae > Pituophis > Pituophis catenifer. The sequence continues at coordinate 2,690,938 of NW_027256895.1, forward strand.
ATCGGCAAGCGTTGGAAGCTTAAATCAGCTTTTGGGGATGTCACATCAAAGGACATCTCCCAAGTGAGGTTTGCGGGGGTTTTTTATCGATTTAGTTAGCAGATTTTTAAAACGGCCCATCTACCTCACCACAGGGGTTTTGTTCCTTAGGGGTAAATGGAGCTGTAACTCCCATCCTCCCACAGTCCGCGGCCATATTGGCTGGGGATGATGGGTGTTCGAATGCTCCTCGGTTTGGAATACAATTGTAATAGGTCAGATCGGGCCTTTAGAAAAGGGCAAACTGGGGTTTTCTGGAAAGCTTTCGTGGATTTAATGGGATGTAAGTCCTCTCACTACAAGTTGGGTTTTTTTTATTTATTTCTAGCACAATTTTGATGGCCCACCCGAATTCAAAAAGACCCCAATTGGGTTTACAGCAAGTTAAAATCACAGATAGTCCTCGACTTACGACAGGTCATTGTACGACCGTCTGAAGTTACAACGGCACTGAAAAAAAGGGACTTGGGCTGTTTTCACACTTGCGACCTTTGCAGCATCCCCAGGGATAGGTGATCAAAATTTAGACGCTGGGCAACTGACTCAGTTTTATGACGGGTCACAGCATCCCCCTTTTGCGACCTTCTGACAAGCAAAGACAGATGGGGAAGCTGGATTTGCTTAACAACCGTGTGACTAATGTAACAGTTATTCGCTTAACAACTACGGCAAGGAAGGTCATAAAACAGGGGCAAAACTCACTTTGCAAATGTCTCACTTAACCACCTAAATTTTGGGCTTAATTGTGGTCCTAAGTTGAGGGCTACCTGTATTTATCTTGTCTATAGGTTTTTTTTACAATTTTATCTTTTCAATGTTGTTAAGCCACCCAGAGTTACCCTGTGGCCAATACATTAAATTAAATTATTTTAATCACTGAATAATCTGAACAGAGGTAGTCCTCGATTTGCAACAGTTCACTTAGTGACAACGGCACCGGAAAAACAGATTTATGATCGTTTTTCCATGCTTATGACCGTTGCATCCTCCCCGTGGTCACGTGAGCAAAATTCAGACCCTTGGCAAGTGATTCATATTTATGACGGTTGCAGTGGCCCAGATCACGTGATCCCCCTTTTGTGACCTTCCGAAGAGCAAAGTCAAGGGGAGGAAGCCAGCTTCACTTAATGCCCGTGTGACTAACTTAACAACTTATAAGAGCTGAAGTGGCGCAGTGCGTAGAGTGCAGTAACACAGGCTACTTCTGCTGATCATTGACTGCCAGTAGTTTGGCAGTTCGAATCTCACCAGGCTCAAGACTGACTCAGCCTTCCATCCTTCCGAGTTGGTAAAACGAGGACCCAAATGGTTGGGGGCAATAGGCTGACTCTGTAAACTGCTTAGAGAGGGCTGTAAAGCACTATGAAGCGGTATATAAGTCTAACTGCTATTCCTTAGAAAGGAAGGAAGAAAGGAAGGGAAAAGAGAGGGAGGGAAGGAAGAGAAAAGACAAGAAGGAAGGAAGGGAAAAGAGAGGGAGGGAGGGAAGGAAGAGAAAAGACAAGAAGGAAGGAAGGAAAAGAGAGGGAGGGAGGGAGGGAAGAGAAAAGACAAGAAGGAAGGAAGGAAGGGAAAAGAGGGAGGGAGGGAAGAGAAAAGACAAGAAGGAAGGAAGGAAGGGAGGGAAAAGAGAGGGAGGGAGGGAGGGAAGGAAGGAAGAGAAAAGACAGGAAGGAAGGAAGGAAGGAAGAAAGGGAAAAGAGGGAGGGAGGGAAGGAAGGAAGAGAAAAGACAAGAAGGAAGGAAGGAAGGAAGGAAGGAAGGAAGGAAGGAAGGAAAGAAAATGAGAAGGAAGGAAGCCATAGTGACACAGTGGTTAGAGTGCAGTATTGCAGGCTAATTCTGCCCACTGCCAGGAGTTCGATCCTGACCGGCTCAAGGTTAACTCAGCCTTCCGTCCTTCTGAGGTCAGTAAAATGAGGACCCAGATTGTTGGGGGCAAGAAGCTAACTCTGTAAACCACTCTGAGAAGGCTGGAAAGCACTGTGAAGCAGTATTTAAGTCTAAGTGCTATTAGGAAGGAAGGAAGGAAGGAAGGAAGGAAGGAAGGAAGGAAGGAAGGAAGGAAGGAAGGAAGGAAGGAAAATGAGAAGGAAGGAAGCCGAAGTGACATAGTGGTTAGAGTGCAGTATTGCAGGCTAATTCTGCCCACTGCCAGGAGTTTGATCCTGACCGGCTCAAGGTTGACTCAGTCTTCCATCCTTCCAAGGTGGGTAAAATGAGGACCCAGATTGTTGGGGGCAAATATGCTGACTCTATAAACCGCTAATGTAAAAGCACTCTGTAAAAGCACTGTGAAGCGGTATATAAGTCTAAGGGCTATTGCTTTTGCAGCGATTCACTTAACAACCGTAGGAAGGAAGGTAATTAAAATGGAGCCAAACTCACTTAATAACTGCCTGACTTTACAACAGAAATGTTTTGGGGCGGGGTGTGCGTGGTGGTGGTGGTCATTGCGGTCATAAGTCGAGGACTACCCACCCTGGGCTTCTGTTGTGATTTTCTGCGGTTAAATAATAATATTAATTATTAATGATGATAACGAATGAATTATAATAATCTGTTCTATAACAATATAACAACAACAACAACATTGGCAGCAGTCAATGGTGTTTGTGATGCATTTTTGAATGTTCAGTCAACTGAGTTTCATGTTTAATGAATAAGAGAAAATAATAATAATTATATACTGGGTTTCATGTTTAATGAATAAAGCAAATAATAATAATAATGTAATAATAACCAGTCAATGGTATCTGTGATGCATTTTTGAATCCTCAGTTGACTGAGTTTCATGTTTAATGAATAAGAAATAATAATAATAATAATAATAATAATAATAATAATAATAATAACTAGTCAATGGGATTTGTGATGCATTTTTGAATGCTCAGTTGACTGAGTTTCATGTTTAATGAATAAAGTAAATATTATTATTATTATTATTATTATTAACAACAACCAGTCAATGGGATTTGTGATACATTTTTAAATGTTCAGTTGACTTTCATGTTTAATGAATAAAAGAGAAAATAATAATAATAATTATATACTGAGTTTCATGTTTAATGAATAAAGTAAATATTATTATTATTATATTTACAACAACAACCAGTCAATGGGATTTGTGATGCATTTTTGAATGTTCAGTTGACTTTCATGTTTAATGAATAAAAGAGAAAATAATAATAATAATTATATACTGAGTTTCATGTTTAATGAATAAAGTAAATATTATTGTTGTTGTTGTTGTTGTTGTTATTATTATTATTATTATCAACAACCAGTCAATGGGATTTGTGATGCATTTTTAAATGTTCACTTGACTTTCATGTTTAATGAATAAAAGAGAAAATAATAATAATTGTATACTGAGTTTCATGTTTAATGAATAAAATAAATTATTATTATTATTAATATTAACAACAAAAACCAGTCAATGGGATTTGTGATGCATTTTTGAATGTTCCGTTGACTGAGTTTCATGTTTAATGAAGTAAATATTATTATTAATAATAATATTAATAATATTAATATTAATATTATTATTATTATTATTATTATTAATAATAATAATAATAATAATAATAATAATAATAATTCTGGGCGCCAAGAGACCCCCCCCCCGCAAAGGAGCCTGGCCGAGGCCTCTGAGCGCGTGCAGACGGCAGTGCTCCCCCCTCCGCCCCCCCTCTCATGTGGGGGCCGTGGGGGTGGGGGTGGGGGTGGGGGGGCTCACCTCCTCCTTGGAAATGCCGGCCTGCTTCTTGCGGTTCCACTCGCTGTAGTGCAGGCAGGCGCCGTTGCGGTCGAAGAGGTAGAGGTTGTGCACCGTCATCTGGGGGGGGAGGGGAGAGACAAAAAGGGGGGGGCAGGCAGGGGACCCCCAAGTTAGAGCCCGGCTGCGGGAGAGTCCCCCTCAGCCCCCCAATAACACAGAGGGATATCAATACACCCGTCATGAGGATAACGCCGCCCATCATCCACCACCACCACCCCCTCAGATTTTTCGGGGGAGCCCCCCTCAAATATTTACCTCAGCCGCCGCTCCCCGTCTCTATGACAACCTGCAGGCCCGACGTCCTTCGCTTCCGCCTCGACCGCGGTCGCTGATTGGCCCCCACCCCGCCTCGCTTTCGGCCCGCCCTTCTCCCCGAGCATGCGCCGTCGCGCGCGCCCTTCAGGCGGGGGCCTTGCCAGTACGACGGGGCGGGGTGGGGGGGATGGGGAGGGGAGAAAGAATTGCCCGGAAGGAAAATGGCGGCGTCGGCTTCAACCCGCTCCCGTCCCCTGAGGCTTTGCCCGGCGTTGCGCGGGGGCGAAAGAAGCCGAGCGGGGGCCCCGGCGAGGACCGAAACGGCGGGGATGGCGGCCTAGAGGCCTGGCGAGGGCAACAAAGTGGGTCTCAAAAGCGAGGACCCGAGGCGGGGAGGAGGGCGCTAAAATGACGGGGAGAGGACGCTGGGGGGGAGGGGGACACAGTTTACCTCAGGGATGGGGGAGGGGGGACACAATTTACCTCAGGAGTGGGGGACGGGGACAATTTACCTCAGGGGTGGGGGAGGGGGGACACAATTTACCTCGGGTGGGGGAGGGGGACACAATTTACCTCAGGGGTGGGGGAGGGGGGGACACAATTTATCTCAGGGGTGGGGGAGGGGGACACTGTTTACCTAAGGAGTGGGGGAAGGGGACACAATTTACCTCAGGAGTGGGGGAGGGGGACCCTTCCCCCCCCAAATGTGCCGGACTCCAACTCCCATTGGCCTCCCTGGGAGCCTAGTCGAGCTCGCGGGGGATGATGGGAGATGGAGTCCAAGGTGGTGGGTCAGCTGAGGAGGTTGAAGAAGAGGGGGGGGCTGCGGGGGGGGGGTCCTGAGGGGAAAAGGGTCATCCACAGGAAGCCCTTTTGGAGCCCAGGACACAATATGGGAGGGGAGGAGGTTGCTTTCGCTTGTCTTTGGGATTTCCTGGTGGTCTCCCATCCTCTCCTTCCCCAACTGAGCTTTCTCAAGGTTGGGGAGAGGATTCTGGGCCAGGCTGAGGAGGAACCAGAGAAGAAAAAGAAGAAGAAGAGGAAAAAGCCTCACTGGGTCGGGGGGGGGGGGGCTTAAACACCCCCCCCCCCAATTTTCATGTTCCCTGAGCTCAAAATCACATTTTTTTGTGATTTTACCCCCTCGGAATCGGAATATGACAAGCCATTCGGTGTCACCTCGGACAGCCAGATGGCATAGAAATGTAATAAATAGAATATTACCCTGTTTCTCCCAAAATAAGACATCCCCCTGATAATAAGCCCAATCGGGCTTTTGAACGCATGGCAATAAGGCCAAGCGTTTATTTCAGGGTTCAAAAATAAAAATAAAAATAAGACAGGGTCTTATTTTTGGGGAAACATGGGTACTACAGTTGGAAGAAATTTCACTGTGTTTGTTCCCCCAGCTGGGAAGCAGTCGCCGATGCTAAGAAGAAACAGACACGGAAGCCAGCTGCCAGAAAAGGGATCCTTTTAATTCAAGGAAGGCAAGAAAAGTAGATGTTACATCTTTTCTATCCTGCTCTACGGAGTGGAGAGTTGGTCTCTTGACAGAAAACTGCTTGAAGAAACTTTGAAATGTGGATTTACAGACGGCTGTTATACGTATAAACTGGGTTAACAAAATCACAAAAGAGGAGGGGATAAGCCACCTGGGAAAGCCAAGGGAGATCATCAAAGCCATTAAAAAAGCGAAAGTTAGAATATTTCGGACATGGGATGCGACAGCCGGAAAAATACGGCCTCCTTCACTTAATCCTCCAGGGAAAGATGGAAGGCAAATGAGGTCCAGGCAGAAGAACATCATGCCTTCAAAACCTTAAGGGACCGGTTTGGATAAAACTCAGCAGCCCTTTTCCATGCAGCTGTTGACAAAAGTAGGATCGCCAACGTCCGATGATGGATATGGCAGAAGAAGAAGAGGAGGAGGAGGAGGAGGAGGAAGAAGAAGAAGGAGAAGGAGAAGGAGAAGGAGAAGGAGAAGAAGAAGAAGAAGAAGAAGAAGAAGAAGAAGAAGAAGAAGAAGAAGAAGAAGAAGAAGAAGAAGAAGAAGAAGAAGAAGAAGAAGAAGAAGAAGAAGGGACACAACTGGAGTGTGATTCCTGGCGTGCAAGCAGATTCGGATGGCAAGCCTGTACCTTTTTTATACTTCATTTTCCTTTGAAAATCCTCCTGCAGCTTGATGGGTTTTAGATGTGTTTCTGATTGCCCTGTTCTTTTCCTGTTTTGCTGGGTTTAATCTTGGTCCCAGGTCTTTTGTGATTCCTGTCCTAAAGGTTAATTCTGTCAGGGAGGCAGGAAAAAGGGAGTTTTGGTTTACCTTGGATAAGGATTCCCCTTATCTTAATAGCTCTACTTAAGTGCTTCTACTGCCAGTTCTGTTAGCAGGGTTGCTTTGTGTTTTTCTTTCAGCTGGTGCTTCTTGGTTTTCTTAAAGGGGGGAAGAGCTGGCTTGAGTTTCTGGTGCTATGAGGTTTCTGGCATTGTCCTTTTGGGGTATACTTCCCGCAATCCCCCATTTTGTGCTAGGGCAAATAATTTTTGCCCATTATTTCGTCCTCAGCACAATCCAGGGTAGTGTCCAAGCATACCAGGAACGTTCGAGCTGTGTCACGACTTTTCTTGCCTTCCTAAATTAAAGGATCCCTTTTCTGGCAGCTGGCTTTCATGTCTATTTCTTCTCAGCATCGGTGACTGCTTCACAGCTGGGGAACGAACATAGGGAAATTTCTTCCAACAATTTGAATGAAACTGAAACATCTGGAGAGTGGAGGTGGTGGAAGAGTCGGCAGAAGAGAAGAGAAAGAAGTGAAGATGGTAAAATGCAAAGAGAAGCGGAACGACGGTGGCACACAGAAGCAAAAAAAGGAGCACCAGTGGTCCCAAGGGCCTTGGATGCAATTCCCCAAAATATCTGGAGCCACCACTGGAACACCATTGGCATTGACAAAGAATCCCCATTAGTCAATTACACAAGGCAGCTTTGCTTGAAATAGCTGACATCCTGCAACTCATCATCTTCTTTTAATAACCGCATAATCCCGTGCGGGGTGGAGTCTTCGGCAACTGAATGAAGCTGAGCGTTTTACTGGCCGGATGCCCTTCCTGTTGCCAATGCAGAGTTTTTTTTCAGCAGATATATTCTCAGTGTGCCCAGAGAAAGAGGGAAATATCTGCCTCTATTTAGGATTGAACTCACAGCTTCCTGATTGTGAGGCGAGAGCTCCAATGACGCGGTTAAACATCCACATCTGGCTATTCCAGATCATTGGGCAGGGCTGGATAGGCAGACAAAACTACCAAAATCCGTCTGACAGATCATTTTAAAAACATCCAGGGAAAAGCAGGACTTGTCCCCCTTGCTTTCTTCCTCTGTGTTCTGAATTTAAACTGCTTTTTTTTTATTATTATTCTTTTCCAGGGACCAGCTGCTTTCCTGGTGGTGGTTCCAGCCTCCTGCTGCCGGCATTTGGGGCTCCATTATGACAAAAGTCCCAGCCTTCTGAGCTCAGAATGCTTGTGCTGACCACAGCCCCTTACTTAGGACCCCAGGACCATGGCTGAGAAGGGCCTCAGGAGAGCTCTGAGCTCTTCCCTCCACAGCGACGATCTCTTAAGCGACATGGAGCTGCTGCCAGCCTCGGATCCCCCAACCCCTGGGCAGCAGGTGCCCTGTTCTCAGCTGGCCACCCCGTATACCTCCAAAGTCACCACCCAGCTCTACGCCTCTCTTCACCAGAGCCGGCAGGCCGAGGCTCTGGCCTCTTCTCGGCTGGAGGGACAGCACGGCTCTGCCCTGGCTAGGAAAGCCATGGATGCCGACGTCGATCTCGACACTCTGGCGGAAGAGCTGAGCCATCGTCTTTCCGCAGGCGTGGAAGCCAGCGCATTTAGGCAGGTGAGAAAGTGACCTCTAGGACAAACAGCCACCAGATTGCAGGAAAGCTTCGGTGGGTGGCTAAACCTCTCCGTTTCTTGTAGGGCGCCGTGGCTGAGTCCCGCCATATTTCGGAGATGGAGAACGTGCGGTGCCACCTGCAGAGTATGCTGCGGGGATCCAGAGATGTGCCTGGTGAGAGTGGGAAAAGGGGAATGGCCTGGATGGGATGTGAAATGAAGGGATAAATAAAATCCCCAACATGCCTACAGGGGCCCAACAACAGATATTTTATTTATTGCATTTAGAAACCTCCTTATATTATTTTTATACATAACTTAAGATGGCGAACGTATGGAATATTCCTTCCTACTCCTAGTTTCTCCACAACAACAAACCTGTGAGGTGGGTTGGGCTGAGAGAGAGGAGGATTGGTCCAAAGTCACCCAGTTGGTTTTCGTACCTAAGGCAGGACTAGAACTCACTTATCTCCTGGTGATTGACCCAAAGTTACCCGTATGGCTTTCATGCCTAAAGCAGGACTACAATTCCCAATTTTTAGCTGGTGACTTAAAACAGTAGACTAAACTGGCGGTCTAATTTTCTAAGAGTTTATTTTATTTCACAAAACAGCCCTTCAATTTAGCACCTTTCTATAAGTCGAACTGAGATTCCTTTCATCCCCCAGCCAAGATAATGGGGCTCTATTTCATGCTAAAATAGGGGAAGGAGAGAACAGTTGGGCTAGTGATCCATTGCAATAGGCTCCCTGAAATATTTGATCTGGCACTTCTCGCCTGCTCTGGTGAGAATTGTAGGGAAAGTTGTCTAGTGGGAAAGATAAGGGCCACATGTGAAGGTCCAATTATACTGCTTTATTGCTGAAAGCCTCTGCGCGGGAATCTTCTAACTAAACTGCTTTATTGCTGAAAGCCTCTGTGCAGGAATCTTCTAACTAAACTGCTTTATTGCTAAAAGCCTCTGTGTAGGAATCTTCTAAATAAACTGCTTTATTGCTGAAAGCCTCTGCGCAGGAATCTTCTAACTAAACTGCTTTATGGCTGAAAGCCTCTCCGCGGGAATCTTCTAACTAAACTGCTTTATTGCTAAAAGCCTCTGCGCAGGAATCTTCTAACTGAACTGCTTTATTGCTGAAAGCCTCTACGCGGGAATCTTCTCAAAAGCTCTTTTTTGACTCCGCCCCATCTTCTGCCACTTCTTCCCCTACAGAAGTACCCTGGAAAGTCGTGCCTGCTTTCAGCTGCCCTTTTTGTGCTCTCTTTTCGCAGGGGGCCCGACAGTCACGCTGGAGTCCTTGGAACGCAAAGATGACGACTCCTTCGAGAGTGACAGCACGGGTGCCCTGCTCAAGTAAGACGGCCTTAGCTGAGTCGGTGGTCTCTTTAAGTGCAGAGAGTAAGGAAGGTAGAGTAGAGTAGAGTAGTGTAGAGAAGAACAGAACAGAACAGGAGTAGAGTAGAAATAGAAATAGAAAGGAATAGGAATAGGAATAGGAATAGGAATAGAATAGAATAGAATAGAATTAGAATTAGAATTAGAATTAGAATTAGAATAGAATAGAATAGAATAGAATAGAATAGAATAGAATAGAATAGAATAGAATAGAATTCTTTATTGGCCAAGTGTGATTGGACACACAAGGAATTTGTCTTTGGTGCCTATGCTCTCAGTGTACATAAAAAGACAAGATACACTCGTCAAGAATCACAAGGCACAACATCCAGTGACAGTCATACAGTACAATAAGCAATCAAATCATACTAGGAAACAATATAAATATAATTTGCAAGGATATAAGCAGCAAGTTACAGTCATGCAGTCACAAATGGGAAGAGATGGGCAATGGGAACGATGAGAAGATTAATAGCAATAGTAATGCAGCCTTAGTGAATAGTTTGACAGTGTTGAGGGAATTATTTGTTTAGCAGAGTGATGGCGTTCAGGAAAAAACTGTCCTTGCGTCTAGTTGTCTTGGTGCTCTATAGCATCGTTTTGAGGGTAGGAGTTGAAACAATTTATGTCCAGGATGCAAAGGGTCTGTAAATATTTTCACATTCTAGAATAGAATAAAATAGAACAGAATTGTACACTAATCGGCATACATTAAAATGAAATTTTGTTGCACGCACCTCTCAAAGGGTCACCCCCTCCAGTATACACTACAAAAGAAATAAGTAAATAAATACAAAATTTATTTATTTATTTATTTAAATTTATAACCTTGAGGCAAATAGGCAGGAAGTGTTTCCTAACCAATTTTTTAAAGCCCAGAGCAACAATACAGGTCGTCTCGACTTACGACCACAATTGAGCCCAAAACATACGTTGCTAAGTGAGACATTTGTTAAGTGAGCTTTGCCCCATTTTACGACTTTTCTTGCCACATTTGTTAAGTGAATAGCCTTGGTTGTTAAATTAATAACACTGTTATTAAATGAATCCAGCTTCCCCATTGACTTAGTTCGTCCGACGGTCGCAAAAGGGGATCATGTGACCCCAGGACACTGCCGCCATCATAAATTAATAGGGCCTGGTGGCTCAGCAGACTGATAGCATTGTGATTAACACCAGCTGTCTGCAATTACTGTAAGTTCGAATCTCACCAGGCTCAAGGTTGACTCAGCCTTCCATCCTTTCTAAGGTAGATAAATTGAGGACCCAGTTTGTGGGGGCAATAAGCTGACTTTGTATAAATATACAAAAGTATGAAGGCTATTGCTTAACGCATTGTAAGCCGCCCTGAGTCTCCGGAGAAGGGCGGCATATAAATCAAATTAAAAAAAAACAAAAACTGAGTCAAGGGTCTGAATTTTGATCACGTAACCACGGGGATGCTGCGATGGTCGTAAGTGTGAAAATCGGTCACAAGTCACTTTTTTCAGTGCCGTTGTAACTTCGAAAAATCTCTATAAACGGTTGTAAATTGAGGATTTGCCGGTCCTTACCAGATTCTGTTAGAGGCAGTTTTCACTTAACAACCACTGGCAGATCAGTCACTAAGTGATACGATGGGAAATATCATGTGGATTTGTCCAGTTTATATCACTTCCGCTTTGGCCATTAAGAAAACAACCACGATTTGCAACTTCCTGCTAGCTTCCTTGTTGCCTTTGGCCTTTTTTTCTCCTTGCTAAATTTGCTTCTCTTGGCTTCGTTTAGCGCCCGTCCTCTGCACGAAGTCTCCCCTCCGGGATCTCTGGCCAGCTTCGAGGATCTCTTCCCCCGCTACACCAGCCTGCGCCTGGGCCACTTCCACGATCAAGTCTCCCAACTGGATCCCCGCTTGCTAAAAGACGCTTTGGAGAAAGAACAGGCCCGGCGGAAAGTGAGTTGGACTCGGGGATCGTCGTGGGGTTGCAAAGGATCGTGGGTAAGCGAGGGCATGGGCCACGAACCAGGTGCCTTCCTAATTGGGCTTGAGAATGCTAGTTTGGGGCGCCTTGTTTGTCCTAAACCCAACCTCCTAAGGCAGATTGCCCAATTTTGGCAACTTTTAAGACTTGTGGGCTTCAACAAGATATATGACGCTTACTGCATACCCACCATCTATGAAGAAAATTATCCTACATGGCTGGCTGAGGAATACTGGGAGTATTCAAGTGTTTTAAAGTTGCCAAGGTTGGAGACCCCTGATTTAAGACTTGTGGATTTCAACTCCCAGAATTCCCCAGTCAGCCCTTTTTTTCACTTTGCTGAAGTCAAGATATATGACGCTTACTGCATACCCACCATTTATTAAGAAAGTTACCCTACGTGGTTGGCTGGGGAATACTGGGAGTTGAAGTCCACAAGTCTTAAGAGTTCCAAGGTTGGCACTCCTACCCTAAAGTCTTTTTCAGGTGGGGGGCATTTGGCCAAGGATCACGGCAGCGATTGGGTGCCCAGGCAGTTGGTTCTTTGGATCCCGAGAAAACAAGTCTTAGTGGACAACCAGCTAAATAGGAGCCAACAGTGTGTGGCAGCAGCCAAAAAAGCCAACACAATCCTAAATTGCATTAACCGAGGGATACAATCGAGATCAAGGGAGGTACTAACACCACTCTCTAAAGCCTTAGTAAGAACACACCTAGAATCCTGCATCCAGTTTTGGTCACCACGCTGTAAAAATAGAGGTTGAAACTCTAGAAAGAGTGCAGAGAAGAGCAACCAGGACGATTAGGGGGGACCGGAGGCTAAAACATATGATGAACGGTTGCAGGAACTGGGCATGGCTAGTCTAGTGAAGAGAAGGACCAGGGGAGACACAATTCCAATATTTGAGGGGCTGCCCCAGAGACGAGTGGGTCAACCTATTTTCCAAAGCACCCGAAGGCCAGACGAGGAACAATGGATAGAAACTGAACTAGAATAGAATAGAATAGAATAGAATAGAATAGAATAGAATAGAATAGAATAGAATAGAATAGAATAGAATAGAATAGAATAGAATAGAATTCTTTATTGGCCAAGTGTGATTGGACACACAAGGAATTTGTCTTTGGTGCATATGCTCTCAGTGCAGGGGCGAAATCCAAAATTTTTCCCTACCTGTTCTGTGGGCGTGTCTCCTTTTCTTCTTTCCTTTCCTTTCTCCTTTCTCCTTTCCTTTCCTGTCTCCTTTTCTTCTTTCCTTTCCTCTTTCCTTTCTCTTTTCCTTCTTTCCTTTCCCTTTCCTTTCCTCTCCTTTCCTGTCTTCTTTTCTTCTTTCCTTTCCTTTCCTTTCCCTTTCCTTTCCTTTCTCCTTTTCTCCTTTCCTTTCCTGTCTCCTTTTCTCCTTTCCTGTCTCCTTTTCTTCTTTCCTTTCCTCTTTCCTTTCTCTTTTCCTTCTTTCCTTTCCCTTTCCTTTCCTCTCCTTTCCTGTCTTCTTTTCTTCTTTCCTTTCCTTTCCCTTTCCTTTCCTTTCTCCTTTTCTCCTTTCCTTTCCTGTCTCCTTTTCTCCTTTCCTGTCTCCTTTTCTTCTTTCCTTTCCTCTTTCCTTTCTCTTTTCCTTCTTTCCTTTCCCTTTCCTTTCCTCTCCTTTCCTGTCTTCTTTTCTTCTTTCCTTTCCTTTCCCTTTCCTTTCCTTTCTCCTTTTCTCCTTTCCTTTCCTGTCTCCTTTTCTCCTTTCCTGTCTCCTTTTCTTCTTTCCTTTCTTTTCCTCTTTCCCTTCTCCTTTCCTTCTTTCCTTTCCTTTCTTTTCCCTTTCCCTCTTCTTTCCTTTCCCTTTCCTTTCCTTCTTTCCTTTCCTTTCCCTTTCCTTCTTTCCTTTCCTTTCTCTTTCCTTTCCCTAATTCTAATTATTCTATTTCCAATTCTAATTCTATTTTTAATTCTATTCTGATTTTTCCTCCACTTGTAAGAAAAGTCTAGATATTAACTTGTTTTCGGGGTAAAGAAAGGGGAGCTGGAATATTCACATACTTGAATTGAATTGAATGCTTTATTTGGCCAAGTGTGCTTAGGAACACACAAGGAATTTGTCTCTGGTACAGATAGTCCTCCACTTACAATAGCTCATTTAGTGACGGTTTGAAGGTACAAAACAGCAACATGACCATCATTCACACTTATGACGGTAGCTAGATGACCTACAAGGTCCCTTCCAACTCTGTTAATATGTAAAAACAAACACCCCAATAAATAAAAGAGATTTGAAGCTTTATGATCAGCTCAAGCAATCAGATTTAAAAGCGTACCGTAAACAGCAGACGCACTGACCAAAAGTAATGCAACCTACGGCCACGGTTGAGCCCCAAATTTCCGTGGCTTAAGCGAGACGCTTGTGAAGTGAGTTTGGCCCCCATTTTACGACTTTTCTGGCCACCGTCGTTAAGCGAATCATCTTTGAGACAACCGTGAGCTGGATGCAGGGATGAAATCCAGCAGGTTCTGACAGGTTCTGGAGAACCAGTAGCCGAAATTTTGAGTTCTTCGGAGAACCGGCAAAGACCACCTTTGGCTGGCCCCAGGAGTGGGGTGGGAATGGAGATTTTGCAGTATCCTTCCCCCAGGAGGGAATGTCGACTGACTCACATTTATGACGGTTGCACGTGATCCCTTTTTGCGACCTTCTGGCGAGCAAAGTCCAATGGAAAGCCAGATTCACTTAACAACCAAGTTATTAGCTTATCAACTACAGTGATTCCAGGTTGCTTCTCTCCTTGATTCGTTTCCATCCGTTGTCTTTCTTGTCCTTCTCTCTCGTGCTTTGAAGAATAGGTTGACACCCCCCCCCCCCGGAATGCTGCTATAATGTTCCCCCCCCCCCCGTACCCTCCCCCCCGTCCTTCTTTTCTCCCGACTGGCCCATACCCAAATCCTGCAGCCGTTCTTCATAGGTTTTAATCTCCAGGCCTTTAATCATCTTAAATTGCTCTTCTCTGAACTCTTTCCAAAGTCTTAAGGTCAACTGATTCCTCGCAACAACGACGGTCTTCCGCACAGCCGCTACAGGGGGTTTCTGCAGACGTTTCCCCCCCCCGCCCCCCCGGAGTGGCTTCTAAGTGGGACAAGCAATTGCTTGGCGTTACTGGCCGGCCGGATGCTTTCTTGCAGCCACGGGCAGGCCTGGCTTGGGGGGGGGGAGGGATAGGTCAGGTGGTGTTAGGACATTAAGCAAAGCTCCTCAGCTCAGCCGCTCCAAGTGGCCTCCGGTGACCTTTCCTGCAATCCTTGTTCACCTGCTTCACCGCCCTTTACCTGCCCGTTTCCACTTGCAATAGGGGCAAAATCTCCCTGTGGCCAAAGAGGATACAGGTAGCCCTCAACTTACGACCCATAATGGAGCCCCAAATTCCTGCCGCTAAGTGAAACACTTGGGAAGGGGGCTCTGCCCCATTCTATGGCGTTTTTGTGCCCCTTCACTTACGACAATTGAGCCCCAAATTCCTGTCGCTAAGTGAAACACTTGGGAAGGGAGTTCTGCCCCATTCTACGGCGTTTTCTTACCCCTTGACTTACGACAATTGAGCCCCAAATTCCTGCTGCTAAGTGAAACGCTTGGGAAGGGAGTTCTGCCCCATTTTACGGCATTTTCTTACCCCTTCACTTATGACAATCGAGCCCCAAATTCCTGCCGCTAAGTGAAACACTTGGGAAGGGAGTTCTGCCCCATTTTACGGCATTTTCTTACCCCTTGACTTACGATAATTGAGCCCCAAATTCCTGCCGCTAAGTGAAACACTTGGGAAGGGAGCTCTGCCCCATTCTACGGCGTTTTCCTGCCCCTTCACGACAATCGAGCCCCAAATTCCTGCCACTAAGTGAAACACTTGGGAAGGGAGTTCTGCCCCATTTTATGGCATTTTCCTGCCCCTTCACTTATGACAATCGAGCCCCAAATTCCTGCCGCGAAGTGAAATGCTCGGGAAGGGAGCTCTGCCCCAGTTTAGTTGTTAAGTTAGTCACACGTTGTTAAATGAATCCCCGTTGACTTTGCTCGTCAGAAGGTCGCCGAAACCGATCGCATGACACCGCAACCATCATAAAGATGAGTCAGTTGCCGAGCCTCCGAATTTTGAGCCCGGGGGAATGCTACAATGGTTGTAAAGGGAGGGGGTAGGTGGGAAACGGTCCCAAGTCATTTTTTTCAGGGACGTTGTAATTTTGGTCACTAAATGAACAGTTGTAAGTCGAGGAGTTCCTGCAATAGTTTAACCAAAGTGAGCAAAAGGCAAAAGGGAGGAGGAGGAGGAGGAGGAGGAGGAGGAGGATTCACCGCCTTCAGTTACTTATAAAAATATTAGACGTGGGATATTAATAAATGGACAGACAGGCATTTTCCAGGGAGCCCTCAACTTACGGCCACAATGGAGGCCAACATTTCCGTTGCTAATCGAGACAGTGAAGGGAGTTTTGCCCCCATTTTACGACCTTCCTTCCCACCGTTGTTAAGTGAAGCCCTGCGGTCGTTCCCTTAGTCACACGGTGGTTAAGTGAGAATCTGGCTTCCCCACAGATTTGTCTCGTCAGGACTGTTTTAAAACGAGATCACACGTGACCCTTATATGACATTGCAACTGTCATAAATTGATCACATGACCGTGGGGGGGGAGGGAATGCAGCAACGGTCGTTAAGTGTGAAAAAAACAATCCCAAGTCACTTTTTTCAGTGCCGTGGTTAACTTCAAACAGACAGTAAACGAACGGTTGTAACTCAAGGACTATCTGTGGTCTGTTGCACTCAATCCAGACCCTTCATTGCATCCTCTGTTCAGTGCAAGGCCAAGAGATTCTATTCTATTCTATTTTATTCTATTCTACCTTTTCTATTCTATTCTCTATTCTATTCTATTCTACTCTACTCTACTCTACTCTACTCTACTCTACTCTACTCTACTCTACTCTACTCTACTCTACTCTACTCTACTCTATATTCCCCATTCCCTATTCTATTCTATTCTATTCTATTCTATTCTATTCTATTCTATTCTACTCTACTCTACTCTACTCTACTCTACTCTACTCTATTCCCCATTCCCTATTCTATTCTATTCTATTCTATTCTATTCTATTCTATTCTACTCTACTCTACTCTACTCTACTCCCCATTCCCTATTCTATTCTACTCTACTCTACTCTACTCTACTCTACTCTACTCTACTCTACTCTACTCTATTCCCCATTCCCCATTCCCTATTCTATTCTATTCTACTCTACTCTACTCTACTCTACTCTACTCTACTCTACTCTATTCCCCATTCCCCATTCCCTATTCTATTCTATTCTATTCTATTCTATTCTATTCTATTCTATTCTACTCTACTCTACTCTACTCTACTCTACTCTACTCTACTCTATTCCCCATTCCCTATTCTATTCTATTCTACTCTACTCTACTCTACTCTACTCTACTCTACTCTATTCCCCATTCCCTATTCTATTCTATTCTATTCTATTCTATTCTATTCTATTCTATTCTATTCTATTCTATTCTACTCTACTCTACTCTACTCTACTCTACTCTACTCTACTCTATTCCCCATTCCCTATTCTATTCTATTCTATTCTATTCTATTCTATTTTATTCTATTCTATTCTATTCTATTCTACTCTACTCTACTCTACTCTATTCCCCATTCCCTATTCTATTCTATTCTATTCTACTCTACTCTACTCTACTCTACTCTACTCTACTCTACTCTATTCCCCATTCCCTATTCTATTCTATTCTATTCTATTCTATTCTATTCTATTCTATTCTATTCTACTCTACTCTACTCTACTCTACTCTACTCTACTCTACTCTACTCTGCAGGGGGTTGGACTAGAGGACCTCCAGGGTCCCTTCCAACTCTGTTACTCTATTCTAATCTATTCCCGTTTTTTCTCAGCACTGCGAGCGGCACATCCAGGTCCTCCAGAACCGCATCCTGGAACTGCAGCAACAGCTGGCGGTGGCCATCTCGGCCGACAAGAGGAAAGACAGCATGATCGAGCAGCTGGATAAGGTGAGCCTCGGCTGGGCGGTGGGGGGGGGTGGGGCAGGAGGAGACAAGGGGAGAACAATTCCTGCAAAGTGGGGATGGGGTGGGGCTCGGCTGGGTCTCCGCAGGAGGTTTCACTTAGTGGATTGGGGAGTCCCTGGAGCTCTCTGAGCTGGGTTGTTTTCTTGCAGACATTTCGTGACCCAACTAGGTAACATCATCAGTGCTGGAAGGGTTTGCAGAGTGGAGGAGAAGGAGAAGGGGAGGAGGAGGAGGAAAGTGGCCTCCTGGGTGATCTCTGAGCTCCTTTGTTTATTTGCAGACTTTTTATGGCCCTGCTAGAGGACACATCAGTGCTGGAAGGAAGTGGAGTTAACCAGCACTGATGATATTACCTAGCTGGGTCGTGAAACGTCTGCAAGAAAACAGCTCAGAGAGCAATAAGGACCTTCTCCTCCTCTTCCTCCTCCTCTTCCTCCTCCTCCTCCTCTCCCCCCCCTTCCGCCTCCCCCACTCCACAAACCCCAATCCCTTTGATTTTCATGCCTAAGGCTGAACTAGAATTCCCTGTCTCCTGGTGATTGGCCCAATGTCACCCAGCCAGCTTCCATGCCTAAGGCAGGACTGGAACTCACCATCTCTTAGTGATTGGCCCAAAGTCACCTAGCTGGCCTAAGGCGGGACTAGAACTCACTGTCTCCTGATGATTGGCCCAATGTCACCCAGCCGGCTTTCATACCTAAGACACAACTAGAACTCACGGACTCCCATTTTTTCAGCCTGATGCTTTAACCGCTAGACCAAACCGTCTCTCAATGCCCTCTCCTCTGTCTTTCCGATTCAGAGAACCTTCCTAGTCCAGAACCCTCCTGCAAATCTTTCGGATTCCATCTCCCGTCCACCCGAATCATGGCCGGGCTATCTGGGGAGCATGGATGGCGTAGTAGTCTCTCCGCCCTGGAGAAGGGGAGGGGAAAAAAAAACCCCAGGCCTGTCTCTGAGGCTTTCCTAGGCGACGAGAAACGTGGTTTGTTTTTCAACCGATTCCCCTTTTCTTTTCTCGCCAGACTTTGGCCAAAGTGGTGGAAGGCTGGAACCAGCAGCAGGCCGAGCGGACGGTGTCCCTGCGGAGGCTGCAGACCGAGAAGGAGGCTGCCGAGCAGGGGCTGGGGAGGCAGAAGGAGGTGGGTCATTTTGGGCGGGGCTCCATCGTCCCCTGCCCTTGCGCACGGGAGAACCCCTCGTCCCCTCCTCTGTTCTTCACAGGAGCTCAACTTTCCCTTTTAGATACTGATTTCCACCAAGACAATCATTGTGTAGTGACCGTTCGAACTTAAAGTGGTTTAGGACCATGTTTAACACTTATGACCGTTGCAAGCCCCCCTCCCCCGCATGGTCACATGATTATAATTCAGACGCTTGGCAACTGACTCGTATTTATGATGGTTGCTGCGCCTCGGGGTCACATCATCCGCCTTTGCGACCTTCCAACCAGCAAAGTCATCATGGGGAAAGCCAGATTCACTTTTACAATCGTCTTACTGACTTAACCACTGAGGCATGGAAGGTCGTAAAATGGGGGTGAAGCTCACTGAACAAATGCCCCACTTGGCGACATAAGTGTTGGGTTCGATCGGGGGTCGTAAGTCGAGGACTAACTACCTGTGCTTCCAGGTTGGATCCGTCCTGAAGGATCTTCCATGTCGGTTTTGTTCTTCTTTAGAAAATGTCAGAGCTGGAAGGGCGGCTCCAGCAGGCCTTGTCCTCCCTCAACCGGGATCAGCAGTTGGCCAGCCAGTACTGCAGGGAGAAAGAGATCTTGGTAAGAGCTGCTCTGTGTGTGTGTGTGTGGTGTGTAAGAGAGGGAGGGAGGGGAGCGAGAAAGAGAGAGAGGGACAGAGAGAAAGGGAGGAAGAGAGAGAAAGAGTTAAACAGGGACAAAGAGAGAGAGGAAGGGATGGAGGGAGAGAGAGAAAAAAAGAGCGGGGCAGAGAGAGAGGGACAGAGAGAGAGCAAGGAAGAGAGAAACAGAGAAGGACAAAGAGAAAGGGAGAGAGAAAAAACAGAGAAAGACAGAGCGGGGGACAGAGAGAGAGAGAGAAAGAGAAAGGAAGAGAGAAGCAGAAACAGAGAAACAGAAACAGAGTGGGAATGAGAGAAAGAGAAACAAAGAGAAAAAGAGAGAAGTGGGAGAGAGAGGGGGAGGAAGAGAGAAAGAGAAAAACGGACAAAGAGAGAGGAAGGAATCGAGGGAGAGAGAAAAAACAAAGAAGGGCAGAGAGAGAGGGAGAGAGAAAGAGAGAGCGACAGAGAGAGCGAGGAAGAGAAAAACAGGGACAAAGCAGGGGACAGAGAGAGAGAGAGAAAGGAATAGAGAAACAGAGAAAGTAGGAGAGAGAGAGAGAGAGAGAGAGAAACAAAGAGAAAAAGATAGAGAGAGGAAGGGAGGGAGGGTTGATTTTGAGGCTGACCTTGCATTAAAGGCTTCACCTGACAGGTAGAGCCCAACCTTGCAATCTGTAATCCAGGAGTGTTCAACCTTGGTCACTTTAAGACACGTGGACCAGTTGTGGGTTTCAATTTTGGCCGCTACCGGTTTGCTTGTGTGCGTGCACGCGTGTGCAAAAGCTTCTACACATGTGCAGAGACGTCCAGGCGGGTGGGAGGAGCCTCCCGCCGCCACCGCTACCAGATCAGACAAACTGGTAGCAACCCACCACTAATGCGGACTTCAACTCCCAGAATTCCCCAGCCAGCCACATAGGGTAACTTCCTTCACAGATGGTGGGTATGCACTAAACGTCATATATCTTTCTGACTTCGGCAAAGTGAAGGGGGAAAAAAAAAAAGAGCTGGTTGGGGAATTCTGGGAGTTGAAGTCCACGAGTCTTAAGTTAAGTCTCAAGTTTGGAGACCCCCGTTGTAAAGCAACAGGCTACACAGCCGTGGATGTTTTATTCGGTTTATCCACTGATTAATAATAAGTGAATACTAACAGGAAATTCACTGTTTAATTCGCTGATTGTTATTAACCAGTGGAACGACTTGTCTCCGGAAGTTGTGAACGCTCCCAACGCCGGAGGTTTTTAAAGGAGAGATTGGACAGGCGTTTGTCTGGAACGGTAGAGGGTTTCCTGCTTGAGAAGAGGGTTGGATTAGAAGACCTCCAAAGTCCCTTCCAACTCTGTTATTCGGTAAACCAGGGTTAAACCTAAAACAAGAGCTAAGAATAACGTCTGCAAACCAGCTGCGCCAAAGATGAGCCTTTTTTCTTTTCTCCTCTGTTTCCCTCCCCTTCTCCCCCCCCCCCCCGCTCCCCCAGGAGAAGGAAAAGGCCACCCTGTCCTGCAGCTTGGAGGCAGAACATGTCCGGGTGCAGAGCCTGGAAGCCGAGTGGGATCTGGAACGGCGCCAGCAGGACGTCCTGCGGGCCACCCTGGAGGAGCAGCAGAGGAGCTGGGCCCAGCGGGAGAAAGAGCTGGAACAGCGGCACCAGACGGCGCAGGAGGAGAGCCGGCTGCACCTCGAGAAGGAGAAGGTGAGGGCGGAACCCTCTTCTCGGCCCCGCCTCGTCTGGGTGGTGCGGGTGGCGGCTCTCGGCAGCCAAAAGCGGAATTTGAACTCGGGCCCAAGCATCCATCTTTGCGGAAGGAGGGAGTAGAGAGTTAGCCCCCCCCCCTTAAGGTTGACTTCCAAGAAGGCCACTTGGCTTTTTTGGGGGGGGGTGTAAAGCGAAAGACAACAGCGTAAAGCTAAGAGGCCGGTTTGAGCACTGATGATGTTGCCTAGTTGGGTCATGAAATGTCTGCAGGCAAACAATCCAACTCAGAGAGCACCAAGGACCCCACAGTTCTCCTGCTGCTCCTTTCTGCAAACTCCACTCCCTTCTAGCACTGATGATGCTACCTAGTTGGGTCGTGAAACGTCTTCAGGAAAACCACCAAGCTCAGAGAGTACCAAGGACCCCACCGTCGTCTTCCTCCCCACCTCCTCCTCCCCCTCCCCTCCTCCTCCCCCACTTCACCCTCTTCCTCCTCCCCCTCCTCCTCCTCTTCCTCCCTTCTAGCACTGATGATGTTACCAAGTCAGGTCATGAAATGTTTGCAAGAAAACAACCCAGCTCAGAGAGCACCAAGGACCCCACAGTCTTCTTCCTCCCTCCTCCTCTTCACCCTTTTCCTCCCCTTCCTCCTCTCCCTCTCCCTCTTCACCTTCTTCCTCCCCCTCCTCCTTTTCCTCCACTTCCTTCTAGCACTGATGATGTTACCTAGTTGGGTCATGAAATGTTTGCAAGAAAACAACCCAGCTCAGAGAGCACCAAGGACCCCACAGTCTTCTTCTAGTCCGAGTTCTAGTCCTGACTTGGCGATGAAAGCTGGTTAGATGCCTTTGGGCCAATCACCAGGTGATGGTGAGTTCTAGTCCCACCTTCACTATGAAAGCTGGCTTAATGACCTTAGGCATTAGACCCCTCTCTCAGCTCCACCCACCTCACAGGGTTGTTGTGGGAAAAATAGGTTAGTTGGATATGTTCCTCGCCTTGAGTTATTCGTAAAAAATAAGGAAGGCAGGAGACAAATAAAGAAATTAGAGAATCATGTTGCACAAGAGCCAACCGATCAGCTTTCTCAATTAGCATCTTTTCCTGCATTCTTATAATATTTATTATTTATTTATTATTATTTATTATTTATTTATTATTAAAAGAGCCTGTAGTACAGTGGACTAAAGCACTGTTATTAACATCTGCTGCCTGCAATTTCTGCAGGTTCGAATCTCTCCAAGGCTCAAGGTTGACTCAGCCTTCCGTCCTTTCTAAGGTAGGTGAAATGAGGACCCAGTTTGTGGGGGCAATAAACTGACTTTGTATAAAATATACAAAAGTATGAAGGCTATTGCTTAACGCCTTGTAAGCCGCCCTGAGTCTCCGGAGAAGGGCGGCATATAAATTAAAGCCAAAAGCCCCCCCCAAAAAAGCCATTTATTATTATTTATTAGTTCGATTTATATGCCGGCCTTCTCCGGAGACTCAGGGCGGCTTACAATGCTTTTTAAGCAATAGCCTTCATACTTTTTGTATATGCCTGCTTAGTAGGGCTTTTTGGCCCCCCCTTAGCGGTGTTCTATTTTATACAAAGTCAGCTTATTGCCCCCACAAACCGGGTCCTCATTTTACCTACCTCGGAAGGATGGAAGGCTGAGTCAACCTTGAGCCTGGTGAGAATTGAACTCGCAGTAATTGCAGGCAGCTAAATACTACTTTAACAGTAGTTTAGTCCACTGCACCACCAGGCTCCTTATTCTTATTGACAGCTTTCCCATCAGCTTTCTCACTTGCCTTCTTCCTGCCCCTTGTTATCCCAATTATTATTATTATTATTCTTTTAATTTGTATACCGCCCTTCTCCCAGAAGGGACTCAGGGCGGTGAACAGCCAAAAATTAAAAAACATACAAATGCAAAAGTTAAGACAATTAAAAAGAATTAAATCACTGGCTACCCAATTTAAAACCCCAAATCCATAAAATTTAAAATCCCAATTAAAAACCATTTAGGCTAGGCCGGCTTGATGAAATAAAAACGTCTTCAGGGCTTTACGGAAGGTACGGAGGTCCAATTCTCCTGAGCTGGTTGC
The DNA here is from genome assembly GCF_029215685.1 of Pituophis catenifer annectens. Lineage (NCBI taxonomy): Eukaryota > Metazoa > Chordata > Lepidosauria > Squamata > Colubridae > Pituophis > Pituophis catenifer. Next base: position 2,713,932 of record NW_027256895.1, read on the forward strand.
AGACTCCCTAAATTCCTTCTTCCCTTCTTCTTTTTTTTTTTTGACTTCCTCTATCCTAGCAGCTGGGGATAGATAGCTGGCTCCCCAGAGGAGCAAGGGGGCCACGCCCACCCAATTTGGCACAATGATGGGCCTTTCCTGGCCGGGTTACCCCTTAACCCCACCTTGAAGAACTCCATTCCAGGGAAGGCTTGGGTTTGCAATGGAGCACCAGGTCTGGGAGGAATTGCAGCTAATTGGGGCCAGCCGCGAGGTGGAAAAACGGCGGCCTTCCCAAACTGTAAGTGGTGGCAGTGACCAGGTCTCAGCTTTGAAATCGCTCTACCTTGCAAAACTTGGGAGGTAAAGAGGCCCCTCGCCTGTCATTAAGCGGAGGATAACAGATTTGGGAGTGAAGTTAAAAGAGTCGCAGCATCAGCGAAGAGCCAGTGTGGTATAGTGGTAAAGGCACTAGGCTAGAAACCAGGAGCCTGGGAGTTCTAGTCACACTTTAGGCATGAAAGCCGGCTGGGTGACGGTTTAGGCCAATCGCTTGGAGATGGTGAGTTCTAGTCCTGCCTTAGGCATGAAAGCCAGGTAGGTGACTTTGGGCCAAACACCAGGAGATGGGAGTTCTGGTTCTGCTTTCGCTCTGAAAGCTAGCTGGGTGATTTTGGGCCAATCACCAGGAGACGGGAGTTCTAGTCCTATTTTAGCCATGAAAGCCGGCTAGGTGACTTTGGCCCAATCACCAGAAGACAGGAGTTCTAGTCCTATTTTAGCCATGAAAGCCGGCTAGGTGACTTTGGGCTGATCACCAGGAGACGGGAGTTCTAGTCCCACTTTAGCCACGAAAGCCGGCTAGGTGACTTTGGGCCGATCACCAGGAGACGGGAGTTCTAGTCCCACTTTAGCCATGAAAGTCGGCTAGGTGACTTTGGGCCGATCACCAGGAGACGGGAGTTCTAGTCCCACTTTAGCCATGAAAGCTGGCTAGGTGACTTTGGCCCAATCACCAGGAGACGGGAGTTCTAGTCCCACTTTAGTCATGAAAGCCGGCTGGGTGACTTTGGGCCAATCACCAGGAGACGGGAGTTCTAGTCCCACTTTAGCCATGAAAGCCGGCTAGGTGATTTTGGGCCAATCACCAGGAGACGGGAGTTCTAGTCCCATTTTAGGCATGAAAGCTGGCTGGGTGACACTCCCTCTCCCTGAGCCCAACTCACCTCACAGGGTTGTTGTTGAAGGGAAAATAGGAGCAGGAGAGGAGGTATATTCACCATCTTGAGTTACTTGTAAAGACAGGATAAAAATCTAATGCATAATAGATAAATAGAGTGCTTTTTTTTGGGGGGGTGTGTGCCTTACCTGCCTTTCAGGTTTTGCTCTGGGAAGTTTCTAGTCCTCAGTGATTAGTCCTTTGAGCTTCAGAGGAAAGGCAGGATAATGGGGGGGGGATAAAGATGCTGAAAATAAGGATGTGTAGCTTTAAACTGCTTTTTGGCAGTTTTTAAGAAGTTTCTTAAAGGAACAGCCTCCTTTCTTGCTGTGTTTTTCAACTTTGGCAGTGGGACTTCAATTCCCAGAATCCCTCAGTGGGGATAACTGGGGGGGTTAGCTGAGGAATTCTGGGAGTTGAAGTCCACACATCTTCAAACTGCCACGGTGGAGAAACACTGTTTTTTTTTTGGCTGAGCTGGTTTCTGGAATGCCTCAAAGATATAATGCCAGATTGTGTGTCTGAATGCGGATGTGGCTAGATAGTCCTCGACTTACGACCACCACGGAGCCCAAAATTTTATGTTGTTAAGTGAGAAACTTGTCGAGTTGAGTTTTTGCCCCATTTTACGACTTTTCTGGCCACGGTTGTTTAATTGAATCGCTGAAGTTGTTAAGTTAGTCACACGGTTCTTGAGTGAATCTGGGTCCCCACATACCCACCCACCCCCCGACTTGGCTTGTCAGAAGGCCGCAAAAGAGGATCACGTGTCCTTAGGACACAGCAACCGTCGTAAATGTGAGTCAGCTGTCAAGCATCCGAACGTAACTCACGGGATGCTACGAGGGGCTTAAAGTGGGTAAGATGGTCGCAAGTCCCTTTTTTTTGTGGCCGTGGTCACTTCGAACGGTCACTAAATGAACTGTCGTAAGGCAAGGACTACCTGTACTTCCCATCACCCTCAACTCTCCTGCAAATGGGCTGGCTGGGGATACTGGGGGCTGTAGTCTAGCCCTTCTGGAAGGGACAAAGTTTTCCATAAAATGTATTTTTTATACAATACCTTATTGAATTTTATACAATATAAAATGTATTTCATCCATCAGCAAAATATATTTCTGCAGCCTCTGATCCTGCAAGGAGCCTCTTTCCCTTGGTAACTGGGGTTCCCACAAACCTTGGCTTGTTTTATTTTTTTTCCTCTAAATTTTATTCATTTATTTACATCCCACCTTCATTATTTTTAGAAATAACCCAAGGTGGTAAACGTACTCAATACTCCATCCTTCCTCCTATTTTCCTCACAACAACAATTCTGTGAGGTGGGTAGGGCTAAGAGAGAGGGACTGGCTTAAACTCACCTGACCAGCTTTCATCTGTAAGGTGAAACTAGAACTCCCAGTCTCCTGGTGATTGGTTCAAAGTCACTAGCTTTCTTTCCTGCCTAAAGCAGGACTAGAATTCATTGTCTCCTAGAGATTGGCCCAAAGTCACCCAGCCACCTTTCATAACTCAGGCAGGACTAGAACTCACCGTCTCCTGGTGATTGACCTAAAGTCATCTAGGTCCTTCCATGCTTCAGGCAGGACTAGAGCTCACCGTCTCCTGGTGATTGGCCTAAAGTCACCCAGCCGCCTTCCATGCTTCAGGCAGGACTAGAATTCACCGTCTCCTGGTGATTGGCCCAAAGTCACCCAGCCGCCTTCCATGCTTCAGGCAGGACTAGAACTCACCGTCTCCTGGTGATTGGCCCAAAGTCACTCAGCCGCCTTCCATGCTTCAGGCAGAACTAGAACTCACCATCTCCTGGTGATTGGCCTAAAGTCACCCAGCCGTCTTCCATGCTTCAGGCAGAACTAGAACTCAGCGTCTCCTGGTGATTGGCTCAAAGTCACCCTCCAGGCTTTCATTCTTAAAGCAGGACTAGAACTCACCATCACCTGACGATTCATGCAACAAGTGCAGTGATTTGCTTAGCAGTCGTGGCCAAAAACGCCTGACTCCCTTAACAACCTCTTGGCTTAGCAGCATAAATTCTAGTCCTGACTGGTCGTAAATCGAGGACTTCATGCACACCTACCTTCCAGATGCAATTTCAGTGGCATGATATGCCAGGTTGATAAACCCAGAAGTCCTCATTAATGTGTCCCTCACGGACGTAGGGTTTATGCTTTTTTTAAGGCTTATTAATGAGTTTTCGTGAGGCATTGTCCCTCATGGTCTCCTGCTTGGGCGGGGTTGGACTAGATGACCTACAAGGTCCCTTCCAACTCTGTTAATCTGTTAAATGGTCATCGCTAATGCTGGGCTACAGAGAAAAAAAAATGGCTTTTTCTTTCTCCAAATGCTGTGTATATTAGGTAGCCTCCGACTTAGGACCACAAAGCAGTCCTTAAGTGAGTTTTGCCCCCTTTTATGACCCTTCCGCCGCAGTTGTTAAGTGATTCGTGCCGTCGTTAAGCGAGTCTGTCTTCCCATTGACTTTACGTATTTTACATAGGTATAAAGTATATTTTATTGGGACATATCAAATTGGGCACGTCGCTGGTTGATTGACCAAACTAAGTAATAATTTTAATTAGCAATTTTATGATGTTTGTGTGTCTATATTTTTCTTGACTGTACACCGCCTTGAGTCCTATGGGAGAAAGGCGGTATAGAAATAAAATAAAATAAATAAATAAATAAATAAATAAATAAATAAATAAATAAATAAATAAATAAATAAATAAAAACCGGCTCTGGGTTCCCGCCCGGTTTTACACCCAATTAAAAATCAAACTTTGTCACTCTTCCCCCCCCCCTTGAGTCACCAGTCACGTGGTCCAATCAGCACGCAGTACCGGTTGCTAGGTGACCTCGATCTCCACCTCTCGGTCATCTCCACCATTGTCCTTGACTCCCAAGGGAAAGAATTTGATTTAGGCTACGACACCCCAGCTGTGTCAGCCCTGAAGCCGTGGGGAAGAGAAAAACTACCGAAAAAGAAAAAAAACAATGACCACAGTTCGGCCGCTGTCAGGGTCGACACTCCGCTTGTCTCTGTCCCCGTCTAGATGGTGGCCCAGCGGGAAGCTCAGAAGGCCCTGGATGCCCAACAGGTCCTGTCGACGGCGCAGGCAGAAATGCAGGGCCTGCAGGCCGACCTGGAGGCTGTACGGCGCGAGAGGGACACCTTGAAGATGGAGATGAGCTTGCTGAAGGTAAAACGGGGGGCGCAACCTAAACTAACTAACTAACTCACGAAATGAAATCTTAACTAACAGAATGAAATTCAATGTAGAGCACATCCTCACCACCGCTGGCAAGACAAGGAGCAAATCCCCACGCTTGCATTGATGAAGTTACCGAGTAAGGTCATGAGAGGTCTTCAAGAGAGCAACCTAGCTCAGAGAATGCCAAGAACCCCACAGTTGTCATCGTCTTCCTCCTCCTCCTCCTCCTCCTCCTCCTCCTCCTCCTCCTCCTCCTCCTCCTCCTCCCAGCACTGTTGACATTCCCTAGTTGGGTCATGAAACATCTGCAAGAAAGCAACCAAGGAGTCCACAGTCCTCCACCAACTCTTCCTCCTCCCCCACCTCCCACTCCTTTCTAACACTGATGACATTCCCTAGCTGGGTCATGAGACCTCCGTGGGCGAACAGCCAAGCTCCGAGAGCCCCAAGGAAACCCGCCCCTCTCCCCGCCCCCCAATGTAGGTCTTTCCCCCTTTCTCTTTGCAGGCCCGTTTCGAGACCCAGAAGGCCAAGCTGGAGTCGGAACTGAAGGTGGCCTTAGAACAGCGGGTGACGGAGCGGCTGGCCGAGGTTCACGAGGACAGCTTGCGCCAAATGAGCGCTGTGCGAGAGCAACACAGGTGGGAGGACGTGGTGGCGGCCCATCTCTCCCCCCCTCCACTTTCCCCCTCCCCGCATTTCTTTCTTGGCCATCTTTGCTTTGATTGACAGTTGACATCTTTTTTGGAATTTGGAATTCCCTTCCAGGAAAGATCTCTCGAGATCTTAAATCTTTAGTTTTCTAGTAAAAAAAAAAATTCTTCCTTTTATTTCTTTTTCAAAAGTCCAGGTCCTTGAATCCGAGTTCCTCCCGTTTTTTGAATTGTGTAGTTGGGTTTATTCGGTCCCTTCTTTCCTTGCCTTCTGCCTGCAGTTCTTCTTCTTCTTTCATTGATGGAAGTTAAATTTTGCTATTTTTCCCTGTCAAAATTCAAAGACCGCAAGCCTGGCCAGGCAACATTGTGGTGTGTGTATCTCTCGCTTTTGGGTTGGCTAGAGGGTTTGCAAGTTGTGGTTCCATGACGCACAAAGCCACAATTCTCCTCTTTCCCTCTTTAGCTCCAGGGGGAGGAGAAATGGGTTTTGCAAAGGCAGAGAATAAGATCACTCTCTAAACTTGGAGAGGAAACCTTGCAAGAGTTTTAAGGGCTTGGGGAAGCCCTACATGAAAATGGCAAAAGGTGGACTTCATTTTTTTTATTATTATTATTTTTTATTTTGATTTATATGCTGCCCTTCTCTGGAGACTCAGGGCGGCTTACAATGCGTTAAGCAATAGCCTTCATACTTTTGTATATTTTATACAAAGTCAGCTTATTGCCCCCACAAACCGGGTCCTCATTTTACCTACCTTAGAAAGGATGGAAGGCTGAGTCAACCTTGAGCCTTGGGAGAATTGAACTCGCAGTAATTGCAGGCAGTTGGAAGCTAACTACTACCTTTAACAGTAGCATTAGTCTGCTGCACCACTCAGGCTCCTTCAGGGAAAGGTTGGGCAACCATTTGTTCAGGAGGGTATAAAGATTCTTGCCTTGGGGTCCCTGGGGGTTGGACTAGATGACCTCCAAGGTCCTTTCCAGTCCTCTGATTCTATGATCTATGTGTTTGTTTGTCTGTCTGCATCCATCCATCCATTCATCTATCCATTAATCTATTGTTGGTCTGTCTATCTATCTATCTATCTATCATCTATATCATCTATCTATCTCCAGCCATCTATCCATTTATCATTCATTCATCCATCATTCATCCATCATCTCTATCATCCGTCCATACATTATCTCTATCTACATATGTATTTATGCAGCAAATATAGATAAGCGACAGCTCCGGCCCCGCAACAGAGAACCCATAGCTTCTACATGAAACAGAGCCTGAAGATGACAGGGTTGTGAGCCTGTCGAAACGTTGCTTTAAGAAAAACTTTTAAAGTCACTGGGAGGATTTTAGCTGAGGTTTTAAAGGACCTTGCAGAGTGCTCTGTAAGGATTTTTAGAAGATTTTAAGCTGGGATTTTAACCAGATTTTAAATATTTTAACCAATTTATTTACAATGACGCGGGAAAACACCCGAGATTTTAATTTTTTGCATATGTATTTATGTATATATATATATATATATATATCTTCTATCTATCTATCTATCTATCTATCTATCTATCTATCTATCTATCTATATCTTTCTATCATATCTATCTATCTATCATCTATCTATCTATCATCTATCATCTATTTATCTATCATCTATATCTACCTACCTATCATCATTATCTATCTATTTATCTATCTATCTATCATCTATAACATCTGTCTATCATCTATATCTATCATCTATATCATCTGTCTATCTATCATCTATATCAATCTATCTTCTATATCATCTGTCTATCATCTAGCTATCTAGCTATCTAGCTATCTTATATTTTTTGAACCTCAAAATAAGTGCTTGGCCTTATTTTCGGGGAGGTCTTATTATTTTGGGATGCGTGGAGCAAGATGGGGCTCCTCTTGCTGCCCTACCTGATTTCCAGCGCTGCGTTTAAATATTTTTGGGGAGGGCTTATTTTCGGGGGGGGGGCTTATTTTAGCACTTGCGCTCAAAAGCCCGATTGGGCTTATTATCAGGGGATGTCTTGTTTTCAGAGAAACAGGGTATCTATCTATCTATCTATCTATCTATCTATCTATCTATCTACCTACCTACCTACCTACCTACCTACCTACCTACCTACCTATCGTGTTTCCCCGAAAATAAGACCCTGTCTTATATTTTTTTGAACCCTGAAATAAGTGCTCAGCCTTATTGCCATGCACTCAAAAGCCCGATTGGGCTTATTATCAGGGGATGTCTTATTTGGGGGGAAACAGGGTACCTACCTACCTACCTACATACCTACCTACCTACTTATCATCTATCTACCATCATCATTTATATCATCTGTCTATCTATCTTATCTATCTATTTATCTATCTATCTTTATCATTTCTATTCATCATCTCTCTATATCATCTATCTCCTATTATTTATCTATCGTCTCTATTTATCACCTATCTATCTTCTATTTTCAAAAAAAGATTGGACAATTGGTATGATTGACAAGGCAGTATGACTCCTGCCTTGGGGCCTTATATTTCTAAGTGCAGTTCCCTTCTAACTTAAATCCCCCTTTTTATGACTTGTACAACAGCCAAGTGGCAGACTGGCATTTTAGTTGTGGCGTAGAAATATTCCCCAGTGAGGACTAGCATCGCACAGGATGTGACATTAAAAAAGGGACGCGTATTTCCCTTCCCCCTCCCCAATTATGACTTTTCTTGAAAGTCCAGTTGAGGAATTTTAAAGAGAAGGCTTTTTTTCCAAAATTCAAATGTTTGGCCAGTCTCTTCCTTCAGATCTAAAACTTTTTATTTCCCAAGGCAAGGACTTGAGGTGTCTTATTCTCCTTCATCAAAATTAATGGATGATTTATTATTTCCTCCCTATCCTCTTATCACGCCGATATTCTTAAATCTTCCCTGTTTTTGGGGTCTGCAATTGACAAGTTCCTTATCTAACAACTCAAGGAGAAAATCCTCAGAATGTTGCTCAAAATATCACAAATTCAGAATAATGCTCTTAACGCTGTTTCGCTGCACGGATTCCTCCGTCTGTTGCTGTTGGTTTGATTTGTTCATCTAAACGGCTTTAGACAAGAGACGAGATCCATTCAAAACTTTATTTAAAGTATTTATTCTCTAATCTACCCAGAAGGATTTGGAGAGATGCGGAAACATCCGTAAAAACAAGAATTCCACGCTCTGTGGTTTATAGCTTTAAGGAGATACAAAAAGTAATTTGAGAATTAACAAAGCACCTTCGTTCCTTGGTGCCTGCTAAAGCGCCTTTATTGTTATTTTTTTTTTAATCTTTATCTTGGACAATGAAATGCAGAAATAACAGTGAGCAATCCAAGATGGGCTACAAGGCAGGATTTAAAATCTCCTTTTGAGTGAGGGATAAACGATCCTTATTTTTACATATAAACAGTTTTTTACTTCTTTTAGATAGACGATTGATTCTCTCACGGGAGTGGTGCGGTGGCCTAGAGGTAGAGCTCTCGCCTCACAATCAGGAGGCTGCGAGTTTGATCCTAGGTAGAGGCAGATATTTCTCTCTCTGGGCACGATGAGAGTATATCTGCTGAATAAAATTCCACACTGGCAACAGGAAGGGCATCCGGCCAGTAAAACACTCTGCTCCATTCAGTTGCCCAGACTGATGATATAAACCTAAATGCTGAGTGGTGCTGAACAAAACTCCGCATTGGCGACAGGAAAGGCATCCGGCCAGTAAACATTCAGTTGCCCCGACTCCACCCCTACAAGGGATTATTAAAAGAAGATGATGATTGATTCTCTCACGGCTTATTGCTGGCTACTTTGTGGACTTTGCAAAGAGATATTTATTTGCTTGGTGGAAAAGACGTTTATTTTCATTTTTATTTATTTATTTATTTATTTTGCAGGAAGCAGTTGTTGGAGCTAAGCAGCCACCACGAGAAAGAGTTGGCGAAACAGCTGGCTCAGTTCAAATTGGATCTGGCCGAGAAGGAGGCTCAACAGAAGCACCTCACTGAGGACTACGAACATAGGTAGCCTTCCCAAGGTTTGCGGTGCCCCTGAAATCTCTTCCCAGGTAGTTCTCGGCTTCTAACAGTTCACTGAGGGACCATTCGAAGTTACGACAGCGTCGGGAAAAAGTGACTTACGACTGTGTTTCACACTTATGACCGTTGCCGTGGTCATGTGATCAAAAATCAGACGCTTGGCAACTGACTCACATTTATGACGGTCGCAGTTTCCCGGGTCACGTGATCCCTTTTTTGCGTCCTTCTGCCAGTGGGGAAACCTGCTTCACTTAACAACCGTCTTAGTAACTTAACCTCAGTGATTCATTTAATAACAGTGGCAAGAAAATGAGGCAAAACTCACAATGGGGTGGTTTTTAAAGGCTGGTACCACAGGTAGTCCTCGACTTATGTCCACAATTGAGCCCAACATTTCTGTTAAGTGAAAAATTCGTTAAGCGCCTTTTGCCCCATTTTACGACCTTTTGCCACAGTCGTTAAGTGAATCACTGCAGTGGTTAGTCACACTGTTGTTAAGTCCCCATTGGCTTTGCTCATCAGAAGGTTGCAAAAGGGGATCACGGGACACTGTGACCGTCATAAATATGATCCAGTTGTCAAGAGTCTCAATTTTGATCCCCTGACCGCAGGGATGCTGCAGTGGTCATCAGTGTGAAAAACGGTCCTAAGTTTTTCAGGGCCGTCGTAACTATGAATGGCCACTAAACGAATGGTCTGAAGTCGATGACAGCCAGGCAGATTCATCAGCCCCTGCATCCAATGGTCGTTAAGTGTGAAAAATGGTCCTGAGTCCCTTAGTGCTGTCATAACTTTGAACGGTCACTAAACAAATGGTCGTAAGTCAAGGACTGCCTGCACATCCGTCAGTCCCTGGATCCAACAGTCGTAAAGTGTAAAAAGCGGTTCTGAGTCCCTTTTTCCAGTGTCGTCGTAAGTTTGAACGGTTCATTAAAACGAACGTTCGTAAGTGGAGGATGAAAAAAAAAAAAAAGGGGGCTGCTTCCCATCGTCTTCAGTTGATTTTTCCTCGCCCCTTTTTTTGCCTTTCAGGCTCTCCAAGCTGCGGGAAGACCTGCGAGAGTTCAAGGCCAGGTACCGGCGCCTGGAGGCTCAGCGGGCGGAGATGGTCAGCCAGTTCCAGGCCATGATGCAGTCCCACTGGAACGAGGCCCTCCGGCTCTTCGCCATCGGCGGCCCTTCCCTCCAGCCCTCGCCCAAAGCCCCGCGCCAGGTGAGAGAATAGGAGAGGAGAGAGGGGAGGGGAGGGGAAGGGAGGGCTAGAAAGGACCTTGGAGGTCTTCTAGTACAGGGGTCTCCAACCTTGGCAACTTTAAGACTTGTGGACTTCAACTCCCAGAATTCCCCAGCCAGCCAGAGTTTACCGGAATTCAGCATGGATAAGAACCAATGTTTATTGGACTACCTTTATTGCCCTTTTTTTTCCGATGGGATAATTTTCTTAATAGATAGCGGGTATGCGGTCGATGTAATATATCTTGATTTCAGCAAAGTGGGGGGGAAAAAAGAACTGGCTGGGGAATTCTGGGAGTTGAAGTCCACAAGTCTTAAAGTTGCCAAGGTTGGAGACCCCTGTTCTAGTGGACTTCAACTCCCAGAATTCCCCAGCCAGCCAGAGTTTACCGGCATGGATAAGAACCAATGTTTATTGGACTATCTTTATTGCCCTTTTTTTTTCGATGGGATAATTTTCTTAATAGATAGCGGGTATGCGGTCGACGTAATATATCTTGATTTCAGCAAAGTGGGGGGAAAAAAAAGAGCTGGCTGGGGAATTCTGGGAGTTGCAGTCCACAGGTCTTAAAAAGTGTTCACGGTTGGACGCCTCTGCTTTAAACAGATTTTTCTTCTCCCCCTTGATCTTGTTAGGAGGCTCAAGCAGACCCCGACTCCGAGTCGGGATTTCTGCCCCCCTCCGACCCGCACAAGAAGATCCCGAAAGGGGAGACTCTCTGCAGCAATGCCGGCATGGGCGACTGCAAGGAGCCGGCGTGGGCCAAGGTGGGCCCGCTGCAGCCTGTCCTCCATCAGCAGATCAAATTGCAGGGGGGCTCGGAAGGACCCGAAAAATGTCTGCGGGATCCTTCCCGGCAGTTTCTGCCCCTGGTGCCGGACGTGGGGCGCCTCTCCTCCGAATTCAGCCACATTCTCAACTCCAGCCTCCTCAGCCAGCAGGGCTTCCAGCAGCTGGACCCCCAGGCGGATACCACCATCGCCGGATCAGGTGCGTGGCGCATGGAGGCCGTCCTTGCAGGGTCTCTGCAGAAGGAGGCTTGGAGTTCTAGTCCCGTCTTAGGCAGGAAAGATGGATGGGTGGCTTTGGGCCAATCTCTTTTCTCTGGTGGGGAAAATAGGAAAAGGAGGAAGGAATATTAGGTATTTTTGCTGTTTTTGTAAAAATAATAAAGACGGATGGGTGGATGATAGAGATGATGGATGAATGATGAATGAGTGAAAGATAAATGGATAGATGGATTGAGATAGAAAGAAAGAAAATAGATAGATAGATAGATAGATAGATAGATAGATAGATAGATAGATAGATATGATGGATGAATGATGGATGATTGAATGATAAATTGATGGAGAAAGAAAAAGAAAGAAATAAAAAGAAAGAAAGAAAAAAGATATATACGTAAATACATATGTAGATAGAGATATTGGATGGATGGATAGATGGATGATAGAAACAGCTGAATGATGGATGAATGAATGATAAATGGATAGATGGATGGAGATAGAAAGAAAGAGAGAAAGAAAAGAAAAAAGATAGATACATACATAAATACATATGTAGATAGAGATGATGGATGGATGGATGGATGGATGGATGGATAGATGAGAGACAGATAGGACAGAGAGACAGACAGATGAGGGATGGATATGATAAGAGAGAGATGATGGACTGACGGACGGATTTTTTGTCTGAACCAAGATTGAGATCTGCGTCTTCTCTTTTTTCCTTTTTTCTTCCTTCTTTCCATTCTCTTCTGATCAGGTTTGAATTTCCACCCGGAAAACCTGGCCGAACACCCCTTTGCGGATGAGAGGGATGACTCCAGCCCAGAGTTGGCAGGGAACGAAAGTGAGGTCACTCAGCCCAGCACCGGAGAGGGTGGGGCGCAGGGGCCCCAGCCGGACTTAAACTACTACGTGCGGCTGGTAAGGAGCCATTGTGTAGCCTGCGGGAAAATGTGTATGTGTGTGTGAGTGTGTCTATGTCTCTGTGTGTAAGGTCAGCTGGTTGGAATTGTAGCAGAATTGAGACCAGTGTTTCTCAACCTTGGCGGTGTGTGTGGAAGATGTGTGCATCCCAAATCCCAGCACCTTGTAAAATACGTGGACTTCATCTCCCAGCATTCCCCAGTCAGGATACAACTTTTAAGGCGTGTGGGACTTCAATCCCCAGAATTCCCCAGTCAGGATACAACTTTTAAGGCGTGTGGGACTTCAATCCCCAGAATTCCCCAGTCAGGATACAACTTTTAAGGCGTGTGGGACTTCAATCCCCAGAATTCTCCAGTCAGGATACAACTTTTAAGGCGTGTGGGACTTCAATCCCCAGAATTCCCCAGTCAGGATACAACTTTTAAGGCGTGTGGGACTTCAATCCCCAGAATTCCCCAGTCAGGATACAACTTTTAAGGCGTGTGGGACTTCAATCCCCAGAATTCCCCAGTCAGGATACAACTTTTAAGGCGTGTGGGACTTCAATCCCCAGAATTCCCCAGTCAGGATACAACTTTTAAGGCGTGTGGGACTTCAATCCCCAGAATTCCCCAGTCAGGATACAACTTTTAAGGCGTGTGGGACTTCAATCCCCAGAATTCCCCAGTCAGGATACAACTTTTAAGGCGTGTGGGACTTCAATCCCCAGAATTCCCCAGTCAGGATACAACTTTTAAGGCGTGTGGGACTTCAATCCCCAGAATTCCCCAGTCAGGATACAACTTTTAAGGCGTGTGGGACTTCAATCCCCAGAATTCCCCAGTCAGGATACAACTTTTAAGGCGTGTGGGACTTCAATCCCCAGAATTCCCCAGTCAGGATACAACTTTTAAGAAGTTCACACTTCTTAAAGTTGCTGAGAAATAGTGATATGTAAGGGTCGCTTTAAAGTGACTCAACTTTCTTATTAAAGCAAGTTTTCAAAGCTAAAAACGCTATCTTTTCTCCCTAAAAATTCTCCTAAAATGTTTATTTACCTTATTATTGTCTTTTTTTCTGATAATTGACCCGGAGTGGGGTATGGGAAGCGAAGCTTTTGTGTTTTAACCCTTTTCCGCCTGCGATCTTCACCCCACCAGCTTCTGAGCCACTCAGACTTCGAAGGAAGCGCCCCGCAGCAGGAGACGTGTGCCACGGACAGCCCACCCCGTACCACGAATCGGACACAGGCCGGTAAGCCCTCGGCCAGCCTCCCTCTTCCGTTTTTCCAGGACCGTTCTCTCCTAGCGGCTTCTGGTTATCCCCCAACCTTTGCTTGTATATTTATATATTTATTATGTTTATATGCCGCCTGTCTCACGGTTGAGCTTGCCACGCAGCGGTGGGATGCTGCCGGTTTAAGAACCAGTTTGGTGAACTGAAAATGGAGGATTTAGAAGCTCAGCTGCTTACCTTCCAAGTCAGCAACGGTAGATAGAATAGCGAAAGGGGGGGGGGAATCAGCTGTGCCGCGTGATTGAGATGAGCTAAAAAGCAGGAAATAAAGGACAGGATAGGGTAGTTGCCAGCTGATTATTTATTTATTTTATTTATTTAATTAAATTTTTATACCGCCCTTCTCCAAAATAGGACTCAGGGCGGTGCACAGCCAAGGTAAAAACAAGACATATATACAAACATGGTGAATCTAAAAAACTATTTAAAATAATTAAATGTTTTGGCCGAATTAAAACCATTTCCAATTTAAAATCAATCAATTTAAAAATTAAAAAATTTGGTCAAGCCAGCCCAGCTTGTTGGAATAAATAGGTTTTTAGGGCCCGACGAAAAATCCGGAGGTCTGTTATTATGCGTAATTCTGGGGGGAGGGTGTTCCAGAGGGTAGGCGCCACCACAGAGAAGGCTCTCCCCCTGGGGGTCGCCAGCCGACATTGCCTGGCGGACGGCACCCTGAGGAGGCCCACTCTGTGTGAGCGTACTGGCCGGTGGGAGGCTATTGGTGGCAGAAGGCGGTCTCGTAAGTACCCCCGGCCCTAAGCCATGGAGCGCTTTAAAGGTGGTCACCAACACCTTGAAGCGCACCCGGAAGACCACCGGGAGCCAGTGCAGCTCGCGCAGGAGAGGTGTCACGTGGGAGCGCCTCGTCGCCCCCATGATCCCCCGCGCGGCCGCGTTCTGGACCAGCTGGAGCCTCCGGGTGCACCCCAGGGGGAGCCCCATGTAGAGAGCGTTGCAGTAGTCCAGGCGGGAGGTGACGAGTGCCTGAGTGACTGTGCGTAGGGAGTCCCGATCTAGAAAGGGACGCAACTGGCGTATCAGGCGAACCTGAAGCTACCGGTTCGCCCGAACCATCTGAATTCCACCTCTCTTGCCACGTCGTAAAAGCAAAAGGACGTGGTGAAAACATTAAATGCAGGTCATCCTCGACTTGTGACCAGAATTTCTATGGTTCAGCAAGATGAGGCATGCCTGATTTTATCCCCCCCCCCTTTTTCTGCCTTGGTGGGATAAGGAAATCTCTGCCGTTCTTAAACGAATCGCGTGGCCGTTAAGGAGTTAATGAGAAATGATTGAGGAATTAATCGTGATCAATTAAATACATAAGCATTAGACATGAAAATAAATAAAATTATTAAGGAATTAAGGAAACTCGCCCTAACCGTGAGGACAATTAACCAGTGGAACAGATTGCTACCGGACGTTGTGGGCGCTTCATCGCTGGAGGTTTTTAAGAAGAGACGGGGCAGCCATTTGTCCCAAAATTGTCTCTTGCTTGAGCAGACAAGGGGGGGTTGGACTAGAAGACCTCCAAAGTCCCTCCCAGCTCTATTGAACGAATCTGGTTTCCTCCATTCACTTGACTTGTCAGAAGCCACCTGAGAAGGTCACCAATGATGATCCCATGACCTCAGGATGGGGCAACCAACCGTCATAAATACACGCCAGCGGCCAAATGCCCGAATTTTGACCATGAGGATGCTGCCTTGGTTATAAATGCGAGGACTGGTCACTTTTTCAGTGCCATTATACATTTGAATGGTCACTAAACGAGCAGTTGTAAGTCGAGGACTACCTGTATTTAAATGGATAAAGATTAAATAATTAGGAACCAAGTGCTAATGGATCAGAATTCCTGGCGCAAGGTGAGAACTGTTGTGAATTTGGAGAACAGCCCGTGGGAAAAGGGACGCAGGGATGCCCAACTCTGGCAACTTTTTAAGACCTGTGGACTTATTCTAAAATATTTAAATGTTCAATGTACTTAACATGTTATAAAATTAATGTGAATGTGAATGATGTGATAAACGAGGAACGATGTAGCACAGAGATGTATGTACCCAGAAGACACACTGCAGAAGGAAAGATGCAATGTTTTATCTTTGTGGGGTTTTTTTAATAAAAAAAATTACAAAAAAAAAAAAAAAGATCTGTGGACTTCAATTCCCAGAATTCCTCAGCCAGCACATTACGTTCCCATTTAATTGTCCCACTCTCTAATTCGTTTTATTAATTTTATTTATTAATTTTATTTATTTATTTATTTTTATTTTTATTTGATTTATATGCCGTCCTTCTCCGGAGACTCAGGGCGGCTTACAATACGTTAAGCAATAGCCTTCATACTTTCGTATATTTATACAAAGTCAGTTTATTGCCCCCACAAACTGGGTCCTCAATTTACCTACCTTAGAAAGGATGGAAGGCTGAGTCAACCTTGAGCCTGGTAAAATTTAAGTTGTCATGGGTTATTTTTTTTTTTTTCATTTTGCCGAAATCAAGGTATATTACATCTACCGCATTCCCACTATCTACTAAGAAAGTGTCCCAATTTAAAAAAAATAAAAAATGGTACATTTCCTCTTGTCCTATCCATGCTGCATTCTGGTAAACCTTCCTGACTGGGGAATTCTGGGAGTTGAAAGTCCACAAGTCTTAAAAGTCGCCAAGTTGGAAATTCCTGCTCTAGTTGCTACACCAAACTCTTGATGCCATTTAGGCCTCGCCTGAAGATTTCCTGGCTCTCTTCCCAGGTAACTCCCAGTCTTACCACGAACGGTCCACAGCCCTCTGGGATCCGGCGCAGCCCTCTTTCAGCACGATTCGCATCCAGCCGCCCAGCAGCGCCGCCGTCCACAAAACCAAAGTCCCTCTGCCCAAATCTGGACCGGTCTGCTTAAGCCTGGAACCAGTGAGCCCCTCCAAACAGCATGTTGGTGCGTGCTCATTCCTGGAGGGGCCTTGAGTGTGGGTCCAGTTGGCCACGCCTGGAGCCCCGGGTTGATTTTTTCTCTTTGCTGCTTTTTCTTCCTCCTCCTCCTCCTCCTCTTCTCCCATTTCCTCCCTCTCCCTTTCCTGCCCCTTCTTCTCCTTCTCCTTCTTTCTCTTCTTCTTTTGATTCCTTCCTCCCTGTCCTCCTCACCACCTCCTCTCTTCCTCTTCCTCTTCTCTCCTCCTCCTCTCCTCTCCTTTTCCCTCCTCTTCTCCTTCTCCTCAACCTCCTCCTCTTCCTCCTCCTCTCTTCTTCCCCTCTCCTCCTCCTCCTCCCCATCTCTCTTATCTCTTTCCCTCTCTCTTCCCCTTTCCCCCTTCTCCCCTCTTCTCTCCCTCTCTTCCCTTCTCCTCTCCCCTCTCCCTCCTTCTCCCCTCTCTCCCTCTCCCTCCTTCTCCCCTCCTTCTCCTCTCCCTCCCTCCTTCTCCCCTCTTCCCCTCTCCCTCTCTCCTCTCCCTCTCTCCCCCTTTCCTCCCTCTCCCCCCTTCTCCTTCTCTTCCCCTTTCTCCTCTCCTTTCTCCCCCAGCCCACGAAGAAGGCATCCTGTCTCCCAACCACGTGGCAGCCGTCTCACTCCTCCTGAAGCAGTACCAGGCCAAGGGGAGACCCGTCCCCTCCACGGAAGAGCTGTATAAATACTTGCACAGGATAGGGCAGAGCGGGTAAGGTGGAAGGCGCGCTTCTCTGCTCTGGGTGACCACCTCGTGCCTCTGGGCTCCGTGGGGCAGAGGGAGGAGACAGCCCCAACTTTTCCAGGGGCAGAGAGCTCACGGTGTGTGTGTGTGTGTGTGCGGCTGGGTTTTGCTCTAACGGCGCCTCCTCCTGTATTTTGGGATTTTTGCATCCAGCCCAGAAACCAAAGGGGATGGGATCCTGCCAGCCCGCCGGAACCTCGATCCTAAATTGTCCGAATCGATGAGGAAAGAGGTAGGTGCAAATTGCGAGATGATTACAGGCGGTCCTCGACTTACAACCACCATTGAGCCCAAAGAGTGAGGGTCGTTAAGGGAGTTTTGCACCGTTTTACGACTTTTCTTGCCGCAGTCATGAAGCGAAGCACTGCCGTTGTTAAGTTAGTAACACAGTTGTTAAGCGAATTGGGCTTCCCTGTCGACTCTGCTGTTCAGAAGGTTGCAAAAGAGGATCACGTGACCCTGGGACACCGCGACCGTCATAAATACGAGTCAGTCACCAAGGGTTTGAATGTTGATCACGTGACCACGGGAATGCTTCCACGGTCGTAAATGTGAAAACCATTCATGAATCCCTTTTTTCACTGCCGTTGTAATTTCAAACGGTCACTAAACAAACGGTTGTAAGTCAAGAACTACCTGTATTTTTGGAGCCAGGGACGAGCTAGAATTAAAATTAGAATGAATTAGAATTAGAATTAATTAGAAATAGAAATCGAATAGAATAATAGAGTTGGAAGGGACCTTGGAGGTCTTCTAGTCCAGGGGTCAGCAACCTGTGGCTCTGGAGCCGCATGTGGCTCTTTCATCCCTCTGCTGCGGCTCTCTGTCGCCGATTGGCTCCACAATTGATAGGGCTTTCAGTTACGATAGGTAGAGGAAAAAGGATGCTGTGCTAGGAGGAGACTCTATGGTGGGGGAACCGGACTTCCGGTTGGCTCCAGAATTGAACGGGGGGCTTCCGGTTAGGGCCTTTGGGGCTCTTTGAGTGTTTAAGGTTGCCGACCCCTGTTCTAGTCCAACCCCAGGCTTCGGCTTGGGAAGACAGACAAGGATCCTAACTCGAAAAGAAGGCAGGACAAGGAAATCCCGACCCAGGGAACGCTTCAGCCTCTGTCCTTGTTTCCTTCTCAGGGCCCTCCCAGCCGGCGGGCGGGCAGCTCAGGGCCTGGTCGCGAGAAGTCCCATGCTCCTGGGAAGACGGGGAAGAAGCTCTCCGGTTCGCTGGCCTCCCACTCTCGCAGCAGCAGCAGCAGTCGGGGAGGAAGCGTGTGGAGATAGCGTCTTGGCGACTGGACCGTTTCTCTCCGTTCCCCCTTCCCTGTTTTGTCCGCTGGATCGACGCAGGTGGACGACGACCCCGGCTTTGCCGTCTGCTGCAGCTAGGAATCTAAAATTAAGGCCGAGAAC
Organism: Pituophis catenifer annectens; assembly: GCF_029215685.1. Classification (NCBI taxonomy): domain Eukaryota; kingdom Metazoa; phylum Chordata; class Lepidosauria; order Squamata; family Colubridae; genus Pituophis; species Pituophis catenifer. The sequence continues at coordinate 2,732,591 of NW_027256895.1, forward strand.
GGAAGTCCGTGTTGTTTTAAGCCTTCGCTCTGGCAGAATTCAGAAACGGCAGCCGTTTCTGGATAACGGAGAACAGATGCTGCCAGAGATCCACTTCTCGGGATCTCATCTGTCGGGATTTCTCTTCCTGAGGTCCATCTCTGCAGTCCATTTGCGGAAGAAGTCCAGCCCGGCTGCTTCTCCTACAGCAGAAGTCTCCAAACACAGCCGCTTAAGACTTGTGGACTTCAACTCCCAGAATTCCCCCAGCCAGCTCTTCCCCTCCCCCCCATTTTGCTAAAATCAAGATATATTACGTCGACCGCGTACCCGCTATCTATTAAGAAAATTATCCCATTTTTTTTTAAAAAAACACAATAAAGGTAATTTAGTAGCCACATTTGTTTCTTATCCATGCTGAATTCTGGTAAAAATTTGGCTGGGGAATTCTGGGAAGTTAAAGTCCAGAAATCTTAAATTTGGAGCCTTCTGTTTCACAGCTTTGTTCCACCTGAACAAAAGGAAAAAGGAAGATGCTTTTTCTTAGTGTCAAGTTACCGGATGCCTTTGCAACCTTCTCCGTAACCAACCTGCGTTTTCGTTCCCAGCTTGTTTCAAGCGCATCTTAAACCTGGTTTGCCGTGTTTACTTCTGGATAAACCGCAGTTCTAGGAACGCCCGGCTTGGCTTTATACGTTTGCTCTTTTTTGCAGAGTTCATTATTTTTGTAAAAAGGTTATTTTCTAAATAAACGGCATTGTGAGTTGTTTTTAAGCAAAGGGCAACCCCCCCACCGCCCCCTCTTCTTCCTTTGTCGCCGGCGTTGTGGTTCTTTCGTTACAACGTGTTAACTTCTAAGTCTGTGAAAGGACTAAACGATTTGTTGAAAAACTGGCCTGTCAAAATTGGGGATTTTAAGGAAAATCGTTTTTATTCGTTTTATTTATTCATTATGAAAGTTAGTTGCCGTCCGTCCTGCCTCAAAATGACTACGGGTTAACAGCTTACAGCATAAAAACATTAAAAAAGAATTAAAATAAAATAATCGGTTGTAAGATAACTAGCAAATGAAATTAAATCATTGACATAATGGCGAAGGAGGGAGTCAGATACAGGGATGGCGGGCGGGGGGTAGAGATGAGATCAGTTAACTTCCTTTTAGTTAAATAGTTAATCTCTCTTACTGGCACAGTCCTGCTAAGCTTTAAATCCTTAAAGGTTTTTCAGAGTTTTGTACATACAGCTAGTCTTCGAGTTACGGCCACAGTTGAGAGCAGAATTCCTGTTGCTACGTGGGGCACTTGCTACACGAGTCGTGCGAGATTTTACGACCTGGCTGTTAAACGAATCGCTGCGGTTGTTAAGCAAATCATGTCTTCATTAAAGCAAAATCCGGCTTCTCCCATTGACTTTGCTCGACAGAGGTCGGTTAGGGTCACAAGTGGCGATCATGTGATCCCGGTATGCTACATACTAGGGCCAACCTCCCGAATTTTGATCACGTGACCGTGGGGAATGTTGCGACGGTCATAACTGCGAAAGACCGGTCGTAAGTCACCTTTTTTTCAGTCAAACCGTTGTAACGTCAAACGGTCTCTAAATGAACCATTGTAAGTCGAGGACTGCCTGTAATATGTAGTTGGGCACCCCTGCAACTGGCAAGCATTTGCAAAAAAAAAAAAAAAAAATCCAGTTGCAAAAACTGGACAGCATGTTTTTTAGTATATCTAAAATTGCACGGCAGCACAATGGAGCAAGTTTCCTCAACTTTTAACAAGGCGTATGCGTGAATCAGTATATCTTTCCATTAGACAAGCACACATTAAACAATCATCTTTTAACGACCCCATAATCCCTTGCGGGGTGGAGTCTGGGCTGCTGAATGGAGCTGAGCTTTTTACTGGCCAGATGCCCTTCCTGTCACCAATGCGGAGTTTTGTTCGGCAGATATCTTCTCATTGTGCCCAGAGAGAGAAACATCTGCCTCTACCTAGGATCGAACTCACAGCCTCCATATGGTGAGGCCAGAGCTCCACCTCTAGGCCACCGCACCACTCCAAGCACACGTTAAACAATGCTAGGCTTTATTCTCGTTAACCGGGTTTACAGCTCTTGTTCGCTTGTCCCTAGAACTGATTCTCCGCATTAGCGGAGAGGCGACCGATTTTTTATTTTTATTTTTTGGCTGAAAAATTGCTCCGCTGTGCAATATTTCTTCTCTGTTTCTTTCACTTCCTTCTGTGCTCCCCAAAAATATTGAGAGGCACAAAATCTCGGCGCTCGAAATAAAAACTTTGTTTCCCCCCCCACCCCCCCACCTCCTTTTGTCATCCGAACTCATCCGCATACGAAGCTCGGATTCGGACGATGAATTTCCCCGGCTGCAGATATTTTCAGTTGCAAACGTCCCTTACCTGTCATCTGCAACCTGCAAATTTTCTGTGTGTTTTTGTCGCAGTGGCACCTTTCCAACCATGTTCGGCCAAAGAAGCGGCTCTCAATCCCCCCCTCCCAATAATAGACAATAATAGACAAAGCTTGTTCAACCGAGTAGGTGTCGGCCAAAAATAGTCACCTGCCAGAAGTATTAAATCTTTTGCAAACGAAGCTGAGTTAGGTGCAAAAGAGAAACAGCCGGCTTGATTTTGAAATGGGCCACTCTAGATCTGACTCCTTTTGCTGGCTCAGTTCGGTCTACTTTTCACATTGTCTTCTGATTATCTAGCAATCCTGCAAAAAGAAAAAGAACGGAAAAAAAACAAGGAAGAAAAAAGGAAGGAAGAGAGAAAAGGAAGGAAAAAGAAGAAAGAAATGTAGGAGGAAAGGAAGGAAGGAAAGAAAAGAAAGGAAGCTGAAGAAAAGAAAGGAAAAGAAAAAAGGTGGAAAGAAGGAAAAGGATGGAAGGACTGAAGAAAGGAAAGAAATGGAAAGGAAAACAATGGAAGGAAGGAAGAGGAAGGGAAAAAAAGGAAGGAAGAGGAAGGAAGGAATGAAAGGAAAAAAGGAAGGGAAAGGATGGAAGGAAGGAAAAAGGAAGAAAAGGAAAAGAAAGAAATAGAAAAAAACATTTTGGATTCACAGCGGGCGACTTCCATCCTTTCCAAGACATTTTGCAAACCACCTATTTATGGTCTCCTGATTTGCCCAACATCTAACCAGCATTTTCTCAAATGGGTTGTCTTTCGAATTTCCGGCCAATGAGTTGCCTCTTAGCTCATGGCTCCATTTTTTCCCCCCCCAGTTGCCTTGTAGAAATTTCTCTTCCCTCTACTGGATCTCTTCAACTTCTTCATCCTTTCCTTTCTCCCCCGTACTTCGTTTTGCACGCTCTCCGTCCCTTTCTCTGCAAACCCAGTCGCCTTGCAAGGTTCGACCACTTCCAGCCGCACCGACCTCTGCTCTTTTGTCTCCCTGCTTCATCTAGACTGGTCCCTAGCTCCCTCACCCTGGCCGTGAGGTTACGGCATCTCTCCTGCCCCCCCTCCCACCCTTGCCAGTCCGGCCTCCCTTCCCCCTCCCCGAGGACCTAATCTGATTAGCTATTAAGAGACCGTTGAACGTGGATTATGGGTTTAAAAAAAAACTCGCTCCCCTCCTCCATAAACAACCGGGAAGCTTGTAAGCCCTCAAGTCTCCTGCTCCACTTTCTCTCCTTGGATCCAAGGAAGACCAGCTCCTATGGGCCACCACTGGGCCCATTCCCTGGACTCCCCCCCACCAAGGAGGGAGGACGAAGCCCAGAAAATGCTTGGCAAACCCCATTTTCTCCAAGCCCATCATCCCCTAACGGGGGATGAAAGCCAGGATTGATTTTTCGTTCTTTTTCCTCGGCGTTGCTTCCTTTTTTTCCTTACCATTATCCTAACTTGGTTTCCCTAAGGATCCTTTTGGATTTTAGCAAGTGGATCGATTATATATATATATATATTTATATTTATATTTTGGGGGCTTGGAGTTTCTTTGGGAATCGTTCAGCTTTGGTAAGAGAATTTGTGATGTGTATGTAGCATAACAAAGGTGATACGTTTGGCTCTGGATTAGCATCAGGATGGATCTGGGAACTAGGAATGGTGGTTTATGCCAGCAAAAAAAAGAAAAAAAAGGGGAGGGGGAAACAGATCGTTTCTTGCATAGCGTGGAAAAACAGAATGGTCTTTATTATATATTCTCCAAGGTTTGGTCCATGTTTGGTCCATTTTCTTATAAATTCAGGCATCTGGGTTAAGTTTGTCGTTGCGAACAGTTAAATCGCTCTGTGTCTGTTGGAAAATGAGTTTGGGTGGATGGGATGATGGAACCAGAAAGGGGAAAGAGATTGAGAAATATGTTTTGTTTTTTTTTAAAAAAGGGAGAATATTGGTGGATTTGAGGGCCTATTTGCCGTAGCAAACCAGGAATGTTGGCCATAACAGAATGAAAAAGGACGCTGTGCAGGACACTGGTGATGCTAGGAGGAGGAGAATATGGTGATGGTGAAGATAAGTTTTCTCTCCAAAAGTTGCGGATATTTTGATGTTCTTCAAAGCCCAGAGACAAAATAATGAGGTTATTCAGTGTATCATCCCTTTTTCTGCTTTTGGGATTAAAAACGGTTACCTTTCAAACTAGAGATAGCAAAGTTCTCTTAACAATTGAGGGAGAAAATTTGTAGCGCAGGATTGAACTGGTGTGTGTGTGTGTCTTTGGCGCACTCTGAGCTTGGCGGTTTTCTTGCGGACGTTTCATGACCCAACTAGGTAACCTCATCAGCGCTCTTATCAATCACGCGGATGATGTCACCTGCTTTGGGGATGAAAGAAACCAACTGGGCACCCATAGTTATGGGAGGCGACCCCCCCCCCCAAACATCTAGAATGAGGCATTCGGTTGGGGGAAAACAAAATAACTAATCCAACTTACGTTGACTTAACAGGAGCTAGCAAATTGTTCCTTTTCAAGTAGGGCCCAAGATGGTACTTTGTGAAGTTTCTGTTTTTATATACGTATATTTGTTGGTCTGCAAATACCTGTTTTTATTTTTGCAACTCTTAAAAATCGACCAAACCTTCCTCCTCCAGGTTTTTTCTCCCTCTTTTTCCATGCTTCTAACTCCTGAGAGATCTCTTCAGCCTTGTTCCCACCTGATTTAGGGGGTGTGAGTAGAGGTGTTGGTACTGAAATGTGACCTTCACCGCGGAGACCCCCCAGAACTTCAGGTCTTGTGTTAGTCTCTGCTGCTTTACAAATCTACTTTTTTTCCTTCTTCCGTAGAGGTTAATCTTACCCCTTTGACCTGTTCACACATTATGTTACATCATCCTTTTTAATCTTAGCTGGTTGATTAACCCGTGGCTTCTCGCTACGCCCGAGCAAACCGCCTTACGCCTTAGCAAACGGTGGGAACCAAAAAAAAACCCTTTCTATTTTACTTCTTTTTATTCGTCTCCGAGAACAACTGGCATCTTCTCAGGTGTCCCGTTGGGTGAAATGATATCTAGAAGACCCCAGAGAGAAGAATGCTTCCAGGCAAAATATCTCGGAGGCCTGCACTTAGTCATGGTTTTATTAAATGTGACATGTGCCAGAATTGTTACAAAAATCCGAGAAACTGGGATGGCTGTTTTATTTCCTGTGGTTTGTGAGGTTGCCAAAGAATAGGTCTGTGGAAAGCAGCTGATTTATCAAGAAACAATGATCTTAGCAGTTGATTTATTAAACAATGATCTTGGCAGCTGATTTATCAAGAAACTGATTTTAGCAGCTGATTTATCAGGAGACGATCTTAGCAGCTAATTTATCAAGAAATGATGATTTTAGCAGCTGATTTATCAAGAGACGATGATCTTAGTAGCTGATTTCTCAGGAAAGAATGATCGTAGCTGATTTATCAAGAAACAATGAGCAGCTGATTTATGAAGAAATGATCTTAGCTGATTTATCAAGGAACAATGATCTTAGCTGATTTATCAAGAAATGATGATTTTAGCAGCTGATTTATCAAGAAAATGATCTTAGCTGACTTATTAAGCAATGATCTTAGCAGCTGATTTATCAAGAAACTATTTTAGCAGCTGATTTATCAAGAAACAATGACCTTGGCATCTGATTTATCAAGAAACAATGACCTTAGCAGCTGATTTATCAGGAAAGAATGATCTTAGCTGATTTATCAAGAAACGGTCTTAGCTGATTTATCAAGAGACGATGATCGTATCTGATTTATCAGGAGACAATGATCTTAGCAGCTGATTTATCAAGAAACGATGCTCTTATGATGCACTCCGTATCGTCCTAATTCCTATTACATTGAGAGCGTCCCTGTAGTTTTTGTGTCAAAACTCTAGAAATTATTTGCCAGGATGTCCTGTTTTCTTCGACTGTCCAAATTACATCTCTGTGATTCTCTGGTGGGCTTTCAAGCCCATCGGTACGTTCACCAGGATCTTATCTTGCAACTATGATACGGTCCACCTGACTCTTTCACCTGTCTTCCGTCTCTGGCATAAAGAAGCCGGCTGGAGAAGCATCGAGACAGCTTACGCAACTGCCCGCAGTTACACAACAAGCAATTGGCACAGTTTACAGGTTGTTTGGATCCAATTTGTGTACTCTACGGCAGTGTTTTTCAACCTTGGGACCATGAAGATGGGCGGACTTCAACTCCCAGAATCCCCCAGTCAGCTTCCCACCAATACCCATCGCTAATCAACCTTGGGAACATGAAGATGGGCGGACTTCAACTCCCAGAATCCTCCAGCCGGCTTTCCACCAATACCCAGTGCTAGTCCTGTAGATCAGTATTTTTCAACCTTGGGACCATGAAGATGGGCGGACTTCAACTCCCAGAATCCCCCAGTCAGCTTCCCACCAATACCCATCGCTAATCAACCTTGGGAACATGAAGATGGGCGGACTTCAACTCCCAGAATCCTCCAGCCGGCTTTCCACCAATACCCAGTGCTAGTCCTGTAGATCAGTATTTTTCAACCTTGGGACCATGAAGATGGGTGGACTTCAACTCCCAGAATCCTCCAGCCGGCTTCCCACCGATGCCCATTGCCAGTCCTGTAGAGCAGCGTTTCTCAAGCTGGCTGGGGGATTCTGGGAGTTGAAGTCCACCCACCCATCTTCCGAGACCCCAAGATTGAGAAACGCTTCTACTTTACCGGATTGGCAATGGGTATCGGTGGGAAGTTCAACAGCTATTGGGACTCGGCCAACCCAACTTGGACTCGGGGCGTCAAATCAAGCCCAAGACTGAGATCTTGGAAAAACAAAACGCTGAAAAATAAATAATGATGAATCACTTTCCAGGGGTGGCCAAGAAGCGGTGTGACTGCGTCTCGGAGGTCAAAAGGAGTTGAGGTTGAAAGTTATAGCAGATGGACTCAAATGACTTTGGCTGATCCGAGCGAGCTAAGTAGGGTCAGAAGATTGCCTGGCTAGAGTGCCTGGCTTATTTATTTTATTTTATTTTTTTAAAAAGACACAAGCATGGGAGAAGGGAGCATGGTTGCCAAGAAGGCAGCCTGATCGCAGCTCGCTCTGCAGGAACTGGAGTTTTGTCCTCTTGTGAGTTTGCGCTTGATAATTGTTGAATACTCAAGATGGTGTCTTCTCCTCTTCTTTCCCCTCACCAAAATGTTGGAATGGCTCTGGAGTCAGAGTAGAGCAAAGTAGAGTAGAGAAAATGATAGCATAGCATAGCATAGCATAGCATAGCATAGCATAGCATAGCATAGCATAGCATAGCATAGCATAGAATAAAGAAAATATGGAATGGAATAGAAAAGAATAGAATAAAAAGTAGAATATAGAATGAAAGGGAAGGGAAGAGAAGAGAAGAGAATAGAAAATATGGAATAGAATAGAATAGAAAATATGGAATGGAATGGAAGAATAGAATAGAATAGAATAGAATTAGAATAGAATAGAATAGAATAGAATAAAGAAAATATGGAATGGAATAGAATGGAATAGAAAAGAATAGAATAAAAAGTAGAATATAGAAGGGAAGGAAGAGAAGAGAAGAGAAAATATGGAATAGAATAGAATAGAAAATATGGAATAGAATAGAATAGAATGAAGAAAATGTGGAATGGAATGGAAAAGAATAGAATAAAAAGTAGAATATAGAAGGGAAGGAAGAGAAGAGAAGAGAAAATATGGAATAGAATAGAATAGAAAATATGGAATGGAATGGAATAGAATAGAATGAAGAAAATATGGAATGGAATGGAAAAGAATAGAATAAAAAGAATATAGAAGGGAAGGAAGAGAAGAGAATAGAAAATATGGAATAGAATAGAAAATATGGAATGGAATAGAATAAAATAGAATAGAAAATATGGAATGGAATAGAATAAAATAGAATAGAAAATATGGAATGGAATAGAATAGAAAATATGGAATAGAATAGAATAGAATAGAATGAAGAAAATATGGAATGGAATGGAAAAGAATAGAATAAAAAGTAGAATATAGAAGGGAAGGAAGAGAATAGAATAGAAAATATGGAATAGAATAGAATAGAAAATATGGAATGGAATAGAATAGAATAGAATAGAATAGAATAGAATAGAATAGAATAGAATGAAGAAAATATGGAATGGAAAAGAATAGAATAAAAAGTAGAATATAGAAGGGAAGGAAGAGAAGAGAATAGAAAATATGGAATAGAATAGAATAGAAAATATGGAATGGAATAGAATGGAATAGAATAGAAAATATGGAATAGAATAGAATAGAATAGAATAGAATGAAGAAAATATGGAATGGAATGGAAAAGAATAGAATAAAAAGTAGAATATAGAAGGGAAGGAAGAGAAGAGAATAGAAAATATGGAATAGAATAGAATAGAAAATATGGAATAGAATAGAATAGAATAGAATAGAATAGAATAGAATAGAATAGAATAGAATGAAGAAAATATGGAATGGAAAAGAATAGAATAAAAAGTAGAATATAGAAGGGAAGGAAGAGAAGAGAATAGAAAATATGGAATAGAATAGAAAATAGAATAGAAAATATGGAATAGAATAGAATAGAATGAAGAAAATATGGAATGGAATGGAAAAGAATAGAATAAAAAGTAGAATATAGAAGGGAAGGGAAGAGGAGAGGAGAGAAAATATGGAATAGAATAGAATAGAATAGAATAGAATAGAATAAAGAAAATACGGAATGGAATATTTTTTATTGGCCAAGTGTGATTGGATACATCAGGAATTTGTATTCTTGAACCTTTATGCAAAGTTCCTAACTCTGTGGTGATGTCACCCTCTTGAGGGGGGGGTGTTTCAAGGGGGATTAGAGACATATTTGGAGGATCCGTCTAATCAAAGGCTGGAACTCTTGAAGAAGACTCCATGTTACCTCTGGGATAGGCAGCAGATGCCACCAAATGCTACTTGCAAGGGGACATCAGTAGGACAGGAGAGCATTTCTATATCTCCTACCAGTGAAGCCCCTGGGAGGATCTGGTGGGTTGCTATGAGAAATCAATCCTGAATTAGGATAGTCCTTGGTGTGATCGAGCAGGGCTCCCTTCTGGAGATGGGAACTATGGTTTAGGGTAGTTGAAAAGACACTGTAGGTATCTCTCCATCTTCTCTGAACTGATAATGTTTCCTAGTTGGGTCATGAAACATCCGTGAGAAAACTGCTGAGCTCAGAGAGCACCAAGGATCCCATAGTCATAGTCGTCCTCCTCCTCCTCCTCCTCCTCCTCCTCCTCCTCCTCCTCCTCCTCCTCCTCCTCCTCCTCCTCCTCCTCCTCCTCCTCCTCCTCCTCCTCCTCCTCCTCCTCTCCACAAACCCCACTCCCTTTCATCTATGGTTTAGGGTAGTTTAAAAGACACTGTAGGTATCTCTCCATCTTCTCTGAACCAATGATGTTTCCTAGTTTATTTTTATTTTATTTATTTTATTTGATTTCTATACCGCCCTATTCCCGAAGGACTCAGGGTGGTGCACAGCCAAACAATAAAACACATACATACAAAATTTAAAAGTAGAATAAAATCAAATTAAATAATTTTGGCCCAGTTGGGTCATGAAATGCCTGTAAGAAAACTGCTGAGTTCAGAGAGCACCAAGGACCCCACATTCTTCCTCCTCCTCCTCCTCCTCCTCCTCCTCCTCCTCCTCCTCCTCCTCCTCCTCCTCCTCCTCCTCCTCCTCCTCCTCCTCCTCCTCCTCCTCCTCCTCCTTCCTTTCTAGAACTGATGTTACCTAGTTGGGTCGTGAAATGTCTGCAAGAAAGCCCCCCAAGCTCAGAGAGCACCAAGAACCCCACCGTCCTCTTCCTCCTCCTCCTCCTCCTCCTCCTCCTCCTCCTCCTCCTCCTCCTCCTCCTCCTCCTCCTCCCCTTCTTCTCTTCCACTCCACAAGCCCCACTCCCTCCCAGCACTGATGACGTTCCCTAGTTGGGTCCCGAAATGTCTGTAAGAAAACCCCCCAACCTCAGAGTGCTCCAAGGACCCCACATTTCCACCTTGAGCTACACCTCTTCTCTTCCCTTGACTCCACAAGCCAGGGTTAGGGAAGAAGGAGCCTTTTTACCGCGCGCGAGAGTTATTTTAATCTCGTCGGTTATCAAGGCTTGATGTAAAATAAGACCCGAAGGGACAGATTAACTCCTTAAATCTCCCTGGATGGATTCTTATGTCTCCAAGCTCATTTAGAAGATGGGTCAGGCTCTATTTAAAAGCGAAATAGGCTTTACTAAGAAGCAGGGACCAGAAGATTCTGAAATGTTATCGAACCGGAATGGGCGTGAGCTGGAAATCTTTACGGATTCCTGTTTTGTGATATTTTTCGGGGTGCCCGTGTGTCTTGGCGGCTACCAAATTTTCCTGAAGGCTGTTAGATCGAAAAGAGTTCGCTTTAGCATACTGTGTTTCCCCGAAAATAAGACCCTGTCTTAATATTTTTTTGAACCCTGAAATAAGCGCTTGGCCTCATTTTCGGGGGGGTCTTATTATTTTGGGGCGCGTGGAGCAAGACGGGGCTCCTCTTGCCGTCTTTTCTGATTTCCAGCTGTTTCTCCCTAACCCTAACCAGAGGAAATGGCGGGGACCGATTGGGCTTATTATCAGGGGATGTCTTACTTTCCGGGAAACAGGGTAGTTAGAAGCCTGTTTGGTGGTCTCGGAATTGAAGCCGTCTTCACCCACCCTGGAATTGGCATACACTTCTCCACGGAGAAGCCAGATTCACTTAACAACCATGTGACTCACTTAATAACCGCAGTGACTGGACAGCCACTTGTCTGAAATGGTATACGGTTTCCTGACTGAGCAGTATCCTTTCCCCTGGAGTGGGGTGGGAATGGAGATTTTACAGTATCCTTTCCCCTGGAGTGGGGTGGGAATGGAGATTTTACAGTATCCTTCCCCTGCCATGCCCACCAAGCCACGCCCGCCAAAGCCATGCGATGCCCACCAAGCCACACTCGCAGAACCGGTAGTAAAAAAATTTGAAACTCACCACTGGAACATTCGAAGCAGGAGTGGAAACCTGGAGTGGACGAGAGTCAATCTTTGGAGGTCCAAGATTTTTGGGGGTTATGCCTATTATGGAGCTAATGCTACAGATTCGATATCTTCTTGTCCACCAATAATCTAAATACCGTGTCATCGTTGAGATGGTGGGTCTCAATGCAATTTTATAGGCATATTTGACATATTTTCACTCTATCCATCTTCCCGTGAGTAAAACCCTCTTTTCCAATATAGTTGTGGCCCGTCAGCGGCCTGTGCAGCTAGTAGCTGATTCCGACAGCGAGGAGGCTGGTGTGGGGCTGCGCCAGCAGCCTGTGCAGCTGGCACTCAAGTCGGACAGTGAGGAGGCTGGAGAAGATGTGGTGCCAGAGGCGGGGATTCAGCCAGGGCCTTCAGAACCTCCAGAAGCTCCCATAAGTGAAGAGGACGAAGAGGAGGAGTCTCTTCTCGATGCACGGGCGCGTAGAGCTGTTAAAAGGCAGGAGTGGCTCCTCGAGAGTAAGGCTTGGGGCTAATTGGCCACTCCCTTAGCTTATTTAAGGAAGGATGACGACTGAGGCAATTTGCAGGGAACAACTTCATTCACTCTCCTTCGTGTCGTCTGGATCTTAATTCTCTGCAAATTGCTTCTGGGCTTTCTGCCAACCATAGTAAGATTACGATTATTTATTCTTTGGATTCTTGTAGGCTGTTAAGAAAGTTAATTAACAGCCTTTGTTTGAAAAAGACTGATTTAATTTAGTAAACTAAGGTTTGTACAGACTTTGTGTGTGCTGTGTTCTTTGAGGTCCGTAGCTGGGGCAGAACAAATATCATCAAATTAGTTGCAAGTGTAGGAAAAGCCAGGAGGAATTCTGAATTCTTCTCCAGCCTGCTCTCATGCTCCTCTTTCTTTTTCTCCTTCCTTCTTCCCTTCCCTTCCTCTCTCCCTCGTTTGACGGTGAAGAGCCACCCTTGATCAAGTTGATGGCAGGAGATGGGCCCAAAGATTTCTGGACTTGGTCCCTGAGGAACTGAAGTTTGGTGCCTTCTCCAATTTCCCTTCCTTGCCACTCCGCCAGATCGCTTGCTAAATCCACGACGACTAACATGACCCGAATTTGGATGGGTTTCCTGCTTTGGCTCTCCAACCATCCGAGGTGGACCTACTATAGAGGGCCTCCTTGGTGGCACCTTCTCTTCTGGCCTCTGGTTCTTCGCCTTCCTCTCACCATCCACGCAACTACCTTCAAAGTTGGGGTGATAGGTCCCTGGAAGTGTGACTCCATCTACGCCCAAGCCTACCCCGACGCAGCGGCCAAGTTGGCTGTTAGTCGGATCAACAAGGACCCAACCTTAAACAAGGGATACTGGTTTGATTACGTCCTCGTCAACGAAGACTGCCAGACTTCCAAGGCCCTCGTGGCCTTAGTCAACGCGGAATATTACGCCTCTGGTTTCGTAGGCCCGGTTAACCCGACGGCCTGTCAGGCAGCTGGGATGCTGGGTAAAACTTGGAACAAGCCCATCGTCTCCTGGGCTTGCTTGACGGATGACGCTGAGGTTGGCCGTTTTGGGACTTTCGTGCGGCCGTTACCTCAGGCCTCCGTTGTGCTCTACACTGTCCTTAAGCACTTCCAGTGGGCTCACCTGGCTGTGATCGCCTCTAAAGAAGACCTCTGGGTCCAAGTGGGGCAAGGCCTAGCCGACTCGTTGAGGAACTTCGGCCTGCCCGTTACCGTAATGGCCACCATGGATGATGACCCGAGTGAGGTGGAGGAAGCCCTTCAAAAGATCAAGAAGGCCAACAATATACGAGGTATGGTTGCAATGGGCAGATGTTCCCCATGCGAGATCTAACATAAGGGGGTTAAACCCTAGGTTTGAAAGATATGGAGTCTGTCTTAGGAGAAAGGGCTGCAGGTCACCTTATGGTTCCTTCTGAGATGTAGACGCCCACCATGGTAGTGTCTTCACTTCTTGGATGGTTCAAGCTTCTCATTTACTCAAAAAAAGACCAGAGAAAGAAGATTGAAACCTACCTTTCATTCTTCCTTCTGAGGTGAAGAAGTCCACCATTGATTTAGATGATTCAAGTTCCTCACGTACTCCAAAAATGATCACAGAAAGAAGATTGAAATGTACCTTGCATTCTTTCTTCTGAGGTGAAGAAGTCAACCATGGTGATTTCTTCGCTTCTGGCTTGGCTTGGACAGTTCAAGCTTCTCCATTTGCTCCAAAAACTACCACAGGAAGAAGATTGAAACCTACCTTTCATTCTTCTTTCTGAGGTGAAGAAGTCCACCATGATGGCTTCTTCACTTCCAGCTTGGCTTGGACGGTTCAAGCTTCTCATTTTCTCCAAAAATTATCACCAAAAAAAGAGATATTGAAAGCCTCTTTTCCTAGATCCAAAGCTGATTCTAGGAGACCATGAGAGGAAAGCACCTTCTTCGTAATAGGAGAAGTTGGACAATGGAGCCACTGACCCAGGAAGTGATCACTTCCCCTGGGTTTGAAGCCTTCAAAGCAGGGGTGTGATTCAGCCAGTTCGGACCGCTTCGGGCCAACCGGATGCTTAATTTTACATCTGGTTTGCCGCACCGGTAGTTGCAAGGACTGGTTGGCCCCGCCCACTCCTCCCCACCCCTCCCAGGAGTCCCCACATGGCCCGTTTTGGATGCCAGATAAGTGCAGTGCCTGCGCAGAGGCTCGGGGAGGGCTAAAAACAAGCCTCCAGAAAGTTCCGGAAGTTTGGAAACAAGCCTGTTTCTTGCCTCCGGAGGGCCTCCAGAGCCCAGGAGAGGCCGTTTTCACCCTCCCGGAGGCTCAAAGGAAACTTCCTGTCAGGTTTTCAGTCGGTCTTCAAATAAATTGCGTCTCAAACAAAGTCCTTTTTGAAACAAACTTTCATTTTATTTAGCACGGCAACTTTTACACTGACTCCATGCAGCCAGCACTGATGTGCTGGCCCAAAATCCCTCCTCTTCCTTCCCCCACTCCTCTGCATTCATTGGCCATCTTCCCAATCATTCACCCCTAATCTACTGCTCCAATTCAAAGAATTTCCCCTCTCCCATCCATCTCCTAGGGGACATTATCTCCAGCTAAAATAAGTAGGTGAAAGGCAACCGTCCCGTTGCAGACACTTGCATTCTCCTTCTCATGTCAGCACTAGGATAAATGCATCTTGACGTGCTGACACCTCCGGAGCGTGGGGAGGGTGAAAACGCCCCCCCTCCCGCTGTGGTGCAGGAGGCCGAGAAGGCCACACCAGTGGTGGGTTGCCCCCGGTTCGGATCGGTTCACAAGAACGGGTAGAAAAACCGGCGGGAAACCCCGCCCCCCGCCCCGGATGTCGTCATCGGCGATCTGAACTGGTAGTAAACGTAAGTAGAACCCACCCCTGGGCTATGCCCACCATGGCCACGCCTACCCAGCAGCTGGGCAGAGAACCGATTGCTAAAATTTTTGAATCCCGCCCCTGCTTCAAAGATAAAACGAACATGTGATTTGAATTTCAGGATTGATGGGATTGAACGTGGTGGCTGCAGAGATCCTGTCTGACTCTGGGACTCTATAAATGTTGGTTTATATGACAAGGATCATGCCATGTGACTCAGCCACATGTTCATGCAGCTTCTTTCTTGGTCAGGAGAACTTCTCTCCAAGACATGGTTGAACAGCCCAATATTTAACTCCACCAGCAAAGAATAGAATAGAATAGAATTTTTTATTGGCCAAGTGTGATTGGACACACAAGGAATTTGTCTTGGTGCATAGGCTCTCAGTGTACATAAAAGAAAAGATATGTTCGTCAAGAATCATAAGGTACAACACTTAATGATAGTCGTAGGGTACAAATAAGCAATCAGGAAATAATATCAATATAAATCGTAAGGATACAAGCAACAAAATTACAGTCATGCAGTCATTAGTGGAAGGAGATAGGTGGTGGGAACGATGAGAAGATTAATAGTAGTGCAGACTTAGTAAATAGTTTTAAAGTGTTGAGGGAATTATTTGTTTAGCAGAGTGATGGCGTTGGGGTAAAAACTGTCCTTGTGTCTAGCTAGTTGTTCTGGTGTGCAGTGCTCTATAGCGTCGTTTTGAGGGTAGGGGTTGAAATAGTTTATGTCCAGGATGCGAGGAGTCGGTAGATATTTTCACAGCCCTCTTTTTGACTCGTGCAGTATATAGGTCCTCAATGGAAGGCAGGTTAGTAGCAATATTTTTTTTTATCTCTATGTTCTTTTGTACTAAGTAGAGTTTCCTGTTTCCTGTTACACTTGAGCAGTTAAGCAGTAAAGCACATGGTGACTGTACCCTTTATTGTGGTGCTATATAGCTTTATTTGTGGTGCAGTATATAGGTCCTCAATGGAAGGCAGGTGGGTAGCCATTTTTTTTTTTTGCAGTTCTAATGATCCTCTGAAGTCTGTGTCTGCGGGTCCTTAGTGCTCTCTGAGCTGGGTGGTTTTCTTGCAGACGTTTCATGACCCATCCAGCTAACACCATCAGTGCTAGAAGGGAGTGGGGTTTGTGGAGAGGAAGAGGAGGCGGTCCAATTATTTGGGGAGGGTTTCTCTGGAGGGCTTTGAGGAGCCAGGAGTGGGAAAGTGTTGCCTGGGGGCAATCGCATGTGTGTCAAGCACATCTTGGGACTTTCTGGAGCTCCTGATCAAAGGTCTGGTGGCATCTCAGAAGTTGAAAGGGACCTGGTGGGGCTTCGGAACTTGGGTTGGCATGGATGGGCTCCCTCAGCTGGACATGGTGGGCTCTTTTCTTTATCATTGCCAACAATTCAGGGTCGACTTTGATAAACTCTCAATTCTCTTCACCTTCTTCCCCTTTTTTTGGTCTATTCCTTCTCTTTGTCCTTTTCCTTCATTCCGCCTTCATTCCTCCTCCTCCTCCTCCATGTCTTCTCCTCCTTATCCTCCTCCTCCTTCATTCCTCCTCCTCCTCCTCCTCCTCCATGTCTTCTCCTCCTCCTCCTCCTCCATTCCTCCTCCTCTTTCATGCCTTCTCCTCCCCCTTCATCCTCCCCCTTTCTTCTTCCTTCTTCAACTTCTTCCTTCTTCCTCCTTCTCTTTCATTCCTCTCTTTCCTTATCCATTCTTCTTACTCCTCCTCCTTCATTCCTCCTCCTTGTTCATGTCTTCTCCTCCTCCACCTTCATTCCTCTTCATTCCTCCTCCTTCTCCTTCATTCCTCCTCCTCCTCCTCCATGTCTTCTCTTCCTCCTCCTTCATTCCTCCTCTTCCTCCTCCTCCTTCATTCTCCCTCCTGTCTCCTCCTCCTCTCCTCCTTCATTCCTTCTCCTCCTCCTCCTTCATTCTCCTCTTCCTCCTCCTTCCTGCCTCCTCCTCCTCTCCTCCTCCATCCTCCTCCTCCTTTCCTCTTCAACTTCTTCCTCCTTCTCTTTCATTCCTCTCCTTCCTTATCCATTCTTCTTTCTCCTCCTCCTCCTCCTTCTTCTCCATTCCTCCATTCCTTCTCCTTCATTCCTCCTCTTCCTCCTCCTCCTTCTCCCTCCTCCATGTCGCCTCCTCCTCTCCTCCTCTCCTCCTTCATTCCTTCTCCTCCTCCTTCATTCTCCTCTTCCTCCTCCTTCCTGCCTCCTCCTCCTCTCCTCCTCCATCCTCCTCCTCCTTTCCTCTTCAACTTCTTCCTCCTTCTCTTTCATTCCTCTCCTTCCTTATCCATTCTTCTTTGTCCTCCTCCTCCTCCTTCTCTTTCATCCCTCCTCCTTTCCTCTTCCTTCTTCAACTTCTTCCTTCTTCCTCCTTCTCTTTCATTCCTCTCTTTCCTTATCCATTCTTCTTTCTCCTCCTCCTCCTCCACCTTCATTCCCTCTTCATTCCTCCTCCTCCGCCTTGTTCATGTCTCCTCCTCCTCCCTCCTTCCCTCCCTCCCTCCCTTCCCTCTGCAGCGGTCATCATGTGCATGCACTCCGTCCTTCTGGGCGGAGAGGAGCAGCGCCTCCTCCTGGAGAAGGCCGAAGAGATGGCCATGACTCAAGGGAGCTACATTTTCATCCCCTACGATGCCCTGACCTACAGCCTGCCCTACCAGAAGGAGGCCTACACAGTGCTAGAGGACAACCTCAAGTTACGCCGGGCGTACGATGCCGTGCTCACCGTCACCATCGACTCTCCGGAATATTCTTTCCGGCAGGTCTTTGAAGAGGCTCAGAAGACGAAAGAGATTCCCGGACAACTCAGCGCGGAGAAGGTGCCCAACTGAAAGGGGGGAAGAAACGGGGTTGAGGGTTGGTGGGAATCCGGATCATACACATAGACCTCGATTTACGACCACAATTCAACCCAATATTTCCATTGCTGAAGTTATTGAGCTGGTAACAGAGTCATTAAGTGAATCTGGCATTGTCAGAAGGTCGCAAAAGAGGTACGTCAGGTGGAAAAGATCAGCTCCCCACCTGAAGGGCCATTTAAATTTAATTTATTGCTCCTCACGCCGATGGACAGGAATCTTCTCAACTAATGGCGGGCACTTATCCGGAATTACAGCTGTGGCCAAAATTGTGGAAACCTTTTTGGGGGAAAAGTGTATTTTCTTAAAACTAGCTAATAACACCCCTTTGTTTTGGGAGTCCCACCATAAAATTATATATCAACGGAAAGATAATTTAATCGAGAATGTAGTGCAATCACTTTTAGGAAGGATTTGCTATTTAGAATAGCAGTTACGGTATAAAGAAGAAAAGGGAAACACGTAGGAAAAAAGGAGATCTACAAAAACGATCCCCATAGAAAAAAAAAGAGATCTACAAAAACGATCCCCATAGAAAAAAAAGAGATCTACAAAAACGATCCCCATAGAAAAAAAGGAGATCTACAAAAATGATCCCCATGTCAGTTAATACTTGGTTGGGTAATCTTTAACATGAATTACAGCCTTACAACGTCTTCCCATGGAGGGAACCCAGTCTTTGAGTCCTGCAGCTGTTATCATGTGAAACCAAGATTGAATGATGGCTTCTATGAACTGGGTTTGATTGCTGGGTTGCTTCTGGCTAACCAGTTTCTTGAGTCGGCTCCCTAGATTTTCAATTGGGTGAAGGTCTGGGCTATTCCCAGGCCATTCCAGCAGCGAAATAGGATTATCTTGAACCCCCACCCCCCAAAAAAAAGTGGTGTTTTTAAGCCATCAAACCTCAAAAATACACTTTCCCCAAAGGGGTTTCCACAATTTTGGCCACGACTGTAGAAAAAGGTCAGTGAAAATCTGCTCGGTGAATGCCCCAACACTGGAAATTTTTAAGAAGAGGTTGGATAACCATTTGTCTGAAGTGGTGGAGGGTTTCCTGCCTGGGCAGGGGGTTGGACTAGAAGACCTCCAAGGTCCCTTCCAACTTTGTTATTCTATTCTATTCTATTCTATTCTATTCTATTCTATTCTATTCTATTCTATTCTATTCTATTCTATTCTATTCTATTCTATTCTTGCTGGTGGCGACATAGAGAGTTCTAGGTTGATGCCTCTTTTGACTCCGCCTCCATCTTCTGCCACTCCTCCTCCTACGGTATGCATGGATTTTGCTCCGCGATGGGTCTCTGATGGAGAAGCCAGATTTTCTACAATGGAGTTTCTAGGGCCTATTATTTTTTTTTAATTTGATTTATATGCCGGCCTTCTCCGGAGACTCAGGGCGGCTTACAATGCGTTAAGCAATAGCCTTCATTCTTTTGTATATTTCTACAAAGTCAGCTTATTGCCCCCACAAACTGGGTCCTCATTTCACCTACCTTTGAAAGGATGGAAGGCTGAGTCAACCTTGAGCCTTGGCGAGATTCGAACCTGCAGTTGGTGACTTACCTGTTTACAGTGGAGTTCTTGGTGCTGTCTGAAGTTGGTGATTTTCTTGTAGACGTTTCATAACCCATCAGTGCTGGAAGGGAGTGGAGTTTGTGGAGAGGAGGAGGAGGAGGAGGAGGAGGAGGAGGAGGAGGAGGACGACGACGATACAACTGTAGGATCCTTGGTCCTCTTTGAGCTTGGTTATTTTATCCAGGCGTTTCCTAACCCAACTAGGGAACATCATCAGTGCTGGAAGGAAAGGGAGTTTAGGAGGAGGAGGAGCAGGAGCAGGAGCAGGAGGAAGAAAAGAGTCCATGGCGGTCTCTGAGCTGGGTAGGTTTTCTTACAGACGTTTCATGACCCAGCGAGGTAACATCATCAGTGCTGGAAGGGAGTGAGGTTTGCGGGGAGGAGGAGGAGGAAGGAGAGGAAGAAGAGGAGGAGGAGGTGGAGGAGGAAGAGGACGGTGGGGTCCGCGGTGGTCTCCGAGCTTGCTTATTTTCTTGCAGACGTTACATGACCCAGCTAGGGAACTGTTCTGTCCCCAACTACACGCACACACACCAACAGACGTTCAGGAGTTAAAGACCAAACCAGCCGGCAAAATCCTTTTCCTTATGATAACGGAACTTGTCAACAACCTAGTGGCTGCCTGCCAAGAGTTTATTATTTACAAAGAGGAGAGATAACTTCTCCCCGCTTCTGGTACATCAAAAGAAACAGCTCAATAATTACGGAGTTAATCAAGTCCAGAGATACTCCAGCAAAGTCTATAGCAAAAAGTCCGGCAATGCAGAATGGCGTGGAAGCTTTCAGCTTTGTTCGTCACAAGGTTTGACTGGCCACCACGCTCCCTTTTATATCCTGTGGGGTGTGGTCCAGTGACTCAGCCTAATCTCGGGCACGCCTTTTCTTCTGTTGCACGTGCTTATCTCTGCGACACTGGCGTGGATCCAGCCAAGACTCATTACCCTCATCACTGTCCATCTGTGGCTGCGTGGACGTGCTTGGCCCCGGCCCTATCTCTTGCCCTTCGGCGGACACCGAAGGCATTGCCAGAGAGGAGGGTCCTGGAGAGGGAGGCCTTGCCAACTCCTCCCCTTCACTCTCGGAGTTCTCTCCTGCCGATGACACAGGCTCCAGTAATGGAGCCACAACAGGTAACATCATCAGTACTGGAAGGGAGTGGAGTTTGTGGAGAGGAGGAGGAGGAGGAGGAAGGAGAGGAAGAAGGGGAGGAGGAGGTCTGTGGGGTCCTTGGTGCTTTCTGAGCTTGGTTGTTTTCTTGCCGACGTTTCATGACCCAACTAGGTAATGTTATCACTGCTAGAAGGGAGTAGGGTCTGTGGAGTGCAGGGAGAAGGAGGAGGAGAAGGAAAAAGAGGAGGAGGAGGAAGAGGATTATGGGGTCCTTGATGCTCCCTGAGGTTGGTTGTTTTCTTCCGTGGTGTTATTCAGCTGGTTTGGACCGGTTCGTGGCAACCTGCGGGGCCCGCCCTCCTCGCCCCGGCACTACGCTGTTCTATTTAGCCACATTTTCTAAGCCGCGCGCATGCGTGAAAGCCGCGTCCGTGAGCAAAACGCACGCGTGGAAGGCCGGGCGTCTGTGCGAAAGGCGGACGTGCTCATTTTCGGTACACGGCAAACACCGGTGGTAAAATGATGTGATGCCCACCTCTGGTTTTTTCGCAGACGTTTCATGACCCAACTAGGTAAGATCATCAGTGCTAGAAGA
Source organism: Pituophis catenifer annectens (assembly GCF_029215685.1). Classification (NCBI taxonomy): domain Eukaryota; kingdom Metazoa; phylum Chordata; class Lepidosauria; order Squamata; family Colubridae; genus Pituophis; species Pituophis catenifer. The sequence continues at coordinate 2,753,591 of NW_027256895.1, forward strand.
GAGCGGGGTTTGCTCCCCATTTCTATTCAAGCGGTTTGCCCTGTCCGTGTGGGTGGGAGTGGTTTCGATCGTTCCTTGATTAGGCTGTTTACACCAAGATTAATACATGATGTAAACCACACCCCAATAAAGGGGTGTCATTCTAACAAAATGTTAGTTCCATCTTTTTATTATTTATTATTTATTTTATTTTATTCAATTTGCATCCCGCCCTTCTCCTAGTGGACTCAGGGCAGTGCACAGCCAAAACTAAAACACATACCCATACAAAATTTAAAATTTTTAAAAGAATTACATGATTTTGGCCCAAAATTTAAAACATTCAAACTAAAACCCATTGACAATTTAAAAAGCTTAAAAAAAAAAGGGGGGGTTCACGCCAGCCCTGCTTGATGGAAAAGAAAAGTTTTTAGGGCACGGCGAAAGACCCAGAGATCTGATATCCTTCGTACTTCCGGGGGCAAATCGTTTCAGAGGGCAGGAGCTGCCACAGAGAAGGCCCTCCCTCTGGGGGTCGCCAGCCGACATTGCCTGGCTGACGGCACCCTGAGGAGTCCCTCTCTGTGGGAGCGTACTGGTCGGTGGGAGGCTATCGGCGGCAGAAGGCGGTCTGCAATCTTTTAAGAGGTTGCAGAAAAAAAAAATGCTTTTAAAAGCCTCTGACGATCCAGCAACTCAGCTGGGATCGTCAGAGGCTTTTAAAGGCATTTTTTTTTTTTTTTTGGCTGAAGAGGTTGTAGAAAAAATGCTTTTAAAAGTTAAAAAAAAAACACAAAGCCTCTGATGAGGTGGACGGGGTAAGCGAGCGGCGGCCGGGCTGGGGACCGGTTCGGGGCGTGGCCAGCCAATGTTATTACCGGTTCTCCGAACTACTACAAATTTTTACTACCGGTTCTTACGAACCGGTGCGAACCAGGAGCAACCCACAACTGCTGTGGAACCTTCAGACACAAGGTTCCTGCCTCCCCAAATGGCACCTCTACGTTTGCAAGAGTGTAGGAAACAAAGCAAATAACAATAGACTTAGCTATCGCTTTACAGCGCTTTCCATCCCTCTCTAAGCGGTTTACAGAGTCAGCCTCTTGCCTGTTGTGGCTCCGTTACCGGAGCCTGTGTCATCGGCAGGAGAGAGTTCCGAGAGTGAAGGAGAGGAGTTGGCAAGGCCTCCCTCTCCAGGACCCTCCTCTCTGGCAATGCCTTTGATGTCCGCCGAAGGGCAAGAGATAGGGCCGGGGCCAAGCACGTCCACGCAGCCACAGATGGACAGTGATGAGGGTAATGAGTCTTGGCTGGATCCACGCCAGCGTCGCAGAGATAAGCGCGCGCAACAGAAGAAAGGGCGTGCCCGAGATTAGGCTGAGTCACTGGACCCCACCCCACAGGATATAAAAGGGAGCGTGATGGCCAGTCAAACCTTGTGACGAACAAAGCTGAAAGCTTCCACACCATTCTGCATTGCCGGACTTTTGCTTTAAGACTTTATTGGAGTATCTCTGGACTTGATTTAATTCCGTAATTATTGAGCTGCTTTCCTTTGATGTATCAGAAGTGGGGAGAAGTTAACTCTCCTCTTTGTAAATAATAAACTCTTGGCAGGCAGCCACTAGGTTGTTGCCAAGTTCCGTTATCATAAGGAAAAGGATTTTGCCGGCTGGTTTGGTCTTTAACTCCTAAACGTCTGTTGGTGTGTGTGCGTGGGGTTGGGGACAGAACATTGCCCTCAACAATCTGGGTCCTCATTTTACCCACCTTGGAAAGACGGAAGGCTGAGTCAACCTTGAGCCTGGTGAGATTCGAACTGCCAAATTGCAGGCAGCCGGCAGTCAGCAGAAGTAGCCTGCAAGTACTGCGCTTTAACCACTGCGCCACCGTGCTTCTTTGGTGTAAATGTACACAAAAGTACAATGTGCAATCTTGGCTTAGTTCTTTTTCCTTCTCCTTTCAGGCCCATCCTTTGTTCGGCACCATTTTCAACTCCATCTACTTCCTAGCCAAGGCTGTGGAGAACGCTCGTCTGTCCGGCAAGAGGGTGGTAGGAACGACCATTGCTGAGCACGCCAGGGACTTTGAGCTGGAAGGCTTTAGCCAACCGGTGTCAGCGGATGAAAAGGGAGGCGCCGAGGTCCCGTACATCGTCTTGGACACGGATGGAAGAGGCAGCCGTCTTCACCCGGCTTACGTAGTAGACCTGGATTCTGGGATCTTGCGTTTCATAGGGCAGGCTGTCCATTGGCCTTACAATACCAAGGCGCCTTCGAACCCCGGTTGTTGGTTCAACCGTGGCACCCTTTGTACCGGGGGTAAGTGTGGAAGCCAAGCGAGACGGGGTAGAGCAGGGGTGTCAAACTGGATTTCTTCGAGGGCCGGATCAGCATTGTAGTTCTCCTCCGTGGGCTGGTGGGGGAGAGGGGCAGGGAGCGGTGGGGTGGGGTGGGTGGGTAGAGACAGGACGGATGCCTCCTGCAGCACTCTACCAGCTAAAAGCAGGCTGTACAGAGGCCCGTTTTTGGCCTCCATGGCCTCCAGCAGCACTCTGCCAACCAAAAACAGGCAGCATGGAGGCCTCACGAGGCCCCACACAGCCTGTTTTAGGCCTCCCTAGGCTCCAGCAGCACTCTGCCAGCCAAAAACAGGCCATACAGAGGCCTCACGAGGATCCCGCGCAGCCCGTTTTTGGCCTCCACCGCCTCCTGCAGCACTCTGCTGGCCAAAAACGGGACATGCGGAGACCCCATAAGCCCCCCGGACAGCCCGTTTTAGGCCTCCCCAGCCTCCGGCAGCACTCTGCTGACCAAAAGCAGGCCGTATCGAGGCCCCTTGAGGCCCCGCACAGCCCGTTTTTGGCCTCCACGGCCTCCAGCAGCACTCTGCCAATCAAAAACAGGCTGCATGGAGGCCTCGCGAGGCCCCGCACAGCCTGTTTTAGGCCTCCCCAGCCTCCAGCAGCACTCTGCCGGCCAAAAACCGTTTGTCCAGAAGAGTATTATGGGGTCCCTTGCTTGAGTAGGGGGTTGGACTAGAAGACCTCCAAGGTCCCCTCCAACTCTTACTCTATGTAAATTCTCGGTGAGTAAGTTCCCCCCTTCCCCACAAATGTCTTTAGCCCTATCTAGGCTTTTACAAGTAAAATCTGCCAGTTTGGGGAAGATTCCCGTAAAATACGCTTAGAGCAATAAAGTCGTTCGAACTCAAGGAGAGACGCAACCTGGAATTAAAGAGAAACTTCCTAACAGTGAGGACAATTAAGCAGGGGAACAGAAGTTGTGGGTGCGTCAACACTGGAGAAGAGCGTAATTTTAAAGAAGAAACTGGACAGCCACTTGGCTTAATCCTGGTGGCCAGAGCAAAAGTGGGACTCAGTCCAAAGAAAACGAGTTTCTTTTTCCTTCTTCTTCCTCCTCTTAGGTGTGGGTGGTGGCTTCATTTTCTTCCTCTTCCTCCTTGTTATTTTCTTGTTCCTGGGTGGATCTCTCCTGGCTTACTATCTTCGGTGAGTTTGACATGGTCCCTCTTACGATTCTCCCCTCCAGAATGGTGTTTGGGAGTCCTGCGGGACGGTGCTTTAATTATGGGTGAGCGTGTTTCATGTCTGATATTTTTAATGGCTCACCTCGCTTCTCACAGATGCCAGTTTCTGCATGCTCAGCTATTTATAGGACCCAACAAGATTGTCCTGACCGGGAGCGACCTGACTTTCATCGACCTCCCGAGCAGCAGAAAGGTAAGCCGGGTTTTACGCGATAACCTCGAGGAGGACGCAACCCCGTGGCGGTAGGAAGTGTAACCGTTGAGTAAAGCGTTTCAAAATCAGAGGTGGGCTGACTGAATAGTGACCGTCTCAGATCGATGCAAGAAAAGAGGTTGGGTCAAAAGATCACTATCACTGGCCTTGCAACGCTGGGAGAGATGGCCAACTTTGGGATCATCAAGATGTAGAGGTATCTACCCAAGGTTAGGTCCATCTTTCTTGTTCTTCGGGACCATCAAGATGTAGATGCATCTACCCAAGGTTAGGTCCACCTGGCTTGTTCTTTGGGAACATGAAGATGTAGATGTATCTACCCAAGGTTAGGTCCACTTTTTTTGTTCATTGGGGCCATCAAGATGTAGAGGTGTCTACCCAAGGTTAGGTCCACCTCTCTTGTTCTTTGATACCATCAAGATGTAGATGTATCTACCCAAGGTTAGGTCCATCTTTCTTGTTCTTCGGGAACATGAAGATGTAGAGGTATCTACCCAAGGTTAGATCCACCTCTCTTGTTCATTGGGGCCATCAAGATGTAGAGGTATCTACCCAAGGTTAGGTCCACCTCTCTTGTTCTTTGGTACCATCAAGATGTAGATGTATTTACCCAAGTTTAGGTCCACCTGTCTTGTTCTTCAGGAACATGAAGATATAGATGTATCTACCCAAGGTTAGGTCCATCTTTCTTGTTCTTTGGGAACATGAAGATGTAGATGTATCTACCCAAGGTTAGGTCCATCTTTCTTGTTCTTTGGGAACATGAAAATGTAGATGTATCTACCCAAGGTTAGGTCCACCTCTCTTGTTCTTTGGTACCATCAAGATGTAGAGGTATCTACCCAAGGTTAGGTCCATCTTTCTTGTTCTTTGGGAACATGAAGATGTAGATATATCTACCCAAGGTTAGGTCCATCTTTCTTGTTCTTTGGGAACATGAAAATGTAGATGTATCTACCCAAGGTTAGGTTCACCTCTCTTGTTCTTTGGTACCATCAAGATGTAGATGTAGCTACCCAGGTTAGGTCCATCTTTCTTGTTCTTTGGTACCATCAAGATGTAGATGTATCTACCCAAGGTTAGGTCCACCATTCTTGTTCTTAAAGGTTGCTCAATAACATTATTTCAGAATGTTCTTTAGTTTACACTGACCTGTCTTCTTCCTCCCTAGAAGTCGGATGACAGCTCTGAGAAGAAAAGCTTGAAAAATGAGGCGGAGGTGGAACAGAATGTAGCCGTGGTTGAGGTGAAGTCATATTCTTTCCTGCGTTGCGTCTGGTCCCAAATTCTTTCAGTATTAGGAGGAGGTGGTGGAGTTGGAGGGCTTAAAGGAAGGACCTCAGATGTAAAGCCATATCCTGCAAAGATTGGACTTCTGTGTCCATCAGAATATGGTGGGGTAGGGTCGACCTGAACATCAACTGTGGAATACCAAGAAGAAGGCTCAACTCTGGAGCTCATCATCTTTCATGGGAAAGTCATGAAGGTTTGGGGTTTGAGACCTTGGTTGGTCCAGTGTGGGTTGTCCAAGGATTTGGTCCTCTCCTCTTTGTTATCTATCTATCTATCTGTCTATCTGTCTATCTATCTATCTGTCTATCTATCATCTATCTATCTTTATCATATATTATCTATCTATCTTTATCATCTATCTTATCTAGCTTTATCGTCTATCTTATCTATATCATCTCTTATGTATGTATCTATCTAACATCTATCTTTATCATCTACCTTATCTATATTTATCTATCACCTATCTATCTATCTATCTATCTATCTATCTATCTATCTATCTGTCTATCTTTATCATCTATCATCTATCTATCTTTATCATCTATTATCTATCTATTTATCTTTATCATCTATCTTATCTGTATCATCTATTTTATCTATCTATCATCTATCTATCTATCTATCTATCTAGCTATCTATCTATCTATCATCTCTTTCGCTCTTATTTGCTCTCTCTATCATCTCTCTCTATCATCTCTCTCTCTCTCTCTCTCTCTCTCTCTCTCTCTTTCTCTCTCTCTCATCTCTCTCTCTCTCTCATCTCTCATCTATCTCATCTATCTATCTATCTATCTATCTATCTATCTATCATCTATCTATCTATCATCTATCTATCTTTATCATCTATTATCTATCTTTATCATCTATTATCTATCTATCTTTATCATCTATCTTATTTATATCATCTATTTTATCTATCTATCATCTATCTATCTATCTATCTATCTATCTATCTATCTATCTATCATCTCTTTCGTTCTTACTTGCTCTCTCTGTCATCTCTCTCTATCATATCTCTCTCTCTCTCTCTCTAATCTCTCTCTCATCTATCTATCATCTATCTCATCTTCTATCTATCTATCTATCTTTATCATCTATCATCTATCTATCTTTATCATCTATTATCTATCTATTTATCTTTATCATCTATCTTATCTATTTCATCTATTTTATCTATCTATCATCTATCTATCTATCTATCTATCTATCTATCTATCTATCTATCATCTCTTTCGCTCGTACTTGCTCTCTCTATCATCTCTCTCTCTCATCTCTCTATCTATCTATCTATCTATCATCTATCTATCTATCTATCATCTATTTATCTCATCTATCTATCTATCTATCTATCTATCTATCTATCTATCTATCATCTATCTATCATCTATCTATCTCATCTATCTCATCTATCTATATCTATCTATCTATCTATCTATCTATCTATCTATCTATCTATCTATCATCTATCTATATTTCATCTATCTCATCTATTTATCTATCTCATCTATCTATCTATCTATCTATCTATCTATCTATCTATCTATCTCTCTCTCTCTCTCTCTCATCTCTCTCTCATCTATCTATCTATCATCTATCTATCTATCTATCATCTATTTATCTCATCTATCTATCTATCTATCTATCTATCTATCTATATCTATCTATCAATCATCTATCTATCTATCTATCTATCTATCTATCTATCTATCTATCTATCATCATCATCATCTATCTATCTATCTATCTATCTATCTATCTATCTATCTATCTATCTATCTATCTATCTATCTATCTTTTAATGTATGTTTCTAATGTCTCTATGAAACTGCTTGGTTAGGCTACCCATCAGCTAGCACTGACGTGGGGCGGGTGTCTCCTTCCTTCCGGCTTCTTTTGAGCGTTCGAGATGGTTGAAGGTCACCAGGTCTGTCCTTCTTTGTCTTCCCCTCCCCCACCTTTAGGGTGACTGGGTGTGGCTGAAAAGATTCCCCGGAGCAAAGAACATTGAGGTCAAATCAGACACCGAAAAGATTTTTTGCCAGGTGAGTTCTGAAGAGCTTTCCTTCAAAAATGGGTAGAACCACAACTGAGTATAAGAGTTGGAAGGGACCTCGGAGGTCTTCTAGTCTCTGCCATTAGAGGGTCAGGGTTAGGGGGGCAGTGATGGGGAAGGATGCGAGAGACGATCATTCCTGGTTGATGTGTCAAAGTGGCTTCTTGAGCCAATTCCCCTACAGGTAATCCTCGATTTATGATGCTTCATTTAGTGACCGTTCGAAGTTGCAAAAGTGACTTTTTATGACCATTTTTCACACTTACGACCATGGCAGCATCCCTGTAATCCCATGATGAAAATTCAGACGCTTGGCAACGGACTCGTATTTACGACGGTTTGCCATGTCCCTTTTTTTTTGGCGACCTAACGAGCAAAATCAACGGGGAAGCCAGATTCACTGAACAACCACTTTAACGCACTTAACAACGGCCGTGATTCACTTAACAACGGCGGCAAGAAAAGTTCGTGAGATGGGGCAAAATTCACTGAACGGCGGTCTCGCTTAGCAGCGGGAAGGTTGGGCTTCCTCTTACGAGAGAAGCGCTGATAAGGCCACTGAGATTTTGTCTGTCTTAAGGCTGGTCCTGGACTGCGGTGGAATGCAGTCTGGATTCCTGAGAGGGAGGGGCTGCATTCTAGAGGACCAAGAGCCAGCAAAGTTTAGATACTTGGTAGGTGGAGTCTTAGTAGACAACCGATTAAATATGATTAAATATCAGCTGTGTGCGGCGGCAGCAAAAAAAAGCCAACGCTGTTCTGTCCCCGTCTCACACACGCACACAAACAGACAGCCGGGGGTTAAATAAACTGGCAGACAACCAATTCTTCCGATAAGACGCTTGGCAGCAACCCAGTAGCTGCTTGCCAAGAACTTTTACTCAATAAACAAAATACCCACAGTCAAGAATTGTGCAGTTCGTAAAATAAATCCAAGGCCGATAATGTTGTTTCCAAAGATGCAATGTGACTCGATAGTAGTTAGTTTTGTCCGTCACAGAGTCTGAATGGCCACCTCACCCCCTTTTATACCCTGTGGGGTGTGGTCCAGTGACAGCTTAATCTCGGGCACGCCTTTTGTTCTGTTGTGCGCACTTATCTCTGTGACGCTGCCAAGGATCCAGCCAAGACTCATTGCCCTCATCACTGTCCACCTGTGGCTGTGTGGACGTGCTGGGCCCCGGCCCTATCTCTTGCCCTTCGGCGGACACCGAAGGCATTGCCAGAGAGGAGGGTCCTGGAGAGGGAGGCCTTGCCAACTCCTCTCCTTCACTCTTGGAGTCCTCTCCTGCCGATGACACAGGCTCCGGTAACGGAGCCACAACAAACGCCATCCTAAATTGTATTAACAGAGGGATACAATCAAGATCAAGGGAGGTACTAATACTATAAAGCTTTAGTACAGAGGTCTGCAACCTTAAACGAGCCATTTGAACTAGTTTCCCACAGAAAAGAAAACACCGGGAGCCATTCCCACCATGCCGATTGAGAAAGGACTCTCACTTCTCATTCCCTTTTGTTCTTCCCCACATTCAGCTGCGGGACCTGAGACATGAAAACGTCAACCCTTTCGTAGGCTTCTTCCATGACAGCGGGGTCCTGGCTATTGTCTCCGAGCACTGCACGCGAGGGAGTCTCGAGGACCTTCTCCGTAACGAGGACATGAAGCTGGACTGGATGTTCAAGTCGTCCTTGCTGCTGGATCTTATCAAGGTGCCCGGGAAAGAGCTCTCGCTATTTGTTCTGACTCGGCTCCCCAAACACGACGAACCCTCTGAAGTGAACTCAAAATGTTCCTTTATTAGGAGCGCCAGCAGCCCCAACAAAAGGTTTCTCTCTCACCGCAGGCTAACATATCCATCCGTCTGGGAGATGATATAGTTGTGTGCCACATTTATTCATCTCTGCCCCCTGCCTTTTATCCCCAGAGTGAGGGTGTGGCCTCGCTAGCAGCAATGGTTCTTCTGTCCCGAGGACCGGCCCGTAGATTTCCACTGTTCTCCTCTCCTCTGCCTTCTGTGCATCCACGCGTCAGGCACAGGACCCAGCTGTTACTCCTCCTCCTCATCAGCCACCTCCAGACTTGGGAGCTTTTGACTCTCCATCTGAGGGCTGACGGACGGCCCAGGCCCCACCTCTGTCTCTCTGTCCCGAGGACCGGCCCATAGATTTCCACTGTTCTCCTCTCCTCTGCCTTTTGTGCATCCACGCATCAGGCACTGGACCCATTGTTGAAAGTTACGATGGCACTGATAAAAAGGATTTATGACCATGTTTCACACTTATAACAACTGCAGCCTCCTTGTGGCCACGTGATCAAAGTTGAGACGCTCAGCAACTGACTCACATTTATGATGGTCACAGTGTCCCGGGGTCACATCATCCCCTTTTGCGACCTTCTGACAACGGGGAAGCCAGATTCACTTAACAGCCGTGTTACTCACTTTAACATTGGCAGCGATTCATTTAACAACCCTGGCGAGAAAGGTCGTAAAATGGGGCAAAACTCGCTTAGCAGATGTTTCCCTTAGCGACATAAATTTGGGGCTTCCTTGTGGCCGTACGTCGAGGACTAGCTGTAGTGACGACCTTCAGGGCTGTGAAATGCAAAAGGAAAGCTAAAAGATCATAAGCGAAATCGTGCTTTCGCTTCGCTTCGGGACTCCAATGGCCGGCGCTGATTGTGGTCGCTGAACGAGGACTCCCTGCATTGCGATGAGCCCAAGACCCACTCAACCTCTTCTTTTTCTCCCCCAGGGAATGAAGTATCTGCACCATCAGAAATTCCCGCACGGTCGGCTGAAGTCTCGGAATTGCGTGGTGGACGGCCGTTTCGTCCTGAAAGTCACGGATCACGGATACAACGAATTGTTGGAAGCTCAGGAGGTGGACCGAGAACCGATGAAGCCTGAGGGTCAGTAGAGGAAAAAATGGGGATGAGAAGGGAATTACACGGGCCGATCAAATGTCTCCAGCCGCTGGGTGAGATCATCCGTGGTTTTGGGGTGGAGTTCCATCAGTACGCTGATGATACTCAACTGTACATCTCCACCCCAGACCATCCCAACGATGCCTTGGAAGTGATGTCCCAGTGCCTGGAGGCCGTGCGGGTCTGGATGGGGAGAAACAGGCTTCGACTCAACCCTTCCAAGACCGAGTGGCTGTGGCTGCCGGCGTCCCGGTATAGCCAGCTGGCGCCATCGCTGGTTATTGGGGGCGAATCATTGGCCCCCACGGAAAGGGCTCGCAACTTGGGCGTCCTCCTGGACGCACGGCTGTCTTTAGAAGATCATATGACGGCCGTGGCCAGGGGGGCTTTCTATCAGGTTCACCTGATACGCCAGTTGCGCCCTTTTCTGGATCGGGACTACCTACGCACAGTCACTCAAGCACTCGTCACTTCTCATCTGGACTATTGTAACCCTCTCTACATGGGGCTCCCCTTGGGGTGCACCCGGAGGCTCCAACTGGTGCAGAATGCAGCCGCGCGGGGGATTATGGGAGCGACGGGGCGCTCCCACGTGACTCCTCTCCTGCGCGAGCTGCATTGGCTTCCGGTGGACTTCCGGGTGCGCTTCAAGGTGTTGGTGATCACCTTTAAAGCGCTCCATGGCTTAGGGCTGGGGTATTTATGGGACCGCCTTCTGCCACCAATTGCCTCCCACCGGCCGGTTTGCTCCCACAGAGAGGGCCTCCTCAGGGTGCCGTCGGCCGGACAATGTCGGCTGGCGACCCCCAGGGGGAGAGCCTTCTCTGTTGTGGCACCTACCCTCTGGAACGATCTACCCCCAGAGATACGAGTGATCTCCGACCTCCGGACTTTTCGTCGGGCCCTTGAAACCTATTTTTTTCAGTTAGCCAGGCTGTTCTGATTTTATGATGGGTTTTTAAAATTTGAATTTGGTTTTAAATTGAAATGTTTTAAATTATGGGCCAAATTATTTAATTATTTTAAATCGATTTTAACTTTTGTGTATAAAGTGTTTGACTTTGGCTGTTCACCGCCCTGAGTCCGAAAGGAGAAGGGTGGTATAGAAATCTGAAAAATAAATAAATAAATAAATAAATAAATAAATAAATAAATATATCGACTTACGACAGCTCATTGAGTGAGTGTTCAAAGTTGCAAAAAAAGACCGTTTTTTCAAACCTGCAATGCCCCCCCACCCCACACATTAGTCTGTGTGCAGCCCGACATGCAGCTAAACCCACCTATCTTCCAATAAAACAAACCGTGTGAGTAGATCTGGATCAGTGGTGGGTTGCTCCTGGTTCGCACCGGTTCGCAAGAACCGGTAGTAAAAATTTGTAGTAGTTCCGAGAACCGGTAATAACATTGGCTGGCCACGCCCCCAAACTGGTCCCCGGCCTGGTCGCTGCTCGCTTACCCTGCCCAACTCATCAGCTTTTTTTTTTTTAAACTCTTAAAAGCATTTTTTCTACAACCTCTTGGGCTGAAAAAATGCTTTTAAAAGTAAAAAAAAAAAAAAAAAGCCTCTGACGATCCTGCGGCTCAGCTGGGAACGTCAGAGGCTTTTCAAAGCATTTTTTCTACAACCTCTTCAGCCGAAGAGTTGGTAAAAAAAAATGCTTTGAAAAGCCTCTGACGATCCCAGCTGAGTTGCCTGATCGGCAGAGGCTTTTCAAAGCATTGTTTTCTGCAACCTCTTCAGCTGAGGGGGCCGAAGAGCCTTGGTGGCGCAGCGGACTAAAGTGCTGTTAAAGTAGCACTTAGCTGCCAGCTGCCTGCAATTACTGCGAGTTCAAATCTCACCAGGCTCAAGGTTGACTCAGCCTTCCATCCTTCCGAGGTAGGTAAAACGAGGACCCAGATTGTGGGGGCAATAAGATGACTTTGTATAAAAAAGAACACCGCTTGGGGGGGGGGCAAAAAGCCCTACTAAGCAGGTATATACAAAAGGATGAAGGCTGTTGCTTAACGCATTTTTTTTTTTTTTTTGTTAATTTGATTTATATGCCGCCCTTCTCCGAAGACTCAGGGCGGCTTACAATGTGCTAAGCAATAGCCTTCATCCTTTTGTATATTTATACAAAGTCAGCTTATTGCCCCCACAACTGGGTCCTCAATTTACCTACCTTAGAAAGGATGGAAGGCTGAGTCAACCTTGAGCCTTGGCGAGATTCGAACCCTGCAGTAATTGCAGGCAGCTGGTCTTAATAACCAGCTTAATAACAGGGTGCCTTAAACCCCTGTACTACCAAGGCATTGTAAGCCGCCCTGAGTCTCCGGAGAAGGGCGGCATATAAATCGAACCAATAAACAATAAATAAATAAATTTTCTGCAATCTCTTCAGCTGAAGAGGTGGTTTAAAAAAAATGCTTGGAAAAGCCTCTGACACTCCCAGCTGAGTTGCCTGATCGGCAGAGGTTTTTCAAAGCATTTTTTTCTGCAACCTCTTAATGTTGTAGAAAAAATGCTTTTAAAAGTAAAAAAAAAAAAAAAAAAGTTGGCCACGCCCACCCAATCACATTAACCCCCACCAAGCCACGCCCACAAAATAAGCCACACCCACAGAACCGGTAGTAAAAAAATTTTAGAACCCACCCCTGATCTGGATACTTTATTCAAAGAACAGGATATGGTGAAACGGGGGAAAACAGGGATACATACAACGAGAACCAAACACCAGATAGATAGTATTGAGTTCTTGCTAAACACCACAATTTAAATCTCACCAGCGATGCTCGGTGTATGGGATGTGGGTTTGTCCTTGGATGACCATGTGCCACAGATTAAGATGGATGCTTCCTTGTGCTCCTGCCTTCTCGAGCGTTGCCTTAAGTCAGCTCCGCCAGCTGATTATCGGGCTTTCCGCGCCCACCGGAAATCAGGAAACGGGCTGCTTTCGGCCTCCGAGTGGAGTGGGGAAGGCCGTTTTTGCCCTCCGCAGATTCCTAGAAAGCCTCTGGAGCCTGGGGAGGGCGAAAAACTGGTCTTCCAGTCCCACCGGAAGTTGGGGAAACAGGCCATTTCCGGTCTCCGGAGGGCCTTGGGGGAGGGGGGAGGCCATTTTCACCCTCCGCAGGCTCCTAAAAAGCCTCTGGAGCCTGGGGAGGGCGAAAAAACGGGCCTACCAGCCCCACTGTGCCATCACATGCCAAAAGTAGGGGGGGGGGCCCACATGCGCATGCGTGGGGGGGTATTTCAGAATGCATTGAATTATGGGTGTGCGCACATGCGACCTCCCCCCGATGGTCCCCTCACTTTTGAGTTTGAGTTTGAGTTTATTTAGATTTATATCCCGCCCTACTCCCGAAGGACTCAGGGCGGTGAACAGCCATAGATAAAACAGATACGATATAAAATTTAAAAAAAAAAACAATTTAAAAAACATATTAAATAAATTTGGCCCATACGAATTAAAAACACCCCTATTTTTAAAAACAAATTCGAATTCAAATTCAACAATTGAAAAGAGTTAGGTCGGCCCCGCTTGTTGGAATAAAAAAGTCTTGAGGGCGCGACAGAAGGTGCGCAGATCCGGAATCCTCCGTATCTCCGGGGGGAGCTCGTTCCAGATAGTAGGTGCCCCCACAGAGAAGGCTCTCCCCCTGGGGCCCGCCAGTCGACATTGTTTGGCCGACGGCACCCGGAGGAGCCCCTCTCTATGAGAGCGTACCAGCCGGTGGGAGGCTATTGGTGGTAGCAGGCGGTCCCGTAGATAACCAGATCCTGAGCCATGGAGCGCTCTAAAGGTGATAACCAAAACCTTGAAGTGCACTCAGAAGACCACCGGGAGCCAGTGCAGCTCGCGCAGGAGAGGTGTTACGTGGGAACGCCATGTTGCTCCCATAACCACCCGCGCGGCCGCATTCTGGACCAGCTGGAGCCTCCGGGTGCTCCTCAAGGGGAGCCCCATGTAGAGAGCATTGCAGTAGTCCAGGCGGATGACTTTGGCACGCAACCGCAAAAAGGTTAGCCATCCCTGATCTAGTCCAACCCCCCAATTTATTCCACCAGACCGTTTCTGGACCGCCCCAGAAATGTTGAGGAATCCGGCGCTGGAACGGAAAGGCAGCCTCTGGGGCGACATTTACAGTCTTTCCATCGTCATTCAAGAAGTCATCTGCCGCGATGCGCCTTATTGTATGCTGGATATGAGCGCCGAAGGTACCTAAGGGGGGGGGGGAGCGATGAAGAGAAGGGCGGGGGTGGATTGTCCTCTCCTTGCCAGGGTTCAGGGGCTGGAAGTCAGAAGACCTTGAGCCAGTGGTGAAATCTAAAATTTGTTACTACCGGTTCTGTGGGCGTGGCTTGGTGGTGGTGGGGGTAATGGGACTGGGTGGGCGTGGCCAATTTTTTTTTTTTTACTTTTAAAACCATTTTTTCTACAACCTCTTCGGCGAAGAGAATCAGCTGGGTGACTGTCAACCAATCAGCAGGAGGTTGTGGGTACTAGTCCCGTCTTAGGCATGAGAGTCAGCTGGGTGACTGGGATAATCACCAGGAGACGGGGAGTTGTAGTCCTGCCTTAGGCATGAGAATCAGCTGGGTGACTGTCAACCAATCAGCAGGAGGTTGTGGGTACTAGTCCCGTCTTAGGCATGAGAGTCAGCTGGGTGACTGGGATAATCACCAGGAGACGGGGAGTTGTAGTCCTGCCTTAGGCATGAGAATCAGCTGGGTGACTGTCAACCAATCAGCAGGAGGTTGTGGGTACTAGTCCCGTCTTAGGCATGAGAGTCAGCTGGGTGACTGGGATAATCACCAGGAGACGGGGAGTTGTAGTCCTGCCTTAGGCATGAGAGTCAGCTGGGTGAGTGTCCACCAATCAGCAGGAGGTTGTGGGTACTAGTCCCGTCTTAGGCATGAGAGTCAGCTGGGTGACTGGGATAATCACCAGGAGACGGGGAGTTGTAGTCCTGCCTTAGGCATGAGAATCAGCTGGGTGACTGTCAACCAATCAGCAGGAGGTTGTGGGTACTAGTCCCGTCTTAGGCATGAGAGTCAGCTGGGTGACTTTGGGCTAATCACCAGGAGACGGGGAGTTGTAGTCCTGCCTTAGGCATGAGAGTCAGCTGGGTGACTTTCAACCAATCAGCAAGAGGTTGCGGGCACTAGTCCCGTCTTAGGCATGAGAGTCAGCTGGGTGACTAATCACCAGGAGACTGGGAGTTGTAGTCCTGCCTTAGGCGCAAAAGCTGGCTGGGTAACTTTGGGCCAATCACCCGGACCTGTGGGACTTATAACCATCACAGCACCCCGACAGTCACACAATTTGTGTGCGCGGCAACCATTGTGTTGTATTTATGACGGTTGCAGTGTCCTGGGGTCATGTGATCACCCTTGGTTCACTTCCCAGCCAGCTTCCGACAAGCCAAATTAACGGGAGAAGCTGGACTCACTTAACAACTGTGTACTTCACTTAACAACCCTGGCCCAAAAGGGTAGTAAAATCTGGCATCCCGTCCCCATGATAGTCATAATTCAGGAGTGGTGCAGTGGCCTAGTGGTGGAGCTCTGGCCTCACAATCAGGAGGCCGTGAGTTCGATCCTAAGTAGAGGCAGATATTTCTCTCTCTGGGCACAATGAGAATATATCTACTGAACAAAACTCCGCCTTGGCGACAGGAAAGGCATCCGGCCAGTAAAACACACTCTGCTAGCTCCATTCAGTTGCCCAGACTCCACCCCGCAAGGGATTATGAGTGTCATTAAATGATGATAGTCATAATTCAAGGACTAACTTGATAGCGATATTATATTTCTTCACAATTCCTAGTGCGAGTCGGGATATTTCTTGGGTGGGGTCTCCAGATGGCGATGGGATTTCTTCTGAGTACGCCTGGACGGGAGCCAACGTGAACATTTTGTCTTTGTCCAAGCAGAGATCATCAAGAAGGTGGAGAAACCCCCTCCTCTTTGCCGCCCGTCTGTCTCCATAGACCAAGCGCCGATAGAGTGCATCCAGCTAATGAAGGAATGCTGGAGCGAACAACCGGACAGGAGACCCAATATCAATCAAGTCTTTGATCAGGTGACGTGAAACCAGGAATGGTGGCTAGAAGGGGAAGGAGTCAGAATACAGACTAACAAGAGTTGGAAGGGACCTCAGAGGTCTTCTAGTCGGACCTCCCGAGCTCAGGGAGGAGACCCTATAACAGTGATGGCTAACCTATTTTGCCATTGCGTGCCAGGAAGGGGTGGGGCAGGGGAGGTTTGCGCACGTGCGTGCCCACACCCATAATTCTATGCGCCCCACCCTGCGCATGTGCACCAACCCCCCCCCTTGCTCCTGGCCTGTTTTTCTTTGTCACCTGGCTCCAGATCCTCTCTATGCATCTGGGGAGGGCGAAAACAGCCTTCCCCACCTACCCCCAGGCCCTCCGGAGGCAGAAAACAGCCTGTTTCTCTACTTCTGGTGGGCCCAAAAGGCCTGAAAATCAGGTGGCCGGCACGCACATGCGCGCCAGAGCTGAGCTGGCGTGCCCACTGATATGGCTACGCGTGCCACCTGTGGCACACGTGCCACAGGTTCGCCATCATGGTCCTATAACATTCCAGACAAATGATTATCCAATCTCTTCTTTAAAAACGCCAGTGATGGAGCACCCACAATTTCTGGTGGCAAGTTGTTCCACTGGTTAATTGTTCTCACTGTTAGGAAATGTGTCCTTAGTTCTAGGTTGAATGTCTCCTTGATTACCGCATTTTTCGGAGTATAAAACGCTCCGGATTATAAAACGCACCTACCTTTTTTGGGGAGGAAAACAAGAAAAAAAAAAATCTGCCTCTGGCTCTGCCTCCCAGCAATTTTCCTCCTTGCAGCAAACAGCCTGCTTTAGTTTCATTTTCATTTTCAGCACAGCCTGATTAGCACAAGAAAAAAAAAATCGGCCTCCCAGAAATTTGCCTCCTTGCAGCAAACAGCGGAGGCCCGCGTGGCAGTAAGCAATGGCAATCCCTGCAGCCTGAAACAGCTGACGGTCGGGAGGCCGATCCAACCGACAATCAGCTGCTTGTGCTAATCAGGCTGTGCCGAAGTTGAAATGGGCTGTTTGCTGTTTGCTGCAAGGAGGTAAATTGCTGGGAGGCAGAGGCGAAAGGGTGGGGGCCAGTGGGTGGGCGGAGCTATATTTGGTGTATAAGACGCACCCAAATTTTCACCCTCTTTTAGGGGAGGGGAAGTGCATCTTATATTCTGAAAAATACGGTAATTTCCATCTGTTGCTTCTTGTCCTGCCTTCAGGTGCTTTGGAGAATAGCTTGACTCCCTCTTCTCTGAGACCATCCCTCCAATATTAAATATCTAATATACAGTACATTTATTTAATTTCTAAATATCTCTATATCATCTATTTATCATCTATCTATCATCTATCTATCTATCTATCTATCTATCTATCTATCTATCTATCTATCTATCTATCTATCTATCATCTCTCTCTCTCTATCCATAATCTCTCTCCCTCCCTCTCTCTCTCTATCATCTATGTATCTATCATCTATCTATCTATCTATCTATCTATCTATCTATCTATCTATCTATCTATCTATCTATCTATCCATCCATAATCTCTCTCCCTCCCTCTCTCTCTCTATCATCTATGTATCTATCATCTATGTATCTATCTATCTATCTATCTATCTATCTATCTATCTATCTATCTATCTATCATCTCTCTCTCTATCCAAAATCTCTCTCCCTCCCTCTCTCTCTCTATCATCTATGTATCTATCATCTATCTATCTATCTATCTATCTATCTTTATCTATCTATCTATCTATCTATCTATCTATCTATCTATCTATCTATCATCTCTCTCTCTATCCATAATCTCTCTCTCTCTCTCTCTCTCTCTCTCTCTCTCTATCTATCTATCTATCTATCTATCATCTATCTATATCATCTATCTATCATCTATCTATCTATCTATATCATCTATCTATCATCTATCTATCTATATCATCTATCTATCTATCTATCTATCTATCTATCATCTATCTATCATCTCTCTCTCTCTCTCTCTTATCTCTCTCTCTCTCATCTATCTATCTATCTATCTATCTATCTATCTATCTATCTATCTATCTATATCATCTCTCTCTCTCTCTCTTTCTTCTACACTATCATCTACTTGTCTAATTTAATGAAAAGGAGGACTAGGGGTGACATGACAGCAGTCTTCCAATATTTGAGGGGCTGTTACCGAGAAGAGGGGGGTCCACTATTCTCCAAAGCACCAGACGGCAGGACAAGAAGCAACGGATACAAACTCATCAAGGAGGGAACCAATTTAGAACTGAGGAGAAATTTCCTGACAGTGACGACAATTAACCAGTGGAACCGCTTGCCACCAGAAGTTATGGGTACTCCAACACTGGAGGTTTTCAAGAAGAGACTAGACAGCCATTTGTCTGAAATGGTCTAGATCCTCCTGCTTGAGCTGGGGGTTGGACTAGAAGACCTCCAAGGTCCCTTCCGTCTCTGTTATTCTGTTGCTATCTAATCTGCCTTTAATCTATTCAAAATTTCGTACGTGCATAATTGAATATCGAGATATAAAAGCAGGGTTGGCTTCTAGACCTCTTTCTGTTCTTCTCCCACAGTTTAAAAGCATCAACAAAGGAAGGAAAACCAACATCATCGACTCCATGTTACGTATGTTGGAACAATATTCCAGCAATTTGGAAGACCTGATCCGGGAAAGGACCGAAGAGCTGGAAGTCGAGAAGCAGAAGACCGACAGATTGTTAACGCAGATGCTGCCCCCGTGAGTCTCTCTCGAAACCCAAAAGACCTTCAGCCGGGAGGGTGGAGACCAAATGCGGATCGCAGGATTTTCATAATTCCACGCACCCAGAATTGCCCAGGTTCCGTTGAAGTCGTTCAGCCAAACTCTTTGCTCAGAGTAGGAATCCGAACTAAACTAGATGTCAACACTTCAACCTGCATTTACTCTAGTGCTGACATAAGAAGGGAAGCGGAGGCGGCTGGAAAGGGACGTTTGACTTTTCACCTACTTATTTTCCCTGGAGATAATATCCCCTAGGAGATGAGATGGGAGGGGGGAAATTCCTTTGAGCTGGAGCGGTAGATTAGGGGTAGAATGCCTTGGAAGATGGCCAATGAATGCAGGGGAGTGGGGAACGGAAAGGGAGGGTTTTGGGGCTGGAAGTCAGTGTTGGCTTCGTTTGGAGTCAGGTTAGAATGTCGTGCTTAATAAATAGGAGTTTTTCTTCAAAGACTTTGTTTGAAATGCAATTTATTTGAGACGACCTCGAAACCTGACACTAGAAAGGGGTCGATGCTCTATGGCAGGAGTGTCAAACTAGATTGCTTCGAGTGCCGGATCAGCATTGTAGTTCTCCTCTGCGGGTTGGTGGGTCGGGGGGGCAGGGGGGAGGGAGGGATGCCTCCCGTAGCACCTTGCTGGCCAAAATGGGGCACAGGGAGTCCGCATGCTGCCCCCTGTGCGTTGTTTTCACCCTCCATGGTCTCCTGCAGCACTCTGCTGGCCATTTTTGGGCCTGTTTTCAGCACATTTTTCGGGCCCGTTTTTGGCTCATTTTTCAGTTCGTTTTCGACCCATTTTTCGGCTCGTTTTCAGCCGGCCGAGTGCTGCAGGGGGCATTCCCTGTCCACACCGGCCTGTGCCCCCTTTCTTCACCGACCCTACAGGTCAGCTATGGTCCCCTAAGGACCCCCAAAACAGCTGAGATATCGGCACTCACTCCGGAGCCCCGAAGTTTGTGTTGTTCCACCGAGTTGCAGGCCACGCCCCCCTCCATGGAGGGTGAAAATGAGGCGCAGGGGGCCACACGTAGCCCATTTTAGCCTCCAGAGACCCCGCAGGCTGGTCCTTTGATATTTCCAGGCCAGCTCTACGGGCCGGATTTAAACACCCCGCAGGCCGGATCTTTTAACTGAACTTTTAACTGAACTTTTAACATCTTTTAACTTATTTTTTAACTTAACTCGTTAAATTCAACTTAATTTAACAACTTTTAACTTAACTTTTAACTTAACTTTTAACTGAACTGAACTGAACTGAACTGAACTGAACTGAACTGAACTGAACTGAACTGAACTGAACTTAACTTAACTTAACTTAACTTAACTTAACTTAACTTAACTTAACTTAACTTAACTTAACTTAACTTAACTTAACGTTAATCTATTGGAAGATGCAATCAATTAAGAATTCCTCTAATCAAGCAATTTTGGAAGCTGCTAGGTTGCCAGCGTGCAATATTTTTTTGCAAAATTGCCTAACGTTTATTTGGCGTTTTTCAAGGCTGATCCGCGGCCTCAAACTGACCTCTCGGCTTGCAATCTCTACAGTTCTGTGGCCGAGGCCCTGAAGACGGGGGCGCCAGTGGAACCCGAATATTTCGAAGAGGTGACCTTATATTTCAGCGACATCGTGGGCTTCACCACCATCTCAGCCATGAGCGACCCCATTGAGGTGGTTGACCTGCTCAACGATCTGTACACCCTCTTCGACGCCATCATCGGCTCCCATGACGTGTATAAGGTGAAGGCAGATCAGCCATCTTTGTTATGGGTTACAAATGAAGGCGGAGCTAATGTTGCAGGATCCAATCTGGGTCGGTTGCCGGGACCGGAGGTTTTGTCTTTTGAGCTTTCTGACTCGTGCTGGAGCCCATCTTCAGGGAACTTCTCTCTGACGAATTGTGTGCTCGGGGGTATTCTGTGTGTGGTATTTATATGGGGTCGGGTTGGCTCCTTAGCAGCGGTGGGTTTCACATTTTGCTGTTACCAGTTGTGCCCGGCCTCAGAACTATTCCTAAATAGGACAGTATAGAGCTGGGGTGGGGGGCAGGTGGACGGGCCTACCCACGATATCTGCTATTGGTTCACCCAAACCAGTACGAACCGGCTGAATACCACCTCTGCTCTTAAGTTGTCGATTGGTTTGCTGATGGCTGGCTATTAAGTCGTTGGCTATTGTTTCCTTGTGCGGCCAATCCCTCACCTCCTAAGTTCTTGATAGGCTGGTGGTAAATCAACACGTACGTTGACCGACGAGGGGCCCATTTCTCAGGTTTCAATCACGTCCCTGGCTGTTTTTGTCCCTGGTCATCCAACAATCTTAGTAGCTGGAAAATGTATGAATGTATCGCCTTGCTCGTTGCAATGTGATAGCTTGGTGGAGGCAGGGATGGGCAGGGAACAGAATACCAGAGTACCAGATGGCCTTGATGCTTGATGTCATCAAACAAGGATCATATTCTCTGGCTGTTGGCTTTTCAGCGAGTTGACGAATCTTGGAAGCAAAGATGTAGGCTTGGGGAGCTAGATTTCTACAAAATAGGAGGACCTTAGGGGGGGAAAATGGTCTGGGGTGCATACCACCTTGATCATTTCTGTTTGAGCACCTCTCTTCTTTTAGATTCGAACTCTGCCAGGGTGAGAGATTAGCAGAGGTTGATCGAGAACTGGGAGGAATATTCGATTTAAAGAACCAATGGGGAAAAGTGGAGAGAAGAGCAACCAAGATGATGAGGGGGCTGGAGGCCGAAACATATGACGAACGATTGCAGGAACTGGGTCTGTCCAGTTTAATGAAAAGAAGGACTAGGGGAGACACGATAGCGGTGTTCCAGTATTTGAGGGGCCTCCACAAAGAAGAGGGGGTCCACCTATTCTCCAAAGCACCTTAAGGCAGGACAAGTAATGGATGGAAACTCATCAAGGAGAGAAGCAATCTAGAACTAAGGAGGAATTTCCTGACAATGAGAACAATTAACCAGTGGAACGACTTGCCACCAGAAGTTGTGGGTACTCCATCACTGGAGGTTTTTAAGAAGAGATTAGAAAGCCAATTGTCCAGAATGGTATAGGGTCTCTTTGGGTCGGGGTTGGACTAGAAAACCTCCGAGGTCCCTTTCCTCTTATTCTGTTAAGAGGAGAATTTATTTGGAGATTAGGTCATAAAGAGTAGCTCTGTTCTGGCTACAACAAACTCAGGAAGAAATGATTCAATGTTCAAAGAGACTCCGCTTTGAACTCATGGATAAATGACTTACTGATGCATTTTCCCTAAAGTCACTACTTCACTCTTCCCACCTCACTTCTGGAGCTAAGCCAAGTCCCCCTTTCCTGAGACCTTTCGGCTGTTTTCACCGCTCCTTTTCCGATTGACAGGTGGAGACCATTGGCGACGCCTACATGGTAGCTTCTGGGCTGCCGAAACGGAACGGGAAACGACACGCGGGTGAGATCGCCAACATGTCCCTCGATATCCTCAGTGCGGTTGGCTCTTTTAAGATGCGTCATATGCCAGAAGTACCCGTCCGGATACGCATCGGCCTGCACTCCGGTAGGTCATCAGCGACAAGGTGAAGGGCGTCCTTTTTCGGTGCCTCTCGGCCTTTCCCTTCCTTAAAAATAAGACGTGTGCCGAAAAGCGGTTGAAACCTGCTCCTGACGTTTAAGAACTGAATTTGTCTGATGTCGTTGACAGGGCCCTGCGTGGCTGGCGTGGTGGGACTAACGATGCCACGCTACTGTCTCTTCGGGGACACGGTCAACACTGCCTCGCGGATGGAGTCCACTGGCCTTCGTGAGTAATGCATCCTTGTGTTGTGGCTTGTCAGCCATCAGCCCCTCCAGCAGCCAAATTAGAGGAGGAGAAGGAGTCAGGGCCAGCATCAAGGCAACCTTATAGCTCCAAGGGGGAAGAGGGACTGGAGTTGGCAGAGAGAGAGAGATGCGGAGCCTGGGCCATCCATCAGCCCTCAGATGGAAAGTCAACAG
Organism: Pituophis catenifer annectens; assembly: GCF_029215685.1. Taxonomy (NCBI): domain Eukaryota; kingdom Metazoa; phylum Chordata; class Lepidosauria; order Squamata; family Colubridae; genus Pituophis; species Pituophis catenifer. The sequence goes on from NW_027256895.1 coordinate 2,776,426, forward strand.
CCCAAGGTCTGGAGGTGGCTGATGAGGAAGAGGAGGAACAGCTGGGTCCTGTGCCTGATGCGCGTATGCACAGAAGGCAGAGGAGAGGAGAGCAGTGGAAATGTATGGGCCGGTCCTCGGGACGGAAGAGCCACCACTGCTAGCGAAGCCCCACCCTAGCTCTGGGGATAAAAGACAGGCGGCGGAGATGAATAGATGTGGCAGACAACTATTTGTCTCCCGGCCAGACAGACTTGTTAGCCTGCGCTGAAAGAGAAACTGGCACTCCTAATAACGGAATCTTTGAGTTAAACTTCAGAGGTTTTGTCGTGTTTGGGGAGCTGGGTCAGAACTCCTTGGGTTGGAAGGAGCTCCAGTGGCCAAGTGTCAAGTGGGAAAACCCACCTTAGGGAACATGAGTGAGTGAATTTTGCAAATCCAGATACAATCTTCTGCCTTGGACAACACAGTTTCTTTGTCTGCAGAGAGAGAGAGAGTTGTAGATTGTCGTCTTCTTTGCTTCTCAACCAGGGAATGTGCCCTCTTGTGTTTACTTAATGAGTCCAGACTAATTCCCTGCTTGATCTCTCCTCCTGACTGGCTCGCCAACACTCCTGGAGGAGAAGCAAAGAATACGACGATCTACAACTTTCTCTCTCTGCGGACAAACAAACTGTGTTGTCCAAAGCAGGGAATTAGCCCTCTTGTGTTTATATTCTGACCTGCCTCCCAAACACAACAAAATTAGTTAAATTAATGATTCTTTTATTAAAAAGTCTCTCTCTCTCATACAGCAGGTTAACAAATCTGTCCAGCAGGGAGACAAATAGTTGTCTGCCACACATATTCATCTCCGCCCTCTACCTCTTATCCCCAGAGCTAGAGTGGGGTTTCGCTAGCAGCGGTGGCTCTTCTGTCCCGAGGACCGGCCCATAGATTTCCACTGCTCTCCTCTCTTCTGTCTTCTGTGCACCAGTGCATCAGGCACAGGACCCAGCTGTTCCTCCTCTTCTTCATCAGCCACCTCCAGACTTGGGGGCTGTTGACTCTCCATCTGTGGGCTGACGGACGGCCCAGGCTCTGTCTCTCTCTCTCTCTCCCTCCATCTCTCTCTCTCTCTCTCTCTCTCTCTCTCCCTCCCTCCCCTCTCTCTCTGCAAGCCCCATTCCCTCTTCCCCCTCGGAGCTCTCAGGTTGCCTTGAGGCTGACACTGACCCCCATGCCTCCTCGTCCTCCTCTGATTTGGCTGCTGGAGGGGCCGGCGGCCGACAGTTTACTTAATGAATCCAGACTAATTCCCTGCTTGATCTCTCCTCCTGAACCCCTTCCGAATGCCTTTGAGTCTTATTATAGGAAGCTCGCTTCCTGTTGTTATTTAGGAGACTGCTAATAAGCGCTATGTGCTTAGAGCTCAAAGCATCGTTAGAGACCCCACGCACCCCTTTATGGTCTGTTTCTGTTGTTCCCCCTTGGAGGGGTTTTCGAAGTATTTCTAGCAGGACTATCAGATTCTGTAACATCTGGGTAACCCGCAAGATTCGTTTTTCTCACCCTGGACACGGATCAGTAGTGGGTTGCTACCCGGCTCACCCCGGTTCAGGAGAACCGGTAGCAGCGGAGGCGGGAAGCTCTGCCCACCCACCCGGATGTCATCAAATATGCTCTGCGTTTGCGCAGATGTGGCGCACGCATGAGCGAAACAGTAGCAAAGATAAGTGAAACCCACCACTGACATGAATACATCCGAATTAGACTGTGTTGTTTCTCTGGGCCATACAATATATGTGGGTATATGCATAGTTTTGTATTTATTTATTTATTTGTTTGTTTATTTATTTATTTATTTATTTGTTTGTGTTTATTTAGCATATATCGGAGGCAACGCCCGATCTTCGGAATTTGTTTTTTTTTACTTTTTAAGCATTTTTAACTACTGGTTCTGGAGAACCGGTAGTAAAAAAAAATGCTAAAAAAGTTTTTTAAAAAGTTCCATCGCGCGTCACTCAGCTGATCGTCGGAACTTTTTTTTTTGTACATTTTTTTTTACTACCGGTTCGGCGAACCAGTAGCCTTTTCTATTACCAGTTCTGACGAATCGGACCGAACCGGGAGCATTTCGCCCCTGGTTATGATGTGCTTCACTCTGTGTGTTTCCAAGGATGCGTTGGTGTTGTGTCGTTTTTGCAGCTTATCGCATCCACGTCAACCTGCGGACCGTGGAGATCCTGCACGCCCTCAAAGAAGGTTACAAGCTCGACTTACGAGGGAAAACCGAGCTGAAGGTATCGCAAAATTGTATTCGAAAGGGAGTGCGGTTTGCACTGTTTATATGCTAGTGCATTGCCCTATCAGTGTTGGTGGAAATGGTCTTGGAGATTCCTAGATTAGGCTGTCAAACACCCAAGTTTAACTCTAGGCCAAGCCATAAACAACACCCCAGTTAAGGAACCACCACCTCAGACAATCAATGAAACAATAAACGACGACCTATTCAGGGGACCGTCAAGAACGCTCCCTAAATAGAGAGTAAACCCTACTCCTTTCTAGCTCTGATGAAGTTCTCTAGTTGGGTCATGAAATGTCTGCAAGACAAAGATCAATTTCAAAGTCCACCAAGCACTCCACAGTCGTCGTCCTCCTCGTCCTCGTCCTCCTCCTCCTCTCTGCAAACTCCACTCTCTCCTAGTATTGATAGTGTTACCTAGATGGGTCACGAAACGTCAGCAAGGAAACCGCCAAACTCAGAGAGCACCAAGGACCCCACAGTCGTCGTCGTCCTCCTCCTCCTCCTCCTCCTCCTTTTCCTCCTCCTCCTCCTCTTCACAAGCCCCACTCCCTTCTAGCACTGATGATGTTACCTAATTGGGTCATGAAATGTCTGCAAGAAAATAAGCAAGCTCAGAGACCACCAAGGACCCCACGGTCTTGTTCCTCCTCCTCCTCCTCCTCCTCCTCCTCCTCCTCCTCCTCCTCCTCCTCCTCCTCCTCCTCCTCCTCCTCCTCCTCCTCCCTACAAACCTCCCTCTTTTCTAGCACTGATGATGTTATCTAGCTGGGTCAGGAAACGCCTGCATAAAATAACCAAGCTCAAAGAGGACCAAGGATCCTACAGTCCTCCTCCTCCTCCTCCTCCTCCTCCTCCTCCTCCTCCTCCTCCTCCTCCTCCTCCTCCTCCTCCTCCTCCTCCTCCTCCTCCTCCTCCTCTCCACAACCCACATTCCCTTCTAGCACTGATGATGTTACCTAGTTGGGTCATGAAACGTCTGCAAGAAAATAAGCAAGCTCTGAGATCGCCAAGGACCCCACAGTCCTCCTCCCCCCCTCCTCCTCTTCTTCCTCTCCTTCCTCCTCCTCCTCCTCCTCCTGCAAACCGCACTCCCTTCCAGCACTGATGATGTTATCTAGCTGGGTCATGAAACGTCTGTAAGAACCGCCCCCCCCCCCCAGCTCAGAGAGCGTTAAAGACCCCACAGTTCAACCCTTTGCTGCAAATATCTTCTTCTACTGGTAGTAAGGAACAAAAAATTTAAGGAAAGGGCCTGCAAACCTGTAGGCGAACTTTTGAGAAACGACTCAAAGTGAAATTACAAGACGTTGCTGAAACAGGGGGAAACCAATGAAATTAGGGGGGAAAAAAATCAGCCATGTTTCATTTTACCTTACTCTTTAATATATCTTCATAAACGACTTAGATGAGGGAGTAGAAGGGGAACTCACCAAATTTGCAGATGGTGCTAAGGTGGCAGGAATAGCCAACATCCTAGAACCGTGATGGCGAACCTATGGCACGCGTGCCACCTGTGACACGCAGAGCCATATCAGTGGGCACGTGAGGATTACCCTAGCTGAGCTCCAGTGCTGGCCAGCTGGTTTTTGGGCCTTCTGGGCCCACCGGAAGTTAGGAAACAAGCCATTTCCGGCCTCCGGGGTGGATTGGGGAAGGCTGTTTTTGCCCTCCCCAGGCTCCTAGAAAGACTCTGGAGCCTGGGGAGGGTGAGAAACGGGCCCACTGTGCCATCACGTGCCAAAAGTAGGGGGAGCGCAGAGGGGGGCTGTTGCATGTGCGGGGGACAGGGCGTGTTGAAGTTCAGGTGTGGGAATGCAAGCGTGTGACCCTCCCCCGTGCGACCCCCGCTTTTGGCACGCGATGGCAAAAAGGTTAGCCATCACTGTCCTAGAAGATAGGCTCAAGATCCAGATGGATTTTGACAGATTTGAACCCTGGGCCTTTTCTAACAAAATGAAATTCAATGTAGAGAAAAGTAAAGTCTTACATTTAGGTAAGAAAAACCAAAAGCACACATATAAACTGGGGGAAACCAGGCTTAATAGCGGTCACTGTTTGTTTGTTTTATTGTTTTGTTTTATTAGATTTATATACCGCCCTACTCCCGAAGGACTCAGGGCGGTGAACGGGCACAAAATAAAATACATAGATACAAAAGTTAAAAAACATAATTAAAACCAAATTAAATAATTTAGCCCGAGACAATTAAAAATCCCAATAATTTAAAACAGATTAAAATTTCAATTTAAAAGAATTTGAAAACAGGGGAGAAAATTAGGCCAGGCCGGCTTGCTGGAATAGGAGAGTCTTAAGAGCACGGCGGAAAGTGCGCAGATCCGGGATCCTCCGTATCTCCGGGGGGAGCTCGTTCCAGATAGTAGGTGCCCCCACAGAGAAGGCCCTCCCCCTGGGGGCCGCCAGTCGACATTGTTTAGCTGACGGCACCCGGAGGAGCCCCTCTCTATGAGAGCGTACCGGCCGGTGGGAGGCTGCTTGTGGTAGTAGGCGGTCCCGTAAATAACCAGGTCCTAAGCCATGGAGCGCTCTAAAGGTGGTGACCAAAACCTTGAAGCGCACCCGGAACACCACCGGGAGCCAGTGCAGCTCACGCAGGAGAAGTGTCACACGGGAGCGCCATGTTGCTCCCATAACCACCCGCGCGGCCGCACTCTGCGCCAATTGGAGCGTCCGGGTGCTCCTCAAGGGGAGCCCCATGTAGAGAGCATTACAGTAGTGAGAGGGATCTTGGAGTTTTAGTGGACAACCAGCTAAATATGAGTCAGCCGTGTGCGACAGCAGCCAAAAAAGCCAATGTAATCCTAAATTGCATTAACAGAGGGATATAATCAAGATCAAGGGAGGTACTAATACCACTCTCTAAAGCCTTAGTAAGATCACACCTAGAGTCCTGCATCCAGTTTTGGTCACCACACTATACAGAAGATGTGGAGACTCTAGAAAAAGTGCAGAGAAGAGCAACCAGGATAATGAGAGGACCGGAGACTAAAACATACGATGAACGGTTGCAGGAACTGGGCATGGCTAGTCTAGTGAAGAGAAGGACCGGGGGAGACAGGATATCCAACTTCCAATATTTGGGGGGGCTGCCCCAGAGAGGAGGAAGGAGGTCAAGCTATTTTCCAAGCCACCTGAAGGCCAGACAAGGAATAACGGATGGAAACTGACCAAGGAGAGATTCAACCTAGAAATGAGGAGGAACTTTCTGACAGTGAAAACAACAATCGAGCAATGGAACAGAAGTTGCCTTCAGAAGTTATGGGAAGCTTCATCCCTGGTGGCTTTCAAGAAGAGACCGGACTGCTATTTGTCAGAAATGGTGTAGGGTCTCCTGCTTGAGTGGGGGGTTGGACTAGATGACCCACAAGGTCCCTTCCAACTCTCTTAATCTGTTACAACCTCAGGATGGGGAGAAACAGGCTCAGGCTCAACCCATCCAAGACCGAGTGGCTGTGGTTTCCGACGTCCCGATATAGTCAGTTGGCGCCATTGCTGACTATTGGGGGCGAATCATTGGCCCCCACGGAAAGTGCTCGCAATTTGGGCATCCTCCTGGATTCACGGCTGTCTTTAGAAGAGCACTTGACAGCCGTGACCGGGAGGTTTTTTCATCAGGTTCGCCTGATCCGCCAATTGCGTCCCTTTCTAGATCGGGACTCTCTACACACAGTCACTCATGCCCTTGTCACCTCTCGTCTGGACTATTGTAACGCTCTCTACATGGGGCTCCCTTTGAGGTGCACTCAGAGGCTCCAACTGGCACAGAGTACGGCCGCGTGGGTGGTTATGGGAGCGACATGGAGTTCCCATGTAACACCTCTCCTGCGCGAGCTGCACTGGCTCCCGGTGGTCTTCCGGGTGCTCTTCAAGGTTCTGGTTATCACCTTTAGAGCGCTCCATGGCTTAGGATCTGGTTATCTACGGGACTGCCTACTACCACCAATAGCCTCCCACCGGCCAGTATGCTCCCATAGAGAGGGGCTCCTCTGGGTGCCGTCGGCCAAACAATGTCGACTGGCGGCCCCTAGGGGGAGAGCCTTCTCTGTGGAGGCACCTACGATCTGGAACGAGCTCCCCCCGGAGATACGGAGGATCCCGGATCTGCGCACCTTCCGTCGCGCGCTTAATATTTTTTTATTTCATCAAGCTGGCCAGGCCTAAATCATCTCCCCTTTTTAAATGCAAATTTTAATTTGTTTTTAAATTATGGGGTATTTTAAATTTGTTCAGCCAAATTATTTAATTCGTTTTTATTCTATTTTAAATTTTTGTATTTATGTGTTTTATCCTCTGGCTGTTCACCGCCCTGAGTCCTTCGGGAGTAGGGCGGTATAGAAATTTAAATAAATAAATAAATAAATAAATAAATAAATAAATAAATAATAAATAACCTTGATCTGATGCCTCTCGCTTCCTCTTTAGGGAAAAGGCACGGAAGACACTTACTGGCTCACCGGTCGCGACGGCTTTACCAAACCTATTCCGACTCCCCCAGACCTGAAGCCAGGGTAAGAGGGCTGCTCCTTTGGCGAAGGATGTTGTTTCACCAAGACTAAACTCACTTGATTTCTTGAAATGTTCTCTAGAACAGGGGTCTCCAACCTTGGCAACTTTAAGCCTGGCGGACTTCAACTCCCAGAATTCCCCAGCCAGCTCTTTTGTTTCCTTCACTTTGCTGAAGCCAAGATATATGACGCTTACTGCATACCCACCATCTGTGAAGAAAGTTACCCTTCCGTGGCTGGCTGGGGAATTCTGGGAGTTGAAGTCCACAGGTCTTAAAAGTGACGTAGGAAGAAATATCCTTCTGGGTTCAGCTCCAAGTGGGGGAAAAGACACTGGAAACATGGAGACTGCTTGGAAAGATGGTTTAATGGTGGACAGGATCACATGGTTTGAGTTCCTGAACAGAAAAGGGGGTGAGACACAGTGAGTCCCCGGGTTTTATGCCCTCTCTGGCTTTGAACTTCTTGGGCCCCCAAAAGAGTATCCTGATTGGTTGTCAGACTCCCAAGGGATGGGGGTCTTAGCTAGCCTTGCTGGCTGATGTAATCTTCCCAGGTGCCATGGGGTGAGTTTCTGTTGCTAGATGGGTCCTATTGTGTTGTAGATGATGGTCCTTTGACAAAGGATTGGGTTTCTGCCTCTGGCCCATTGACAAAAGGGTGGGGGCAGGATTATGGGAGCTGCTTCGTCTTTAGAACATGCTTCTCCATTTCTCATCCAGGGAAACATAATATTCTACCTTTTTAATATTTCCTAAAATATTTCATTCTTCTAGGAAAGGGGTGGGTGCTAACTTCCTACGGTGACCAAGGTTGGAGACTCCTGATTTAAGACTTGTGGACTTCAACTCCCAGAATTCCCCAGCCAGCTCTTTCCCCCCCCCCCCCACTTTGCTGAAGTCAAGATATATTATGCTTACTGCATACCCACCATCTATTAAGAAAGTTATCTTACATGTCTGGCTGGGGAATTCTGGGAGTTGAAGTCTGCAAGGTATTAAAAGTTGCCAAGGTTGGAGACCCTTGTTCTAGAAGGTTTCAACCTCCAAGCCTTTCCCCATCCAGGCCTTCCTGAGTTTGCTCTCTTTCCTTCAGGGCGAGCAGCCACGGGATCAGCATGGATGAAATTCCTGCCGATCGGAAGGAGAAGTTACAGAAAGCTCGTCAGGGACAGAAAATATAACCCTGGGAAGGAGACTGTTGCATGAAGGCGGTTGGGATGGAGGTGAGATCATGATGGGATCAAAGGTGAACCGTGACTGCATTCGTTAGTCCTTGCTTCGAAAGGAAGTGAAGTGCCATGAAGTGAAATCTCTATATTGTTCTGTTCTGTTCTGTTCTGTTCTGTTCTGTTCTGTTCTGTTCTGTTCTCTTCACTTCTCTTCTCTTCTCTTCTCTTCTCTTCTCTTCTCTTCTCTTCTCTTCTCTTCTGTTGTTCTGTTGTTCTGTTGTTCTGTTGTTCTGTTGTTCTGTTATACTATACTATACTATACTATACTATACTATAATATACTATACTACTGTTTGTTTGTTTTTATTAAATTTATATACCGCCCTACTCCCGAAGGACTCAGGGCGGTGAACAGGCACAGAATAAAATACATAGATACAAAAGTTAGAAACATAATTAAAACCAGATTAAATAATTTAGCCCGAGACAATTAAAATCCCAATAAATTTAAAACAAATTAAAATTTCGATTTAAAATTTAAAAGAAAGGGGAGAAAAATTAGGCCAGGCCGGCTTGCTGGAATAAGAGGGTCTTAAGAGCACGGCGGAAAGTGTGCAGATCCGGGATCCTCCGTATCTCCGGGGGGAGCTCGTTCCAGATAGTAGGTGCCCCCACAGAGAAGGCCCTCCCCCTGGGGGCCGCCAGTCGACATTGTTTGGCTGACGGCACCCGGAGGAGCCCCTCACTATGAGAGCGTACCGGCCGGTGGGAGGCTGCTTGTGGTAGTAGGCGGTCCCGTAAATAACCAGGTCCTAAGCCATGGAGCGCTCTAAAGGTGGTGACCAAAACTTTGAAGCGCACCCGGAAGACCACCAGGAGCCAGTGCAGCTCGCGCAGGAGAGGTGTCACACGGGAGCGCCATGTTGCTCCCATAACCACCCGCGCGGCCACACTCTGCGCCAGTTGGAGCCTCCGGGTGCTCCTCAAGGGGAGCCCCATGTAGAGAGCGTTACAGTAGTACTGTGATGGTGAACCTATGGCATGCGTTCCACAGGTGACACGTGGAGCCCTCTCTGCTGGCATGCGAGCCATCGTCCAGCTCAGTTCCACCGTGCATGTGTGCACACCTCCCGCTGGCCAGCTGATTTTTGGGTCTCTGGTGTGAGGGCGTGACGCATCTGTGGGGGGGGCACATGTGTACGAGCAGGGGGTGGGGAAAGCACCGTGGGAAGCAGAGCACCCCGCCCCCCGGCCTGGTTTTGGTCTCAGGAGGCTTCAGAGAGGCCTGCCAGGCCCAAAACGGGCCGGGGGGGTTGCACGGAAGGGTATCGTGTGCACATGCATGGGAGGTGGGGGAGCATGGGGGGGTCACGCATGCATGCGCAAGGGAGGGGAAGTGTGGGAGTGATGCGCACATGCGTGGGGGGCAGGGCACGTGGGGGGCATTGCATTATGAGTGTGGGCACATGTGTGCACGGCCCCCACATGCTCCCCCCAATTTTGGCACACGATAGCAAAAAGGTTAGCCATCACTGCTATATTCTATACTATAACATACTATACCCATGGTGGCGAACCATCAGATCGTTAATATTTCATATACAGTATTATATTCACACGCTCTGATGCTAAGGAGTTAGACGTTCTACTCCCCCTCCCCGCCTGAAAGGAACTCTGTCCCAACTGGCAGTTGCCTTATATTAACACATTCTGATGCTACCCCTTTGCTAAATCGGGCATGGGCATGGCCAGCGCATGACTCATCAGGCCTGTGGGCTGGGACATTTTACTCCCCCTCCCCTTCTGTTCCAACTGCCAGTTGCCGTATATTAACATGCCCTGATGCTACGGAGTTACGCATTTGACATTAAGTTTCAGGCTTTAAGTGTCAATGTATCACATAGTTTCGTAGTGAAGCACGGGCGTTCCAGCTAGTATTATAATATTATCATTACTATATTGTGCTATATTACATTATATATTGCATTTATTATACATTACAATATACATTGCAATATGGGCTGTCAGTCTGAGCTCCGAGCGTGGCCATTTGTTTCGTCACCATTCGAGGAGACATCGTCCGTCTGCTTTGAATTGTGCTCATCCGTCCGAACACCGGCCTTTAAATACCTTTTTATGTGATGCAAATTAGTGTGAGTCTTGTTTGTTCAGCTACTTCCAAGTCATGATGTGGTTTCGGACTGTTTGACTGGCCAGTTGTTGTTAATGAGTCATGGTCCGATTTCCTGTGAGCTGATGGGTTGTGATTTTTGTTGTTGAGTACGCTACGAAGATCGGTATGAAACATTGGGACACTGAACATCAGAAATATACATTTTTTAATAACTTCATTACTCTTCTTTAACCAGGTCAACCAACTCCCAGGAGTTTTCTGCTGAAAGCCTTTGGGCAAATCTACCAGAAGAGGACGAATCCACACCTGGGCAGGGAGCCATCCCATAATAATCCAAAGGGATGCATCCCTTCCCATCCGTATCTTCTGCTACTTTCAAACTTCTAGTGCGTGACGGGACTTCAGCTGGTCTCGGATTTCTTACTTACCACGGTGACGAACGGTGAGATGCGTGCTAGGATTTTCGGCCAACTTGATCCTCCTCATCTGAACTCTTGAGATCAGAGCCGAGGAGATGGTGGGATTTTGGCCAAGCCAGGAACGGCGGTTCTTCTTGACTTCCCATTGGAGACTTTGTCTGGCTTTTGATAAAGATGGACATCTGGATTCCATAATATCGTTAATTATTTCTTTAGCAAAGAGACCAAGCGGAGCGAAAGGCCTAAAAAAAGAAAAAGGAAGACAATGATTTCAGAGAAATCGCGGAGAGATAATCCAGCTGGAACTGGTCTCGGAGGGCTTTGTGGACACAACACAACAAAGGAGAGTTTGTTGATAGTCTTCTGATTTTCTAGAAGAAACCGAATCCGTGGAGAAGGGAAGCTGGGATGGAGCTTGGAGACTGTACAGCGTGAATGAGACAATATTCCTGGACACCAGTGAAGGATGGACTTCAGCTCCGAAGGCCAACCGTTAGATATCGGCGTTGCCTCGAAGGAATATTTGTGACAATTTATATATATAAATTGTCTTTCTTCTTAAAGAATTCATGTCCTTTTCCGAGCCAGGAGTCTGAATTTAATTTCATTACTTTATCTCCACCTCAAAGGTAGAGAGGACAATTTAAAGTAGAGAAGTAGGTAGGAGGCACGATCAACTGTTCTATGATCAAAGAATGTTGATTTTAGTTATTTCTGAGGAGAAATTGTGTTAAATCTTGCGTATTTTTTAAAACCTACTTGAGGACGAGAGGCAAGGATGGATTTGGGGATCCGAATTTGGGAAATTTGGGGAAACGAGTTGCCTCAAAAGTTTCTTCAGGAAAATAATTAATGTTTAAATATAGCATCTTGAGGTAACTGGTCATTATTAGCAGCGTTTCTTAATTTTGCTCACTTTAAGCTGTGTGGACTTCAACTCAACTCCCCCAACCAGGGAGGATTCTGGGAGTTGAAGTCCACAAAGTTTAAAGTGATCAAAATTGAGAAATGATGTTGTATACCAACCAACTTTACAAATGCATTGAGCCTTTTCCAACATTTCTGCACGACTTCGAATTTTTCAAGACTGCAATGCAGTTCTCGCAGTGATTTTCGAACTCGGCACCTTTACGATGTCTGGATTTCAAACTCCCAGAATTCCCCCACTGGCTGTGAGAGTTTAGGGAAGACCACTCCATAACCACAGCGGAGTCAAAACAAAATTTTATCTTTAGCTACGCCGCTACAAAACTACCTGAAATTGAATGATTCGGAGTCTCCAGATTGGGTCCATCGTTTCAAAGTTAACGGCTAAAATAATTCCACGTCCGAATTTTAAAAGTTTGCTCTGTTGTAATGGGTTTCCTATAGGGCCATCTAAATATAAGATACAGATACTGTTGTGGTCCGTACGCAGCCTGTGCAGCTAGTAGCTGATTCCGACAGCGAGGAGGCTGGTGTGGTGCTGTGCCAGCAGCCTGTGCAGCTGGCACTCGAGTCGGACAGTGAGGAGGCTGGAGAAGATGTGGTGCCAGAGGTGGGGATTCAGCCAGGGCCTTCAGAACCTCCAGAAGCTTCCATAAGTGAAGAGGACAAAGAGGAGGAGCCTCTTCTCGATGCACGGGCGTGCAGAGCTGCCAAAAAGGCAGGAGTGGCTCCTGAGGAGGAGGTCTCCTTGAGAGTAAGGCTTGGGGCTAATTGGCCACTCCCTTAGCCTATTTAAGGAGGAACGTCGACTGAAGCAATTTGCAGGGAACAACTTCATTCACATACCTTCGTGTCTTGTCTTGCTTATCTTAATCAGCTTCCTGCAAATTGCTTCTGGGCATTCTGCCAACCACAGTAAGCTTTCAGTATTATTCTTTGAATTCTTGGCAGCTGTTAATGCAGTTAATTAACAGCCATTGTTGAAAAAAAACTGGTTTATTTAGTAAACTTAAGATTTGAACGGACTTTGTGTGTGCTGCGTTCTTTGGGGTCCGTAGCTGGGGCAGAACAGATATATAAGATTATATTTTTCTGGATGGGGAAAAAGGACCTTAGCAAATATTTTGCTAACGGAAACCCCTATTTTTTTTTATTGTCCCCCCCCCAAAAAAATCCAGCTTCAGGATCTCGAATATCGTCCCCCAGATCCTGCGTGCAACAAATGTTCATTTTCATAAACGTCGTTTGGACTGTTTGATGGATTTAAAATATATATTTTGCAAAACTGCTGGGCTGCCATTGTGATTGCTTTTCTCTTGGAGGAGATAAAATGGATGACGAGAGGATTCAGGGATGAGGCGGAAGGGTTTTACAGTCACAGAGTTGGAAGGGACCTTTGGAGGTCATCTAGTCCAACCCCCTGCTCTCGCCGGTGACCTGTACTAGGGATTTGAACCGCCGAACTTTGAACCACCTTTCTGATCGACAAGCTCAGTGTCTTAGCCACTGAGCCACCTAGTCAGGGGGAGGAGAGGTAAGTGTGTGAAGTTGTGCATGAGAAGTCATAGGGATTGTGCGGAGTCGACACGTGCCGACTGGTAACGCCAAAACGTGGACCTACCACGTTTTATCTTCCACACTTTTGAAGCCCGACCATTCAGAATTCTGACAATAGACACAAAATCTACATAGTGCGTAAATGAGACAACCAACAAGCCAAAAAGGGAACAAAAAGACTAAAACATCTTCCCTACCAGCAATCAACACCCAGATGAGCCTAGATTAATTCCCCGATTAATATCAGATCAACCATCAAGAAGTAAATAATGCCACAATCGAGGGATTGCCAAAGAAGCCAACAGAAAACGGCTCAACCGAAGAACCTCTTAAGATCACTCCTCGCCAACACCAGCAGGGCAAGCCACTGGGAGCAAGCCTCACTCCTTACTTGCACTGATGGTGTTACTTAGTTGGGTCATGAAATGTTTGCAAGAAAACAAACAAGCTCAGAGAGCACCAAGGATCCTACAGTCCTCCTCCTCCTCCTCCTCCTCCTCCTCCTCCTCCTCCTCCTCCTCCTCCTCCTCCTCCTCCCCCTGCAACCCCCTTCTAGCACTGATGACGTTACCTGTTTGGTAATGAAATATCTGCAAAACCGACACCAAATTTAGACAGCACCAAGGACCCCTTATTTCAACCCTGAGCTACAAACATTCTCCTTTATTGGAAGGCATCTTTGTTTTAAAGCAGCACCAGAGCCTTGGAGAAGGACAATAAATCAATAAACCTGATCTTTAGAACATCCACTTAATGGATATTAGAGATCTTCAAAACAGCCAGCTTAATTTAACGTCTGGTGAGTCTTACCTTCTTCGGAATGAAGAAAGTTTTAGAGTCTCCAAAATTTGAAATAACAAACAATCGGGGGGGGGGGGGGGGAACAGCAGGGGAAAAAGGGATTTTGATTTAAGAAAGTTTTAAACGATTGGGAGACCAGGGAGATTTGGAATATGGGTTATTAATTAATTAATTTATTTATTTTATTAAATTTGTATACCGCTCTTCTCCTACTGGACTCAGGGCGGTGCACAGCCAAAATAAAAACATCCCAATACAAAATTTAAAATTTGTTAAAAGAATTACACAACTTTGGCCTAAATTTAAAATCCCGACTAAAACCCATAGACAATTAAAAATCTAACATCTCAAAAAAAAAAAAAAAGGGGGGGGGGTGTTATGCCAGCCCTGCTTGGTGAAAAAGAAAGGTTTTTAGGGCATAAGATGTGAAAATCAAGTATATAATTGAATAATTATAATAACTGATCATTGATTAATTGATAATATTACTGATTGATATTAATATCAATAATATTATTGATAATTGATTAAATTATAAGTAATAATATTACGATATTATGATAATACTGTGTTTCCCCGAAAATAAGACCCTGCTTATATTTTTTTGAACCCTGAAATAATGGCTTGGTCTTATTTTTGGGGAGGACTTATTATTTTGGGGTGCGTGGAGCGAGACGGGGTTCCTCTTGCCGTCTTACCTGATTTCCAGCTTTGTCTCCCTAACCCTAACCAGAGGAAATGGTGGGGACCGGCTGCACAGGCGGTTAAATATTTTCAGGGAGGGCTTATTTTCTGGGGGAGGGGCTTATTTTAGCACATGCGCTCAAAAGCCCGATTGGGCTTATTATCAGGGGATGTCTTACTTTCGGGGAAACAGGGTATTATTTAACAATCGAATAATATTCTTGTGGGAAATGATTTAAATCAGGGGTCCACAAACTCCGGTCCGTGGCAAGTCAGAAACCAGTTCACGCAAACAAGTGAAGTTTCACCCACGGAACACAAAACCACGCCCCCTCAGATCCGCAGAATAATTCTTTTTCTAAGGAACCCCAAAAGTTGGGGGCCTCCGACTTAAATAGAACTAAGCCTTCTAAGGAACGGAGGATTGATGAAAATTGCAAATGGACATTAGTGTCAGCGTTCCAGAAAACCCCAACTCTGAGTAAAGACGCAGAAGCAAACATTTTCCAAAGTTCTCTTTACTAGAATAGGTAAACTGGCACATCTGGGAAAACCTTCAATACATCAAAAACCCCCAAACCATCCCCTCACTGCTCAGTCGATCACATGCTCCAATTAACGTCCGTCCCATCTCGACTCAGCACTCCGACCACTCTTTCTCCAGATGCCGGATCGCTCTGACCTTGACCGACAGGACGAATGCTATTATGTCTACAAACAACCCTTCTACTAAATCTCCCCTCCTACTTTCCCACACAGGAGAAGGTGGCAGCATGGAAGCCTCCGGCCTAATACGGCTTCCAAAGCTGACAATAGAGGGAACCAAAGGACCAAGAGTTAAAATGACTAAGCCAGCTCAGAATGGAACAACTCACTGCAGGCAACGCACCGTGGACAACTCCTCGTGAGACAATTTGACACGGGAAAATTTAACAATTCACTTTAATTATTTAAGATCATTGAAAACTGTTTTCATTTTTGTCATTCGCATTTCATTTTGTTCCTCTTTTGCCATCCTTTCTTTAATGATCCTATTCTACCGTTTCTTCAATGTTAGTGAAACTCTTGCAACGAGTTGGCCACAGCGAGTTGTTCCAGACCCAAGCCAGCGATCACTTTTTTTTCTTACATTAAAGTGTTGTTTACGTGGACTGAAACATTAAAGCTAAACATCTCTTTCTTGTAGATGTTTCATGACCCAGGTAGGTAACATTATCAGTGCTAGAAGGGAGTGGAGTTTGGAAGGAGGAGGAGAGGAAGGGGAAGTGGAAGTGGAAGGAAGAAGAAGAGGAGGAGGAGGAGGAGGAGGAGGAGAAGGAAGAAGAAGAAGAAGAAGAAGAAGAAGAAGAAGAAGAAGAAGAAGAAGAAGAAGAAGAAGAAGAAGAAGAAGAAGAAGAAGAAGTAGTCAAATTTTCAGGAGGCAACTGGACTTCCTTTTCTTTGAAGACGTTTCGCTTCCATTCCTACTCCCACTATACAATTTGGGATGAAGACCCTTGGAAATGGTGTGGGAGTAGGAATGGATTTCCAGAGGAAAAAATTGCAGACCTCAGGAACCATTTGCACCACTCAGGTGACCCTGAGGACACAGATAAACGTCCCGGTGGCCTCAACGACCCTCTAAAAGGATGCAAAGGACCCGCTGTCTGCAAGGAGTATCAATCCTTCCATTCCCCCACTCTCCTGTCAGAGCTGAAGAAGCTTCTTGGATGAGAAGCGAAACGTCTTCAAAAGAAAAAGTAAAATAAGAAAATCCACTTGCGTCCTGAAAAAGCACCTTGGGGACAGTCGTGACCTGGATGGCTGAGAATCTCTACGAACTTTCTTGCAGATGTTTCACGACTCAATTAGGTGACATCATGAATGCTAAAAAAAAGGGGAGTTTACAGAGAGGAGGAAGACGAGGGGGAGACTTAGTGCTTTCAAAGCTCGGTTATTTTCTTGCAGGCATTTCACGACCCAACTAGGCAACATCATCAGTGCTAGCAGGGAGTGGGGCTTGCTCTCTGTTTATATACTAATGCCTTCAGGGGTGGGCTCTAAATTTTTTTACTACCGGTTCTGTGGGCGTGGCTTATTTTGTGGGCGTGGTTTGATGGTCATGTGACAATTCTATTGGATTTAGCAGAGGTACTGGTCTACCAGGCTTTTAACTGCTTGCAGAGCTGTACTGGTCTACCCATTTGTTCTTGGAGCATTCCGGTCTACCCATTTGTTTTTGGAGGCACCGGTCTACCCATTTGTTTTTCGAGCGGACTGGTCTACCACCACACTGGCTTTTAACACTGATCAGCTGTAGGGCGGCCCTTTGAAGCCCCACGGCAAGAGTTTAAACAGTTGTTTTTGCTTCTAGCCGGTCAGCTGGGACTTGGGAGGCAGCGAATAGATTGGGTGCGGGGCCAAATAAAAGGTAAGAATAACATGGGGGTGGGCGGGGTGGTGGGGTGGGCGGGGGGGATGGGTGGGAGGGCCCAGCTCCCAAACAAAGAGAACCGGTTCGGTGACGTCATATCGTCACCGCTACTGGCTCGGCCAAACCGGGCTGAACCGGGAGGAACCCACCACTGAATGTCTTGTCCTGTCAATGTTGATGGAAGCGTTCTTGGTGGATCCTTGATTAGGCTGTCTAATGATGGCTATATAAGAATGGCTTACAGTCTAATCCAGTGGTGGGTTTCACATTTTGTTACTACCGGTTCAGTCCGGTTCTATAGAACCGGTAATAAAACCGGCGGGAGCCTCCGCCAACCCGCCAGGACGTCATCATGGGTAATCAGAAGCTTCTGCGCACGAGCAAAGCGAGCCAGTGAGCCCACTCCCGTTGTGAACCGGTAGTAAAGGTAAGTAAAACCCACCCCTGGTCGTCGGTTGATGGGAGACCTGCGGAGGGAAAAAGATTCATTTCGTTGGGACACTAACACCATTATTTGTCAATGGGTCGAACACAAATATTTGACCTATTTCCATTCTACCCAGCTTCGTGTAGGTGAGAACCTGTTTTCCAGTATAATAAAATCAGCTAAGTGCGTAGGGAAAAAAACTGAAGAAGAAGAACAGGAAGTCTTCTCCATATAACATCAAAATGGGAACCTACCATGCCCATTATCTTCCAGACTTTTAAATAGTTCAAATCCCTGCAATATCTCCAAATTACCTTTGTTGTGACTCCGGCTCCCGAGCCTGTCCTCACGGAGGAAGATGACTCTGAAAGTGATGGGGAGGAACTGACAAGGCCTTCCTCTCCAGGACCCTCCTTTCTGGCAACGCCTCAGGTTCCAGCTGAAGGCCAGGAGGAAAGCATGTCGGGGCCCCCACTAATAGGGAGTGATGAAGATCAATCTTGGATTGATCCCAGGCAGCGTCGGAGGGAGAGGCGTGCGCAGCAAAGGAAGAGGTGGGGAAGGGCCAGAGATTTCTGAGTCACTGAGTCACACCCCACAGGGGATAAAAGTGGGTGGGTTTGCTTTGCAGGCTCTGTGACGGACAAAAACTGCATATCGTGAGCTTCGGATGGGATATTTTTCGGAATTAAGGCTTGGACTTTGTGAATGACTTCTGACTACTCTTGGTTTGGTTGCCCCAGCAACGGACTACAGATACGCTGACTCCTGTTTCTAGAGGTGATAAGAAACTTGGCAGGCATTCGGAAAGTAGCTGCCAGAATTTTCATCTGCCAAAGGGATTCAGGTCGGCTTGTAAAAATAAATTACTGTAGACGTCTTTTGCTCGTGTGTTTGCCTATGTGAGGTGGGGGGACAGAACAACTTTTTTTGGTTGTTCGAACATCTAGAGATGGGGCGTTCAGCTGGATTTTTGTGGTTCGGATATGCCAACCCTTCCTTTAAGTGGGTGCCATATTGGGCACGGGGGGGGGGAGGATTTTGAAGAGCCGTCCTCCCTTCACCCCTAACCAGCTGTCATTGTCACCGATGCAAATGAAGTTCCTCTTTCTTCAGAATTTGTGTTCCTGTTCCTGTCATTCCAAGAAACGTTGATCTGACAGTTGTCATCTCCAGGATGGGTGGGGAGGAGATTGGGCCATGGGGTGGGGCTGGCCTGGGAGAACGATGGTCTTATAAGCAGGGAAAGTCTGACACGTATTATAGTCTCCATTCTTGAGGACCGAAGCGCATCCTGCAGAAGGTTGATTGCCATCATGGCTGCATACAAGGTGCGGGTGGCGACGGGCAACGATTGTGATTCGGGTACCTTGGATTTAATTTCCCTCACCTTGGTGGGCACTGAAGGCGAGAGTCCGAAAACCAATCTGGACGCCCGGAGTCATCGTCTCTGCCGAGGCATGGTGAGTTGATGGATCCTACCCTAGATGCCTTCAAAAGTTAGACCTTCTCCCTTTGTACCTCGGAGGGCTGCAGGGAGGGAAGGAGGGAGGGAGAGAGGGGGAGTGGGAGAAGGAGAGAGAGAGAGGGATCCTGTCAATGCTATGGACAGAAAATGGGCTTCAGCAATTAAAAACAATGAACAAGTAATCAGGGAAACTTCTTGCCTCCAGAAGTCGTGAATGCTCCAACATTGGAAGTTTTTAAGAAGAGGTTGCACAACTATTTGTCGGAAATGATACAGGGTTTCCTGCCTGAGTAGGGGGTTGGACTAGAAGACCTCCAAGGTCCCTGTTATTCTATTCTATTCTATTCTATTCTATTCTATTCTATTCTATTCTATTCTATTCTATTCTATTCTATTCTATTCTATTCTATTCTATTCCATTCCATTCCATCTATCCTATCCTATCCTATCCTATCCTATCCTATCCTATCCTATCCTATCCTATCCTATCCTATCCTATCCTATCCTATCCCATTCCATATTTTCTATTCTATTCTATTCTATTCTATTCTATTCTATTCTATTCTATTCTATTCTATTCTATTCTATTCTATTCTATTCTATTCTATTCTATTCTATTCTATTCTATTCCATTCCATTCCATTCCATTCCATTCCATATTTTCTATTCTATTCTATTCTATTCTATTCTATTCTATTCTATTCTATTCTATTCTATTCTATTCTATTCCATTCCATTCCATTCCATTCCATTCCATATTTTCTATTCTATTCTATTCTATTCTATTCTATTCTATTCTATTCTATTCTATTCTATTCTATTCTATTCTATTCTATTCCATTCCATTCCATTCCATTCCATTCCATTCCATATTTTCTATTCTATTCTATTCTATTCTATTCTATTCTATTCTATTCTATTCTATTCTATTCTATTCTATTCTATTCTATTCTATTCCATTCCATTCCATTCCATTCCATTCCATTCCACTCCGTATTTTCTATTCTGTTCTGTTCTGTTCTGTTCTGTTCTGTTCTGTTCTGTTCTATTCCATTCCATTCCATTCCATTCCATTCCATTCCATTCCATTCCATTCCATTCCATATTTTCTATTCTATTCTATTCTATTCTATTCTATTCTATTCTATTCTATTCTATTCTACTCTACTCTATTCTATTCTATTCTATTCTATTCCATTCCATTCCATTCCATTCCATTCCATTCCATTCCATTCCATTCCATTCCATTCCATTCCATATTTTCTATTCTATTCTATTCTATTCCATTCCATTCCATTCCATTCCATTCCATTCCACTCCACTCCACTCCACTCCACTCCACTCCGTATTTTCTATTCTATTCTGTTCTGTTCTGTTCTGTTCTGTTCTGTTCTGTTCCGTTCCGTTCCGTTCCGTTCTGTTCCGTTCCATTCCATTCCATTCCATTCCATATTTTCTATTCTATTCTATTCTATTCTATTCTATTCTATTCTATTCTATTCTATTCTATTCTATTCTATTCTATTCTATTCTATTCTATTCCATTCCATTCCACTCCACTCCACTCCACTGGCCTTGGCCTATTCCTTGCAACAGCACGCTTAATTGAAGAATTCCAACAGATTCCTCCCACGTTAATCTCGCAAGCCTGTGCATGCCTGCTCAGCAGTAAATTAAACTCCGTGGAACTCCCTGATCGATTGCAAAAGTTGGCTCTGCTTTTTCCATTCTGCGTCTGGGTACATCTGGTGGTGGGTCCTCTCCTGCAGAAGAAATCAAGATGGCTTCAGAGATCCTTGCCAGCCACCGGTGGGGAGGGATCTGCCAGGGATCCAGTTTGTGACTTCACCATTGCTGGCATCCTTGTTTGCGCAGGCCGAAAGCTGGATTTGTAACCCGGCTAAAATCGAACGTAGGTAGACTTGGAAATGAGTCAGTGGGGACATGATGTGGACAGGTCCTTTAACCGTGGTTGGGGAGCATATTTTGGTGGCCAAGTTAACAAGACGTGGTCTTTCTTTCTTTCTTTCTTTCTTTCTTTCTTTCTTTCTTTCTTTCTTTCTTTCTTTCTTTCTTTCTTTCTTTCTTTCTTTCTTTCTTTCTTTCTTTCTTCACTTCGGCTGAATTATGACCAAAAGTCGGTTTCTGCCGATCATTTCCACGTTGCGAAATTTGGCTCTTCTCGCCTTGGAGGAGGCGGACTTGCAAACGGTGTTTGCTTTCCCTCGTTGGAAGAAACAGTCTTTTGAATGTTTCTGTTTGTTCCTGATTGCACAACACTGTGGGGTTCCAACACAAAGGTTGTATGTGTTTCCAGACTGGAGGTTTTTAAGAAGAGACCGAACAAGCATTTATCTGAAATGATATAATGTCTTCTCTTTGAACAGGGGGTCGGACTACAAGACCTCCAAGGCAGAGGTGCTATTCAGCAGGTTCTAACAGGTTCGGGAGAACCTGTAGCGGAAATTTTGAGTAGTTCGGAGAACTGGCAAATACTACCTCTGGCTGGCCCCGGAGTGGGGTGGATATGGGGATTTTGCGATATCCTTCCCCCAGGAGACGAGAGGGAATGGGGATTTTGCGGTATCCTTCCCCTGGAGTCGGGAGGGAATGGGGATTTTGCAGTATCCTTCCCCTGGAGTGGGGAGAGAATGGGGATTTTGCAGTATCCTATCCCTGGAGTGGGGAGGGAATGGGGATTTTTGCAGTATCTTTCCCCTGGAGTGGGGAGGGAATGGGGATTTTTGCAGTATCCTTCCCCCAGGAGACGAGAGGGAATGGGGATTTTGCAGTATCCTACTCCTGGAGTGGGGAGGGAATGGGGATTTTGCAGTATCTTTCCCCTGGAGTGGGGAGGGAATGGGGATTTTTGCACTATCCTTCCCCTGGAGTGGGGAGGGAATGGGGATTTTGCAGTATCCTTCCCCTGGAGTGGGGGAGGGAATGGGGATTTTGCAGTATCTTTCCTCTGGAGTCGGGAGGGAATGGGGATTTTGCAATATCCTACCCCTGGAGTGGGGAGGGAATGGGGATTTTGCACTATCCTTCCCCTGGAGTGGGGAGGGAATAGGGATTTTTGCAGTATCCTACCCCTGGAATGGGGTGGGAATGGGGATTTTGCAGTATCCTTTCCGTGCCATGCCCACCAAGCCACGCCCACCAAGGCACACCACGCCCACCAAGGCACGCCCACAGAACTGGTAGTAAATAAAAATTGAATTCCACCACTGCTCCAAGGTCCATTCCAACTCTGTTATTCTAAAAGCGTGAGAAATCTGGGAGTTGAAGTCCACTCTTCTTAAAGTTTCCAGAGTTGGAAAACACTTCCAAAATAATTGAAGGATACATCACCTGCCCCTTAATTTCTCCTCACCACAGCCAAAATTAGTGGTTCCCCCTCCCACATCCAAATATTCCAGGCTTAGCAGAGAATGGAAGGGTGAGTAGAACCGGCAAGAAAGTCCTCTACAGAACCTGTTGAGGTTCTTCAAACTTATGAAGCTCTCTTTTATTTTCCACGGTGCCTCTCTGGATGTTTCCATCAATGGCAGGAGACCGAATACAAAATCACTTGTGAACACCACCTAGGAGAGATCATTCTCCTCCGTCTCCAAAAAGAGGCTTTGAGCAAAGATAAATCAGACAGCTGGTATTGTAATTTTGTTGTGGTGACGTCGGCCGAGGAGGTGTCCTACAACTTCCCTTGCTACCAGTGGATAGAGGACTCCGGGCCACTAGAGCTCAGAGAAGGAACTGGTAAGTAGGTCTACTCAAGGGGAAGAGGGGAAGTTGCTGCCTTCAGGTTCCCATCTACGCTCAGCAAAGGTAATCCTTGCCACCATTGAGCCCAACATTTCTGTGGCTAAACAAGACATTTGTTCAGTGAGGTCGGCTCCATTTTACGACCTCTCTTGCCTGGATTCTCTAAGCGAATCTGTCAGGGTAATGATTTCAGCTCCATCGAGCTTCACGAAAACCTAGGCAGACAAACCGCTGTTGAGAAGGTCTTTAGACCGGAACCATCTTGCATGGACGGGGGAGAGAGAGAGGTGCCTCAGAAGACTAAAGAGGAACAGGCAAGTTCCTCGAACAGTCGGAGGCAGCTCTTTGACCCAGTGGTGGGGGAGGTGGCCATTATGTCCGCTACAAGCTGGGGCAATCAGACTAAGAGATGTGCAGGAGCAGAGACTTGAACAGAGTATTGTTACCGGGTGAGTAATTGGCCAACTCACAGGTCCAGGATCTACTCTGAGAGATCTCTTTAGGAGGCAGCTGGTTCCTCTGGCTAACCTCCGACTTGGTTGATCTCCCCGCAGCGAAGACACCAGCCATGGATCACCTGCCGAGGTTACAACAACATCGGAAGGAAGAGCTTCAGCAAAAACAGGGTATCTACAGGTGGGTGCAATTTAGGGGCTGCCCTGAGGTATCCATGGGAAAGGGGACTGGTCCCCCCAAAAATCAAGATTGAAACTCTCAACACTGTAAGAAAGAGTTGGCATTCTTGGCCATGGTCGCCATATTGACTTTTTTGATCAACAAGGGGCTCTCTGATACTGCTAGTTTGAATCACGGATCTCAGAAAAGCAAGGAAGACTTCCTTTTGTGTATGCGTGGTGTATCTAATGTCCGATGACACATTCTGATTTAGAATTAGATTTATAATTCTTTTTGGCCAAGTGTGTTTGGACACACAAGAAATTTGTCTTCGGTGCATAAGCTCTCAGTGTACATAAAAGCTACAAGTGATCAATCACGATCATAGTCCTCATAAATACTGTGTTTTCCCAAAATAGGATCTACCCCGAAAATAAGCCCTAGCCCAATTTACACACATGCACCTAATATAAGCCCTACCCCAAAATGAGCCCTAGTGAAGGGGGGGTGAGCGTGGCCAGCATAGGAGGCAACAAGCATGCATGGGCTGATGGTGTCTGGCAACAGCCCGCACAGCACAGGTGAGTTGAGTATCTGTGCAAGCAGCAGGAGGAAGCAGAGACACGGGAGGAGGGGTGGAGCCAGGCGATCAGGACATGCTGTGTGGGCCACGGGAAAACTGAGTGGTGGTGGACCGAAGCGGCAGGCAGCTGTGGGTAGCTCATCTTCGCGCAGCGACATTGGCAGCAGACATATTGTGTCCTGTTGGCCGCTGGCCCCTCCAGCAGCTGGATCAGATGAGGAGGTGGTGTGGGAGTCAGGGTCAGCATCAAGGCAACCTGAGAGCTCCGAGGGGGAAGAGGGAATGGAGCTGTCAGAGAGAGAGAGACAGAGGTGGGGGCTGGGCCGCCCGTCAGCCCTCAGATGGAGAGTCAACAGCCCCCAGGTCTGGAGGTGGCTGATGAGGAAGAGGAGGAACAGCTGGGCCCAGTGTCTAATGCGCAGATGCTCAGAAAGCAGAGGAGAGGAGAGCAGCAGAAATCTATGGGCCGGTCCTCTGGACGGAAGAGCCACTGCTGCTAGGGAAGCCCCACCCTAGCTCTGGGGATAAAAGGCAGGGGGCGGAGATGAATAGATGTGGCAGACAACTATTCATCTCCCTGTCAGACAGTCTTCTTAACCTGCGGTAAGAGAGAAACTTTTTACCGGGGCTGCTGGCGCTCCTAATAAAGGAATAATTGCTTCAGCTGTAGAGGGTTTGTCGTGTTTGGAGAGCTGGGTCAGAACAAGACAGAAGCAGAGGCGTGGGAGAGGTAGGCAAACTGGACGTGCCATGTGGGCCATGGGAAAGCTGAGCGACAGTGAGCCAGAGTAGCGGCCGGCCGCAGGAGGGTCATCTTCGAGTCTCTTGGCTTGCCTGCAGCGCACGCGGTGTGTCAGAATTGCCTGCCTTTTGCTCCACGTGACAGGATTGCCTGCCTTCCCCTCCATGCCTTCTGCTCTGCGCCGACAAAGGGATCGGCAGGCTGCAGCTGCTGTCAAATTCCGTCGGTCCTTGCACGCTTGCTGACTCTTGTGTGCACGCCTGGAGGTGGGGTGCCCAGCCGGGCCGATCATTTTGAAATTGTGTTTCTCCAAAAATAAGACCTAGTGCCATGATGGTGAACCTATGGCACGCGTACCACAGGTGACACATGTAGCCATATCGGTGGGCACGCGAGCTCAGCTCCGGTGCACATGTGCGTGCTGGCCAGCTGATTTTCAGGCCTTCTGGGCCCACTGGAAGTAGGGAAACAGACTGTTTCCTACCTCCGGAGGACCTGGGGTGGTGGTGGTGGGGGAAGTCCCGTTTTTCACTTTCCCCAGGTTCCAGAGCCTTTCTAGGAGCCCGGGAGGGCAAAAACAGCTTTCCCCACCACCCCCTGGAGGCTCTCCGGAGGACGGAAATGGCCCGTTTGCCAACTTCCGGTGGGACCTTTTGGCACGCGATGGCAAAAAGGTTAGCTATCACTGACCTAGTGTGTTGTGGCTCCATTACCTGAGCCTGTGTCATCGGCAGGAGAGGACTCCGAGAGTGAAGGAGAGGAGTTGGCAAGGCCTCCCTCTCCAGGACCCTCCTGTCTGGCAATGCCTTCAGTGTCCGCCGAAGGGCAAGAGATAGGGCCGGGGCCAAGCACATCCATGCAGCCACAGATGGACAGTGATGAGGGTAATGAGTCTTGGCTGGATCCACGCCAGCGTCACAGAGATAAGCGCGCGCAACAGAAGAAAAGGCGTGCCCAAGATTAGGTTGAGTCACTGGACCACATCCCACAGGGTATAAAAGGGAGCGTGGTGGCCAGTCAAACCTTGTGACGAACAAAGCTGAAAGCTTCCACGCCATTCTGCATTGCCGGACTTTTGCTATAGACTTTGCTGGATTATCTCTGGACTTGATTGACTCTGTAATTATTGAGCTGTTTCTTTTGATGTACCAGACGCAGGGAGAAGTTATCTCTCCTCTTCGTAAGTAATAAACTCTTTGGTAGGCAGCCATTAGGTTGTTGCCAAGTTCCGTTATCTTAAGGAAAAGGATTTTGCCGGCTGGTTTGGTCTTTAACGCTTGAACGTCTGTTGGTGTGTGTGCATGTGGGGCAGGGACAGAACATAGTGCTTATTTTGGGACCCAAAAGGAAATAAGACCAGGTCTTATTTTCAGGGAAACACCGATACATTCAACATGAATCTTAAGATACAACACTCAGTGATCGTCGGAGGATACTAAATAAGCAATCAGCAAAAATCATATACCGTGTTTCCCCGAAAATAAGACCCTGTCTTATATATTTTTTTTTGGAACCCTGAAATAAGCGCTTGGCCTTATTGCCATGCGCTCAAAAGCCCGATTGGGCTTATTATCAGGGGACGTCTTATTTTGGGGGAAACAGGATACTAGGGAACTAAATAAAACAATATAAATCGTAAAGATATAAGCAACAAAGCTATAGTCGTAAGTCGAAAAGGAGATAGGTAATAGGAAGGATGAAAAGAATAATAGTAATACAGTCTTAGGAAATAGTTTGACAATTAGTATGACAATTAGTTGTTTAGCAGAGCGATGGCATTCGGGAAAAAAATCTGTCCTTGTGTTCTGTTGTGTTCTGTTGTTGTGCTAGTTGTTCTGGTGTGCCCTGCTCTATAGCATCGTTTTAAGGGTAGAAGTTGAAACAATTTTATGTCCAGGATGTGAGAGGTCTGTAGATATTTTCACAGCCTACTTTATCCTACTTGTAAGCAGGGATTTATAAATCTTATGCATTTGGGATTGGTTAAGATTTATCAGATTTATCCTGCTTGTAAGCAGCAAAATCGGAGGTGCCATTTTCCGAAATATTTTTCAGGCGGAAAAAAAATATTCTTCCTTTGGGTGATTGTGTTTGCCCAGAATCCCCCCCCCTTTCTTATTGCGGTATAGTTGGGTTTTTTTTCATGTCGCAGCTCCAAGATACTCTAAAAGAAAAAAACCTTAACAGTTGACACAAGAGGAAAAATGTTCCGAAAAAGAACTTTTTAAGGAAAGAAATGGGAGAATAATCTGTTGTGACCTAAGCTTCCTCATTACAATACACAATTAGTTCCCCAAAAAAACCTATTGTCAGGTTTTCAGGCTGTCTTCAAAGAAATTGCATCGCAAGCAAAGTCTTTTATAAAACAAATTTCCATTTTATTAAGCACAGTACTTTTTACACCGACTCGTTGCAGCCGGCACTGACGTGCTGCCCCAAAACCCCTCCTCTTCCTTCCCCCACTCCTCTGCATTCATTGGCCATCTTCCCAATCATTCACCCCTAATCTACTGTTCCAATTCAAAGAATTTCCCCCCTCCCATCCATCTCCTAGGGGACATTATCTCCAGGGGAAATAAGTAGGTGAAAGGCAACTGTCCCGTTGCAGACGCCTGCATTCTCCTTCTTATGTCAGCACTAGGATAAATGCATCTTGATGTGCTGACACCTATTTTATTGTAACAGCTGAGAATTACTTTCATTCCCAGCTGAGTCCCAATTAGTTGCCAAAGAAGTCCTTCGGGATAATCACCAACCTTCATCTTCTTTGACACCCTGCCAAAGGCCTTATTTGGCAAAGCCCCACGAAGTTCAGAAACAAACAAGAGATGCCGACTGGAAACAGAGTTAGCAACATTGCTTTCCTGCAAAAAGGCCCAAGGGCCTTTGTTTCTCTTTTAAGCCTTATGGGAGGGGCCAATCATCACCTGGTTTTACTCCTGAGTCGTCCCTTTTGCTTTAGCTGCTCTTCCCTTCTGGCAGTTCTGCTCATGCATGCACTAGGAACAAGCTCCTCCTGTTCCTCTACCTCTCTGCTGTCCGACTCTGGGGGCTCCGGAGTCTGTGCATCACTCCCAGATGGCCCTGGCCCCATCTTTGCCTCCGAGGCAGAGCCCTCGTCTGGGCCTTCCCCAGATTCCAGGACTGGCCCATGTTCCTCCCCAGCCTCCTCACTGTGTGACTCCGCTGCCAGCTCCGCAGGCTGCACAACATAATCTCAGAAAAATCTCTTGTGAAATGTTAGTTCTACAGAGAGGCGTCCAAATAACACCGCTCAAAACACCTTAATTGTGCCATCAAAGGTTGTATGTTAAAACGGGGCAGGGCAAGATGGCCACCATCTTGATTTTTTTTTGCCCTACTCCTTGGAATCCTCTGGTTCTCCATAACAACTAACGTTGGCTGCTTTAGGTGGAAGGAGTTTGCTCCGGAAGTGCCATACTGCCTGGACGTCAAGTCGATGGAGGAGCTGGAGACCAACGTCAAATTTTCCTGCATCAAAGCGGCCATCTTCCAGGAAAACGCAAAACGCAAGTAGGTTTCGTGAAGGATTCAAAAGAACCTCTCTCGTTTTCGATGTCTAACGAACTTTATTTTGAAATGAAGGTATTTTAAACTGATTGTCTTGTCTGGTTGGGCATGGCTTATTTTGTGGGCATAGCTTGATGGTCATGTGACAATTCTTTAGGATTTAGCAGAGGTACTGGTCTACCAGGCTTTTAACTGCTTGCAGAGCTGTACTGGTCTACTCATTTGTTTTTGGAGGCACTGGTCTACTCATTTGTTTTTGGAGGCACCAGTCTACTCATTTGTTTTTGGAGGCACCGGTCTACTCATTTGTTTTTGGAGGCACCGGTCTATTCATTCGTTTTTGGAGGCATCGGTCTACTCATTCGTTTTTGGAGGCACCGGTCTACTCATTCGTTTTTGGAGGCACCGGTCTACTCATTCGTTTTTGGAGGCACCGGTCTACTCATTCGTTTTTGGAGGCACCGGTCTACCACCACACTGGCTTTTAACACTGATCAGCTGTAGGGCGGCCCTTTGAAGCCCCGCGGCAAGAGTTTAAACAGTTGTTTTCCTTCTAGCCAATCAGCTGGGACTCAGGAGGCAGCAATAGATTGGGGGTGGGGCCGAATAAAAGGTAAGAATAATGCGGGGGGGGGCGGCGGGCCCAGCTCCCGAACAAAGAGACTGGTTCGGTGACGTCATATCGTCACCGCTACCGGCTCGGCCGAACCGGGCCGAACCGGGAGGAACCCACCATTGGTTCAGGGGCACCGAAAAACCTTGGTCTGTCTAAGCAAGGACGGTCTTTAGGGGTATCAATAGAAGAGAATATTTGTAGCTCAGGGTTGAGCTGTGGTGGTACTTGGTGGTCTCTGAACTTGGGACATTCCCTGCAGATGCTTCTTGACCCAACTAGGGAATGTCATCAGTGCTAGAAGGGAGTGGGGTTTGCAAGGAGGAGGAAGGGGGGAGGAGGAGGACTCCAGGGGCCTTGGTGGTCTTTGAACGTAGTGGTTTCCCTGTAGACGTTTCAGGACCCAATTAGGAAACATCACCAGTAGTAGAGCGAGGGGGGTTTGCAAGGAGGAGGAAGAGGAAGGGGAAGAGGAGGAGGAGGAGGAGTAGGTAACCTCATCAGGTACCGTAGGAGGCATGTCTGACCTACCCAATCCTGCTTTTCTATTTGTCTCAGAGCGGTGGAACTCAAGCTGAAGGGCTATTCGGATCGCCAAGAATCCTGGGAGAACCTGGAGGACATCAAGAAGGTTTTCTGGTTTAACAAGACCGAGATGTCAGGTAATGACAACGGGATGCTCATTAGAAGTGGCACCTGACAGATCCTCCTTCTGCTAATTTCTAATGAAGAGAAGGACTAGGGGGGACATGACGGCGGCCTTCCAATATTTGAGGGTCTGTCACAGAGCAGAAGGGGTCAACCTTTTCTCCAAAGCACCTGAAGGTAGGAGAAGAAGCAACAGATGGAAACAAATCAAGGAGAGAAGCAACCTGGAATTAAGGAGAAACTTCCTGACAGTGAGGGCAATTAATCAGTGGAAGAAGCTTGCCACCAGATGTTGTGGATCTGGTGGCATCACGGGAGGTTATCAAAAAAAAAATTGGACAACCATTTGTCTGAATTGCAAAAGGGTTTCCTGCATGAGCTGAAGGTTGGATGAAGTCCTCTGAGGTCCCTCCCAACTCTGTTACTCTGTATTCCTTGTTCCAGAACATGTCACGGAATATTGGAAGAGGGACGAATTCTTCGCCTATCAATTCTTAAATGGGCTGAACCCAACCGTCATCCGGTTATGTACCAAGATCCCGTCTAATTTTCCTGTGACCCAAGAGATGGTCGCCAGATCGCTGGGTGACTCCACCACCCTGCAGGAGGAGCTGAATGTAAGGACGGTGGTACTTCATGCTTTCAGGGGACCTTCTTGGGAGACACACATGCACACACACACACACAGTCTTCCTGGAAAGGAAGCCATTTGATCGCCCTACTTCTCCTCACTTCCATGTCTGAGTTTCTTCTTCTTGGTTCTCCCCAGAAGCAAAGGATCTTCCTGGTGGACTACCACATCTTGGAAGACCTTTCTCCAGGGTTGAATAATGGACGTCTTCAGCATATAGCAGCTCCATTGTGTTTGCTACACTGGTCCTCTGAAGGACATCTCATGCCTCTGGCCATCCAGGTAAGATGTCTCCCATCCATCCATCCATCCATCCATCCATCCATCCATCCATCATCCATCCATCCATCCATCCATCCATCCATCCATCCATCCATCCATCCGTCCAGTCATCCATCCAATCATCCATCCATCCATCCATCCATCCATCCATCCATCCATCCATCCGGTCATTCAAGCATCCATCTGTCCATCCATCCATCCATCCATCCATCCATCCATCCATCCATCCATCCATCCATCCATCCAGTCATCCATCCAGTCATTCAATCATCCATCCATCCATCCATCCATCCATCCATCCATCCATCCATCCATCCATCCACCCAATAGATTGACTTCTGTTCTTTTTCCCAGCTCAGCCAGTCTTCCTCATCTCCCATCTTCCTGCCCAACGATCCGGAATGGGACTGGATCCTGGCCAAGACCTGGGTGCGCAATTCGGACTTCCACATCCACCAGGTGCTCACCCACCTGCTCCGGACGCACCTGCTGGCAGAAGTGTTCACCATGGCGACTCTCCGCCAACTTCCGATGTGCCATCCTCTCTACAAGGTAGGCCTTCATTTTTCAACCCTGGTAGAAATCATGGGCTTTGGTCCAACTCTTGGTTCATTCGAGCCACCTTCCAGGCCATCCCATAATTTTCAGGGGTTGGTATGGCTTTGAGAAGATGAGAAGATATTAGTGAAGAAAATGCTTCTTCTCTTGATCTTTTCTTTGGTAGCTTCTGATCCCTCACACCCGCTTCACTCTTCACATCAACACCTTGGCAAGGACCCTCCTGGCTGCCAAAGGCGGAGTCTTCGATAGGGTAAGGTGGTCTTCAGTTCATCAGAGGAGATGGGTTTTCGGGGATGTCCATGGGATGTCCACCTGACAACTGGGGTTCCCTCTTCCTCTTCTCTTTCTCCTTCTAGGTAACTGGCATTGGGTTTGAGGTCTTCATGATGTCCATGGGATGTCCTTCTGACAACTGGGGTTCCCTCTTCCCCTTCTCCTTCTAGGCAACTGGAATTGGGTTTGATGTCTTCATGGTGTCCATAAGATGTCCATCTGACAACTGGGCTTCTTGTTCTTGTTCTCCTTCTAGGCAACTGGCACTGGGTTTGAGGGTTTGATCCAGCTGCTGCAGAAGGGGATGGCGTCCACCACATATTCCTCCCTTTGTCTCCCAGAAGACATCAAGGCTCGTGGAATGTCTTCCTTGCCCAACTATCACTACAGAGATGATGGCCTGAAGATCTGGGCAGCTGTAGAGAGGTCAGTCAAGGGGGATTCTGGTTGGGCACTTTCCCTGGTCTATCAGGTCTATCCTTCAGGAGCCTTGCAGCTCTGAGAACTGAAGCTTGTTGTCTGAAGGCTACTGTTGAGGTGCTTCACTTGGAGGTTTCTTTCACCCGTGTCTCTGATCTCCTCTGGGTTTGAATCCTGTCCTCCGCTCACCTACCCACATGGCTTTGTGGTGCTCTCTTAGTGTGGTTATTTCCTTGCAAATGTTTTATGACCCAACTAGGTAACGTCATCAATGTTAGAAGGGAATGGGGTTTGCAGAGTAGAGGAGAAAGAGAAGAGGAAGAGGAAAAGGAAGAAAAAGAGGAGGAGGAGGAGAAGGAAGAGGAGGAGGAGGAGAACAGCAGGAGGATTGTAGAGCCTTTGTGCTCTCTGAGCTTGGTTGTTTTCTTGCAGATGTTTCATGACCCAAGAAGGTAACGCCATTATTGGGGTATTGTCTACTGCTTGATCGTTGGCGTAGAATTAATCTTGGCATTAAACTCTGATTATCTGAATGTTGCTTGCTGGTGAGGAGGTGAAACTCCTCCTCCTCCTCCTCCTGCTCCTCCTCCTCTCCCTCCCCTTCTCATTACTCCTGTCCACAAGCCACACTTCCTTCTAGCACTGATGACGTTCCCTAGTTGCATCATAAAACATCTTCCAGAAAAGAACCAAGCTCAGAGAACACCAAGGACCCCACAGTCTACCTTCCCCTCCTTCTCCTTCTCCTTCTCCTTCTCCTTCTCCTTCTCCTTCTCCTTCTCCTTCTCTTTGTCCTGTCCTTGTCCTTGTCCTTGTCCTTGTCCTTGTCCTTGTCCTTGTCCTTGTCCTTGTCCTTGTCCTTGTCCTTGTCCTTGTCCTTGTCCTTCTCCTTCTCCTTCTCCTTCTCCTTCTCCTTCTCCTCCTTCTATTCTTCTTCTCCTTCTCCTTCTCCTTCTCTTTCTCCTTCTCCTTCTCCTTCTCTTTCTCCTTCTCCTTCTCCTTCTCCTTCTCCTTCTCCTTCTCCTTCTCCTTCTCCTTCTCCTTCTCCTTCTCCTTCTCCTTCTCCTTCTCCTTCTCCTCCTTCTCCTTCTCCTTCTCCTTCTCCTTCTCCTTCTCCTTCTCCTTCTCCTTCTCCTTCTCCTCCTTCTCCTCCTCTTCTCTACTGTGCAAATCCCACTCCCTTCTATCACTGATGATGTTATCTACTTGGGTCACGAAAACAACAACCAAGGTTCAGAGAGCACTAAGGACCTCCCCTATTGTTATTGGGTTGGATGTTGAAGGATTTTGGAATCCTTGATCTTCTGCAAGCCAGGTGTCAGAGTGTGTGACTGCTATTAGGAGACAACCAGGAGCAAAATACAGCACACAGAGACATAGACATTTAACAGTGGTTTTAACTCTACACGGAGGATTCTGCAAAATATACCGGACACAAGGAGAGAGAATACACCCTCTCCTGGCTGAAATTTATAAACACCTCTTAAAGGGGTAAAAGACTTGTGTGGACCCCATCAGAGTCTTAAAGAGACTCTGATTCATTCTCATTGCATCAGTCTTACCTGATTCATTCTCATTGCACCAATGCTGATTCATTCTCATTGCATCAGTCTTACCCGATTCATTCTCATTGCACCAATGCTGATTCATTCTCATTGCATCAGCCTCACATTCTCTTTAACTTCGGCTTCCTCCATTTATCTTGTTGTTCCTTAGGCAATGACCATGACCATATCTTTTGGTAATTACGGGGTTCATTCCCAACCCTAACCCTGACCCCGAGATTGGAGGATCTTAAATCATTCCTGCAGAATTCACGTTTCCTCTTTGGTTCTCCTTCTCAGCTTCGTCTCCAGCATGGTTGATTTATATTATAAGGCGGATTCTTCCATCCAGGAAGATCATGAGCTGCAGGGCTGGATCTACGAGATTTTTCAGAAAGGTTTCCTGGCTCGGAAAACTTCCGGTAAGGACCAGGCATTTCTCATTGAGCTTCTGGTACCACTATAAGTTCTGAGTAGTTGCAGCGTTTGTTTAACATTTCACCTGCTTTAGCTGTCCTTATTGTCAAGGTTCCAACAGATGTTCTAATTAACTCATGAGTCTCGAGCCAAGTTTCAAAACAAATCCAGTTATTTATTAGGAGCAACATGTCGGCATCTACTCCAATAAGTTCTACTCTGCCGCACGTAATTTACGGCTCAACTCTAACCCAGTTTCCCCCCTCCTCTCAGTCTGTGTCATCAATCACATTCTCCAACGAGGCACTCTCACGGGCTGTAGAAACACGCCTCACAAACCGGCTTTGGTAATCTGAGATCCAATGTGGGGAAGAAGGTATGCGTGGAATGTGCTCCCCGCTTGCTGCCCATGGCAACTTGAGAGCAGACTAGAAATGCTTTGTGAGTTGACACTTATATACCTTACTGGACGATTGTTATTGATAATTGATGCGTATTTCTCTTTTTCTTTTCCCAGGCATCCCTTCTTCATTCAGCACCGTGAAAGAAGTCAAAAAATTCCTGACCATGGTGATTTACACCTGCTCAGCACAGCATGCTGCTGTGAACAGTGGACAGGTAGTAAGAGGCCATGTCTTGGCGAGTTGCTAAACCCAATCAATCAGAACAGAGCTGGAAGGAGCCCTTGGAGGTCTTCTAATCTAGCCCCTTGCTTGAGTAGGAGAACTTATACCATTTTCGGACAGCTGGCTGTCCAGCCTCTTCTTAAAAACCTCCAATGAGGGAGCACCCACAACTTCTAGTGGCAAGCTGTTCCACCGGTGAATTGTTCTCACTGTCGGGAAATTTCTCCTGCTAGGTTGCTTCTCTCCGTGATTAGTTTCCGTCCATTGTCTCTTGTCCCGCCTTCCGATGCTTTCGAGTTCATTGAGTGTTTGACCTCGGGGGTTGGGGGGGGCGTGGCCAGCTTGACATCACTCGTGTTGGGGGCACCTGTGGTGGCCAAGTGCTAAGGCAGAACTTCCCTCAGACCGTCCCTCCCTCTCATTATAACCTTCCTTCCTTTGCAACCTTCCTTCCTTCCTTTGCATCCTTCCTTCCTTCGCATCCTTCGTTCCTTCCTTTGCATCCTTGCTTCCTTCTTTCCTTCCTTTGCATCCTTCCTTCCTTCCTTCGCATCCTTCCTTCCTTTGCATCCTTCCTTCCTTCCCATCCTTCCTTCTTTCCTTCCTTCCTTCCTTTGCATCCTTCCTTCCTTCTTTCCTTCCTTTGCATCCTTCCTTCCTTTGCATCCTTCCTTCCTTTCTTCGCATCCTTCCTTCTTTCCTTCCTTTGCATCCTTCCTTCCTTCTTTCCTTCCTTTGCATCCTTCCTTCCTTCCCATCCTTCCTTCTTTCCTTCCTTCCTTCCTTCCTTCCTTCCTTCCTTCCTTCCCATCCTTCCTTCTTTCCTTCCTTCCTTCCTTTGCATCCTTCCTTCCTTTGCATCCCTCCTTCCTTCCTTCCTTCCTTTGCATCCCTCCTTCCTTCCTTCCTTCCTTTGCATCCTTCCTTCCTTTGCATCCTTCCTTCCTTCCCTTCCTTCCTTCCTTCCTTCCTTCCTTCCTTCCTTCCTTCCTTCCTTCCTTTTCTTCTTTTTCCTTCCCTCTTCCTTCTCCTCTTTCCTTCTTTGCTCTCTTCCCATCTTCCCTTCTTTTTCTTTGCCTTTCCACTTCCCCTTTCTCCTTTCCTGCCCCTTCTTCCACGGTCCAATGCCAAAAGAGGAAACATTTTTCCTTTTGTTTCGCTTTTAGTTTGTTTCGCTAGCCCTCTGCCGGCAAAAATGGAGCCGGGGGCGGGGACGGGACGCTGGGATGCTGGGGCGCTGGGGTGCTAGCAGAGGACTTCAGGAGGCCGTTGCGGCCAAAAACGGAGCCTGGAAGGGCTACGCATGGTCCCCCTGAGCGCCGTTTTCGCTGGCAGAGGCCCCGCGGGTCAGTCCTTCATTGTTTCCAGGGTGGCCTAAGCATTCTAAGCATTCCGGATCTGGCCCATGGGCCTTGAGTTTGACGTCCCTGATTTAGCGAGTGAAGTTGCGACAGTGGGTTGATTGTTGGATTGTTGGATTGCAGTTTGAAGTCGGCGCCTGGATGCCGAACTTCCCTTCCTCCATGAGGGAGCCTCCCCCAAAAACCAAAGGCCAAGCGAGTCTGAAGAGCTACAAGGAAACCATTCCAGAGATCAACACGACGGCCACCATCCTCAGCACTCTGTGGCTTCTCAGTGCCCCGACAGGAGACATGGTGAGTGCATCTACCCTACTGATCTCAAGATGTCCAGAAGATCTCAAGTTGGTCTGAAAACGGTAAGGGCCACCTCCCTGGTGCTTCATGGACATGGGGTTGACGTCCAGAGTGGTGGAACACCTTGCTAAGGACCCTTAGGGAGATGCCTCCAGGTAGGCCATGCAATGGTCCTCTAAGAAGACTACTAAGAAGGTCTTCTAAGAAGATCTAGGGTCTCTACTTGAATGACAAATATGCTATCAACGGTGGGAAAAATGATACAGGCAAAGGAAAGGTAGTGGAGATCCTTCACAAGTAGATGACCCGGTGATAAGGCCCGTTAATATGTAACGTGGAGTTGGGTTAGGAAGACATGGGGGATGGGATGTTGGGAGGGGAAGTAGGATCGCCGTCTTGAAGGTTCATCCCAGAATATGGAATATATGGAATATCGAGGTTATAGGAAGGTCTGGGGGAAAAAATGACTGAATGGTAAGAGTAGATTGATCATGGGAGGTTGGGGAACCACCTGTCTGAGATACTTTAGTTTGGAGATGGTCTCCAAAGGTGGTCTCCATGGCCTGAATGGCATTTTTGATGGCTCAAGGAAAGAACTTCATTAGGTGAATAATTTCTCCTCCTCCTCCTCCTTGTCTGTCCCTTTTCCTTCCCTGGCTCTGTCTTCTCCATCCCTTCTTACCCTTCTCCTCCTCAACTATCTTCTCCTCCTTCCCTGTCTACTTTTCCACCTCCTTGTCTATCTTCTCCATTTCTTTTCCTCCTTCCCCTCCTCACCTGTCTTCTCCCTTCTCCTTTCTTCCTCCTCCTGCTTCCTTCCTCCATCCCATCTCCTTCTTCCCCTTCTTCTTTTTCTCCTCCTCCTCCACCCATCTCCTTTTCCTTCTCCTCCATCCCTTCTTCTTTTCTTTTTCTCTCCTCCTCCTTCTCCATTCCATCTCCATTTCCTTCTCAAACTACTTCTCCTTTTCCTTTTCCTCCATTCCTTCTTCCTTCTTTTCCTCCTTCTCCATCCCTTTTCTTTTTCTTTCTCCTCCTCCTTTTGCTCCTCCTCTTCCATCCCATCTCCTTTTCCTTCTCCATTTCCTCCCTCTGTCCCTTCTTTTCTTCTTCATCTTCCTTCTCCTCCCCATCCCTTCTTCTCCTTTTCCCTTCCCTTCCCCTTCTCCTCCTTCCTCCTCCTCCTTCTCCTCCTCCTCCCTCCTTCTTCTTTCTCCTCCTCCTCCATCCCATCTCCTTTTCCTTCTCCACCTCTTCTATCTCCATCCCTTCATCTTTTCTTTTTCGTCTTCCTTCTCCACCCCATCCCTTCTTCTCCTTTTCCCTTCCCTTCTCCTCCTTCCTCCTCCTCCTCTTCCTTTTTCTCCTCTTCCTCCATCCCATCTCCTTTTCCTTTTCCATCTCCTCCATCCCTTTCTTTTTCATCTTCCTTCTCCTCCCCATCCCTTCTTCTTCTCTTTTTCCCTTCCCTTCTACTACTTCTCCTTCCTCCTTCCTCCTCGTCTTCTCCTCCTTCCTCCCCCTCCATCCCATCTCCTTTTCCTTCTCCATCTCTTCACCCTCCGTTCCTTCTTTTCTTTTTCGTCTTCCTTCTCCGCCCCCATCCCTTCTTCTTCTCCTTTCCCCTCTCCTTCTCCTTCTTCTCCCTCCCTCCCTCCTCCTACAGATTCCCTTGGGTCAGTACCCCCACCATCATTTCACCGAGAGGGACCCCATCAACCTCATTACAGCCTTCCAAGCCCACCTGGGCAAGATTTCCAAGGAAATTAAGAAGAGGAATAAATCCCTCGCCAAGAAGGAGCGTCTCACCAAACAGGATGCGTCTCTTCTCGTTGCTTACAAATACCTCGATCCCGCTGAGATAGAGAACAGTGTCAGCATTTGAACGGAAGACTTAAATGGCTCCTTTCTCTGGAAGAATTTAAATCGCCAGAATATTAGCAAGCAGGGAGCTTAAAGTTTCTATATTGTGTTAATGGATACAAAAATGTGTTAGAAAAATATGAAGAAGTTTCGCTTCTCATCCGAGAAGCTTCTTCAGTTCTGAAGAACTGATCTCCTTTGCTCTGAAGAACTGAAGAAGCTTCTCAGATGAGAAGCGAAACCTCTTCAAAGAAAAAAGTCCAGTTGCCTCTTAAAAAAAAAAAAAAACACCTTTGGGTGTTTTTAGAAAAATGCAAGCAAAAGTTGATCAATTGTAAGGAAAATACAGGTAGTCCTCGACTTATGACGACAATCGAGAAGTCAGTCGCCAAGCGTTTAAATTTTGATCCTGCGATCATGGGAAGGCTGCCCCGGTCGTAAGTGTGAAAAACGATCACAATTCCCTTTTTTTTCCAGGCTTGTAACTGTTAAATGGTCACTAAATGAATGGTCGTAAGTCGAGAAGTACCTGTACGGCGGTGTGCATGATGCCAGGGCAGCTGACTTATTTTTGTCTTCGGGTTTCTCTGTAACCCATCCTGCTTTCATGCCTCTTTCTTTTTTTAATAGCTTGTGCATTTTCATTTAACATACATAAGTGCTTTGTGAAGTGTATTGTCTGGTTCAAATGCAGCCAGTTCGAGCGAACTGGTAGCGCCGACGAACAGCGCCCACCCACCCGCCCCCACTCTATCCTGTCCATTATTTCCTGCTTTGTAGCTCATCTCAATCGCGCGGCGCAGCTGATTCCCCCCGCATCGCTGTTCTACTTACCGTTGCTGACTTGGAAGGTAAACAGCTGAGCTTTTAAATGCTCCATTTTCGGCGCTGCGCGCAAGCGCCTTAGGTGCGCGCTCACCGAACTGGTTGCTAATCCAGCAGCATTCCACCACTGGTTGAATGCTTCCATAATAACATTTTCCCAGCTCCTCGTTTCTTCCTCTATTATCCAACCATGCATAAAACAAATCTCATGTTTGAAAATGCATCTTCCTTTTCTTTTATGCTTAATGTCAGTCTATCCATTTCTGCACAATCGAATATTTTTTTTTTTTAAATTACATCTCCTTCTCACGGTGTTTCCTCATTTTTTTCCAATACTGTGCAAATACAATCCTTGCTGCCGTCAAAACATGCCATATTAAATACAAATTCCTCTTATTTTATTTTTCTGGTATTATACCTAACAAATATCTTTCTGGTTTATAATCTGTGTGCAGCTTTAACGTTTTTTTTTTCTAACCATGTATTTTTATCCAATAATTCTTTGCTTTAAAACCTGAACTGTTCCTATTGGGTATCCTACCGGAGAAATTTAGTAAAGAAAATATATATCTGATTATTCATATAGTAACTGCAGCGAGGATAGTATTTGCACAAAAATGGAAAGCAGAGAAAAATCCTACAGAGGGTGAAGTAATTAAGAAAATACTGGATTGTGCAGAAATGAATAGATTGACTTTGACAATTAAAGAAAGAGAGGAATCTGAATATTATAAGATATATTATATTATATATTATATATTATAATATATATATATATATATATATATATATATATATATATATATATATATATATATATATAGACAATTTTACCATTGGTTAGGGAAGAAATATATATAGGGTAATGTTGTAATGAAACATGGAGAAAAGATAAATGTATTAATAGCAAAGTAAGAAAAGTGGGAGAAATATTGCAATAAATGAAATGACGATATTATGAAATGATTAACATTGGAGAACAAGAAGAAGACACGAAAGATGTACTCAGATGAAGCACTGAACGATTGATTATGTATTGTATGTTTGCTTGTTTATAAAATAAAATAAAAAATTCAGAAAAAAAATTCTTTGCTTTCACACACTTCCACCACATGTGATAGTATGTGCCCGGTGCCTGATTACATTTCCAGCATTTTCACACCTCTGAAGTTCCTTGTTGCTTAATTATAAATACAGGCTGTCCTTGACTACCTTAAGAAATTAAAGTCAATTATGCCTACACCTAATTAAACCAACACCTTTTGCCAATAAAATACCAATAGCTTCGTATCATTCAAGCTTTATCTAATTAACCTTATGGTTTGAGTTCCTGGCACGGGTTCAGAAGTAGATTTACCAATGAGAACAATTCCAGATAGGTGAGTTCAGGATTGCAGCCATTAAACAAGGCGTAGAAGTATGAAAATATGTGGACTGTTTGAGTTTTAATAGTGGTATCTCTCTTTGTTTTGAATGTGGTGCGGTGGCCTAGAGGCGGAGCTCTCGCCTCACAATCAGGAGGCTGTGAGTTCGATCCTAAGTAGAGGCAGATATTGTTCTCTCTGGGCACACTGAGATTGTATCTGCTGAACAAAACTCCTCATCAGCGACAGGAAAGGCATCCGGCCGGTAAAACATTCAGCTCCATTCAGTTGCCCAGACTCCGCCCCCCAAGGGATTATGGCGTCATTAAAAGGAGATGATGATCATCCCTCTTTGTTTTGAATAAAATAAGAAAATAAGATTGGGCTAATATTCCTTAACATGCTTGATCCCTTACAGATTAGATTAATATTATTTATTTTTCCTAAGATAGGAAAAAGATAAGATACAGCTGGTCCTCAACTTACAACCACAATTGCCTCCCCCCCACATTTCTGTTGCTAAGCGAGATAGTTGTTAATTGAGTTTTGCCCCGCTTTTATGACCTTTCTTGCCAGAGTTGTTAAGTGGATCTGACTTTCCGCATTGACTTTGTCAAACGGTCACAAAAGGGGATCACGGGACCCCTGGGACATTGTGACCGTCATAACTACGAGTCAGACAGACCCACTGTCAAGTCCTAAAATAAGGAGCAGTGGGGAAAAGTCGAGTCGAGCTTCTAGTGAGGACCCAGATGGTGGCAGAGTTAGGATTGAGTCTTTCTCTCTGAAGTGTCCACAAAGAGGAGGGTTAAAAATGTCCAGATGTGTTGGCATAACCACACAGTGAGAGCTCGCTCATTTTCACACCCTCAACACAGTTTTCTCTGTTCCACAACCAGAAGTTTCTGGATGTTGTTGGCTGAGGTCAGCTCAATCTATACGAAGTGTCCTAACTCTTGACCGGTGTCTTTCCATGGAAGGTTCCCTCATTACTCGGTGGGCTGAGGAACCTCATTGTACAACAGGATGAATGACCGAGTCCTTAGATGGAAATGCTATTCTCTACCTCAGGAGGGTTGAGATAATTGTACGGAAGCGGAAGGCGTCGGTTCCTCTCTTGAATTTCCTGGGAGATCTTGGCCAGATGTTTTTGGAAAGCGGCGATGACGTTCTTTGGGCCTTCCTCGGTGAAATGTTCCTCAGGGTAGTAACCCAGCGATCTCTGGAAGGAGATGAAAGAAAACCATAGTGAGATCCAGAGGTGGTATTCAGCCGGTTCGAGCGAATCGGTAGCAGAAATCACAGGTGGAGATGGAGGCGACATATAATATAAATATAATATGC
The DNA here is from genome assembly GCF_029215685.1 of Pituophis catenifer annectens. Lineage (NCBI taxonomy): Eukaryota > Metazoa > Chordata > Lepidosauria > Squamata > Colubridae > Pituophis > Pituophis catenifer. The sequence continues at coordinate 2,817,515 of NW_027256895.1, forward strand.
ATCTGATTTAGGCATGTTTTTGAAGTCGGGCGCATGTGCGGAAGGCAGGCATGTGGGTGAACTGGGCATGCGTGCGAACCGGTAGTAACAAAATGTGAAACCCACCGCGGGTGAGTTCCCACTTTAGGAGATCTGGAAAACCATCTTCTTCAGAGAAGACTGAGTCAGCAAACTGCGGCTCTGGAGCTGCATGTGGCTCTTTCACCCCTCTGCTGTGGCTCCCTGTCACTCAAAATATGTGTCACAACCGCCAATGTGCGACACCCGCCGGCACGCGATTTATTGAGTTTTTCAACCCCCGGTAGGGCAACCATGGATAAATCCAAGAAAAGAAAAGTTTCAGAAGAAAACAGAACGTTTAATTCAACAACATATGCTAGTTTTGTAGCCGTTCAAGAAATCGTCAGGCACGGGAAGGGTTTTGTGGCTCCCGGTGTTTTCTTTTCTGTGGGAAACGGGTCCAAATGGCTCTTTTGAGTGTTTAAGGTTGCAGACCCGTGGGGTAGGAGAACCATCAGCCCAAGGGAGATGTTTGGAGACCACGAGACGTGTCCCCCTTTGGAGGAGACGTTCTGGAGTTGGGGGCTCCATTCGCTCGAGGGAAGTGTTTTGGAATGATCGAGGAAATCCTCTCAGGATGGAGATCTCCTGGGATCTGAGGCAGGATCCCTTGAAGGAAATGTTGTGTACCTGGGAATCTAGGAACAAGGGTGGGCAGAGGTGCGTTTCATATAATTTTAACCATCGGTTCGCCGCGCACCAAAAATGTGAGCGCTCGAATGCAAGCGGCTTAAAAGACGTGGTTAAACAGGATGGCATAGCGCCGAGGCAGGTGGACAGGCCTGTTCGCCACTACCGGTTGAATCCCATCACTGATGGTGGCCCTCACAAAACTAGAACATAGATTTCCTCTCAGAAAATTGCAAATATTCTAATATGGGAGCTCTCCACCGCCAACCAATTTAAGGAAAAACAAAGCTATATATGGACTGCAGCCCTGATCCTCACATTATACGTTAAGTGATTCATAAGGGTAGTCCTCGACTTACAACGATTCATTTAGTGACCGTTTGAAGTTACGACGGCAGTGGAAAAAATGACTTAGGACCATTTTTCACACTAAGAGTCGAAATTCAGGCACTTGGCAGCTGACTCATACTTATGACGGTCGCAGTGGGGTCGCGTGATTCCCCTTTTGCGACCTTCTGAAGAGCAAAGTCAGTGTGGAAGCCGGATTCACTTAACAACCATCTGACTCATTTTATAACCGCGGCGATTCACTGAACAACCGTGGCAAGGAAGGTCGTAAAATGGGACGAAATTCACTTAGCTGTTTCACTTAGCAACGGAAACTTTGGGTCCTATGTTCTTCCTTCCTCTGAAGAATCTAAGGAGCAGCAAATTTCCCCTGTCTCCCTTTTACAGGTCGTCCTCAACTTACGTCCGTAATGAAACCGGCCTATTAGGTATGTTACGTTGTGACGGTCATAAAGTGAGTGTCACCACATGACCGATCTGATTTTACGACCTTTTTTTTGCAATGGTCATTAAGCGAATCACAAAGGTTGCTAAGTGAACCTGAGGTCGTTAAGCGAACCCATTGTTCGCTCTGGGGTGTTTTCGCCAAACATTGGAAGTAAATGCTGGGTTTTTTTGGCAAAAACATTATTAATTTTGATCATGTGATTAGTGCATTGGAAACAGCAATATGGGATTGTCGCTTAGCTCCAAAAATGCGATCATGTGACTTTGGGGAAACCGTCAGAACTTCAGAACCGGGTCGTAAGTCCTTTTTTGAGGGGGTGTTCTGTGGTAATTTCAAATGATCGTATAAGATCGTCGTAAATCCAGAACCTGGTTTATCTTCACAACAATCCACAAGGTAACTAAGACTGAGAAGCCAAGACCGAATTCAGATTTCACTCTTAAAACATGGTTTATTAACTAAACTAGGATTGTTTGGGCTTGCAAACCACGGTTTATAAACTACAGTGGCTGGACCGACATGTCCAGTGGTGGGTTGCTCTCGGTTCGCACCGGTTCGCAAGAACCGGTAGTAAAAATTTGTAGTAGTTCGGAGAACCGGTAATAACAGGTGCTGACCACGCCCCCGAACTGGTCCCCGGCCCGGTTGCCGCTTGCTTACCCCGCCCACCTCATCAGAGGCTTTTTTTTTTCCTTTGGCCGAAAAAATGCTTTTAAAAGTAAAAAAAAAAGCCTCTGATGATCCCGCAGCTCAGCTGGGATCGTCAGAGGCTTTTAAAAGAATTTTTTCAATTGAAGAGGTTGTAGGAAAAAAAATGCCTTTAAAAGCTTCTGGCGATCCCAGATGAGTTGCCTGATCGCCAGAGGCTTCTAAAAGCATTTTTTTTTCTGCAACCTCTTTAGGCTGTAGAAAAAATGCTTTTAAAAGTAAAAAAAAAAAAAGCCTCTGATGATCCCGCGGCTCGGCTGGGATCGTCAGAGGCTTTTAAAAGAATTTTTTCTGCAACCTCTTTAGGCTGCAGAAAAAATGCTTTTAAAAGTAAAAAAAAAAAAGCCTCTGACGATCTCGCGGCTCAGCTGGAATCGTCAGAGGCTTTTAAAAGATTTTTTTTTCTACAACCTCTTCAACCGAAGAGGTTGTAGGAAAAAAAAAAGCCTTTAAAAGCTTCTGGCGATCCCAGATGAGTTGCCTGATCGCCAGAGGCTTCTAAAAGCATTTTTTTTTCTGCAACCTCTTTAGGCTGTAGAAAAAATGCTTTTAAAAATAAAAATAAAAAAAAAAAGTTGGTCATGCCCACCCAGTCACATTACCCCCCCCCCCCCACCAAGCCACGGCCACGCCCACAGAACCGGTAGTAAAAATATTTAGAACTCACCCCTGGACATGTCGCTTTAAATCAAGCCAACCAGAACCACACAATCATTCTATAGCGCAACCTTGATTTGTCGATTCTCAGTGGTGGGGTTATTTAAAAACCGCGTGGCTAAATTACTGATTGGGATTAGAGATTAAAGATTCCTTAATCCTTCCTTCCTTCTCATCATCATCGTCGTCATCTTTTAATGGCTCCATAATCCCTTGTAGGTGGAGTCTGGGCAACTGAATGGAGCTAAATGCTTACTGGCCGGATGCCCTGCCTGTTGCCAATGAGGAGTTTTGTTCAGCAGATACATTTCTCATTGTGCCGAGAGAGAGAAATACCTGCCTCTACCTAGGATCGAACTCACAGCCTCCTGATTGTGAGGCGAGAGCTCTACCTCTAGGCCACCGCGCCACTCCTTAATCCTTCCCTCTCGTGGCCCACCCTAATTTGGCTTGTGATGCCGAAAATATCATCTTACCTTGTCTCCTCGCTCTCGGCTGAGAAGCCACAAGATGAGCAACGTCTGGCAGCTTGTGCTGACATCTGGCAAGGTCTCCAGGATGTTGGCAAAAGTCACGCCGCCCTTGGATTCCGGGGGAGGCCTTCTCATGGTGGAAGGGTAGTTGGGCATCCAGGCTCCAAAATCAAACTGGAGAAGAAGGAAAGTTGGAGGTTAGAGGATCTTCAGACCCAGGAGCCATTCCTTAGCTCCCACTTGGAAAGTTCTGGAATTTTTCTCTAGAGGAGGTCTAGAAAGGAGACCTCCATTGACTATCTGGGATGCTTTTTACAGGTGTAACTTGTAGCTCCATCTCTCAAGCATGGAGGCATCCAAAGAGTTCCATCTCCAAGCATGGGGTCATCTAAGGAGTGTCATTTCCAAATATGGAGGCATCTAAGGAGCTTTATCTCCAAGCATGGAGTCATCTAAGGAGCTTCATCTCTAAGCATGGAGACATCTAAGATGCTCCATCTCCAAGCATGGGGTCATCTAAGGAGTGTCATTTCCAAACATGGAGATATCTAAGTAGCTCTATCTCCAAGCATGGAGTCATATAAGGAGCATGTCCAAGCATGGAGACATCTAAGGAGCTTCATCTCCAAGCATGGAGACATCCAAGGAGTTCCATCTCCAAGCATGGAAACATGTAAGGAGCTTCATCTCCAAACATGGAATCATCCAAGGAGTTCCATCTCCAAGCATGGAGTCATCCAAGGAGCTTCATCTCCAAGCATGGAGACATTCAAGGAACTCCATATCCAAGCATCGAATTATCCAAGGAGCTTCATCTCCAAGCATGGAATCATCCAAGGAGCTCCATCTCCAAGCATGGAGACATTTAAGGAGCTTCACTTCCAAGCATGGAGTCATCTAAGGAGCTTCATCTCCAAGCATGGAATCATCCAAGGAGCTCCATCTCCAAGCATGGAAACTTCTAAATAGCTTTATCTCCAAGCATGGACTCATCCAAGGAGCTTCATCTCCAAGCCTGGAATCATCTAAGGAGCATTATCTCCAAGCATGGAGACATCTAAGGAGCTCCATCTCCAAGCATGGAGTCATCTAAGGAGCTCCATCTCCAAGATGGAGTCATGCTAATTAAGCCCCTTTTTCGTACATACGGTGAGATTTCCAGCAATCTGATATCATCCAGATATCTTGGTTTACCTTCCATCATACCTAGCCAGCATGGGGAGCATTGGGTTGGAGAAAAGGGGGGCAGATGGACGGTTCAACCTACCCTATCCTCCCATAGAGTTAAGAGAGAAGAAAAAAGGACCCTCCAAACCTGGCTATTGTTGACACTGGCATGACGGGCTGAACAGGTGAAGATCATCATGGTCAGATACTTGGTTAATTCGGCAATAGTTCCTAAGTGTGCAGGGAAACCTGGAAGAATTAAAAAGAAATATTGGTGAGATGCAGGGGTGTGCTTTTGGCACACGACGGCATAAAGGTTAGTCATCATTGGCCTAAGAGGTCTCCCTGCATTTACCTGGGAGCCAAAATGGGACGTGTGGGGACTCCTGGAAGGGGTGGGGCGGGAAGGAGCCGGGCCAGCCAGCAATTGAACTACCAGTTTACCCGAACCGGCTGAATCCCATCACTGACTATACAACTAATGGGTTTTGAACCAATTGAAATTTCCAGATAATTCTGAAAGACAGCACCATGTCGAGGCATGGCCTCAAACCGGGTTGTCCAACCTTACGACTGGTGGACTTCGACTCCCAGAATTTTCCCCAGCCAGCTCTTTTTTTTTTTTTCACTTCGCCGAAGTCAAGATATATTACGTCGACCGCATTCCCACTCTCTATTAAGAAAGCTATCCTATCAAAATGATATAGTCCAGACACATTCGTTCGTGTCCTATCGGTGCTGAAATCTGGTAAATCTTTGCGGGAATCGGGGGAATTCCGGGAGCCGAAGCCCTCAAGTCTTCAAGTGGACCAGGTCCGGACACCCGGTGGTTTAAATGGCACCTGGCCTTTCTCGATTTCACACCTCGATCGCAGAAAATCCGCGTCGCGGTTGGAGAGTAAAGGATTTTTATACCAGAGGATTGCCGCTGATGGAAACATTTCTCAAAGATTTCCGCCACCCAGGCCTGAAGCTCCATATCCTTCTCCACAGCTCCGTCGCTCGGGTAATAAAGGCCGATCATTCCCGACACAAAACTGTAAAGCACGGCGGGCAGGGGAAGAGAAGGGCCATCGTCAATCCCGGGATACGAGAGAGAGAAAAAACTCACATTTGCCTAAACAGCAGTACAGCAGCAGGAACGTCTGATAAACGAATGGACTGTAAGAAAGCTAACAAGCCATTACGGAAGGATTCTACCGACTGCTAAATATTAAACCCGAGCTCTATTTATGCCGATCGGTGTTTAAAATTCCTCGTGTTTTTTCTTGGGCTCGTTCAGAGGTGGGCTGCTGGGGGTGTCAGGTTACAATGTCGTCTCAAATAAATTGCATTTCCAAACAAATAGTCTTTGATGAAATCTTTCATTTATTGAGTACAACGATCTGTCCCCGACTCCATCGTAGCCGACACTGACCCTCTGACCCCAAACCCTTCCCTTTCCGTTCCCCAATTCTCAGCGTCTCATTGGCCATCTTCCAAGTCACTCTCCCCCCCATCTCTACTACTTCAGCTCACAGGAATGTCCCCCCTCCCATCCCATCTCCTAGGGGATATTATCTGCAGGGAAAATAAGTAGGTGAAAAGTCAAGCATCTTCTTCTTCTCCTTATGGGGTTCATAGGGATTCGGGAGAACCTTTAGCTAAGAATCTGTGTAGTTCGGAGAACCCTCAAATCCAACTCCTGGCTGGCCCCGCTTACCCTGTCCCTCCCTTCCCCACGCGGCCCATTTTAGATGCAGGTAAGTGCAGGGTGCGTGCGGAGGCTCGGGGAGGGTGAAAAACGGGCCCACTGAAAATTCGTGAAGGCGGGAAACTGGCTCGTTTCTGGCCTCCAGAGGGCCTCCGGAGCCTGGGGAGGCCGTTTTCGCCCTCTCGGAGGCTAGAGGAAAGCCTCCGGAGCCCGAGTAGGATAAAAATGGCCCCGCCCCACTGTGGTGCAGGAGGCCGAGTAGGCCACGCCCCCCATGGCCATGCCCACCCAGCAACTGGACAGAGAACCCCTTGCTAAAAGTTTCGAAGCCCACCCCCGGGCTCGTCGATATTATTGATTCATTTATTAAAAATTTTTAGAGCCGCCCATCTGGAAAGGGACCCTGTAGATCAGTGATGGCTAACCTCTTTGCCGTCGCGTGCCAAAAGTGGGGGGGGAGGGCGGGGAGGTTGCCCACGTATGTGCACACCCATAATTCAATGCGCCCCACCCCCACACATACATGCGCGACCCCCCCCGCCCCGCGTTCCCCCCGCTTTTGGCACGCGATGGCACAGTGGGGCTCAGTAGGCCCATTTTTCGCCTCCCCAGGCTCCAGAGTCTTTCTTGGAGCCTGGGGAGGGCTAAAACAGCCTTCCCCAGTTCCTCATCCCACCCGGAGGCCCTCCGGAGGCCGGAAATGGCCCATTTCCCGACTTCCAGTCGGCCCGGAAGTTCCGAAAATCAGCTGGCCGGTGCACGCATGCCCGCTGGAGCTGAGCTACGGCAATGCTCGCGTGCCCACTGATATGGCGCCGCGTGCCACCTGTGGCACCCGTGCCATAGGTTCGCCATCAAGGCTGTAGGTCATCTAGTCCAACCCCCACCCCCGGCCCAAGATAAGATCTCCAATCTAGAGATTATCTTGCAGGCAAGATGCTATGACCCGAATTCCCCCCTATAGCAGTGTTTTTTTTCCCCCAACTTGAGCAAGATTTAAGACGTGTGGACTTCAACTCCCAGGATTCCCATGCTGGTTGGGGAATTCTGGGAGTTGAAGTCCAGCCATTTTAAAACCGCTGAGGTTGAAAAATACCAGATACTGAATGAAAGGGGCTCCGTATCTGCCGTTCTGTAATTAGAGGAGGGGGTGCAGATAAGCCTTGCTTGCCGTATTGTCATCCTCTCCCATCACCTTCTACGGGGATCGCACCTCTCTATAGCGCTCCAGAGCTTCAATCCGTCCTCCTTGTAGTGGTAGTTGGGCAACGCATCTACGCCTCTGTCCCGAAGGTCATCAGGGAGGCAAAGCATAGAGTAGGTCAGCTTTGAAAGACCTCTGGCCACCAGCTGGGACAGACCCTGGAAACCTGTGCCTATCATCTAGAAAGAAAGAAAGAAAGAAAGAAAGAAAGAAAGAAAGAAAGAAAGAAAGAAAGAAAGAAAGAAAGAAAGAAAGAAAGAAAGAAGAGGGGGGGAGGAAGGGAGAGAAAGAAAGAAAAGAAAGAAGAGAAAAATAAAAAAGACAAAGAAAGAAAGAAGAAAGAGGGAGAGAGAAAGAGAAAAAGAGAGTGGGGAGGAGGGATGGAGAAAGAAAAAAAGAAGAGAAAAACAAAAAGAAAAATGACAAAGAAAGAAAGAAAGAAAGAAGGGAGGGAGGGAGGAAAGAAAGAGAAAGAAGGAAAAAAGAAAGAAAAAGTGAAAAACAAAGAAAAAAGAAAGGTAGAAAGAGAGAGGGAGGGAGGGAGGGAGGGAGGAAGGAAGGGAGGAAAGAAAGAGAAAGAAGGAAAAAAGAAAGAAAAAGTAAAAACAAAGAAAAAAGAAAGGTAGAAAGAGAAAGGGAGGGAGGAAGGAAGGAAGGGAGGAAAGAAAGAGAAAGAAGGAAAAAAGAAAGAAAAAGTGAAAAACAAAGAAAAAAGATAAAAAGAGAAAGGGAGGGAGGAAGGAAGGAAGGAGGAAGGGAGGAAAGAAAGAGAAAGAAGGAAAAAAGAAAGAAAAAGTGAAAAACAAAGAAAAAAGAAAGGTAGAAAGAGAAAGGGAGGGAGGGAGGGAGGAAGGAAGAAAGAAAGAAAGGGGGAGGGAGAAAAAAGAAATAACAAATAGAGAGAGAGAAAGAAAGAAAAAGGAAGAAGGAAGAGAAGGAAGGAAGGAAAGAAAGAAAGAAAAGCAGAGGAAAGAGGATAAGGGGAAGGGAATGGGGAAAGAAAGAAAAAACAAACAAACAAAAATAGATTAAAAAAGAAGAGGAAGGAAGGAAGGAAGAAAGAAAGAAAGAAAGAAAGAGAAAGAAAGAAAGAAAGAAAGAATCACATTTGTAGTACACCTTCATAAGAGGACACCTGACATGTGTAAAAAAGGAGAAGGGCTCTACTCATTCAGTAGCACCTTCTATCTTCCATTTTTGGACCTACACATACCCGCCAGACTCCCCCCCATCTTCTGATGCCTGGAACAGTCTAACCCACAAAAATGCTCTCCTCACCCCACATAACATTCCTGGAACCGCCTCCCTTCCCTTCCCTTCCCTTCCCAGGCCAGATGTAGGCCCATCGTGTGGACAATCCCCTCCAAGGCTGATCAAGAGTGAGAAGAAGCCATCCATATTACCTTGTCCAGCATCCCATCGGGAGCCAGGAGGTGCGTCCGGCCAAGGATGTTGATATGCAGTGTGTAGCGGAAGTGGGGGATTAAGAGCTGCGGACAAGGAGACAACGAGGCAGGTCACAGAAGACACGACGCAAATTATGGAGTCCCTGGGAGATGTTCTCCTTCTTCTCGCTCTCTACGACGTCTTGAGCAAGGGTGGGAGTCAGCCGGTTCGGACCATTTCTGGCGAACCGGATGTTTAATTTTAACCTGGTTCGTCGAAGTGGTAGATCCAAGGACTGGCTGACCCCGCCCATCCTGCCCCCTCCCCTCCTAGGAGTCTCCACACAGCCCATTTTGGATGCCAGGTAACTGCAGGGTTCGGGCGGGCGAAAAACAGGCCTACCGGAAGTTCCGGAAGTCCGGAAACAGGCCCGTTTCCGGCCTCTGGAGGGCCTCCAAAGCCCAGGGAAGGCTGTTTTTGCCCTCCTGGAGGCTCAAGAAAAGCCTCCAGAACCTGGGAAGGGTGAAAAAACGGGCCTACCAGAAGTAGCAGAAGTCCAAAAAATGGGCTTGTTTCCAGTCTCCAGAGGGCCTCCGGAGTCTGAGGGACTCTGTTTTCACCCTCCCGGAGGCTCGGGAAAAGCCTCTGGAGCCTGGGGAGGGTGAAAATGCAGGAGGCCACGTAGGCCACGCCAACTGGGCAGAGAACCGGTTGCTAAGATTTCTGAATCCCACCCCTGGTCTTGAGGGGAGAAGATCGGAGAGGAGGACCTCCCTCCTGGACCCCTCCTGGGAATTCCTCAACTTCTAGGGATTGGTGGCATCTCAACCCTCTTGAGATGTTTGGAGCAGGTGACAAGTCACACAACCGTGACTCGCAAAGTCCAGGGGACATCTGGGCCAAGATCTTTGTTTCATCTCGGAACATTCAATGGGGTTGAAACCCCCGCCCCCCGCCTCGTGGCCGGAGGTATCTCTGACCTCTAATTTCCCCTCCCCACACCGACACACCTTGTGGACCGGATGGCACTTGGGAAGCTGCCGGAGGGTGGCCAGGAGGTAGACCTCCACCAACAGGTGGGTATGAAGCAGGTGGGCCAGGATCTCGTGGAGGTATAACGTGCTGTTACGAACCCAAAACTTGGCCAGCGCCCAGTCCCACTCTGGATCCGTGGGGAGGAAAATGGGGCTCCTTGGTCCAGGCTGCTGAGTCAGCTGGAAGGAGAAGAAACTCATGAGATTCCTGTTTTTTCAACGGAGCTTCTGGAGAAGATAAAATCAATCGATCGATCGATCAATCAATCAATCAATCTCTCTCTCTCTCTTGCTCCCCCCTCCCTTCCCACTCTCTCTCCTCTGTCTGCCTGTCTGCCACTGTTGCTGTCCATCCATCCATCCATCCATCCATCCATCCATCCATCCATCTATCCATCCATCCATCCATTTATCCATCCATCCATCCATCCATCCATTTATCTATCCATCCATTTATCTATCCATCCATCCATCCATCCATCCATCCATCCATCCATTTATCTATCCATCCATCCATCCATCCATCCATCCATCCATCCATCCATCCATTTATCTATCCATCCATCCATCCATCCATCCATCCATCCATCCATCCATCCATCCATTTATCTATCCATCCATCCATCCATCCATCCATCCATCCATCCATCCATCCATTTATCGATCCGTCGATCTGTCTGTCTGTCATCTATCTATATAAATGGTCTTTCTGAGCAGTTTACAGAGTCAGCATTTTTGCCCCCAACAATCTGGGTCCTCGTTTTACCGACCTCAGAAGGAAGGACGGAAGGCTGAGTCAACCTTGAGCCGGTCAGGATCGAACTCCTGGCAGTGGGCAGAATTAGCCTGCCATACTGCCCTCTAACCACTGTGCTACTTACTGCGTTCTTTTTTTTTTTCCCCAAAAAAAGTTTTTATTTTTGTTTCTCATAAACATATTTACATGCACAGTCGTTTATCCACCACTTTTCATTCACCTTATCTTTTAACTTTCATTTTTTAATTTTTAATTGCTCGGGGCTGCTCTTTTACCATTTACCCTTCTTTATTTTTTGCCACAACTTTTCTTCTTCTCCTCCCCTTCTCTTCCTTCCTCTGTCTCTTCCTACTTCCTTCGTTCTTCCTCTCCTTCTCTTTCCTACTTCCCCTTCCTTTTCCCCACTCCTCTCTTCTTCCCCCTTCTATCCTTCTCTCCAACTCCTCTTTTCCCTCCCTTTTCTTCCTCTCCTTTCCCCTTTCTTCTCTCTCTCCCTCTCCTCTCCTCTCTTCTCTTCTTCCCCCTTCTAACTTTCTCTCCTATTCCTCTTTCCTCTCCCTTTTCTTCCTCTCCTTTCCCCTTTCTTCTCCCTCTCCTCTCCTCTCTTCTTCCCCCTTCTAACCTTCTCTCCCACTCCTCTTTCCTCTCCCTTTTCTTCCTCTCCTTTCCCCTTTCTTCTCTCTCTCTCTCTCCTCTCCTCTCTTCTCCCTTCCTCTCTCTCTGCTCCTTCCCCTCTCTCTTGTTTCCCTTTTCAGTTCAATCTAGAATGGTATTTAAGCAGCCCCGATTTTTTTTCTTTCTTTCTTTCTTTCTTTCTTTCTTTCTTTCTTTCTTTCTTTCTTTCTTTCTTTCTTTCTTTCTTTCTTTCTTTCTTTCTTTCTTTCTTTCTTTCTTTCTTTTTTTGCAAGGAAAGAAGGTTTATTTGGTTTCCAGAAACTTCAGTGACAACAGCAATGTTTCTGGGGTGGCTGACGCCTTGGCTTAGGAATGGATGGATTTTTATAGGGTCTGAGATGCTCCAGGGGGTTGTCCAATGTAGTGAGCCTTGTGCCTTTTGCTATTCTTTTTTTTTTTTAAATTAAAAACAAACTTTATTCAATATAAAAAGATAAAAATTGTACAAAATGTTCGTAACTCTAAAATAAAATACAATTCTAAATTACATACCTACTAAAACTAACAAACAGGATTATCTATCTATAATATTTAAACGTGTGAATATATATATACATTAACCTTAATTTCTTAATGACGGTGTATACTTGTTACCTTTAATTTCTTACTGTATTTGACTTTACTTTTTTTTCCATCGATTAATCCATTCATACCATCTGTCCCATGTTTTGAAATACTGTGAGTCTTCCTTATCGTTTAATTTTAATTTTCTATTTACCTCTATTCTCATTTCAATTTCTTATTTGATGAATAATTGTATCTATTTCATCATTTGTGTACTTTTTACAATAAAAGTACTTTTTCCTAACCCTAACTCATTTCAAATTAAGAAAGGTGTAAGACAAGGATGCCCGTTATCACCTCTGCTATTCCTCTTGACACTAGAAACACTATTAAATAGAATTAGGAAAAACAGCGAAATAAAAAGGATTGAAGATTAGGGGAGAGGAGTATAAAAAAAACCAGGCTTTTGCGGACGACATAGTATTCATCATAGAGAAACTGCTAGAAATGGGCCCGAGAATTTTGGAGGAAATAGGAAGGTATGGCGAAGTAGCCGGACTTAAATTAAATAAAGGGAAAACTAAATTGTTAGTCAAAAATTTAACAGAAATGCAAAAGAAAGAATTAGAAAAGGAATTAGACCTGCAAATAGTAAAATTTTTTAAATATTTAGGGATATGGATATCAGCTAGATGCTCAGTTCTGAAAGAAGATAACTACACACCTCTGGTTAAAAGAATAAAACAGGATTTGGAAAAATGGGAGAAAGTTGCAATTATCGTTCTTGGGCAGGATAGCATCAATAAAGATGAATATCCTGCCCAAGTTACTATACCTATTCCAAACGATACCCTGTCTATTTTATCTCCATACCCTTATTGATATTTCCTTTCTAACCAATCGTAAAATTTATCCCCTGTCCTGAAATACATCGACTCCTCTTTATCTTTTATCCTCAACATTAATCTATTCATTCCTGCACATTCTACAATTTTCTTTATAATTTCTCCTTCCAACGGGATTCTGTCTGCTTTCCAGTTTTGTGCACATACAATTCTTGCGACCACGTTTTTTGGGTGATGGTAAAGTGAATCTTAACGGTTGTTAAGTGAATCCAGCTCCCCCAAGGATGTTTTTTGTCAGAAAAAAAAAATGGCAACTATCAAAAAAAGGCCGACAATATGGAAGTTCTTCCCTGGAACTCAGGAGCTTGAGAGAAGGGGTGGAAAAGTGGAGAGCTTTACCTGAATTGCAACAGGCATCATCTCTCCCCAGGGGTTGAGGTGGAGGAGGCAGAGAGGGGCCGAGACGTATTGGGGGGACCCGTTGAGTGTGGTGGCTGGGATGCCCTCCAGGATCTGGCAGTCAAGGAGGAAGATCCGGCCTTCCTAGAAGCCATAAACAGAGTGCTGAGATGGAGGGGAAGGAAGGTAGGGACAGAAGGCGCCTGGAGAGACCACGCTACGTTTCTCAAATGGAAGATGTGGATTCCTCTCCAAGTGCTTTGTCCTTCTCCTTCTCATCTCTTCCTTCCTCCCATTTCCTCCCCACTCCCTTTTTCTCTGTCCCTCTTCCTCCTTCCATTGTCCTCCCTCCCTCCCTCCCTTCCTCCCACTTCCTCCTCCCTCCCACTTCCATCTTCCTCCCTCCATTCTACTTCTTTCCTCCCTACCCCATCCTTCCTCCCCTCCTCCCACTTTCTTTCCCCTCCCTCTTCCTCTCTCCATTGTCCATTCCTTCCTTCCTTCTTCCCCTCCTCCTCCCTTTCTCCCTCCCTCCCTCCGACTTCCTCCCCTTCCCTCCTGCTTCCTTCCCTCCCTTTCCTTCCTCCCTTTCTCCCTCCCTTCCTTCCTCCATTTCCTCCTTATTCTCTCTTCCTCTGTCCCTCTTCCTCCTTCCATTGTCCTTCCTTCCTTCCTCCCTCCCCCTCCCTCCCTCATCCTCCCTTCCTCCCTCCCTCCCATTTCCTCCTTCTTCCCACTTCCCTCTTCCTTCTTCCCTCCATTCTTTCCTCCCTCCCACCCACTTTCTCCCACCTCCCTCTTCCTCCCTCCATTGTCCTTCCTTCCTCCCTCCCTCTCCTTTCCCACTTCAAATGTAATTATTAGGACTATTTACAATGGATCCAATCTACCATCTTTGTGGAGAACAAATTAAATTCAGACTTGGGGACTATCGAAGATTCATCCACTGGTTGCTACAGAGAGAAAGAGCTCAGTTTGAGCTGGGTCTACCGAAATCAGTCTGTCACCAACTCTGGATGATACCTTGTCCCCATAGAAAAGGGACCTCCAATGGGTCACCTAAAGACTCCATTTTGGATTTCCTATCTCAGGAACTCCAAAACATCTTGGTTTTCTCACTGGGCAGTGACATGAAGGTCAAGGCGTTGGATTGGTTTAGGAAGGTCCTCCTCAACCATGAAAGGTCCCTGGAGGACTTTTAGGTGGGACTTCTCTTTCAGCCCACCCTACCTCACAGGGTTTTATGGGGAAAAGGGGTGGAGAGAACATCAGGTGGACTATCTATGAAGCCTCCAGAAGCTGAGGGAGATGTTGGCTTCCCATCAGCTGTTGACCACCAAAGCTTCTTCAGTTAGTCGTACTTTGTAGAGCCAGTCTTGCCTTATGGGTGTTTTACTGTGTTCCACATCTTACCTTCACTTCTTTCTCCAGGGTGGTCTCCAGTCCCAACGATTCGACCACCATCTCTTGTGTCACCGGGAATTTCGCTGGGATCTCTGAGCATCGCTGAATGATCCCGGGGCTCGCCCCATTGAGATATTGGTAGCCAAAGAATGCATCTTCAGCCCAATGCTTGCTGACATATTCTGGGGACACAGAAATGTCCTTGAAAAGTCAGAGGCAGGGCCGGTTTTCTGGGACAAGAAAGATATGGAGGACTGTCCTCCAGAAAAATATTTCTCATTTTCTGTCCCTTCTGTTTAAAAACTAAATTTCAGGTTAAGTCTGTATTGTGGCCTATCGGCCACCAGCTCCTCCGGCAGCTGAATCAGAGGAGGAGGAGGAGATGTAGGAGTCAGGACCAGCATCAAGGTAACCTGGGAGCTCTGAGGGGGAAGAGGGAATGGAGCTGGCACAGATAGAGACGGAGGCAGAGCCTGGGCCATCCGTCAGCCCTCATATGGAGAGTCAAAAGCCCCCAGGTCTGGAGGTGGCTGATGAGGAAGAGGAGGAACAGCTGGGTCCAGTGCCTGATGCTTGGATGCGCAAAAGGCAGAGGAGAGGAGAGAAGTGGAAATCTATGGGCTGATCCTCTGGACGGAAAAGCCATTGCTGCTGGCACAGCCCCACCCTAGTTCTGGGGATAAAAGGCAGGGGGCAGGGGCAAATAGGTGTGACAGACAACTATTCATCTCCCTGCTGGTCCGCCACTGATAGCCTGCACTTCTGAATCCTGTCTGGAAATTATCAGAATTCTTCTTGGAATCTGCAGCGCCTTCTGAGTGTGTGTGTGTATGTTTGTGTGTGTGTAAAGAAAAGAAGACAATTAATTTTGTTTCTACTTGGAAATCACTTCTGGACTTTGTGCTTGAGGTGGGGGAAACTTTGATTTTCATTGCTTTGAGTAAAGAAAAGAAGACAATTCATTTTCTTTCTACTTGGAAACCACTTCTGGACTTTGTGCTCGAGGTGAGGGAAACCCAACTCAAATCCTGTCTGGAAATTATCAGAATTCTTCTTGGAATCTGCAGTACTTTCTAAACATGTGTGTGTGTGTGTGTGTGTGTGTGTGTGTGTGTGTGTGTGTGTGTGCTGCTGGAAGAAAGTGAGCACACCTTTTCCTTTGCCAGAGTGGGAAGAGAGAGAGAGAGAAAGAGAGAGAGAGAGAGAGAGAGAGGGAGAGAGAGAGAGAGAATCCTGGGAGTTGAAGTCCACCCATTTTAAAGGAGTCAAGGTGGAGGAACCTTGTTCTACAGATAGTCCTCAACTTACGACCACAATGGAGCCCAAAATTTATGTTGTTAAGTGAATCGTTTGCTAAGTGACTTTTGTCCCTTTCTTTTATAACTTTTCTTGCCACACTTATTAAGCGAATCACAGCAGTTGTTAAGACTGACCTGAGGTTGGGGTCCGATAAAACCAAAAAGCCCTTCGGATGTCAGCCAGTTTTTTCCAGGAGCCCTTGAGGTTCAGCAACCCTTTCAGCTTCAACTCGATTTCCCTGGCGTTGAGAAAGGGAAGATAAATTTAAGAGAAGCCGATGAGAACATAGATGTCAGCACTTCAAGCTGCCTTTATTCTAGTGCTGACATAAGAAGGAGGAGCGGAGGTGTCTGGAAAGGGACGTTTGACTTTTCACCTACTTATTTTCCCTGGAGATAATATCCCCTAGGAGATGGGATGGGAGGGTGGAAATTCCTTTGAGCTGGAGCAGTAGATAGGGGTAGAGTACAGGGGAGTGGGGAACGGAAAGGGAGGGTTTTGGGTCTGGAAGTCAGTGTTGGCTACAATGAGTCGGACTTTGAATGTCGTGCTGAATAAATGGGAGTTTTCTTCAAAGACTTTGTTTGAAATGCAATTTATTTGAGACGACCTCGAAATCTGACAATAGAATAATAGGGTCTAATAATGAATAAAGGACTTGGGGGTGGGGAAATGGAATTTTGAACGTTATATATGTTGATGGCAGCAAGATTGTGCACAAAAAAATGGAAGGACACTGTGATTCCCACAATGGACAAAAGGCTGGAAAAGTTGATGGAGCTAAATTGAGTGCTTTGAGTAAAGAAAAGAAGACCATTAATTTTGCTTCTACTTGGAAACCACTTCTGGACTTTGTGCTCGAGGTGGGGGAAACTTTGATTTTCATTGCTTTGAGTAAAGAAAAGAAGACCATTAATTTTGTTTCTACTTGGAAACCACTTCTGGACTTTGTGCTTGTGGTAGGGGAAACTTTGATTTTCATTGCTTTGTTTAAAGAAAAGAAGACCATTCATTTTGTTTCTACTTGGAAACCACTTCTGGACTTTGTGCTTGTGGTAGGGGAAACTTTGATTTTCATTGCTTTGTTTAAAGAAAAGAAGACCATTCATTTTGTTTCTACTTGGAAACCACTTCTGGACTTTGTGCTCGAGGTGGAAAAAAAATTGAAACTTTGATTTTGGGTTTTGCTGATTGGACAGGTTGTTGTTCTAGAAATGACTAGTATATATTATTATATAAAATTGAAAAGTTGAGGTTTCATTTTACTGCACCAAAGGAGTCAGGAGTCAAATGCTTTTTTTTTTTTAAAAAAATCCCCTTCTACCCTACATCTTTCCCTCTTCCCCTTTTCCTCCCCTCTATTTTCATTTTTTTTTCTTTACATTTTTGTATTTTATGTTTTGATCAACTAATAAAAATTTCGAACCGAATAACAGAACATAGAATGACAGGGTCGGAAGGGACCTCGGGGGGGTCATCTAGTCCAGCCCTCTCTGTAGCGATTTTACGGCAACTTGTGAAAAAAAACGATTAAACGGCGAATAGAACGAGATTATTTTTCCAACAATAATGAAGAAATTCTTGGATTCTCCACCGGATCTTTCCAATTTTACGTACGCGGTTTTCAGGAGGACTCGGAAGGAGCAGGATTTGATGCTGGAATATTGATCGCTCAGGTGCAATTGGTCCACCGAATCGGCGTCTAAACATTTGGGCCACCCGGGTTGATAATCTTTATATCTGTAGCATAAATAAATAAATAAATAAATAAAGACACCGGAAAGGATTGCGGGGTTAATAAAGAAGCAGATTTCTCCCCTTTTGAGATGCTTTCAATTCAGATATTCTAAGGCAGGGGTCTGCAACCTTAAACACTCAAAAGAGCCATTTGGACCTGTTTCCCACAGAAAAGAAAACACCGGGAGCCACAAAACCCTTCTCGTGCCTGACGATTTCTCGAGCGGCCCCAAAATAAGCATATGTAGTTGAATTAAATGTTCTGTTTTCTTCTGAAACTTTCCTTTTCTTGGATTTATCCATGGTTGGCCTACCGGGGGTTGAGAAGCTCAATAAATCGTGTGCCAGCGGGGTGTCGCACATTGGCGGTTGTGACGCATATTTTGAGTGACAGGGAGCCGCAGCAGAGGGGGGGAAAGAGCCATATGCGGCTCCAGAGCCGCAGGTTGCTGACCCCTGTTTGAGGGGCCAGCTTCAAACATTTTAGCAAGGGCAGTGGTGGGTTGCCCGGTTCGCACCGGTTCGCAAGAACCGGTAGTAAAATTTTTTAGTAGTTCGGAGAACCGGTAATAACATTGGCTGGCCATGCCCCCGGCCCGGTCGCCGCTCACTTACCCTGTTTTTTTCTTTTTCTTTTTTTACTTTTAAAAGCATTTTTTTCTAAAACCTCTTCGGCCGAAAAAATGCTTTTAAAAGTAAAAAAAAAAAAAGAAAAAAGCCTCTGATGATCGCGCGGCTCAGCCGGGATCATCAGAGGTTTCTAAAGCATTTTTTTCTGCAACTTCTTCAAGACTCCCGGAGGGCGAAAATGGCCTCCCGAGGCTCTGGAGGCCCTCTTCCTGAACTTCTGGTAGGCCCGTTTCTTGCCCTCCCCGAGCCTCCACGTGTGTTCTACATTTACCTGCATTACTACTGCAAAGCTCTCTACATGGGGCTCCCCTTGGGGTGCACCCGGAGGCTCCAGTTGGTCCAGAATGCGGCCGCGCGGGGGATTATGGGAGCGACGGGGCGCTCCCATGTGACACCTCTCCTGCGCGAGCTGCACTGGCTTCCTGTGATCTTCCGGGTGCGCTTCAAGGTGTTGGTGACCACCTTTAAAGCGCTCCATGGCTTAGGGCCGGGGTATTTGCGAGACCGCTTTCTGTCGCCAATAGCCTCCCACCGGCCAGTACGCTCCCACAGAGATGGACTCCTCAGGGTGCCGTCGGCCAGACAATGTCGGCCGGTGACCCCCAGGGGGAGAGCCTTCTCTGTGGCGGCACCTGCCCTCTGGAACGACCTACCCCCAGAGATACACACGATACCAGACCTCCGGACTTTTCGTCGGGCCCTGAAAACACATCTTTTTCACCTAGCCGGGCTGGCTTGATCCCATCCCTTCGGTTTTAATTTGTAATTGTAAAGAGCCTTGATAGTACAGTGGTCTACGCACCCTGTTATTAACACAGCTGCCTGCAATTTCTGCTGGTTCGAATCTCTCCAAGGCTCAAGGTTGACTCAGCCTTCCATCCTTTCTACGGTAGGTGAAATGAGGACCCAGTTTGTGGGGGCAATAAGCTGACTTTGTATAAAATATACAAAAGTATGAAGGCTATTGCTTAACGCATTGTAAGCCGCCCTGAGTCTCCGGAGAAGGGCGGCATATAAATCAAATTAAAATAAAATAAAATTGGTTTTAATCCGGGTTGTTTTAAATGGATAGCCAAAATGATTTAATGTTTTTTAAATTGCTTTTAAATTTTATATGTTATGTTTTACCATGGCTGTTCCCCACCCTGAGTCCTGTTGGAGAAGGGCGGTATACAAATAAAATAAAATAAATAAATAAATTCAAAACGGGCCGCGTGGAGACTCCTGGGAGGGGTCGGGTGGGGTGGCCGTCCAGGAGTGGGATTTGGGGGTTCTCTGAACTGCACAGAATCTTAGCTAGAGGTTCTCCCGAACCCTTTCGAACCCCCTGAGCAGCCCACCCCTGGATATTCGGGGCAAGGCATGGAGGCAACACAGTCAGCTGATAGTCCAAACTCTCCTTTATTGGTCCAACTTTCCCCCAGCGCTCCCACGTTTTTGGCAAGTCCTTCCACGCGCACGCTTTCAGCAGCCTCTCTGGCTGTGAGTAGTCCAACAAAATGTTGTTAGCACAACGGCGTCAAGGCAAGAAATCCAGTGGGCAATGAGTCCACGAACAAGCAATGAGTCCACGAAGCAGAGGAACAAGGCAATGAGTCCACGAAGCAAAGGAACAAGCAATGAGTCCACGAAGCAGAGGAACGAGCAATGAGTCCACGAAGCAAAGGAAAAAGACAATGAGTCCACGAAGCAAAGGAACAAGGCAATGAGTCCATGAAATGAAGGAACAAGGCAATGAGTCCACGAAACGAAGGAACAAGCAATGAGTCCACGAAGCAAAGGAACAAGGCAATGAGTCCACGAAACGAAGGAACAAGCAATGAGTCCACAAAGCAAAGGAACAAGGCAATGAGTCCACGAAACGAAGGAACAAGCAATGAGTCCACGAAGCAAAGGAACAAGGCAACGAGTTCAACGAAAAAAAGGAACAAGGCAATGAGTTCACGAAAAAAAGGAACAAAGTAATGAATCCACGAAAAAAAGGAACAAGGCAATGAGTCCAGCAAACTCCAGACGTCGGCAGGAGCACACAAAACTCCACGAATTCAGTGACAAGCGTCCCTTCTCACAGTGTCTCCTTAAGTCTCAGTCCGCAGGTGTGCCTTGTGAAGGGGAGCGGGGCACTCTCTTTCCAAGTTGTCGGGTTGGCCTGCATTGCTCTCACCTCCTCTCCACTCTCCATGCTCGGGGATCAGGAGGGGGAGGTCCTTGCTCATTGCCTGAGCTCCGCCGCTCCTCATCTCCACTGCCTGCCCTCCCTTCCCCTCTCTCTCGGTCGTCCTGTCCATGTTCTTCCCTGCTGGCAAGCTGTCCCAAGCCCGAGGGACCCGGGGCTGCCTCGTCCTGCTCCTCCCCACATTCCTCCGAAGCCAACAAGGCCGCCCCCTCGACCTCTGTAGGCCCCAGCTCTGGCTCGTCCTCCTCCGCGGACTCAGGCTCCGACGGAGCCATGACATATTCTGATTTTTTTCCCAGCATGGACAGAATGCAGGGAGTCCTGGATTTACAACTGTTCATTTAGTGACCGAAATTATGGTGGCATGGAAAAAAGGGGATTAATGACTGCTTTTCACAAGTCCGCAGGTCTTCAAGTCGCTGAGATTGAGAAAAACAGCCTGAATTTATTAAATTACGCCTTCGTGTTTATTTATAAGGCAGGTAGCCATTTTCCCCCCTGGGGAAACACACCTCATTTTCATTTTCATTTTTCAATTTATTTGATTTATATACCGCCCTACTCCCGAAGGATTCAGGGCGGTGAACAGGCACAAGATAAAACACATAGAATACAAAAATTTAAGAGCAGAAGTAAAATCGAAATAAATCAATTTAGCCCAAGACAAATTTAAAACCCCAGGTTAAGAACAAATTAAAATTTACATTAAAATTTACATTAAAAAGAGAATGGGAGAAAGTTAGGCCAGACCAGCCTGGTGAAATAAAAAGGTCTTGAGAGCGCGGCGGAAGGTGCGTAGATCCGGGATCCTCCGTATCTCCGGGGGGAGCTCGTTCCAGATAGTAGGTGCCACCACAGAGAAGGCTCTCCCCCTGGGGGCCGCCGGCCGACATTGTTTGGCCGACGGCACCCAGAGGAGTCCCTCTCTGTGAGAGCGTACCGGCTGGTGGGAGGCCGTTTGCGGCAGCAGGCGGTCCCGTAAATAACCAGGTCCTAAGCCATGGAGCGCTCTAAAGGTGGTAACCAAAACCTTGAAGCGCACCCGGAAGACCACCGGGAGCCAGTGCAGCTCGCGCAGGAGAGGTGTTACATGGGAGCGCCACGTCGCTCCCATAACCACCCGCGCGGGCCGCACTCTGCGCCAGTTGGAGCCTCCAGGTGCTCCTCAAGGGGAGCCCCATGTAGAGAGCGTTACAGTAGTCCAGGCAGGAAGCGACGAGGGCATGAGTGACCGTGTTTAAGGAGTCCCGATCACCTGATGGTCTTCAGGCTTGGACTCCAATCCCCATCATTCTTAGCCAGAAAAACCACTTTAGGGGATGTTGGAACAGACAGAAGGAACAAATGGGGGAGTTATGGAAATCAGGTCTGGAGCAAATTTGTAGCTGTGTTTGAGACTCTGCTGCAAAAATTGAATTTCTCGGATCATTTTCACGGAGGGGAAAAAAACAACAACAACAACAGGATTTTAAAATATTCCCGGGAGTGCCTGCAATTGTTTGCGTCTGAATGCAGGGAGGAATCCTTCACATTTATTTGTGAAGATTCACATCCTAGTTATACATATTTACACCTGGCCTTAGCATGTCAAATTGGCTGACTCACCTGTAGGTTTCCTGTTTTGCTAGCAGTTCGTACCGGCGATGTTCTGAGAGCAATCGGCTGTTTGCGTCCACTTGAGCGAGTGTAGCTGCGAAAAGAGGGGGGGGGGAAGAGAAAAATTAGAGTTATTTGTAATTTGTCTGCTTCCTTCTGCCCTACCGAAAGGAAGAGAAGATCAGAACCACATCAGAATCACATTAAAGCAGGGGTGAAATGCTACCGGTTCAGCCCGGTTCGGCCGGTGTGAACTGGGACGAACCGGTTCGGCCGGTACGAATCGGAGAACCGGTAGTGGTGGCAGCACGAGGCTCCGCCCCCCCTGCCCAGACGTCATTACTTCCTGGTTTTAACCAGGAAGTAACCTGTTTTTGACCCTCTGAGCATGCGCAGAAGGCTTTGCGCGTGCGCGGAGGGTCCAAGCGTGCAGATGATGCGCGCAGAGCACGCACTTCCGAACCGGTAGGGAAGGTAAATAGATTTCACCCCTGCATTAAAGGAATAATTTTGGACTATGAAATATAGGCCGTGCTTCACTTAGTGACGGCTTGAAGTTACAACGGCCCTGAAAAAGTGACTTACGGCCGTTTTTCACACTTATGACCGTTGCAGCATCCCTGGCCGGGGGGGAGGGGTATGTCACGTGATCAAATGCTTGGCAACTGACCCGTGTTTATGACGGTTGCAGTCCCCCAGGGTCATCGGATCCCCTTTTGCGGCCTTCTTGCAAGCAAAGTCAATGGGGGAAGGCAGATTCACTTTGCGACCTTGTTACTCACTTAACAACCGCAGTGATTCGCCTCACAACGGTGCAAGAAAGGTCATAAAATGGCGCGAAAGCTCACTTAGCAACGGCCTCGCTTAGCAACAGAAGTTTTGGGGCTCAATTGTGGTCGTAAGTCGAGGACTACCTGTAACTGGAACCCAGATTTGGGGCAGCTGCGTACCTCTTAAAACCTCCGCCATTGTTTCACGCTTTTGAAGAGCTGTCACCATCATCTTCTTTTAACGAATTTGCAGAGTGAACTGAATGGAGCTAGCAGAGTGTTTTAATGGCCGGATGCCTTTCCTGTCACCAATGAGGAGTTTTGTTCGGCAGATATATATATTCTCATTGTGCCCAGAGAGAGAAATATCTGCCTCTACCTAGGATCGAACTCACGGCCTCCTGATTGTGAGGCGAGAGCTCCAACTCTAGGCCACCGCACCACTCCTTTTGAAATACTAGCTGTCACCGAAGGCAGAAATTCCACCGGGAAAGCTTTCCGGCTTTCTCAGAAAAGCCTTTTGAGTTATCGTCAACGGGCCGTCCTCATCATATTTCTTAGGCTAAATTCATTTTATTTGAAAATTGGGTTGGGATCTGACAGCTGTCGAGAGTCCCAGTGGCTGGATAAATTTAATAAATCAAATAATAAATTTCTCCATCAGAGAGACAAAATTATATCTGTGGATTCTTGCCTGCCTTGTTGCCGGAGCTGGAGGCAATGCAAGGATACTTAACCAACCTTAAATTTTTCTAGGACACAACACAAACTCCAAAAGTTCCAGTTTTTCATTTCCTAATAAATCATCCCTGGGTTTCGTAACTTATTTTTACCTACTAGGAAAGTGTCAAACTGGATGTGACAATGTTGTAAAATGGTCGAACTATTGCTGGACTTTTCATTGTAAAGCACTGTTTCTTTAAACTTGGCAACTTGAAGTTGTGTGGACTTCAACTCCCAGAATTCTCCAGCCAGCAAGCTGAATTCTGGGAGTTGAAGTCCACCTTAGAGGTGCCAAGATTGAAAAAAAAAAAAACTGAATTAGATTCAGTTCCTCATTGAATATTGACTGAAGGTTCTGGATCTCACTCTACTTTCTCAAGCTTGGAAGTCTTCAAGATGAACTTCTTCTGAACTTCCATCTTCCGTGCTGGGAATTGAAGTTTAGTCCACCCATCTTCAGTTCTGGGAACTGAAGTCCACCAATCTTCAAGATAGAGTCCATTCATTCAGTTCTGGGAGTTGAAGTCCATTCATCTTCAGTTCTAGGAGCTGAAGACCATCCATCTTCAAGGTGAAGTCCTCTCCTCTTCAATTGTGGGAACCGAAACCCACCATCTTCAAGATGAAGTCCACCGATCTTCAGTTTTGGGAATTAAAGTCCACCCATCTCCAAGGTGAAATCCATCCATCTTCAATTCTGGGTGTTGAAGTCCACCATCTTATAGTAACAGTAACAGAGTTGGAAGGGATCTCGGAGGTCATCCAGGCCCACCCCCTGCTCACACAGGGATTCAAACTGCCGACCTTTCTGATTGACAAGCTTCAAGGTGAAGTCCATCTATCTTCAATTCTGAGAATTGAAGTCCACCATCTTCAAGGTGAAATCCACTCATCTTCAATTCTGGGACCTGAAGTCCATCAATCTTCAACCTAAAGTCCATTCATCCATTTCTGGGAATTGAAGTCCGTCAATCTTCAACCTAAAGTCCATTCATCCATTTCTGAGAATTGAAGTCAGTCAATCTTCAACCTAAAGTCCATTCATCCATTTCTGGGAATTGAAGTCCATCAATCTTCAACCTAAAGTCCATTCATCCATTTCTGAGAATTGAAGTCCATCAATCTTCAACCTAAAGTCCATTCATCCATTTCTGAGAATTGAAGTCCGTCAATCTTCAACCTAAAGTCCATTCATCCATTTCTGAGAATTGAAGTCCACCATCTTCAACCTGAAGTCCACCCATCTTCAGTTCTGGGAATTGACGTTCACTCACGATCAAGCTGAAGTCCATCCATCTTCAATTCTGGGAATTGAAGTCCACCCATCTCTAACCTGCCAAGCTCGAGAAACAATGCTCGAGGGCTTCCTTCCAGAAGCTTCCTAGAAGGTGGGAAGATCTCACCTGTTCCTTCTCGGAGCTCAAAGGTGGGGTACCCCGGGATCCATTGGTAGCAAGGGAAATGGTGGGTCTGCCCCTCGGGGGTCTCCACTTCGATGAAGCTGCAGTTCCAGTTGGTGGGAGGGAAGAACCCGTAGGGCTCCTTATGGAGACGGACCAACAGGAGGTCCCCCAACTCCACCTGGGTTTCCACCACGAATTCCTCCACCTGCGAAGCCAAAGAAGAAAGTTTAAGCGCGGCTGGACTACAACTCCCATCCGTTCTCATCGATCATTGGAGTGGGGATGGAGAGAATTGGAGAAGGCAAGGCAGAAAGAAACTGTGAGAAAAGTGCAGAAAAGAGCAAGAAAGACGATTAAAGGCCCGGAGATGAAAACATACAAAGAACGGTTGCCGGAATTGGGTATGGTTAAGTAAATCTGTCCGGTTGTTAAGCGGCTCATGGGGTCGTTAAACAGATACAATTTTCCCCGTCGACTTCGCTCGTCGGACTTCGACGTCTTCGACGGACTTCGCTCGTCGACTTCGCTCGTCGGAAGCGGGCGAGGAAGGTCTCAAACGGTGACCCCCGAGATGCTCAAATAAATACAGGTAGTCCAGGGTTGGGTTCTACTTACCTTTTACTACCGGTTTGCAACGGGGCCGCGCGCTCGTGCTCGATTTGCTCGTCCGCGCATGAGCAGAAGCATTTTGATGACGTCGAGGTCAGGGGGCGGAGCCTCCCGTCGGTTTTACTACCGGTTCTGTAGAACCGGTACGAACCGGGGGCAACCCACCACCGAGGTAGTCCCCGACTTACGACAGTTCGCTTAGTGACCGGTCAAAGTTAGAACGGCGCTGAAAAAAAGTGCGTTGGGACCGTTTTTTCATGCTTACGACCATTATGACCTCCCCCGCGTCATGGGATCAAAATTCTTGGTGTTTGGTTTACATTTACGACGGTTCGCACTGTTCCGGGGTCCTGCGACCTGACCCCTTTTGCGACCTGACCAGCAAAGTGAAGGGGGGGGGGAAGTCAGATTTGCTTAACAACCGTGTGACTCCCTTAACAACGGTGGCAAGGAAGGTCGTAAAACGGGGCGGGGAGGGGCAAAGCTCCCTTAACCAAGGCCTCACTTAAGCCAGAGACATTTTTATGCCGCCCTGAGTCTTCGGAGAGGGGCGGCATATAAATTGAATTAATTAAATTAAATTTAAATTTAATTAAATTTAAAATCTGGCCTGAATAGGTTTGATGGGTTAGTTTTTAATTGTATTGCTAGGGGTTTTAAATTGGGGCGGCCGTTTAATTTAATTTATTTTTAATTATTTTAACTTTTATATTGTATGTTATTTTAATTCTCGGCTGTTCACCGCCCTGTGTCCCTTCGGGGAGAAGGGCGGGATATAAATTTAATAATAAATAAATAAATAAAATAAATAAATTAAATTTTTGAGTGCCATTGGATGATATATTTCTTGGGAAAGGCAAGAACGGGCACGAATCAACGCCGGGATTGCGTCCAGCTTCCCGCTTCCAGTTCCCTCCCCGAATTTTTTTAAAAAAACCAACACATTGCAGATCGAACGGGTGGAACCAGATTAAATTTCGGTTCAGATCTGCGCTAAAACAAAAGAGAAAAAATGCACCATTCTCATGCTAAGGAGATTAAAAGGGGGAAAAAAAACATTCACTTTAGAGATTGTGATTAGGTTAGCAAGAAGGCAAAAGGGCTGAATTAGAGACCCCTCTTTGCAGGTGGCAGACTGGGGGTCCTGGGGGAAGGTGGATTATTTTCAGCCCCTCGGAAGGAGGGGAGATCAAATTAAGAAAGAAAAAAAAATAAGGATGTAATGTATTGAACCTTTGGGATGGTGCCATGGGATGCTTCCTACTTCTGATAAAAGAGAATATTTGCAGTTCAGAGTTGGTGCTTTCTCTGAGTTTGGTGGTTTCCTTCCATGCCGACGTTTTACAACCCAACTAGAGAACAGCATCAGTGCTACACAGGTGGGGGAGTTTCTGGAGTGGAGGAAAGAGAAGGGAGGAGGAGGAGGAATGTGGGACCCCTGGTGCAATCTCATGACCCAACTAGGGAACGTCATCAGTTCTGGAAGGGAGTGGGGTTTGTGGAGTGGAGGGAAGAAAGAGGAGGAGGAGGAGGAGGAGGAGGAGGAGGAGGAGGAGGAGGAGGAGGAGGAGGAGGAGGAGGAGAAGAAGAAGAAGAAGAAGAAGAAGAAGAAGAAGAAGAAGAAGAAGAAGAAGAAGAAGAAGAAGAAGAAGAAGAAGAAGAAGAACCAGTAGCGGAAATTTTGAACAATTCGGAGAACCGGCAAATACCACCTCTGACTGGCCCCAGAGTGGGGAGGGAATGGGGATTTTGCAATATCCTTCCCCCAGGAGTAGGGTGGGAATGGGGATTTTGCAGTATCCTTCCCCCAGGAGTAGGGTGGGAATGGGGATTTTGCAGTATCCTTCCCCTGGAGTGGGGAGGGAATGGGGATTTTGCAGTATCCTTCCCCTGGAGTGGAGAGGGAGTGGAGATTTTGCAGTATCTTTCCCTTGGAGTGGGGAGGGAATGGGGATTTTGCAGTATTGTTCCCCTGGAGTGGGGAGGGAATGGGGATTTTGCAGTATCTTTCCCCTGGAGTGGAGAGGGAGTAGAGATTTTGCAGTATCTTTCCCCTGGAGTGGGGAGGGAATGGGGATTTTGCAGTATCTTTCCCCGGGAGTGGAGAGGGAATGGGGATTTTGCAGTATCCTTCCCCCGAAGTGGGTAGAGGGAATAGAGATTTTGCAGTATCCTTCCCCTGGAGTGGGGAGGGAATGGGGATTTTGCAGTATCCTTCCCCTGGAGTGGAGAGGGAATGGGGATTTTGCAGTATCTTTCCCCAGGAGTGGGGCGGGAATGGGGATTTTGCAATATCCTTCCCCCAGGAGTGGTGAGGGAATGGGGATTTTGCAATATCCTTCCCCCAGGAGTGGGGAGGGAATGGGGATTTTGCAGTATCCTTCCCCTGCCACGCCCACTAAGCCACGCCCACCGAACCGGTAGTAAAAAAAAAGTTGGATTTCACCCCTGCACAAGTTGTCAGTAAAATAATAAAAATAAATTAAATTAAATTAAATTAAATTAAATTAAATTAAATTAAAGTAAAGTAAAGTAAAGTAAAGTAAAGTAAAGTAAAGTAAAGTAAAGTAAAGTAAAGTAAAGTAAAGTAAAGTAAAGTAAATAAAGGACTGTTTTTCAGCCTTGGCCCTTGGAATATGTGTGGACTTCAACTCCCACAATCCCACAGCACAGCCTAGGTATGCTGGCTAGGGAATTCTGGGAGTTGAAGTCCACACATCTTCAAAGGCTGAGAAACACTGAAATACAGCATTTTTCCCCCCCCTGTTGCCATCCAGGGTGGCAAAAGGACAATCTTAATCTCTTCCTCCGGAGGATTTTCCTGCCAGTCTCCCAGAAGGGGGCAGTGGATGATGGGAGCTGTACTGGGGCCCCCAGGCGGTCCCTCACATTTGTCAACACCCCACCCCCCACTTACTTCTCCTGGAGAGAAATCTTTGCCAAATTTATCCAGGCGAAACTTGGGGGTCTCCCCGTGAGCGCCCACCAAGGAGATGGAGATGGTGTCCATGGTCCCACCGAAGAGGTAGTTGCCCGTGGCCACTCGGATTTTGTAGGTGGCGGAGGGGACGGTTGCCATGCTGGCCGGTGACCCTGGTGGAGAAAGGAAGGAAGGAAGGAAGGAAGGAAGGAAGGAAGGAAGGAAGGAAGGAAGGAAGGAAGGAAGGAAGGAAGGAGAGAGAGAGGGAGGGGA
This sequence comes from Pituophis catenifer annectens, assembly GCF_029215685.1. Classification (NCBI taxonomy): domain Eukaryota; kingdom Metazoa; phylum Chordata; class Lepidosauria; order Squamata; family Colubridae; genus Pituophis; species Pituophis catenifer. The sequence continues at coordinate 2,846,043 of NW_027256895.1, forward strand.
GGAGGAGGGGGAGGAAGGGAGGGAGGGAGGGAGAGAGAGAAAAGAGAGGAGGAGGAGGAGAAGAAGGCAGGAAGGAAGGAAGGAAAGGAGGGGAAAAAGAAAAACAGAAAGAAAGAAAGAAAGAAAGAAACAAAAAAGAAAGAAAGAAAGAAAGAAAGAAAGAGAGGGAGGGAGGGAGAGAGGAAGGAAGAAGAGAGAGGGAGGGGGAGAAGGAGGAGGAGGAAGGAAGGAGAGAGAGAGGGAGGGGAGGAGGAGGAAGGGAGGGAGGGAGGGAGACAAAAGAGAGAAGAAGGAGGAGGAGAAGGCAGGAAGGAAGGAAAGGAGGGGAAAAGAAAAACAGAGAAAGAAAGAAAGAAAGAGAGAGAGAAAGGAAGGAAGGAAGAAAGGAAGGAAGAAAGGAAGAAAGAAAGAGAAAGAAGCAAGCGAGGGAGGGAGCGGAAAGAATGAATGAATGAATGAATGAATAAATAAATAAATAAATAAATAAATAAATAAATAAATAAAGGAGGGAGGATGGATGGAGGAAGGAAGGAAGGAAGAAGGGAGGGAGGGAGGAAGGAAAGAAGGAAGAAGGAGAAAGGAAGGAAGGAAAGAAGGAAGGAGGGAGGGAGGAGAAATAAGGAAAGAAAGAAAGAAAGAAAGGAGGGAGGGAGGCAAAGGGAAGGGAAGGAGGAAAGAAGGAAGGAAAGAAGGAAGAAGGAGAAAGAATGAAAGAGAGAGAGAGAGAGAGAAAGAAAGAAAGAAAAGAGGGAGAGAGGCAAAGGGAAGGGAAGGAGGAAAGAAGGAAGGGAAGGAGAAAGAAAGAAAGAAAGAAAGAAAGAAAGAAAGAAAGAAAGAAAGAAAGAAAGAGAAAAAAGAAAAAAGAAAAATCAGCACCAGAGTTTAGCTCCCTTTCAGCTCCTGGAATTTATCCCTCCGAGCCAGAGAACCGGTCCGTCCACCTGTCGCTCGGCCTCAGGTGGGGGCGACGAAGCCGGGCGAGACCAGCGGGTGGGGGGCCGGCCGGAGGCCCCCCCTCCCTTCACCCCACCTCTGACCCTCCCGTGGCTGCTGCCCGGCACCCAGCCGAAGCCAACCGACCGAATGCGGGAAAGAGCCCAGGTGCCAACCTTGCGAAGCACTTCCTACAATGTGCAATCATCCAGGCGGGGAGGGAACCCCGGAGGTCATTTAGTCCAACCCTCCGCTCGGTGCCTGATTTGCAGTTGCCGGTGACTCACCTGCCTCCCGAGATCTCCAAGTGTCATTTTGGGATGCTTGCTGCGCATCATCGAATGGCGCTAATTCTTGACAACGGATGGAGCTGGTCGAGCTGGAGCCAAACCACGATTTGTGGAAACTTTGATTCGTGGTTAAGAGGGCCGCAGACACACACGGCCCCCCCCCTCTGTCCGTTGCATCAGATGAGTGTTTTGCAACCCTTTTAAGATGGGTTCTTAAACCCATCCCCGAATTCCCTATCCGGCAGCGAGCAGAGGGTAGGACTAAATGACCTCCAGGGTACCCTCCCGCCGGAATGATGGCTTATTGTAGGAAGCGCTTAGCAGACTTCTAGCATCACGGCTCCGGTTCTCACATGCCTTTTAGGGACCGGCTAAAATCCTGCTACTCTAGCTCTCTTCGGAGACGTATTTTAAAAAACCCACATGCCGTCTTGTGTAATAATTACCATCAAACTGACTTTCGTGGTTTAAATCTCAGCTGGAAAATCTGGTTTTATCCTCTCGGGCGTAATTGGGCCTCTCCTAGTTTTGCATCATTGCAAAAATCTGATAAACAGGGCCTGATTTTATTTTATTTTTTTATCCTCTGTTATGCGGCTCGGATTTTTGAGCACGGGGTGCGAATTTCTCCAGGCCAAACTGACTTTCATAGTTTAAATCTCAGCCGGAAAACCTGGTTTTATCCTCTCGGCCATAACTGGGCCTCTTCTAGTTTTGCCTCATAGCAAAATCTGATAAACAGGGCCTGATTTTATTTTATTTTTTATCCTCTGTTATGCGGCTCGGATTTTTGAGCACAGGGTGCGAATTTCTCCAGTTTTCAGAAAATATGACCCAATGCTGGGGAAAGCTATTAAATTGGTTACTGATTTTTATCTGCTAACTTATTGCAGGTAGTCCTCAACTTACGACCACGGTGGAGCCCAAAATTTATGTGGCTAAATGAGAAATTTGTTAACGGAGTTTTGTCTCATTTTACGACTTCTCTTCCCGCATTCGTGAAGCGAATCACTTAACAGTTGTTAAATGAGTCACACGGTTGTTAAGTGAATCCGGCTTCCCCATGGAGTTTTCGCTGGTCAGGAGGTCGCAAAAAGGGGAATCACGTGACCCCGTCGTAAATGTGAGTCGGTTGCCTAGCATCCGAATGCGACGGTCGTAAGTGTGAACAACGGTCGTAAGTCATCAATCCCTTTTTTTTCAGGGCCGTTGTAACTTGGAACGGTCACTAAATGAGCTGTGGTAAGTCGAGGACTTACAATCTGTATTACGGCAGGACCCTGGAGATTTTGCAGGCAGTCCTCGACTTACGACCGCTCGTTTAGTAACCGTTACAATGGCCTTGAAAAAAAAGGGACCGATGCCCGTTTTTCACACTTAACGACCGTCCCTAGGGTCTCGTGATCAAAAATTCAGACATTTGGCCGCCGACTCGTATTTATGACGGTCTTGGCATCCCGAGGGTCACGCGATCCCCTTTTGCGACGGCTTGGGCCGGGGGCTGGACTAGATGACCTCCAAGATCCCTTCCAACTCTGTTCATCTGTCGATTGTTGTCTGTTCATTGTTGACCAGCAAAGTCAATTGAGGGGATTCGCTTAACAACCGTGTTACCAACTTAACGACGGTGGGGGGATTCATTTAACGACGGTGGCAAGTACCTCTACAACTCAAAACAACGTGTGCCGGCAATTTTATTTTTGCTTTCCGGAGAGATCCACTTGGGTCCTGGGTTCAAAAAATGCAGCTCTGACCAATGTTGGGCTCTCGGTTTTGCCAGCTGTGAAATGGGAATAAATAGCATTGCAAATAATGATTAAAAAGCCAAGTCAAGGAAGCCAGCAGGGCGGGCCCCGAAGAATTAATCAAGGCTCGGCTGGCCATACCTTTGATTTTACGTTTCTCTTTTCTTCTTCCGCCTCCGGAAGATAATTTTAACAACATTAAACCAGGTTTAATTGAAGGCTTCTGGCTTGAAGATGGCCAAGAGGCTGTCTTGTCTCTCTTCACCTGTTGGGTTTTAAAGAGCAAGCCTTCAATCCCAGCCAGCTGGCTGGGTGAATCAACCAAGGTTTTATTTTCCAAATTCTATAAACGGATGTGGAAGGGACCTTGGAGGTCATTTAGTCCAGCCCCTCCATCTGCCCAAGCGGGAGATCCTACCTACCTACCTTCTCAGCAGAGTGACACATCTGGTTGGTGTGCGTCCCGAGAAGACCAAAAAAAAAAAAAGAAAAAAGAAAACAACTGGAGGAAGATTCAGGGTAGTCCTCGATTTACGACAATTTGTTTAGTGACCGTTTAGGGATCGATGACCGTTTTTCACACTTACGACTGTTGCAGCATCCCTGCGGTGACGGGATCAAAATTCCGACTGACTCGGATTTATGACGGCTTCAGGGTCCTGGGTGGGGAGGGGTCATGTGATCCCCCCTTTTGCGACCTTCTGACGAGGGAGGGGGGGGAAAAGCCAGATTCACTTAACGACCCGGCGACTCGCTGAACGAGGGCAGTGATTCGCTTAACAACAATACGAAGGAAGATCGTTACGCCCTGGTGAAACTCTCTGAAGGAATGGGCCGCTTAGCCACATAACTTGAGTTGTGGCCATAAGTTGAGGACGGTACGGAAAGTTATTGAACTCTAATAACTGGGGGGAAAAAAAACTCATTATAATATAGGAAAAACGCCCCCTGAAAATTCAATTATTCATTAACAAGGATATAATAGATATAACAGATTAACAGAGTTGGAAAGGACATTATAGGTCAGTGATGACTAATCTCTTTGCCGTCGCGTGCCAAAAGCGGGGGGGGGGGCGGGTGTGTGCCCACACCCATAATTCAATGCGCCCCGCCCCCCCACATACATACGCGACCCCCCCGCCCCGCATTCCCCCCTCTTTTGGCACGTGATGGCACAGTGGGCCCATTTTTCGCCTCCACAGCCTCCAGAGTCTTTCTTGGAGCCTGGGGAGGGCTAAAACAGCCTTCCCCAGTTCACCATCCCACCCGGAGGCCCTCCATTTCCCGACTTCCAGTCAGGCCGGAAGTCCCGAAAATCAGCTGGCTGGTGCACGCATGCCCGCTGGAGCTGAGCTACGGCAATGCTCGCGTGCCCACTGATATGGCGCCGTGTGCCACCTGTGGCACCCGTGCCATAAGTTCGCCACCACGGTTATAGGTCATCTAGTCCAACCCCCCACTGGAATATTAGGAGATGCTATGAATCTTTACACAGGATTATATATAGTTACTGAGGCTACTCACCAGATACTCAGTGAGAAGTGGAGAAGAAGAGGTGGGGGGGAGGGAATAGAGAGGGGACAGGAGAAGGAGAGAAGGAGAGAGGGAAGGAGAGGAGAAGGAAAGAGGGAAGGAGAGAGAAGGAGAGGGGAGGAGAGAAGAGAGGGAGGAGAAAGAAGAGGAAAGGAGAGGGGTGTTGTAAAAAATGGGTGAAATATGGTGTACAGGAGAAAAGAAAACGGACGGACAATTTCTTCTTTCTTTTTTGAGGGTTATAATATTGAAACTATAACGGAAGATAATTGGACTAGGAGACTTCCAAGGTCCTTCCAACTCTGTTATTCTATTCTATTCTATTCTATTCTATTCTATTCTATTCTATTCTATTCTATTCTATTCTATTCTATTCTATTCCATTCCATTCCATTCCATTCCATATTTTCTATTCTATTCTATTCTATTCTATTCTATTCTATTCTATTCTATTCTATTCTATTCTATTCTATTCTATTCCATTCCATTCCATTCCATTCCATTCCATTCCATTCCATTCCATCTATCCTATCCTATCCTATCCTATCCTATCCTATCCTATCCTATCCTATCCTATCCTATCCTATCCTATCCTATCCTATCCCATTCCATATTTTCTATTCTATTCTATTCTATTCTATTCTATTCTATTCTATTCCATTCCATTCCATATTTTCTATTCTATTCTATTCTATTCTATTCTATTCTATTCTATTCTATTCTATTCTATTCTATTCTATTCTATTCTATTCTATTCCGTATTTTCTGTTCTATTCTATTCTATTCTATTCTATTCTATTCTATTCTATTCTATTCCATTCCATTCCATTCCATTCCATATTTTCTATTCTATTCTATTCTATTCTATTCCATTCCATTCCATTCCATCTATCCTATCCTATCCTATCCTATCCTATCCTATCCTATCCTATCCTATCCTATCCTATCCTATCCTATCCCATTCCATATTTTCTATTCTATTCTATTCTATTCTATTCTATTCTATTCTATTCTATTCTATTCTATTCTATTCTATTCTATTCTATTCTTCTATTCTATTCTATTCTATTCTGAATTCTGAATTCTGAATTCTGTTCTAATTCCGAATTCTATTCTACTCTATTCCAATTCTGAATTCTAATTCTGAATTCTATTCTATTCTATTCTATTCTAATTCCGAGTGCTATTCTACTCTATTCTAATTCTGAATTCTATTCTGAATTCTGATTTTTTAAAAAAATATATATTTATTAATTTTTTCCAACATTTAAAACACAAAACACCAATTTACACTCATTACAGCATTTCCATACCAGTATCCCTATCATCCATAACATTCATGTTTACATAAATTCTATTTCGATGGTTCGCTATCCTATATTATACCATCGTTTAATTTGTAATCATTTATAATCGTTTGAATTATAATATCTACAATCATATTATCATCAATATTATACAGTTATAATATATATTATACTATCCTATTCTGAATTCTGAATTCTACTCTGTTCTAATTCTGAATTCTATTCTGAATTCTGATTTTTGTTCTATTCTGAATTCTGAATTCTATTCTATTCTCAGTTCTGAATTCTATTCTCTATTCTCAATTCTGAATTCTACTCTACTCTACTCTACTCTACTCTACTCTGAGTTCTGTTCTGTTCTGTTCTGTTCTGTTCTGTTCACCTTACGATTCTTGATGAACGCATCTTTTCTTTTATGTACACTGAGAGCATATGCACCAAGACAAATTCCTTGTGTGTCCAATCACACTTGGCCAATAAAAAATTCTATTCTGTTCTGTTCTGTTCTGTTCTGTTCTGTTCTGTTCTGTTCACCTTATGATTCTTGATGAATGCATCTTTTCTTTTATGTACACTGAGAGCGTATGCACCAAGACAAATTCCTTGTGTGTCCAATCACACTTGGCCAATAAAAAATTCTGTTCTGTTCTGTTCTGTTCCATTCTGTTCTGTTCTGTTCTGTTCACCTTATGATTCTTGATGAATGCATCTTTTCTTTTATGTACACTGAGAGCGTATGCACCAAGACAAATTCCTTGTGTGTCCAATCACACTTGGCCAATAAAAAATTCTGTTCTGTTCTGTTCTGTTCTGTTCTGTTCTGTTCTGTTCTGTTCTGTTCTGTTCTTGCTTGATTCCTTGCAACAAGCACACTGGGTTAAAGAAACTTGTCTTAAATTACACCTTACAAGACCAGATTTATAACCAGCTAAGGTTTGTGTGTATTTCCTGCAGGCAGCTGCTGAGTCGTGGAGTTGGCATTTTAAAAAACTCGTTTGCATCACCTGCTGGTATAAAATTGCCATTTAGGCAACCTGTCTAATTTGCCTCTTTGTCATTACCTGGTCCTGCTCAACTGGCTGGCTGCAAAGGACGTCCCCAGCTGACACCTGCTGGGTTTTAAATGCAGGTCGGTAGGGGAGGATGGGCGTTGTTATCCATCACAGCCCGAGGTCACCAGACAGGGAAAGGCTCTTAAATATCTAGGTAGATCTGAGATGTTTCGGTGTGAAAAACATCTGGAGAGATCCTGTTGCAATTTCCAGAATGGAAATGTGCTTGTTTAGAGATTACACTAAGTCAGCTAAAATTCCATTCTTGGTGATATATCTTCTGAGGGGCCTAGCTGTCAAGGATGCAAAGACATCCATCTGAAACAAAAAGTTACTTATTATCCAAAGCAGCCATGAATCTACGCATCAGCAATTACAGAACTGAGGAAGGTTGTTTAGCTAAGATAATCTTATGAACTAGAAAATAATGAAAGAATTTAGTAATTAGAAAGTGTCAATTATCATGTAACAAATGTATGTTAACCATATATGGAAAACTGCTGTGCTCGCAAAATCCTTTGTCTTGGAGATGTATAAAAGCAGTTGTATCAGAACTCTTCCTTTGTTCAGAATTGCAGATACAATTCTGGTTCTGAAACTGCGCAATAAAACTGTCTCTGGCTGACCCAGGAATGTTGTTTGGTCCCATCATTCCATAACAAGCTCAGCCTACCTCACAGGGCTGTGGTGCTCAGAGGGAGCAGAAGTAACAGAATAACGGAGTCAGAAGGGACCTTGGAGATCGTCTAATCTGCTCCGGAAGGAAACCCTGTTCCATTCCAAGACAAGTGACTGTCCAATCTCTCCTTCAGTGATGGAGAACCCACAAGTTCTAGTGGCAAGTCGTTCCACTGGTGAACTGTCCTCGTCGTCGAGAAATTTAGGTTGGTTCTTCTCTCCTTGATTAGTTTCCATTTGTTGCTTCAATGGAATAGCTTGCCTTCAGAAGTTGTGGCAGCTTCATCACTGGAGGCTTTCAAGACGGCCATTTCTGTCAGAAATGGTGTAGGATCTCCTGCTTGGGTGTAATGTGAATAAAATAGGAATCATACAGAGTCAGATACATGAACTCTAAGAGACCCTCTCTATTCACATTATTATAAGAGAGAAAAGTGCTTGCTTGGAGATTATATTAAAGTCAGCTAAACCCCATTAAGTGGTAATATATCTTCTGATGAGACCTAGATGTCGCGGAAGGACAGCCATATGAAAAACATTTGAGGGGCCTCAACTGTCAAAGACAAGGACATATATGTTACAAAGAGTTACTTAATCCAATAAATTTACCCAAGGACAGCAGTAAATTTCCCATTAGCAACTACAAGCACTTAAGGAAGGTTGTCTAAGCTAAAATAATCTTATAAACTAATAATAATAGTTTACTGATGGTTTAGTAATTAGGAAGTGTGTCAATTATCATATAACAAGTGTATGTTAACCATATATGGAAAATGTATGATCTCATGTTAACCATATATGGAAAACTGTATGAGTTGTATCAGAGCTCTTTCCTTGTTCAAAGTTTCAGGTACAAATCTGGCTCTGAACCTTGCGCAATAAAAACTGTCTCTGGCTGACCCAGGAATGTTGTTTGGTCCCTTCATTCCATAACAGGTGGGAGGAGGTGGGGTTGGACTAGATGACCTACAAAGGTCCCTTCCAACTCTTTTAATCTGTATCCCTCTCACAGTTACTTCTACTGTATTGAGCAATAACTATTTTATTATTTAAAAAAAATTTTTTTTTTAAATTTTTTTTAAACAAAACATAAAACAACCATCATCCATTACAATTACAGAAAGTGTATCGATCGGTTACAAATCTTTTGTGCTGAATCCCATATCCAAAATTCTCTTATTTGACAATTTATTATATCCCTTTGTATTATTATTCTCATTTACCGATTATTTAACAGTGGTTTATCTCCTGTAAAAAAAACCCGCTTCATATATTTTGTTATTACATTTATTTCATGTTTCATATTTCATTTCCATGCTTTGTTATCTATAAATTGATTATAGATAATATATTGATTATCTATAATCAATATATTGATTATAGACAACATTGATAAAATAAATCCCATATCAAGTAATCTTGTTTGTCTTCCTGTTCTCTAATTTCAATTTGCTCATTTCAGCACATTCCAACATTTTCTTAATAATTTCATCATCAGTAGGGATCTTCTCTTCTTTCCAATTTTTAGCAAATACAATTCGAGCCGCTGTTAAAACATTCACAGTTAAGCACCTCAGTTCTCTATTATATGTTTCTGGTAAAATCCCTAATTAAAAATATCTCTGGTTTAAAATCAACGTGTTTTCTTTGTCATTTTTTTCCAACCATGTGTGGATTTTAGGCCAATATCTTTTAGCTTCTACACAGGTCCACCACATATGGAAATATGAAACCCGGAGACTGATGACACTTCCAAGCAATAGCTATTTTATTCTGTTCCTTTGCGGTTCGAAGTAATTTGAACCCGCAAATCAAAATGGCAGTTCAAGATGGCGTTAGGTGCTAAGATACAGATTTACACCAAGAATCCAGCACTGAGGACTGTGATAGAATTTGCAGAGGGAAGTTCCCCCCGAATGTATGTTTGTTTATTTATTTATTTATTTATTTATTTATTTATTTATTTGTTTATTTGTTTATTTGTTTATTTGTTTATTTGTTTATTTGTTTGTTTGTTTATTTATTTATTTATTTATTTATTTATTTATTTATTTATTTATTTAGACTTATATGCCGCCCTTTCTCCGAGAGGACTCAGGGCGGCTCACAACAATAAAACAGAAAAAGAAAACTAAAACTCCGGGTTAAAAGTTACACATAAAATCCCTAAAATCAATTAAAATCCATTTTAAAAAACCCCATCAGTCCAGGCCGGCAAAGCGAAATAGCCACATTTTAAGTTCGCGACGGAAAGAGCGAAGGTCGGGGGCCATCCGGAGCTCCAGGGGGAGCTGATTCCAGAGGGTAGGTGCGCCCACAGAGAAGGCCCGCTCCCTAGGGGTCGCCAGCCGACACTGTCTGGCCGACGGCACCCAGAGTAGGCCTTCTCTGTGGGAACGCACCGCCAAATACCCCGGTCCTAAGCCATGTAGGGCTTTATAGGTAATCACCAGCACCTTGAATCTCACACTCAGCTGATGACACCCAGCTGTACATCTCCACCCCGGACCACCCCAACGATGCCCTTGAAGTGATGTCCCAATGTCTGGAAGCCATGCGGATCTGGATGGGGAGGAACAGGCTCAGGCTCAACCCATCCAAGACCGAGTGGCTGTGGTTTCCGACGTCCCGATATAGTCAGTTGACGCCATCGCTGACTATTGGGGGCGAATCGCTGGCCCCCATGGAGAGGGCGCGCAACTTGGGCGTCCTCCTGGATTCATGGCTGTCTTTAGAAGAGCACTTGACGGCCGTGACCGGGAGGATTTTTCATCAGGTTCGCCTGATTCGCCAGTTGCATCCCTTTCTGGATCGGGACTCTTTACGCACGGTCACTCATGCCCTCATCACCTCCCGCCTGGACTATTGTAACACTCTCTACATGGGGCTCCCCTTGAGGAGCACCCGGAGGCTCCAACTGGGGCAGAGTGCGGCCGCGTGGGTGGTTATGGGAGCGACATGGCGCTCCTGTGTGACACCTCTCCTGCGCGAGCTACACTGGCTCCCGGTGGTCTTCCGGGTGCGCTTCAAGGTTTTGGTTACCACCTTTAGAGTGCTCCATGGCTGCGCACTTTCCGCCGTGCTCTTAAGACCTTCCTATTCCAGCAAGCCGGTCTGGCCTAATTTTCTCCCCTTTCTTTTAAATTTTTCAATTGAAATTTTAATCGGTTTTAAATTATTGGGATTTTTAATTGTCTTGGGCTAAATTGTTTCATTTGGTTTTAATTATGTTTCTAACTTTTGTATCTATGGATTTTATCCTGTGCCTGTTCACCGCCCTGAGTCCTTCGGGAGTAGGGCGGTATATAAATCTAATAAAACAAAACAAACAAAGAAACAAATACATGGAGAGCAACCGGTAACCAATGCAGGTCACGCCAGAGGGGTGTAACATGAGAGCGTCGGGACACGTCCATCACTACCCACGCGGCCGCATCCTGCACCAGCTGAAGCCTCCGAGTGGTCTTCAGGGGCAGCCCCATGTAGAGAGCGTTGCAGTAGTCAATCCGGGAGGTGACTGGCGCATGAGTGACCGTGTGTAGGGCATCTCGGTCCAGGTTAGGGGCGCAACTGGCGCACCAGACGAATCTGGGCAAATGCCCCGCTCGTCACGGTCGTAACATGATCTTCCAGAGGACAACATGATCCAGAGACAACATGAACGGTAACATGATCTCTCAGAGAATGTGATTTGTGGGATTGTGTCTCTCACCCAAGACAATAGAACAGAGCTGAAAGAGGACCTTGGAGGTCTTCTAGATGGTAGACCCTATATCATTTCCGACCAGTGGATGTCGGGTCGCTTCTTAAAAACCTCCAGTGACGAAGCGTCTTCAACTTCTGGTGGCAAGCTGTTCCACTGGTTAATTGTTCTCATCTGCCGGAGTTGGCAGATCCACAACAAAGCAAGGTTGGAAGGAATGGCTGGAAGTGATAACCCGCGGAGATCGGTTCATCATATCTCAGGTCTTCTGAAGGCCACCTGGAAGGAGATAGCGGAAGCTATCGTTTCCACTTCTCCAGCGTCCTGTCTCCAGCCTGCCAAGCAGGACTGGATTCGAACTCTCCTCATTTCAGGATCCAGTCTGAGTCAGTCACCGGGACGAAAGATTTATTCTTCCAAGTTTTTGGACTCGGGCTGGAGCCCATCCTCAGGGAAACTTGTCTCTGTCTCTCTCTGTCTCTCTCTGTGTCTCTGTCTGTCTTTCTCTCTCTCTCTCTTTCTGTCTCTTTGTCTCTGTCTCTGTCTCTCTCTGCCTCTCTGCCTCTCTTTCTGTCTCTGTCTCTGTCTCTGTCTCTGTCTCTGTCTCTGTCTCTGTCTCTGTCTCTGTCTCTGTCTCTGTCTCTGTCTCTCTCCCGCTCCCCCTTGTCTCTCTGTCTCTGTCTGTCTGTCTGTCTGTCTGTCTCTCTCTCTCTCTCTGTTTCTCTCTCTCTTTGTCTATCTCTCTCTATCTGTCTCTGTCTCTGTCTCTCTTTCTCTCTCTGTCTCTGTGTCTCTATCGCTCTCTGTTTCTCTGTCTCTGTCTATCTGTCTGTCTGTCTGTCTGTCTCTGTCTCTCTCTGTCTCTGTCTCTCTCCCTGTCTCTCTGTCTCTCTGTCTCTCTCTCTCTCTGTCTGTCTCTGTCTGTCTGTCTCTCTCTGTTTCTCTCTCTCTCTCTGTTTCTCTCTCTCTTTGTCTATCTCTCTCTATCTGTCTCTGTCCCTGTCTCTCTTTCTCTCTTTGTCTCTGTGTCTCTATCGCTCTCTGTTTCTCTGTCTGTCTGTCTGTCTGTCTGTCTGTCTGTCTGTCTGTCTCTGTCTCTCTCTGTCTCTATCGCTCTCTGTTTCTCTGTCTCTGTCTGTCTGTCTGTCTGTCTGTCTCTGTCTCTCTCTGTCTCTGTCTCTCTCCCTGTCTCTCTGTCTCTGTCTGTCTGTCTGTCTGTCTGTCTGTCTGTCTGTCTGTCTGTCTGTCTGTCTCTGTCTCTCTGTCTCTCTCTGTTTCTCTCTCTGTGTGTGTGTGTGTGTCTCTCTCTCTCTCTGTCTCTCTCTGTCTGTCTCTCTCTCTCTCTGTCTCTCTGTTTCTCTGTCTCTCCCTCTCCCTCCCTCCCTCCCAAATATTGCTTATTCTATCTTTGTATTAATACTTCCTGGTTGTGTGTAGCTTTCAGCTGTTAATTAGGGTGTTGGTGGTTGGCCATTAAGTCGTTAGTTGTTGCTTCCTTATGCCACCCACCTAAGTACCGAGTACCTTGGGGGTTGATTTACTACCAGCCTGTACTTAGGAGCCAAGGGCATAAGGAAACAACAATTAACGACTTAATGGACTAATTAACAACTCAAAGCTACACACAACCAGGAACCACATACATACATACATACATACATACATACATACATACATACATACATACGTATATTAATAAAATATAAATATAAATATTGGAGACTAAAACAATGAATGGAAACATATCAAGGAGAGAAGCAACCAAGAACTCAGGAGGAATTTCCTGACAGTGAGAACAGTTAACCAGTGGAACAGCTTGCCACCAGAAGTTGTGGATTTTAAGAAGAGACTGGACAACCGTTTGTCTAAAATGGCATATTCTGTAAAGGTCTCCTGCTTGAGAAGGGGGCTGGACTAGATGACCTCCAAGGTCCCTTCCAGCTCCTATTCTGATTGATTGATTGATTGATTGATTGATGATTGAGTGAGTGAGTGAGTGATTAGAATACACTGCGTAAAACAGCTCAGTTTGTACATATTCTAGCGAGAAAGGAGAAGCTCCCTGCGGATGGGCTCCGGCACGAAAGCTTCGAAGAATAAACCTTGGTTCCGGCGACTGACTCCGATTGGATCCTGCAACATTATCCTGGGACACGTATCATGATCTCTTCCTTTTAAACCCCTCCCCCCACGGGTGCTATTCAGCAGGTTCTGACAGGTTCTGGAGAACCGGTAGCGGAAATTTTGAGTAGTTCGGAGAACCGGCAAATATCACCTCTGGCTGGTCCCGGAGTGGGCAGGGAATGGGGATTTTGCAGTATCCTTCCCCTGCCACGCCCACCAAGTGTTGTGGTCCGCCAGCAGCTTGCGGAGCTGGCAGCGGAGTCGGACAGTGAGGAGGCTGGGGAGGAACCTGGGCCAGTCCTGGAGTCTGGGGAAGGCTCGGACGAGGGCTCTGCGTCGGAGGCAGAGATGGGGCCAGGGCCATCGGGGAGTGATGCGCGGACTCCGGAGCCTCCAGAGTCAGACAGCAGAGAGGCAGAGGAACAGAAGGAGCTATCTATCTATCTATCATCTATCTATCATCTCTTTCACTCTAATCTCTCTCTATCATCTATCTATCTATCTATCATCTCTTTCACTCTAATCTCTCTCTATCATCTATCTATCTATCTATCTATCTATCTATCTATCTATCATCTCTTTCACTCTAATCTCTCTCTATCATCTATCTATCTGTCTGTCTGTCTGTCTGTCTATTATCTATCTATCTATCTATCTAATCTATCTATCTATCATCTCTCTCTAATCTCTCTCTATCTATCATCTATCTATCATCTCTTTCACTCTAATCTCTCTCTATCATCTATCTATCTATCTATCATCTCTTTCACTCTAATCTCTCTCTATCATCTATCTATCTATCTATCTATCTATCTATCTATCTATCTATCATCTCTTTCACTCTAATCTCTCTCTATCATCTATCTATCTGTCTGTCTGTCTGTCTGTCTATTATCTATCTATCTATCTATCTAATCTATCTATCTATCATCTCTCTCTAATCTCTCTCTATCTCTCATTTATCTATCGAACATCTATCAACTCTTTCTCTCTCTCTCTCATCTCTCTCTCTCTATCATCTATCTATCATCTATCTATCATCTATCTATCTATCTATCTATCTATCTATCTATCTATCTATCTATCTATAATCCATCCATCCATCCCTATCTATAATCTATCTATCTATCAATCTATCTCTAATCTATCTATCTATCTATCTATCTATCTATCTATCTATCTATCATCTCTTTCACTCTAATCTCTCTCTATCATCTATCTATCTGTCTGTCTGTCTGTCTGTCTATTATCTATCTATCTATCTATCTAATCTATCTATCTATCATCTCTCTCTAATCTCTCTCTATCTCTCATTTATCTATCGAACATCTATCAACTCTTTCTCTCTCTCTCTCATCTCTCTCTCTCTATCATCTATCTATCTGTCCGTCTGTCTGTCTGTCTATCATCTATCTATCTATCTATCTATCTATCTATCTATCTATCTATCTATCATCATCATCATCTCTCTCTAATCTCTCTCTCATTTATCTAACACCAATCATCTCTTTCTCTCTCTCTATCATCTCTCTCTATCATCTCTCTCTCTCTCTCTATCTGTCTGTCTATCATCTATCTATCATCTCTCTCTAATCTCTACTCTCTCATTTATCTATCTATCTATCATCTCTTTCACTCTATCATCTCTCTCATCTATCTATTTATCATCTATCATCTATCTATCATCTCTTTTGCTCTTTCTCTCATCTCTCTCTCTCTCTCTCATCTCTCATCTATCTATCTATCTATCTATCTATCTATCTATCTATCTATCTATCTATCTATCTATCATCTCTCTCATTTATCTATCTATCTATCTATCATCTATCTATCTATCTATCTATCTATCTATCTATCTATCTATCTATCTATCTATCTATCTATATCTATCATCTCTTTCGCTCTCTCTCTCTATCATATCTCTCTCTATCATCTATCATCTATCTATCTATCATCTATCTATCATCTTTCGCACTCTCTTTCTATAATCTCTCTTTCTATCATCTATCTATCTATCATCTATCATCTCTTTCGCTCGCTATCATCTCTCTCTCTTTCTTATCTATCTATCTATCTATCTATCTATCTATCTATCTATCATCTATCTATCATCTTTCGCGCTCTCTCTCTATAATCTCTCTCTCTATCATCTATCTATCTATCTATCATCTATCATCTCTCTCTCTTTCTTATCTATCTATCTATCTATCTATCTATCTATCTATCTATCTATCATCTATCTATCATCTATCTATCATCTTTCGCGCTCTCTCTCTATAATCTCTCTCTCTATCATCTATCTATCTATCTATCATCTATCATCTCTCTCTCTTTCTTATCTATCTATCTATCTATCTATCTATCTATCTATCTATCTATCATCTATCTATCATCTTTCGCGCTCTCTCTCTATAATCTCTCTCTCTATCATCTATCTATCTATCTATCATCTATCATCTCTTTCGCTCGCTATCATCTCTCTCTCTCTCTCTCTTTCTCTCCTATCTATCTATCTATCTATCTATCTATCTATCTATCTATCTATCTATCATCTATCTATCTATCCATCCCGTCATGGTTATGTAGTGTCTATTGGAAGGGGTGACCCTTTGGAGAGCTGCGTGCAATGAAATTTCATTTTGACGTATGCCGGTTAGCGGACCTTCAAAGCGACAATAAAGTTGGTCTAAGTTTAAGTCTAGTCTCCTGACCCTCGGGTGGGTATCAAGTGTCCACATGTCTTCCTTTGCCCCATAGGAAAGCCAACCTTAGATATGATGGACCTTTGGATTCAGAATAACAAAGAGTTGGAAGCAGGAACTCTTCATCTTCAAGCAGGAAAGCCTATAATATTTCAGACAAATGACTCTCCGGTCTCTTCTTGAAAACCTCCAGTGCTGGAGAACCCACAACTTCTGGTGGCAAGCTGTTCCACCGGTTAATTGTCCTCACTGTTAGGAAGTTTCTCCTCAGTTCCAGGTTGCTTCTACTCCTTGATGAGTTTCCATCCGTTGCTTCTTCTCCTGCCTTCAGGTGCTTTGGAGAATAGGGGGACCCCCCCTCCTCTTCTTTGTCGCAGCCCCTCAAATATTGGAAGACTGCTATCCTGTCTCCCCTAGTCCTTCTTTTCATTAAACTAGATATACCCAATTCCTGTTCTTTATATGTTTTATCCTCCAGTCCCCTAAATCCTCTTTTTTGTTCTTCTCTGCACTCTTTCTAGAGTCTCCACATCTTTTTTTTTTTTTTTTAATATTGTGGCAACCAAAACTGGATGCATTCTTAACCAGGGAGCTGATTTATCTGGATAGGACATCCCTGGAACTCATGGTCTTCATAATACTGATTAACAGAGTGGGAAGGGACCTTGGAGGTCATCTAGTCCAACCCCGTCCCACCCAAGCAGGAGACTCTACACCATTTCTGACAGATGGCAGTCCAGTCCAACTTCCGAAGGCAACTTCTGTTCCATGGGTGGATGGCTCTCGCTGTCAGAAAATTCCTCTGTCAGCGTCCCAGCACTGACATATAATAAAAAGGAGGAGAAGCCTGAACTTTTGCCTACTAAATCCCTTTGAAGATTCTGTCTCCTCGGAGATGGGAGAGGGGGGGGAGACATTCCTGTGATCTGACGAAGAAGGGATCAGGAAAGTGACTTGGAAGATAGCCAATGAGAAGCAGAGAATTGGGGATCGGAAAGGGAGGGATTGGGGGGGCAAAGGTCAGTACTAACCGCGAGAGAGCCAGGATCAGATCGCTGTGCTCGAATAAAGAGGAAATTTCCTTAAAGATCGGCAGTTTGGCAATTCATTTATTTTGAGATAGCATCGAAACCTGACATCCTCCTTATTTCCAGGTTTAATTCTGGAATCCCTAAGAAAATTCAGAGATATTTTTGCAGAGTGGGCAGAGCGGAAACCCTCACCCCCATCTCTCCTGGCACAGATAGACTGCTTCGGTATGTGGAGGATCCATAGCTGTGATAACTTTTGCAACCAATGGCACACATGTCCCGCCCTCTGAATGTTTACCCAATCACCCTTGGAAAGCATCTAAGATGGACAGCTACTTTGCCGAGCTGCCTACGGTTCACGCCTTCCAGCCATCCGAGCGACTGGGGAGAGAGATGGTGAGGAAGGGATGGGAATTGTAGTCCAAAACTTCCTGAGGGTTTGCAGTTTAGGAGAGGAGAATCCAAGTTATTGTTGATTTGGGAAGGTTTTCAATCCATTCGTTAGGAATTGCGTACAGCTAGCCCTCAATTTACGACAGGTTTTTAGCGACCGTTTGAAGTAAGGACAGCGCTGAAAAAAAAGTGACTTATGGCCGTTTTTCACACTTAACGACCATTGCAGCATTCCCGTTATCACATATTTAGGATGGTCAAATTGTCCCTGGGTCACACGATCCCCCCCCTTTACGAACTTCTGACAGGCAAAGTCCAGGGGGGGAAGCCAGATTCACTTAACAACTTAACCACTGCAGTTAACAACTATGGTAAGGAAGGTCGTAAAATGGGGCGAAAAACCCCACTTGGCAGCTGTCTCGCTTAGCCACGGGAATTTTGGGCTCAATTGTCATACATTTCTTGTTTCTGATCACCTGCCTATCTGCTTTATAGGATGGTTCCAGTTTTTGTCATTATAAGAGAGGGAGGAAGTGTCTTCTTCAGAGTTGGGATT
Source organism: Pituophis catenifer annectens (assembly GCF_029215685.1). Classification (NCBI taxonomy): domain Eukaryota; kingdom Metazoa; phylum Chordata; class Lepidosauria; order Squamata; family Colubridae; genus Pituophis; species Pituophis catenifer. The sequence continues at coordinate 2,864,090 of NW_027256895.1, forward strand.
CAGCCGGTTCGGAGCAATTCTGGCGAACTGGTAGTGGCGACCTGCAGGTGCTGCTTACCTACCCCGGCGCTATGCCGTCCTATTTCGCCACATTTTCTAAGCCGCATGCATGCGTGCAAGCTGTGTGTGAGAGAAAAGGTGCGCACTCACATTTTTGGTGCGTGGTGAACCGGTTGTAAAATTATGCGAAACCCACCTCCGGTCTCCCTTGCTCAAATCTATAAACTGCAGAGTCAGAATTTCCCCTTCTTGGGTTGTTGGGCCAGTTGAAAACCTGCTGGATGCAACAGCTCGATCCGAATCCGAATCGAGCTGCATGGGACCTTGGAGGTCTTCTAGTCCAGCCCCCCCTGGTCAAAGCAGGAGATCTTAGACCATTTCAGACAAATGATTTTAGTTTTCAGATTATTATTTTTTTTGGTATGTAGGAAGGGCCTTGAGAGCCGGATGAAAAGATGCTGTAAAGGAACATCTTTTAGATCGGAATGGGACTATTCGTCTCTGACTCTTCATTCTCATCGGGCGTTTCTCCTTGGGCGATTCTCCCCCGACTTATCTCCTCAGCTGGCCTGCCTCCACTCATTCGCCCTGGGGAATGGGCCACCGTCCACTGGGACAAATTCCCAGGTTGAATGGCTGGAGGTGTGCCAGCTGAGGAGATAAGTCGGGGGAGAATCGTCCGAGGAGAAACGCCCGACGAGAATGAAGAGTCAGAGACGGAAAGTCCTCGACCCCTTTTAGATAAGAGGCAGCGTAGCCCAAAGCCGTATAATGGGATGGAGAAAGAAAAGAGACTGTCCCTAGTTACTCGGGCTGTAAAAGAGACAGGGGAAGAATTATCCTTCCAGATTTTCAAGACTCTGTCAATGTCGTTTTACAATCAAGGAGAATTATCTTATCTGGTTATGTTTTCCATCTGGTCTACCTTGTTTCCACCTAAAAGAGAAACGAGTTTGGTTTTTTTCACCTTGATAATCTGGCATATATCTTTGTCGTTCCTCCTTCTCTTTCAGCCCTGCCTAAAACTGGAGCCAATTTCACACCTTCGTCTGAATAATCCAATTTTAATAAGATCCCACAAGGCATTTTCCCCCCCATATTTCACAGCGCCGGGATTGCCCTGGGAAACCTTGAGTCATTACAGGACTAAAAACAGATGACAGGGTTTTGTTATCTCCATCTCCCCCCCTATTTCTGAAGGAGGATGCAAAAAAGTAAAAAGAACACAGCTCACCATTTTTTTTCTCCCAGTCGGATCTTTTTATATGTTACTTTTTCCAGTCGTAGCTTAGGCCAATGTTTCTCCGCATTGGCCCCTTTAAGATGGGCGGACTTCAACTCCCAGAATCCCCCAGCCAGCAAAGGCTTACTAAAAAAATTCAGCATGGCTCGGACAAGAACAAATGATGGGGTAACTTTCTTAATAGATGGTGGGGATGCAGTAGACGTAATATATCTTTGACTTCAGCAAAGTGGAAAAAAAACGAGCTGGCTGGGGAATTCTGGGAGTTGAAGTCCACACGTCTTAAATCAGGGGTCTCCAACCTTGGTCACTTTAAGGCCCGTGGACGTCAACTCCCAGAATTCCCCAGTGAGCCACGTAAGATAACTTTCTTAATAGATGGTGGGTATGCAGTAAGCATAATATATCTTGACTTCAGCAAAGTGAAACAAAGAGCTGGCTGGGGAATGCTGGGAATTGAAGTCCACAAGTCTTAAATCAGGGGTCTCCCACCATGGCCACTTTAAGACATGTGGACTTCAACTCCCAGAATTCCCCAGTCAGTCACGTAAGGTAACTTTCTTAATAGATGGTGGGTGTGCAGAAGACATAATATATCTTGACTTCAGCAAAGTGGGGGGGGGGAAATAATCCATGACAAGCTACATTGATAAATGGGTTAAAGGGATAGATGACATGACAATTAAATGGGAAACTGACATAAATCAGGCTAGATGGCATGACAATTAATTGGGGAATGGATATGCTGGCTGGGGAATTCTGGGAGTTGAAGTCCACCCATCTTAAAGGTTGAGAAACACTTAGATGAATATAAATATCCAGACATCAAGGCAATGTGGAATATAATTTACTGTGGATAATGACGCTTCTTGTTATCTAGGATTACTAAACTCGTGTTTCTAGTCCTCATGATTTAAATTTTGCAACTACCGGGCAATCATGACACTTCTTTTTATCTAGGATTACTAAACTCGTGTTTCTAGTCCTCATGATTTAAAGTTTGCAACTACCGGGCGACCATGACGCTTCTGGTTATTTATGATTGCTAAACTCGTATTTCTAGTCCTCATGTGTTAAACTTTGCAACTACTGGGCGATCATGATGCTTCTTGTTATTTATGATGACTGAACTAGTTTAAACTAGCGTTTCTAGTTTAGTCCTCATGACCTAAAAACTTTGCAATTACTGGGCGTTCATGACATTATTTATGATTATTAAACGAGCGTTTCTAGTCCTCATGTTTTAAACTTTGCAACTACCAGGCGATCATTAAACATGGAAAAAAGAAAAGAAAAGAAAAGAGAAGCAATCCGATTGAGTTTCCAGAAGTCAAAGAGCATTCGTTTCTTCAATGGATACAATCCGTTTCCCTCCCTTATTCAGCAGAAAAATTTGGGGATTTCTTGCAATCTCTTCTGGTTCACCCACCAACCCATCCATCCCCCCTTGCAGGTCCCACCTAAAAATAGCTGAATTTCCCTCACCCTCTAGTCTTCCTCCCCCAATTATTATTATTATTATTATTATTATTATTATTATTATTATTATTATTATTATTATTATTATTATTGGCAGAAAAGCAGATTTTCCCCGATGGTCAAAACGTTATCAAATTCAAGGTAACGAATCATCATCTGCCTTCGGCGTCGTTGTATGGCTTGGCCATTAAATGGAGACGCTGTTCTGGACCAGCGAAGGGTTGAGATAGTGGTAGCCGATGGGTAAACCTTGGTTCCTTTCTTCAATTTCGTTGGATATGGTCGCCAGGCGTCTCTGGAAATCGGAAATGAGGTTTTTGGGCATCTCCTCGGTGAAATGTTCTTCGGGGTAGTGGCCCAGAGGTCTCTGGAAGGAGAAAATGATGGAGACCGTCACTTACGGAAGTGCAACCCAACAAATCTTCAAAGCCACAGACTGAGCTTGTAAAAAAAAAATACGCAGGATGTAAAATATGGCTAACGTCTTATTATTATTTTTTTTCCTGCTAATCTGCAAATTTTTCCGATGGATTGCCCTAATTAAATCATGAGTCTCAAGCCAAGCTTCAAAAGAAATCCAGTTACTTATTAGGAGCTTCATGTCGGCAATTCCCAAGTGACCCTACGTAATTTACGCTCCAATTATGACCCTGTTTCCCCCCTCCCCCCCACAGGGTGTGTCATCAATCACATTCGACAACGGAGCAGTTTCGCGGGTTGTAGAGGTCACTCCCCTCCAGCTGCTGTAGGTAACCCTGGGAGACAGCCTTGAGAGAGATAAGCCTGGAATGTGCATCTGTCTTTGGTTACTGTGCAGTTTCGCTGAGGGACTTTCAAGAAAAGATTGGACTGCCATTTGTCAGAAATGGTATAGGGTCTCCTGCTTGAGTGGGGACCTTATAGATGACCTATAAGGTCCCTTCCAACTCTGTTAATCTGTTAATGACAACTCGAGAGCAGGCCAGGGATGCTTTGCGAGTTGACACTATCATTGCAGAAACAACTGAATCCGGAAAGGTCAAAGGTCAGAATGTTACCGGTTGCTAAAATTTTTGAATCCCACCCCTGGACATAAGGCCATCGTTCTATTGACTTTCTCTGTCTTTGTTATCATCTTCTGACTCTTAGGTCCACTTACCAGGTCTCCTGGCTCATAGCTGACGATGGACAGCAGAGACAATAAGGCACAGGTGGAGTTGACTTCAGGAAAGGTCTCTAAGATGCTTTTCAAGGAGGCCGTGCCTTTGACTGTTGGTGGAGGCTGTCTCAAAGTGGCCGGCGTGTTGGGCATCCAGGCAGCAAAGTCAAACTGTCGCAACACACAAGGAACACAAAATTAGAAGGTCTACAGAAGGTAGGGTGGCATCTCAGAGAGAAGAGAAGGTAGAAAAGCAACCCCAAATGTGATTAAAATATCTTATTTTTATGCTTTCGTTAGAAAAAAATATGTAGATATACATATATGATCAATTATGGATAATTAGATAAATAATTATCCTTCAGAGGATCATTAGAACTGCAGAAAAAACAATGGTTACCAACCTGCCTTCCATGGAGGACCGATATACCGCACGAGTCAAAAAGAGGGCTGTGAAAATGTCTACAGACCCCTCGCATCCTGGACATAAACTGTTTCAACTCCTACCCTCAAAATGAGGCTATAAGGCGCTGTACATCAGAACAACTAGCTAGACACAAGGACAGTTTTTTCCCCCAAACGCCACACTCTGCTAAACAAATAATTCCCTCAACACTCTCAAACTATTCACTAAGTCTGCACTACTATTAATCTTCTCCTCCTTCCCACCACCCATCTCCTCCCACTTATGACTGCATGACTGTAATTTTGTTGCTTGTATCCTTACGCTTTATATTGATATTGTTTCCCGGTTGCTTATTTCTACCCTACGACTATCATTAAGTGTTGTACTTTACGATTCTTGAGGAACGTATCTTTTCTTTTTATGTACACTGAGAGCTTAGGCACCAAAGACAAATTCCTTGTGTGTCCAATCAAAAAAAAAGAAATCTATAAGAGAATGTACATTTACAATATGTGTATAAAAATAAAAATAAAAAACTTTTTTTTTTAAAAAAAAGGAAAGTTCCCAACGTTGGGGAAACACCGCTCAACAGCAAATTTTGCAAATCTTAATCCCAGGGACGAAGGAGGAACATTAGAAGAAGTAAAACCCACCCACCCGCCGAAGGAATTGCCTACCTGCCCGCTGTTGACTGCCGAATGCCGTGCAGAGCAGTTGAAGATAACCATGGTAAGAAACTTGATCAACTCAGCTCTGCTGTCGAAAACGGATGGAACACCTGTTGGGGGATGGACAGGACGTCGGATATTGTCCAGCGGTGAGTTTCACATTTTGTTACTACCTTCTCCACATGCTCCCGGCCTTCTGTGCGTGCACTTTGCTCACGCGCGTGCCTTCCATGCATGCACCCGACCTCAAAACATGCCTAAATAGGATGGCATAGAGCCAGGGCAGATGGGCAGGCCCATCCACGATTTCTGTTACCGGTTCGCAATACCACCTCTGGTATTGTCCAATGAAGTTGTATTGATCAGGAAGACACATGACCTGTTGTAGTCCGCCAGCAGCCTGCAAAACTGGTAACAGAGTCGGACAGTGAGGAGGCTGGGAAGGAACATGGGCCAATCCTGGAGTCTGGGGAAGGCCTGGATGAGGGCTCTGTGTGTCGGAGGCAGAGATGGGGCCAGGGCCATCTGGGAGCGATGCGCAGACTCCGGAGCCCACCGAGTCGGACAGCAAAGAGGCAGAGGAACAGGAGGAGCCTGTTCCTAGTGCATGCATGCGCAGAGCTGCCAGAAGGCAAGAGTAGCTAAAGCAAAAGGGACGACTCGGGAGTAAGGCCAGGAGATGATTGGCCCCTCCCAGAAGGCTTAAAAGAGAAACAAAGGCCTTTTGCAGAGAGCAACGTTGCTAACTCTGTTTCCAGTCGGCATCTCTTGTTTGTTTCTGAACTCCGTGGGGCTTTGCCAAGTAAGGCCTTTGGCAGGGTGTCAAAGAAGATAAAGGTTGGTGATTATCCCAAAGGACTTCTTTTGCAACTAATTGGCACTCAACTGGGAATGAACGTAATTCTCAGCTGTTACAATAAAATCGGGGTTTTTTTGGGACTAATTGTGTCTTGTAATGACTCAGTAAGCCTAGGTCACAACAGGACCCTCGTCATACAATTGTCACAAAACCAGTATCTGACAGTGTTCTAAACAAGAGGAGACCTCTTGTTTAGAGGTCCAGAGGAAGGGGAGGTCCACGAGACCCAAGAATCCTGAAGGAGGCATCTGGCAGAGCTTTCCCAAAATGAGAATTCGTCGAGAAATTATCAGTCTAAAATGTCTACGGAGATTCTCAAATCATCCAGGTCACGGTTGCCCCAAAGGTGCTTTTTTTCAAGAGGCCACTGGACTTGCTTTGTTTTTCCTTGAAGAGGTTTCGCTTCTCATCTGAGAAGCTTCTTCAGTTCTGAAGAAGTGATCTCTTTTGCTCTGAAGAACTGAAGACGCTTCTTGGAGGAGAAGCGAAACCTCTTCAAGGAAAAAATAAAGTAAGGCCTCTTGAAAAAGCACCTTTGGGACTTTTGACCTCACAAACACACTCACACACACAAAACCAGTATCTGAAAGTCTTCTAAAGAAGAGGAGAAGGGGAAGGAGAGACTACCACGAGGCCAAGAATTCTGAAGGAGGCATCTAAGACACCTTCCCAGGAAGTGACAGTTTGCCAAGAAACCTTCTAACACTTCACAAAAACCAGTATTTGAAAGTCTTCTAAACCGGTTTATCTGTTTGGGATTATTATAATTTTTTTTTTTAGCTTGCCAGCTGTTCTCTTAATCATCAGTTTTGCTAATTAAAGAGTAGGAATGAAGTTGGGACTCATCAAACGTATACAACGAGGTGGTACTCTATGGAAGTATTCTTCAACCTCAGCAAATGGAAGCAGTGTGGACTTCAACTCCCAGAATTCCCCAGCCGGATGGGGGAATTCTGGGAGTTGAAGCCCCCATCTCTTAAAAGTTACTTAGGTTGAGAGGATCATGGCTCCGTGGGGTTCAAGTAACATCTGGATGCCTACATCTGCTGAGCCTCAACCATGCAGTGACCAGTTCCTGAGGATCAAGGTAGTTGAAAACACAACACAAGAACCACACCGCACAGTGTAAAAAAAAAGATAATTCCCCTCACTCTGAGGTGAGAGCGTGGAAATCTTATAAAATGTTGCACATGGGCAGAGGGGGGTTTCATATAATTTTACCACTGATTCGCTGTGGGTCACCGGAACTGGTCCAAACCGGCTGAATACCACATAGGGACATAATCAGGGGTGAAAATCGACCGGATCAGACCGGTTCGGGCGAACCGGTAGAGATGATTTGAATCAGTTCGCCGAACCGGTAAAAATCACCCCTGGTTAGCCCCTCCCACCCCCGTGACTTGGTGGTGGTGGAGGTCATGTGACTGAGTGGGTGTGGCCATGAATGAGATCGATTTGGCCATGCCCACTCAGTCACAGGACACCCCCCCCCACCCCCCCAAGCCACGGCCACAGAACCGATAGGGAAAAATTTTAACGTCACATAATATCATGTAACGTCAGCATCACTGAGAACGTCAGGCATGGTGGCCCATATATCTTCTTCTGACACATGTCCAACTAAGGGATGTATTATTCAGTTTGGTTTGTCCGTGTAATTTCCACTTCTCTAGAAACCCAGGAATCTGGATAGAGGAAGGAAGAAGGGAAGTACCGATCTCTGGTGGATCTACCACCAAGGTAGCCAAGCCGAGGTCTTCTTCCTTTTAGCAGAAAGCATTAGGAGCATCAACGTGGATGGTGCACCTTCTTCCAGACAGTTATTTTGTACATTCAACACAGAGAACCGTTCTGGAACCCATCTCCAAGTAGAGATGGTATGGAGGAAACCAACTTTGTTCCCTCTATGTGGATTCGATCTTCTAGCTGAGGAATCCAGAGAGGTCCTCAAGAGAGACCGGGATGGGTGACGGCTGGTGGCAAACCTTACCTGAAGATTCTCTACTCAAGAAAGCTTCTGTGAAGATCTCATTTATCCAGGCTTGTAGTTCAGAGTCCTCCTTTACGGCGTCATCGGATTTGTAGTAGAATTCAACAATGCCGGAGACGAATCTGAAAATCACCGAAGCAAAATGGAGTTTTATTTGTGATCCTAAATCCCAGAAAGTCCTTGGAGTTCTGACCGCAGCCCGAAGAACAGAAAATTGACAAATATATCCATCCCATTTTGCATTTTGGAGAAGCTCCGTTTACTGTCCTCTGAGAACGTTGCAAAGTGAGGGGAGAACTTCCAGAGGAAGGGGAGGTCCATGAGACCCAAGAATCTTGAAGGGGACATCTGGCAGAGCTTTCCCAAAAAATGAGAATTTGCGGAGAAACCTTCTGACCACACTAAATGTCTATGGAGATTCTCAGTCATCTAGGCAGAGGTGGGATTCAGCCGGTTCGGGAGAATCAGATGTTAATTTTAATCTGGTTTGTTGAACTGGTAGTTGCAAGGACTGGCTGACCCCTCCCTGCCCCTCCCAGAAGACTCCACGTGGCCCGATTTGGATGCCAGGTAAGTGCAGGGCCTGTGCAGAGGCTCTGGGACGGTGAAAATTGGGCCTACCGGAAGTACCGGAAGTCCGGAAATGTGTCTGTTTCCAGCCTCCGGAGGGCCTCGGGAGCCCGAGGGAGGCTGTTTTCGCTCTCCTGAAGGCTCGAGGAAAGCCTCCGAAGCCTGGGGAGGGCAAAAACGCCCCTCCCTGCCGTGGTGCAGGAGGCCAAGTAGGCCACGCCCACCCAGCAACCGGGGAGAGAACTGCTTGCTAAAATTTTTGAATCCCACCCCTGCATCCAGGTCAGGGTTGTCGCAAAGATGCTTTTTCAAGAGGCAACTGGGCTTTGTTTTTCCTTGAAGAGGTTTCGCCTCTCATCCGAGAAGCTTCTTCAGTTCTGAAGAATGATTTCCTTCGCTCTGAAGAACTGAAGAAGCTTCTCGGATGAGAAGCAAAGCGTCTTCAAGGAAAAAAACAAAAAAAGTCCAGTGGTCTCTTGGGAAAAAAAAGCACCTTTGGGACCTCACAAACACATACACACGCACACACAAAACCAGTATCTGGGGGAGGAGGAGCTTGACGTCGCGACGAAACGGATGGTGGATTCCTGGGCTCCAGGGTCGCCGCCGATACCCCCGCTGCCGGACAGTCCATTTTGGACCTCACAGTCTTGTTTTGAAATCTTCTAAAAATAGACTGTTTGGGATTATTATTATTATTATTATTTTTAGCTTGCCAGGTGTTTTCTTAATCATGAGCTTTGCTAATTAAAGAGGGGGAGCGAAGTTTTGGCTGAATTCATCAGGCTGGATTTGCAGGAAAACCCATCTGGAAAACGAAGACGTGACTTCCACAATGAATACCTTCCACCCCAAATCCTCAGGGAGGAATGTTTGATTCCCTTTAATCATCTTTGTTCGGCACGGCTTTCTTCCCGAGGAGGTGGACCAGCCTGCGAAACAGACGCCTCTTAGAGCTAGAACTACTTTGATGAAGATGGGGCTGCTATGCTGAATTACTGCAATTTAGATCAAAGTAGTTGTAGCCACACCTGGTGAGAGAGAGAGAAAGAGAGAAAGAAAGAAAGAAAGAAAGAAAGAAAGAAAGAAAGAAAGAAAGAAAGAGGAAGGAAGGAAGGAAGGAACAAAGGAAGAAGGAAGGAAAGAAAGAAAGAAGGAAGAGGAATGAAGGAAGAGGAAAAGAAAGAAAGAGGGAGGGAGGGAGGAAGGAAAAGAGAGAGAGAAAGAAAGAAGAAAGAAAGAAAGAAAGAAAGAAAGAAAGAAAGAAAGAAAGAAAGAAAGAAAGAAAGAAAGAAAGAAAGAAAGAAAGAAAGAAGAGAAGCAACCTGGAATTAAGGAGAAACTTCCTAACAGTGAGAAGAATTAACCAGTGGAACAGCTTGCCACCAGAAGTTGTGGGAGACTGGACAACCGTTTGTCTGAGATGCTATAGGATCTCCTGCTGGAGCAGGGGGTTGGACTAGAAAACCTCAGAGGTCCCTTCGAACTCTGTTATTCTGTTATCCTTTCCTTCTGAATTTTGACAGCTTGTGTGTCTATTTCAAAAGGGAATGTGGCGTGATTTAACAGGATGAAAGTGGCCAAGAATCCTACAGGCCTTTCTGGCAAGGGATGAGTGGGTAGACAGAGAAATTATCCTTTCTTTTTCTTTCCTTTTCTTCTTGGGTGCCATGGGGACCTTGGCCAATCGGATTTATTCTCGTGGGCAGAAATGCGCTTGGCAGCCTCCAAAAGTACATTACGCAATTGGATTGGGAAATTACGACCTTCCCACCCTCTGATTTAACTCACTGCTTCCCTTCCACCCCCGGAACTGTGGTTGGGAGGTGCACAACACCTGGTTGTAAAGGGGATGAGATGACAGTGCAGGATTTTGACAAGCTTCAGGGTGAGGGACTTGTTCAGGGGAATGAGGGCTTTGCAGCCAGGCAGCTTCCTGCGTATACAAATGTTCGGATTTTTCCACCCACAGCTAAACAATGCACAGAGGATAAACTAAAACTTTATCTATCTATCTATCTATCTATCTATCTATCTATCTATCTATCTATCTATCTGTCAGCAGTCGGTCTGTCTGTCTCTCTCTCTGTGTCTCTCTCTGTGTCTCTCTCCCTCTGTCTCTCTCAGTCTCTCTCTCTCTCTCTCTCTCTGTTTCCCTGTCTGTCTCTCTCTGTCTCTGTCTCTCCCTCTCCCTCTCCGTCTCTGTCTCTCTGTCTCTCTCCCTCTCCCTCTGTCTCTCTGTCTCTGTCTCTCCCTCTCTCTCTGTGTGTCTCTCTCCCTCTCCCTCTCCCTCTGTCTCTCCCTGTCTCTCTCTCCCTCTGTCTCTCCCTCTCTCTCTGTCTCTCTCCCTCTGTGTCTCTATCTCTGTCTTTCTCTCTCTCTCTGTTTGTCTCTGTCTCTCTTTCCCTCTCTCTCTGTCTCTCTCTCTCCCTCTCTCTCCATCTCTCTCCCTCTGTCTGTCCCCCTCTGTCTCTCTCTCTGTGTCTCTTGTCTCTCTTTCCCTCTCTCTCTGTCTCTCTCTCTTCCTCTCTCTCTGTCTCTCTCCCTCTGTCTGTCCCCCTCTGTCTCTCTCTGTGTGTCTCTTGTCTCTCTCTCCCTCTCCCTCTGTCTCTCTCCCTCTCTCTCTCTCCCTCTGTCTGTCTCTTCCTCTCTCTGGGTGTCTCTCTGTCTCTGTCTCTCTCTCCCTCTTTCTCTTGTCTCTCTCCCTCTCTCTCTCTCCCTCTTTCTCCCTCTTTCTCCCTCTCTCTCTCTCTCTCTCTCTCTCTCTCTCTCTCTCTCTCTCTAAGCAATGGGTGGAAACTAATCGAGGAGAGAAGCAACCTACAACTAAGAAGAAATTTCCGGACAGTTAGAGCAATTAACCAGTGGAACAACTTGCCACCAGAAGTTGTGAATTCTCCAACACCGGAGGTTTTTAAAGAAGAGATTGGACAACCATTTGTCTGAAATGGTATATAGGGTTTCCTGCCTGAGAAGGGGGTTGGACTAGAAGTCCTCCAAGATCCCTTCCCACTCTGTTATTATGTTTTTTTTTTTATCCCGTGTACTTGTTCATCAGGTTAGCTCCTTGCGTTTTCAGGGTTCCAAATTTGACCAGAGGGGAAGATTGTGGGTGACGATTGCATTCGTTTGGAGATAATATATATATTTTTGGGAGTGGAAATTGTCAGAGCAAAGTAAGGGAGACAGGTAATTATTGTTAGGAAAAGCTATAATCATGTCCCTTTGTACCAAGATATTTCAGAGCAGTGTTTTTTTTTTTTTTTCAAACTTGGACACTTTAAGAGGTGGGGACTTCAGTTCCCAGAATCCCCCAGCCAGCACGAGGGGCATTGAAGCCCACAGATCTTAAAGCGGCCAAGTTTGAAAACAAAATAAATAAAATAAATCTAGTCTTAAAAAATACTATTTTAGAATCTCTGGCTTTGGATTCGGAGAGTCGAAGATGGTTGAGTGGGTTTCGTCCGATCCCAGGGTATGTAGACGGTCCTCGACTTACGACCATCCATTTAGTGACCGTCCAAAGTTACACAGGGGTGACTCGTGACCGCTTTTCACACTTAACGACGGTTCCCCAGGGTCACGGGATCGAAATTCAGAGGCTTGGAAACTGGCATGTAGCTATGCCGGTTGAAGTGTCCCCGGGGTGGGGGTAGGGGTGCTTTGTCACGGGATCCCCGTTTTGCGACCTTCGGACGAGCAAAGTCAACGGGGAGAAAGCCGGATTCGCTGAACGACCGTCTCTCGCTAACTGAACCACGGCAGTGATTCGCTTAACACCTCTGGCCACAGACTGGCCCGTCAAATGAAGCCAAATGTACTTCACGTCCGTCTCGCTTAGCGACGGGAACTTTTGGACTCAACGGTGGTCCTAAATTGAGGACAATCTGTAGTTAGAGCAGGGGTGAAATGCTCCCGGTTCGGACCGGATCGCTCGATCCGGTAGCGATGGAGGCGGGTGGTTCGGAGAACTGGTAGCAAAAATCCATGGTCCCCACCCCCTATTGCCAGCTGAGCCGCGCAATCATCAGAGGCTTTTTTTAAATTATTTTTAGAAGCCTTTTTTCTACAACCTCTTTGGGCGAAAAAAATGCTTTTAAAAGTAAAAAAAAAAAAAAAAGCCTCTGATGATCGCGCGGCTCAGCTGAGGGAAGAGGGAAGGGAGGGGAGGAAGGAAGGAGGAAAAAGGAAGGAAGGAAGGAAGGACAGAGAGAAAGGAGTAAGGGAGGAAATTCAAAATAAGGAAGGAAGGAGATAGAAAAGAGGAAAGAAGGAAGGAAGGAAGGAAGGAAGGAAGGAAGGAAGGAAGGAAGGAAGGAAGGAAGGAAGGAAGGAAGGAAGGAAGGAAGAAAGAAAGAAGAGAGGGAGGAAAATAGAAAAGAAGGAAGAGAGGGGAGGGGAGGAAGGAAGGAAGGAAAAGAAAGAAAGAGAGAGAGAAGGAAGGAGGAAAATAGAAAAGAAGGAAGAGAAGGGAAGGAAGGAAGGAAGGAAGGAAGGAAGGAAAGGCAGAGAAAAAGGAGGAAGCGGCTCAGCTGGGATCGTCAGAGGCTTTTAAAAGCATTTTTTCTACAACCTCTTCAGAGGTTGTAGAAAAAAGGCTTTTAAAAGCCTCTGACGATCCAAGCTGAGTTGCCTGATCGGCAGAGGCTTTTAAAAGCATTGTTTTACAACCTCTTCGCTGAAAAGGTTGTAGAAAAAATGGTTTTAAAAGTAAAAAAGAAAAAAAATGGCCACGCCCACCCAGTCACATTACCCCCCCACCAAGCCACGCCCACAGAACTGGTAGTAACAAAGTTTAGATTTCACCCCTGCTCTGAACCCATCAGAACGCAACGACCCAATGCTCACTCACTTCTCAATGACGGCCCAGATCTTCATCCCATCGTCCCGGTAGTAGAAGTTGGGCAAGGAGGAGACCCCTCTTTCTTCAAGGTCATCGGGGAGACACAGGGACGTGTAGTTGGAGGCCTCTACCCCTTTGGCTAGCAGTTTCAGCATGCCATCCCGGCCTGTAGCTGTTGCCTGGAGAAAGGGAGATATGAAGTCAACCCAACGGCCATGAAAAGCGAATTCTCTTCCAGGAGAACCTGAGGTGGACTCATCAGCTGGCATCGGTGAGGCCAGTTGACTTGGAAGTGACTTCCTGGGTCCTCCTGTCGGTTGTGGCCTACAAGTGGATTTGGACAGTGAGGAGGTTGGGGAGGAAGCTGGGCCAGTCCTTGTTGTGGCTCCGTTACTGGAGCCTGTGTCATCGGCAGGAGAGGACTCCGAGAGTGAAGGAGAGGAGTTGGCAAGGCCTCCCTCTCCAGGACCCTCCTCTCCGGCAATGCCTTCGGTGTCCGCCAAAGGGCAAGAGATAGGGCCGGGGCCAAGCACGTCCACGCAGCCACAGGTGGACAGTGATGAGGGTAATGAGTCTTGGCTGGATCCACACCAGCGTCGCAGAGATAAGCACGCGCAACAGAAGAAAAGGCGTGCCCGAGATTAGGCTGAGTCACTGGACCACACCCCACAGGATATAAAAGGGAGCATGGTGGCCAGTCAAACCTTGTGACGAACAAAGCTGAAAGCTTCCATGCCATTCTGCATTGCCCTGGATCTGACCAGGGATTGTTGGTTTGGTTTCCAATTCGTCATTCTAGGGTCTCGTCGGGATCTTCTAAATCGTCTGCGGGTTCCTCGGCTACGTTTCTGATCTGTTAGAACAGGGGTCTCCAAACTTGGCAGCTTTTAAGACGTGTGGACTTCAACTCCCAGAATTCCTCAGCCGGCCGGGGAATTCTGGGAGTTGAAGTCCACAAAGTTGCCATGTTTGGAGATCCCTGCGTTAGAAAGTCCGGATCTTCGGCTACTTCTACATCACCAAGTACTTTTAGTAGAGTTGAGTAGAGCCGTATTTTTTACATTTCTCTAATTCAGTCCAGCGTTTTTCAAGATAAGGCACTTTTAAGGCGCGTGGACTTCAACTCCCAGAATTCCCCAGCCAGCTGAGGAATTCTGGGAGTTGAAGTCCACGCGTCTTTAAATCGCCAAGGTTGAGAAACGCTGGTTTGAAACGGAGAGCTATTGAAAAGAAATGCAGAGTGGTGAATGTTAGACACTCACAGGAATTATATTTCGTATTTCAAATTGACAAAATAAAATACGTAAAAGCAAAGTTGTTTGGGTTGGCACGCTCTAAAATATGCATGTTTGAAGTTTTGTTTTCGGGTTGAACTCGTGATGTAGAATGCGCAGGCCAACCTTTCTGTTGTCAAAAAATATCTCTCCCTTTTTGAAGATTTCTTACCTTATCAAAGACTCCACCGGGCTGGATAAGATTGGTCCGAGCAAGCGTATTAATATGGAGGGTGTAACGGGTATGGGGTATCAGGAGCTGAAATGAAGAAAAAAAGAAAGGGAAGGGAAGGGAAGGGAGGGAGGGAGGAAGGAAGGAAAGACAGAGAGAAAGGAGGAAGGGAGGAAATTCAAAATAAGGAAGGAAGGAGATAGAAAAGAGGAAGAAAGAAAGAAGAAAGAAAGACAGAAAGGAAGAAGAGAGGGAGGAAAATAGAAAAGAGGGAAGAGAGGGGAGGGGAGGAAGGAAGGAGGAAAAAGGAAGAAAGGAAGGAAGGAAGGACAGAGAGAAAAGAGTAAGGGAGGAAATTCAAAATAAGGAAGGAAGGAGATAGAAAAGAGGAAAGAAGGAAGAAGAAAGAAAGAAAGGAAGGAAGAAGAGAGGGAGGAAAATAGAAAAGAGGGAAGAGAGGGGAGGGGAGGAAGGAAGGAGGAAAAAGGAAGAAAGGAAGGAAGGAAGGAAGGACAGAGAGAAAGGAGTAAGGGAGGGAATTCAAAATAAGGAAGGAAGGAGATAGAAAAGAGGGAAGAAGGAAGAAGAAAGAAAGAAGAGAGGGAGGAAAATAGAAAAGAAGGAAGAGAGGGGAGGGGAGGAAGGAAGGAAGGAAAAAAAGAAAGAGAGAGAAGGAAGGAGGAAAATAGAAAAGGGAAGGAAGGAAGGAAAGGCAGAGAAAAAGGAGGAAGGGAGGAAATTCAAAATAAGGAAGGAAGGAGATAGAAAAGGGAGGAAGGAAGGAAGGAAGGAAGGAAGGAAAGAAAGAAAAAGAAGAAAAGAAAAAGAAAGAAAGAAAAGGAAGGAAGGAAGGAGGAAAGAGGAAGGGAGGAAAATAGAAAAGAAGGGAGGGAGGAAGGGAGAGGAAAGGAAGGAAGGACAGACAGAAGGAAGGAAAGAAAGAGAAACAGAGAAGGGAGGATGGGAGAAAGAGAGGAAAACGGAGAAGGAGGGAGGGAGGAAGGAAGGAGAGAGAGAGAGAGAAGGGAAGATGGGAGGAAGGGAGGAAAATAGAAAAGAAGGAAAGGTGGGAGGGAGGGACGGAAGGAAGGAAGAAAGGAATAGACCAAAGGAAGGACAGAACAGAAAGGACAAGAGGGAGGAAAAAGGAAGGAAGGAAAGAAGAGATACTGCTTAGACTTCACCGTGGAATATAATGTGGGGGATTCTGGGAGTTGAAGTTCCCCCTCTTAAAGGGGCCAAGTTTAAAAAACTCGTTGTCAGACTGTGGTACTGTCTCAAAATTAAATGAATTTCCAAACTGCCAATCTTTAAGGAAATCTTTCTTTAATTGAGCTCAGCCACCAGATCATGACTCCGCGTGGACAAGACTGACCTTTTGCCTCCCAATCCCTCCCTTTCCGACCCCCAAGACTCTGCTTCTCATTGGCTGTCTTCCAAGTCATTCTTCAGACTTCTTTTCCCCGTCATTTCTCAGGAATGTTCCCCCTCTTCATTTCCACGGAGACCGAGCTTCAAAGGGATTTTGCAGGCAAAAGTTTCAGAGTTTATCTTTCACTGTCCTCTGCTCTCTCTATGCCAGCGCTGCAATGCTGACACTCGTGTAGTAGATCCCACCCCCCCCAAAATGTTGTTAAGGTCAATCTAGCTGGGTGATCCCGTAGTCCCTGCCTTTTCAAAATCTCCACGGTCGTCTTCTCAGGTTGGTTTTGAAGGCCACCAACCAACCCATCTTCAAAAACAAACCCAAGAAGTTGGCTCTCTCAACATGTGTCTCCCCTTGCCCCCCCCCAAAATCTCCCTCCAGATTATCTCTGGGAGCCCCTCCCCAGGTGCCCAAGAGAGACCCAGCGCTGGGACACCCCGTTCTCAAAGACAATTACCTTGTAAATAGGGTGACACATGGGGAGCTGGCGAAGGGTGGCCATGGCGTAGACCTCACAATGGAAATGGGCCTCCAGGAGGTGGGTGATGACCTCGTGGACGTGGAAGTTGGCCATTCGCACCCAGATCTTGGCTAAAGTCCAGTCCCACTTACGGTCTGTGGGCAGGAAGATGGGGCTTTCCATGCTATGGGTCTGGCTCAGCTGGGGAGAGGAAGGAGAAAGTGGATTTTCAGGACATTCAACAACTCCATGGGCCCAACTAGTTTCCCAATTGTCCCATAATCAGAGAGCAAACTCTCCTGCCTTCTTCTACTGATGTTGTTACGGAGTTGGGTCATGAAACTTCGGCGAGGAAACAGCCAAGCTCAGAGGGCATCAAGGACCTCACAGCCGTCATCCTTCTCCTTCTCCTTCTCCTCCTCTTCCTCCAGCTCTTCCGCCTCCTCCTTCTCCTTCTCCTTCTCCTTCACCTTCTCCTCCTCCTCCTTCTCCTTCTCCTCCTCCTTCTCCTCCTCCTCCTCTTCCTCCTCCTCCTTCTCCTTCTCCTCCTCTTCCTCCTCCTCCTCCTCTTCCTCCTCCTTCTCCTTCTCCTCCTCCTCCTCCTCTTCCTCTTCCTCCTCCTTCTCCTTCTCCTTCTCCTCCTTCTTCTTCTCCTCCTCCTCCTCCTCCTTCTCCTCCTCCTCCTTTATTCCACAAACCCCACTCCCTTCTAACACTTGATGAAGTTATGTAGTTGGGTCATGAAACATCTACAAGAAAACAACCAAGCTCAGAGAGCATCAAGGACCTCACAGTCCTTAAGCACAGAATTCTGGGAGTTGAACTCCACTTATCTTAAGCATGAAATTCCGGGGAGTGGAAGTCCACCTATCTGAAATATGGAATTCTGAGAGTTAGGTCCACTTATCTTATGCATGGAATTCTGGAACTTGAGGTCCACCTATCTGAACCATGGAATTCTAGGAGATGAAATCCACCTATCTTACGCATGGAATTCTGAGAGTTGGTTCCCCTATCTTAAACATGGAATTTTAGAAGTCCACCTATCTTAAACATGGAATTCTGAGAGTTAGGTCCACCTATCTGAATCATGGAATTCTGGGGGTTGAAGTCCATCTAGCTTAAGCATGGAATTCTAGGAGTTGAAGTCCACCTATCTTAAGCATGGAATTCTAGGAGTTGAAGTCCATCTATCTTAAGCATGGAATTCTAGGAGTTGAAGTCCACCTATCTTAAGCATGGAATTCTAGGAGTTGAAGTCCATCTATCTTAAACATGGAATTCTGAGAGTTAGGTTCACCTATCTGAACCATGGAATTCTGGGGGTTGAAGCCCACCTATCTTAACCATGGAATTCTAGGAGTTGAAGTCCATCTATCTTAACCATGGAATTCTAGGAGTTGAAGTCCACCTATCTGAAGCCTGTTATTCTAGGAGTTGAAGTCCACCTATCTGAAGCATGGAATTCTGGGAGTTGGTTCCCCTATCTTAAACATGGAATTTTAGAAATCCACCTATCTTAAACATGGAATTCTCAGAGTTAGGTCCACCTATCTGAACCATGGAATTCTGAGGGTTGAAGTCCATCTAGCTTAAGCATGGAATTCTGGGGGTTGAAGTCCATCTAGCTTAAGCATGGAATTATAGGAGTTGAAGTCCACCTATCTTAAGCCTGTTATTCTAGGAGTTGAAGTCCACCTATCTTAAGCATGGAATTCTAGGAGTTGAAGTCCACCTATCTTAAACATGGAATTCTGAGAGTTAGGTCCACCTATCTGAACCATGGAATTCTGGGGGTTGAAGTCCACCTAGCTTAAACAGGGAATTCTGGGAGTTGAGCTTCACTATCTGAATCATGGAATTCTAGGAGTTGAGTCCATCTATCTTAAACATGGAATTCTGGGAGTTGGACCACAAATCTGAAGCATGGAATTCTTGGAATTGAAGTCCACCTATCTCCACCCATCTTTGAGGGACCAAGGTTGAAAAACACTGATCAACATTACCTGGATAGCTATCGGCATCATCTGTTGCTCCGAATTGAGGTACAACAGGCAAATTGGGGCTGCGAGAAACTGGTGCTTCCTATTCAGTTTTGTGGTCGGGATGTCCTCCAGGATCTTGTAGTCAGCGATGAAGAGGTTCCCCTTCTGGGTAGGAGAGAAAGAGATGAAGGAAGACAGGTGTGAATGCAACATAGGCCTGCAATTCTGGAAAATCCAGATTTCCCAGTTGGGACCTGAAGGATTCAGGACTTCTCTTCGCAATCATCAGAGGAGACCAACCCAGTGTCATTCACATTTTAGAAAGGGGGAATAGCACTGAAGAATGTGTTTTGGGTTCTACCATGAAGGAAGAATGTGTTTTGGGTTCTACCATGAAGGAAGAACGTGTTTTGGGTTCTACCATGAAGGAAGAACGTGTTTTGGGTTCTACCATGAAGAAAGAATGTGTTTTGGGTTCTACCATGAAGGAAGAATGTGTTTTGGGTTCTACTATGAAGGAAGAATGTGTTTTGGGTTCTACCATGAAGGGAGAACGTGTTTTGGGTTCTACCATGAAGGAAGAACATGTTTTGGGTTCTACCATGAAGGAAGAACGTGTTTTGGGTTCTACCATGAAGGAAGAACGTGTTTTGAGTTCTACCATAAAGGGCTCATCTCCGCAATCTGAATTCTATTCCGATTTAGCATCCTCCAACTCTAACAATCCTAAATTGCATTAACAGAGGGATACAATCAAGATCAAGGGAGGTACTAATACCCACTCTATAAAGCCTTAGTAAGACCACACCTAGAGTACTGCATCCAGTTTTGGTCACCACACTATAAAAAAGATCTTGAGACTCTAGAAAAAGTGCAGAAAAGAGCAACCAAGATGATTAGGGGACTAGAGGCTAAAACATACGATGAATGGTTGCAGGAACTGGGCATGGCTAGTCTAGTGAAGAGAAGGACCAGGGGAGACAGGATAGCAGTCTTCCAATATTTGGGGGGCTACCCCAGAGAGGAGGGGGTCAAGCTATTTTCCATAGCACCTGAAGGCCAGACAAGGAAGAATGGATGGAAACTGAACAAGGAGAGATTCAATCTGGAAATAAGGAGCAATCCACCCATGGAACAGAAGTTGCCTTCGGAAGTTGTAGGAACTTCATCCCTGGAGGCTCTCAAGAAGAGACCGGACTGCCATCTTGTCAGAAATGGTGTAGGGTCTCCTGCCTGGGTGGGGGGTGGGGGGTGGACTAGATGACCTCCAAGGTCCCTTCCAACTTTGTTTATCTGTTTTCTGTTAAACTCAGATCCTTGTGAGGAGATCTTCTTGGAAGGTTGGCACCCCGAGCTATAAATATCCCCCTTTTATAGGTCTTTGGAAGGTTCTCAAATCCCCAAACGGCCCATCTTCTCCCACCCATCCGATGGGTCCACCTAAAGTTACCTTCAGTTCTTCTTCAAGGGTGGACTTTCCCAAGCTTCCAGCCACCATCTCTTCCGTCACGGGGAGGTTTTTGGGGATCTCGGTGCATTGGCGGAGCAGGACGGGGTTGACTCCGTTGAGGAGCTGGTACCCGAAGAAATCATCGTCCATCCAATGGTCCATGACGTATTCTGGATTTACAGAAAGGCTTCTTAGAGAAGGTTGTGAGGGCCTCTTTGCTACGGCTAAATATGGAGGCATTTAAGAAGGAAAGAAAGGGAAGGGAAGGGAAGGGTAGGACAGGATACAACATGGTGATCGCACCTCCGGGGTGTAGTACAGGTATTTACAACCATTCGTTGAGTGACCGTTCGAAGTTACGAACGGCTGTGAGAAATGGGGACTCGTGCCCATATTTCACACTTACGACTAGGGTTAGTACTCACTTACTTGCCCTACCGGTTCGCTCACACGCAATACTTCTGCTCATGCACACGGCCTCAACGAAGTGTCTAAATCGGACGGCATAGAGCCGGGACGAGTGGACGGACCCACCAGCAATATCTGCTAGCGATTCAGCCGAACCGGTCTGAACCGGCCCGAACCGGCTGAATATCACCTCTGCTTACGGGCCTTTGAAGAATCCCCGTGGTTACGGGATCAAAATTTGGATGATTGGCAACGTATTTTAAGACGGTCGCCGTGTCCCCGGGCGGGGTGGGTGTCACGCGATCCGATTTTTGCGACCGCAATGATTCACTTTAGCGACATCGGCCAGCAAGGTTGTAAAATGAGGCAGAAAACTAGCTGTATTGCAAGAGAGAGATTAATCCTACATGTGTCGCAGTTGGCGGGATGGGGCGGATATTCTTTTAATAATCCAAGGGGAATAAAAATATCCAAGCGTCCTTTTGAGGTTTTCCTTCAAAAATAATTTATTGAGTTTATTTATCAAAGGTCCATCCCGCCCGTCTCTCAGTTGAAAGCAAGGAAAGGCGCGAGGGCCACAATGCAACGGAACAAGCGATGCATCTTTATTGAGAGAGAGAGAAAGAGAGAGAGAGAAAATAAAAGGCAATATTTGGGCGTTTGGGGACTTAGGAAAAAAAAAGGAGAAAATCGGGAAGCCCCTTTGGAAAGGCATAAAATTATACGCGGAGTGGAGAAAACGGGAGAGGAAAAGCAATTCTCTTCCTCTCTTTCTTTTCTCATCTCCAGGAATAATCCGGTAAAGCTAAATAAATATTGGGAATAGAGGACGGGAAAAAACTATTTGTGTCTCTCTTGTTAATAACTTTTTATCATCCGTTCTCTCTCTTTCTCTCTCTTCATCCATCCATCCAACCTACCTTCCTACCTACCTACCTATCTACCTACCTCTATCTATCTATCTCTCTATCTCCATCCATCCATCCATCCATCCATCCATCCATCCATCATCTCTGTCTCTCCATCCATCCATCATGTCTACTTCTCTATCCATCCATCCATCTTATCTATCTATCTCTATCCATCCACCTACCCATCCATCCATCCATCCATCCATCCATCCATCCATCCATCATCTCTCTCTCTCCATCCATCCATCCATCGTATCTATCTGTCTCCATCCATCCATCCATCCACCATCTCTATCTCTCCATCCATCATATCTATTTCTCTATCCATCCATCAATCCATCCATCAATTCATCCATCCATCTTTTCTATCTATCTCCATCCACCCACCCATCCATCCATCCATGCATCCATCATCTCTCTCCATGCATCCATTCATCATATCTATCTCTCTTTATCCATCCACCCATCATCTCTATCTTTCCATCCATCCATCATCTCTATCTCTCCATCCATCCCTTATCTATCTATCTCCACCCACCCATCCATCCATTCATCCATCCATCATCTCTATCTCTCCATCCATCCATCCATCCATCCATCCATCCATCCATCCATCCATCCATCATCTCTATCTCTCCATCCATCCATCCATCCATCCATCCATCCATCCATCCATCCATAATATCTATCTGTCTGCCTGCCTGCCTGTCTGCCTGCCTGCCTATCATCTCTCTCTGTCTCCCTCCCTCCCTCCCTCCCTCCCTCCCTCCCTCCCTCTCTCTTCTCCCATCATCTGCGCTATCTTGTTTCTGGACCGCTTGGCAAAAGGGAGACCCACCTGTGACGGGAGTTTTGTGAAACCAAAAGATTTTGCGGAGATCATCCAGACTCTCCCACGATTCCACCAGGTCCGAGAAGCCCTTCAGCCTCAGTTCAATCTCCCTGCGAGGACAAGGACAAGGACAGGTGAGCTGGTGGGGGGTGGGGGATTCTGGGAGTTGAAGGCCCCCCCCTCCCCATCTTCAAAGTTGCTAAGGCCGGACATCGCTGCGACAGCCTCCCTGGAATCGTAACCTTATTATTGAATTTAAATGGCAAATGTCCTCCAAGGTGGTGAAAAATTCCCTTGGTTTTGAACTTAGTGTGCACTTGGCAGAGGGTCAGATTAGATGCCCTCAAGGTACATCTCCCAATCAGGATCTTCTGCATTTCCAACATACGTTATCCTCTCTCTGTTTTACTACGAGAGAGAGAGAGACAGAGACCTGGAATGCTGACCTCCTAGAACAATTAACCAGTGGAACGCCTTGCCACTAGAAGTTGTGGGCCACTGAAAACTGGACCGCTATTTGTCTGAAATGCTATTGGCTCTCCCGCTCGAGCAGAGGGTGAGTCTAGAAGACCTCCAAGGTCCCTCCCAGCTCTCTCATTCTTGTTCTGCCGAAGCTAAAAACCCAGATCCCGACCCACAAACGTCCGTTACTCACGACTTGAGGGTGCGAACGGCAAAGACGGTGGTTTTGCTGAGCGCATACTTTGAATTCGAATGCAGGTCATCGGTGGTGTGGGCATCCACGCACCTGGGCCAGCCCGGAGCGTAGTTCTTCCAGCTGTGGTGAGAAAATCCAGGCCCAAAGATTTTTTTTTTTTTTTTTAACAGACACACATACACACAAAAGAGACTATGGAACTCCTGGCTACATGATGCAATAGGCGAAGAAGGTGAATTGCGCGTCGCGTTCTTCCCCAACCTGGCGCCCTCCACGGGGGCTGGGTTGCAAGGTCGTCGGTGCATGGGAATTATGGGAGTAGGAGTCCAAAAGGACAGCGGGGGTTGGGCACCAGGTTGGAGATGGAAATGCACAATTCTGCAAATCTTTGCAGAGAGGGAAAGAAGAAAGGGAAAAGGAGAGGAAGAAAGAGAGGGGAAACAAGCATAGGAGAGAAGGTTGGAAGGGAGGAAGAAAGGAGGGGTGGGGAGAAGGAAGGGGAAGGAGAGAAGGAGAAGGAGAGGAGGAAAGAAGAAAGTAGATGGAGAGGGATAGAGGAGAGAAGAGAGGAAGGGGAGAGAGAGGGAAAGAAGAAAGGGAAAAGGAGAGGAAGAAAGAGAGGGGAAACAAGCATAGGAGAGAAGGTTGGAAGGGAGGAAGAAAGGAGGGGTGGGGAGAAGGAAGGGGAAGGAGAGAAGGAGAAGGAGAGGAGGAAAGAAGAAAGTAGATGGAGAGGGACAGAGGAGAGAAGAGAGGAAGGGGAGAGAGAGGGAAAGAAGAAAGGGAAAAGGAGAGGAAGAAAGAGAGGGGAAACAAGCATAGGAGAGAAGGTTAGAAGAAGGGAGGTGTGGGGGAAAGGAAGGAGAAGGAGAGAAGGAGAAGGAGAGGAGGAAAGAAGAAAGTAGATGGAGAGGGATAGAGGAGAGAAGAGAGGAAGGGGAGAGAGAGGGAAAGAAGAAAGGGAAAAGGAGAGGATGAAAGAGAGGGGAAACAAGCGTAGGAGAGAAGGTTAGAAGAAGGGAGGTGTGGGGGAAAGGAAGGAGAAGGAGAGAAGGAGAAGGAGAGGAGAAAAGAAGAAAGTAGATGGAGAGGGACAGAGGAGAGAAGAGAGGAAGGGGAGAGAGAGGGAAAGAAGAAAGGGAAAAGGAGAGGATGAAAGAGAGGGGAAACAAGAGTAGGAGAGAAGGTTGGAAGGGAGGAAGAAAGGAGGGGTGGGGAGAAGGAAGGGGAAGGAGAGAAGGAGAAGGAGAGGAGGAAAGAAGAAAGTAGATGGAGAGGGACAGAGGAGAGAAGAGAGGAAGGGGAGAGAGAGGGAAAGAAGAAAGGGAAAAGGAGAGGAAGAAAGAGAGGGGAAACAAGCGTAGGAGAGAAGGTTAGAAGAAGGGAGGTGTGGGGGAAAGGAAGGAGAAGGAGAGAAGGAGAAGGAGAGGAGGAAAGAAGAAAGTAGATGGAGAGGGATAGAGGAGAGAAGAGAGGAAGGGGAGAGAGAGGGAAAGAAGAAAGGGAAAAGGAGAGGATGAAAGAGAGGGGAAACAAGCGTAGGAGAGAAGGTTAGAAGAAGGGAGGTGTGGGGGAAAGGAAGGAGAAGGAGAGAAGGAGAAGGAGAGGAGGAAAGAAGAAAGTAGATGGAGAGGGATAGAGGAGAGAAGAGAGGAAGGGGAGAGAGAGGGAAAGAAGAAAGGGAAAAGGAGAGGATGAAAGAGAGGGGAAACAAGCGTAGGAGAGAAGGTTAGAAGAAGGGAGGTGTGGGGGAAAGGAAGGAGAAGGAGAGAAGGAGAAGGAGAGGAGAAAAGAAGAAAGTAGATGGAGAGGGACAGAGGAGAGAAGAGAGGAAGGGGAGAGAGAGGGAAAGAAGAAAGGGAAAAGGAGAGGAAGAAAGAGAGGGGAAACAAGCATAGGAGAGAAGGTTGGAAGGGAGGAAGAAAGGAGGGGTGGGGAGAAGGAAGGGGAAGGAGAGAAGGAGAAGGAGAGGAGGAAAGAAGAAAGTAGATGGAGAGGGATAGAGGAGAGAAGAGAGGAAGGGGAGAGAGAGGGAAAGAAGAAAGGGAAAAGGAGAGGATGAAAGAGAGGGGAAACAAGAGTAGGAGAGAAGGTTGGAAGGGAGGAAGAAAGGAGGGGTGGGGAGAAGGAAGGGGAAGGAGAGAAGGAGAAGGAGAGGAGGAAAGAAGAAAGTAGATGGAGAGGGATAGAGGAAAGAAAAGAGGAAAGAGAGAGAAGGAAAGAAGAAAGGGAAAAGGAGAGGACGAAAGAGAGGGGGAACAAGAGTAGGAGAGAAGGTTAGAAGAAGGGAGGTGTGGGGGAAAGGAAGGAGAAGGAGAGAAGGAGAAGGAGAGGAGAAAAGAAGAAAGTAGATGGTGAGGGATAGAGGAGAGAAGAGAGGAAGGGGAGAGAGAGGGAAAGAAGAAAAGGAAAAGGAGAGGACGAAAGAGAGGGGAAACAAGAGTAGGAGAGAAGGTTAGAAGAAGGGAGGTGTGGGGGAAAGGAAGGAGAAGGAGAGAAGGAGAAGGAGAGGAGGAAAGAAGAAAGTAGATGGAGAGGGATAGAGGAGAGAAGAGAGGAAGGGGAGAGAGAGGGAAAGAAGAAAGGGAAAAGGAGAGGATGAAAGAGAGGGGAAACAAGCGTAGGAGAGAAGGTTAGAAGAAGGGAGGTGTGGGGGAAAGGAAGGAGAAGGAGAGAAGGAGAAGGAGAGGAGAAAAGAAGAAAGTAGATGGAGAGGGACAGAGGAGAGAAGAGAGGAAGGGGAGAGAGAGGGAAAGAAGAAAGGGAAAAGGAGAGGAAGAAAGAGAGGGGAAACAAGCATAGGAGAGAAGGTTGGAAGGGAGGAAGAAAGGAGGGGTGGGGAGAAGGAAGGGGAAGGAGAGAAGGAGAAGGAGAGGAGGAAAGAAGAAAGTAGATGGAGAGGGATAGAGGAGAGAAGAGAGGAAGGGGAGAGAGAGGGAAAGAAGAAAGGGAAAAGGAGAGGATGAAAGAGAGGGGAAACAAGAGTAGGAGAGAAGGTTGGAAGGGAGGAAGAAAGGAGGGGTGGGGAGAAGGAAGGGAAGGAGAGAAGGAGAAGGAGAGGAGGAAAGAAGAAAGTAGATGGAGAGGGACAGAGGAGAGAGAGAGGAAGGGGAGAGAGAGGGAAAGAAGAAAGGGAAAAGGAGAGGAAGAAAGAGAGGGGGAACAAGAGTAGGAGAGAAGGTTAGAGAAGGGAGGTGTGGGGGAAAGGAAGGAGAAGGAGAGAAGGAGAAGGAGAGGAGAAAAGAAGAAAGTAGATGGTGAGGGATAGAGGAGAGAAGAGAGGAAGGGAGAGAGAGGGAAAGAAGAAAAGGAAAAGGAGAGGACGAAAGAGAGGGGAAACAAGAGTAGGAGAGAAGGTTAGAAGAAGGGAGGTGTGGGGGAAAGGAAGGAGAAGGAGAGAAGGAGAAGGAGAGGAGAAAAGAAGAAAGTAGATGGAGAGGGACAGAGGAGAGAAGAGAGGAAGGGGAGAGAGAGGGAAAGAAGAAAGGGAAAAGGAGAGGAAGAAGAGAGGGGAAACAAGCGTAGGAGATCCCAGCTGAGTTGCCTGATCGGCAGAGAGGCTTTTCAAAGCATTAGAAAAAATGCTTTGAAAAGTTTTTTTTTTTTTTAAAAAAAAAGTTGACCACGCCCACCCCAGTCACATTAACCCCGCCCACCGAGCCACGCCCACCGAACCGGTAGTGACAAATTTTACATTTCACCCCTGCTTTGGGGCTCCCGGTGGGTCCCCGAAGAGAGAGAAGGGGGGCAGGGGGGGGGCTTTGCTCGACTCACCCGTAGCTTTCCTGCTTTGTGGCCAGCTCTTTCTTGCGATGGGCCAACAGGGTGGGGCTCCCCGCATCGTCTTCGATCGTTTTGGCTGCAGGAAAAAAGAGAACCGAAGGCCGGTTTGGGGGGGGGGGGTCAGAGTGGGGAAGTCCGCCCCCCCCCCCCCCCCCCCCCCGAAAAACACGGGACACTTTGATGCCCGGGAGCTCAGCTTTCCCTAATGAACCGAGGAGGCTGTTGAGTCCTGGAAACTCTTTGCATGCTCAGAGGCACCGTTTCACCGGATCTTTTAATCCCACGTATCACCGGTCTGGCTCCCAGATATAGCTAATTCCCGGCCAGCAAGGGTGCTGGGGAGGCTGGTTATTGCAATACCATACATCGGGGTGGGGTGGGGGCCTTCATCGAATAATCTTTCTTCCTCCTGTTTTCCCCCACAACGACAACCCTGTGAGGTGGGGTGGGCTGAGAGGAAGGGACTGGCCCAAAGTCGCCTTGCAGGCTTTCGTGCCTAAGGCGGGACTAGAACTCACAGTCTCCTGGTGGTTGGCCTAAAGTTATCTAGTCGGATTTCATAGCGAAGGCAGGACTAGAACTCACCGTCGCCTGGTGATTGGCTCCAGAACCACCCAGCTGACTTACATGCCTAAGGCAGGACTAGAACTCACAGTCTCCTGGTGATTGGCCCAAAGTCATTTAGCTGGCTTTTAATGGCTAAGGCAGAACTACAACTCCCCATCTCCTGGTGATTGGCCGAAGTCACCCAGCCGCCTTTCATACCTAAGGCGGGACTAGAATTCACAGTCTCCTGGTGATTGGTCCAAAGTTACTTAGCCAGCTTTCATACCTAAGGCGGGACTAGAACTCACAGTCTCCTGGTGATTGGTCCAAAGTTACTTAGCCAGCTTTCATACCTAAGGCGGGACTAGAACTCACAGTCTCCTGGTGATTGGTCCAAAGTTACTTAGCCAGCTTTCATACCTAAGGCGGGACTAAAACTCACAGTCTCCTGGTGATTGGCCAAAGTCACCCAGCCACCTTTCATGCCTAAGGCGGGACTAGAATTCACAGTCTCCTGGTGATTGGTCCAAAGTTACTTAGCCAGCTTTCATACCTAAGGCGGGACTAGAATTCACAGTCTCCTGGTGATTGGCCTAAAGTCACCCAGCTGGCTTTCATACCTAAGGCGGGA
This sequence comes from Pituophis catenifer annectens, assembly GCF_029215685.1. Lineage (NCBI taxonomy): Eukaryota > Metazoa > Chordata > Lepidosauria > Squamata > Colubridae > Pituophis > Pituophis catenifer. The sequence goes on from NW_027256895.1 coordinate 2,891,822, forward strand.
CTAGAATTCACAGTCTCCTGGTGATTGGCCCAAAGATTTAACTGGCTTTTAATGGCTAAGGCAGAACTACAACTCCCCATCTCCTGGTAATTGTGGCCAAAGTCACCCAGCTGGCTTTCATGCCTAAGGCAGGACTAGAACTCACAGTCTCCTGGTGATTGGCCCAAAGTTACCTAGCCGGCTTTCATACCTAAGGCGGAACTAGAACTCCCCATCTCCTGGTGATTGGCCAAAGTCACCCAGCCAGCTTTCATGCCTAAGGCAAAGAACTAGAACTCAGAGTCTCCTGGTGATTGGCCCAAAGTTACCTAGCCGGCTTTCATACCTAAGGAGGAACTAGAACTCCCTGTCTCCTGGTGATTGGCCCAAGCCATTGATCTGGCTTTTAATAGCTAAGGCGGAACTAGAACTCACTAGTCTCCTGGTGTTGAAGCGAGCACCTTAACCCGTATACCATGCCATCTTCGGCCGTATCTTGAAGACCCTTCTCCAGAACCACCCACCCACCCAGCTGGGGTCTGGGGCCGAGGGGGCTGGCTCACCTGCCTTTTCCCCTCCCTCCAGGGTGAAATGCTCCCAGTTTGGACCGGATCGCCTGATCCGGTAGCGATGGAGGCAGGTGGTTCGGAGAACCGGTAGCAAAAATCCCTGCCCCCCCCCCATTGCCCAACTGAGCCGCACAATCATCAGAGGCTTTTTTTTTTTACTTTTAAAAACATTTTTCTACAACCTCTTTGGCCGAAAAAATGCTTTTAAAAGTAAAAAAAAAAAAGCCTCTGATGATCACTCGGCTCAGCGGGGATCGTCAGAGGCTTTTAAAAAGCATTTTTTTCTACAACCTCTGAAGAGTTGCTGAGTTGCCTGATCGGCAGAGGCTTTTTTATTTTAAAAGCCTCCGATGATCTCAACTGAGTTGCCTGATCGGCAAGAGGCTTTTTTTTTCTTTTAAAAGCCTCTGACGATCCCAGCTGAGTTGCCTGATCGGCAGAGGCTTTTTTTTTTCTTTTAAAAGCCTCCAACAATCCCAGCTGAGTTGCCTGATCGGCAGAGGCTTTTTTTTCTTTTAAAAGCCTCCGACGATCCCAGCTGAGTTGCCTGATCGCAGAGGCTCTTTTTTTTCCTTTTAAAAGCCTCCGACGATCCCAGCTGAGTTGCCTGATCGGCAGAGGCTTTTTTTTCCTTTTAAAAGCCTCCGACGATCCCAGCTGAGTTTGCCTGATCGGCAGAGGCTTTTTTTTCTTTTAAAAGCCTCCGACGATCCCAGCTGAGTTGCCTGATCGGCAGAGGCTTTTTTTTTCCTTTTAAAACCTCCGACGATCCCAAGCTGAGTTGCCTGATCGGCAGAGCTTTTTTTCCTTTTAAAAGCCTCCGACGATCCCAGCTGAGTTGCCTGATCGGCAGAGGCTTTTTTTTTCCTTTTAAAAGCCTCCGACGATCCCAGCTGAGTTGCCTGATCGGCAGAGGCTTTTTTTCCCTTTAAAAGCCTCCGACGATCCCGGCTGAGTTGCCTGATCGGCAGAGGCTTTTTTTCCTTTTAAAAGCCTCCGACGATCCCGGCTGAGTTGCCTGATCGGCAGAGGCTTTTTTTTTCTTTTAAAAGCCTCCGACGATCCCGGGCTGAGTTGCCTGATCGGCAGAGGCTTTTTTTTCTTTTAAAAGCTCCGATGATCCCAGCTGAGTTGCCTGATCGGCAGAGGCTTTTTTTTCTTTTAAAAGCCTCCGACGATCCCAGCTGAGTTGCCTGATCGGCAGAAGGCTTTTTTTTCTTTTAAAAGCTCTGATGATCCAGCTGAGTTGCCTGATCGTCAGAGGCTTTTTTTTCTTTTAAAAGCCTCCGACGATCCCGGCTGAGTTGCCTGATCGGCAGAGGCTTTTTTTTTCTTTTAAAAAGCCACCGACGATCCCAGCTGAGTTGCCTGATCGGCAGTGGCTTTTTTTTCTTTTCCCCCACCAAGTCACGCCCACAGAACGGTAGTAACCAATTTTAGATTTCACCACTGCCTCCCTCCCAGGTGTGTGTGTGTGTAGGGGAAGAGGAGGAGGAGGAGGAGGAGTCCAAAATTGTCCTACCTGTCCCTTCGCGCAGAGTCAGGGTGCAGTAGCCCTCCAGCCACTGGTAGGAGGGGAAGTGGTATGTCTCCCCCCGAGGCGTCTTCACCCGGACGTAGTTGCAGAACCAGTTGTCCTTGGGGAAGAAGAGGTAGGGCTCCTTGTGAAGGCGGATCAGCACGATGGGACCCAGGTCCTGCTCACAGGGCACCTCGTATTCGTCCACCTGGAGGCAAAACCGGATTAGGCTAAACCGGAGAAAGAGATCTGAGATCGGTCTGGGATGAAGGAGAAAGCTATTAACCAGCGGAACCGCTTGCCACCAGATGTCGTGGGGTGCTCTCCATGGCTGGAGGGCTTTCCAAGAAGAGATTGTGTGTGTGGTGTGAGTGTGTTTGTGTACGAAGCTGGGCTTTTAAGGCCTGCCTTCCTTCCTTCCTTCCTTCCTTCCTTCCTTTTCTTCCTTCTTCCTCTCTCCTTCCTCTCTGATTCATTCCTCTTTCCTCCCTCCCTCTCTCCCTTTCCCCCTCCTTCCTTCCTTCCATTTCTTCCTCTCTCTCCTTCCTTCCTTCCTCTATCCTCCCTCGCTCCCTCCCTCCCCCCTCCTTCCTCTTTGACTCGTTCTTCCTTCCTTCCTCCCTTCCATCCTTCCTCCCTTCCTCCCTCTCTCCCTCCTTCCTTCCTCTCTCCCTCCCTCCTCCCTCCTTCCTCTCGGATTCATCTCCTCCTCCCTCCCTCCCCCCTCCCTTCCCTCCCTTCTTTCCTTCCTCTCTCCCTCCCTCCTTCCTCTCTTGATTCATTCTTCCTTCCTTCCTCCCTTCCATCCTCTTCCCCTTCCTCCCTGATTCATCCTTCCTTCCTTCCTCTCTGACTCATTCCTCCTTCCTTCCTCCCTCTCTCCCTTTCCCCTTCCTTCTTTCCTTCTTTTCTTCCTCTCTCTCCCTCCCTCCTTCCTCCCTCCTCCCTTCTTCCTTC